>NC_048595.1:322806423-324006423 GCF_003668045.3 Cricetulus griseus | reverse complement strand
ATTTTGAGGAACTATAATATTCTCTCTCCCCCTAACTCTCCCTTACTCTTCATCTGCATATCATATGTTTGTAACAGTACTTTGTATATGTCTTCTGTTACTTCCCCAGTCTGAGTTCTGGATGTTGAGTTGTTGATTTCCTTGTTGGTTTTTTGGTTTTTTTGAAGAATTCTTCGATTGAGAACTATGCCAAGAGGTCATGTCTACTCCATATAAGGCATGGGCAGACAGACACATACATGCATGTGTAAGTGTATGCACATATGCATACAAGCACACACACACACACACACACACACACACACACACACACACACACACACACACTAGGCAGCAACGCCTGAACTCTGAGTTACCATGATGTGATTGATGGGTTCAGAGGTCTAAATAGTATTTTAGTATTTAGCTCTCCTCTGGTGAGTGGTGGGTATTAAACATTTTGAGCATTCTGATATTTGTTTCTTAACAAAGTAACAATTCAAAAATAAGATTTGAAGCAACCTAATGTCAGGAAAGTTACTCATCAGTGTGATGTTGACATATATTCAGAGAAATGTATTATGTAGTCACAAATTATTAAGCAGCAATCTAAAACAATGGCAACCCAAACTTTAGAAAAGAAAGTTTTGTTAATTATCTCAGTGAAAGTTTCTAAATTTCACAGTAAACCTTGTACCCATGTTTAGACCAGCCATGTTGACATGGACCTGGAATCCTAGCAGTGAAATATAGAGATGTATGGATCCACAGCAAGTCTTGCTGAATTGGAGAACTCTAGAACCCACATGGAAGAGGAGACAGAGAGAGTTTAAGAGTCTGAAGGGATGGAGGACACAAAGTAAACAAGGGCATCTTAATGAACAAGATCAATGCACATATGAACTCACCAAGACTAAGGCAGTATGCGTGGGGCCTGTGGGAGTCTGTACCAGATTGAGCCCTAGAGGTGAAAGAAGAAGCGGACACATGCCCCCATCCCTAACCAAGAAACTATCTCTAATTGATAACCATTTGCAAATGAAAATTTAGTTTCTTCCAGGGGAGTTTTACTAGGGAAACAAACTACTTCTAAGGGTAGATTACATGCCCAGCATTAAATGGCCAACAGAAAATTAACTCAATGGCATCTTTGGAAGTTCCTTGTCTCATAAAGTCATTTCAGGGATTTCCTTCCTTCCTTCCTTCTTTCCTTCCTTCCTTCCTTCCTTCCTTCCTTCCTTCCTTCCTTCCTTCCTTCTTTCCTTTTTGGTTTTATCTTATTTTATTTTGTTCATATAGATACTTTTATCTCTCTTTTTATCCCATGGTTCTCTGAATATATATTATGGCTTCCAGTTTAGTGTTTTCATGGAATCCGTGGGTATGTGAACAAGTGGGTCTGTGCATCTTTATCTGTTCCTTGTGCCTTTTCATGGGCTTTTTTCCTTCTGTTTGTTTTTTAGCTTGTTGTTTGTTTTTTTCTTATTCTAATGTATTAGAGTTTACTTTATCTTATTTTATTAGAAGCCTGTTTGTTTTCTAATGAGAGATATAAAGGGGGCAGGTCCAGGTGACAAAGGAAGAGGAGAGCACTGGGAGGACCAGAGGGAGGGGAAACTGTAATCAGGTTATAGTGTGTGAGATTTAAAAATCTACTTTCAATAAAAGGAGAAAAAAGAACGAAGCATTGTTCTATGCTATTTAATAAAAGTTATTTTTATTTGTCATGGCTTGGCATGTCTCAGTCCCAAACCACAGAAGCCAGGTTCAGTCTGAGTTGGGGAGCATGGACTTGGAAATTCCTAGCAACCCAATGTCGATAAGGACCAGACACAGGTGTCTTGTCATCTTTGGAAAACTCTCAGTTCTATGCTGCAGACTTGTTTTGATCTTTAAAAAATGAGCAATTAAAATGAATTCTCTAAAGATTTAACATATATATGTTTGTGTATTGCATTATAATAACAGATCAAGTAAGTATAATTAAGACTTTCAGAATCCAAGTGGACCTTGTGGGAAATACAGTTACATAACAGCAAATGCACACATGTACACAGACAGGGATAATGATGCAAATGTTGCAGTCTAACCTTCTCAATTTAGATTCCATTGGCTTTGTCATATATGAGAACATACAGATAACCATACTTTAATTTGGTAAATATCTTCATGTTTTTTTTTCAAAATGTGTACCTTGAAAAATGTGTTGTTCTAATCTCATTTTATTGTTAGTAGTATTTCTAGATCTATTTTTTCAGTATTAATATTTATACAGCTAGGTTTTTTGTAATGGGGGTGGCAAGATGGCTAACCAGCACTTGAGCCATACCTGATAACCCAAGTTGGAGTCCCAGGACCCACATGGGAAAGGAAAGCAGGGACTTCGACAGGCAAGCTGTATTCTGACCTGTGTATTCACGGTGACACATACCCCTCCCCTACACACACACACACACACACACACACACACACACACACACACACACCAAATAATGCTTTTCAAAAGAAGACTAAAAATGTTAAAGGAGAGAAATAATTCCCCTTTTAGCTCAGGAATTGGTTTTTAGCTCAGGAATTGGTAGGCAGAATGTCTACACACACCAAGAAAGTTCCTCTGTAGAGACAAACCATTGAGGTATAAATGGGCTATTTTGTGACTATGATTCCCTAGGACAGAGGTGCATCTACACTCTGCACTTATTACAATAAACCCAAAGGCTTTGCTTACTCCCACTGTGTTTCACATCAGCCCCCAATATTTAACCTTACTTACATCCTTACAAATCTTCAAAAGTCACCTCAACAGAATCAGCCTGGGCCTCTAAACAGTAGACAGATTGAAATACTCATTATACTTAGTAGCAAGTATCTCATAGTGATACATGATGAAGGCTTAACACCCCTCTGTCTAGATCCTCAGTAATTATCTGTCAGGCATCCTTGAACAAGTCAATGCATTCCAAAAGAACACTATCAAATTTATTTGCTGAAATTTTAATAGTAAAAGTGCTAAACTCTAATGTATCCATTTTATCATATCTGAAGCCTTATTTAGGAGAAATAACCAATCATTTCATTTCCAGTTTCATATTATCTTAAATTAAGTTGTTGAAAAGTAAAAACAAACTAAAAACATGAGGCTGGCAAGATGTCCCAACAAGTAAAAGTACTTGCCTAACAAACTGAGTTCAATCTATGAGACCTAAAGTGGAAGGAGAGAACCAACCCCCAAACTTGACCTCTGAACTTCAGACGTGTGCCATGATGAATGCACATCCTTGCTGAAGTGTGAACACACAAGAACTCCCCCCTCCCCTCTCCTCCCTCTCCCTCTCCCCCTCTCTCCCTCTCTTCCCCTCCTCTCCCCTTCTCACCTGAAAGAATTAAAACCAAAGAACTACAGCAAAACCTCTTCAAGACCACACAGCTATTAACTTGCAAAAGTGAGATTCCAGGATTCCAACCTGTTTATATCTGGAAGGGAAACCAGGGTCCTTAACCACCGTGCTAACTGAGGTCTTACCAATTTCAAAGTCATTAAGTTTCATGACACAAATGGAAAGTCACAGTAAGAAGACTATAAAACGTGACCTGCTCAATAGCTATTTGCTATTATTCGTTCTCTTTCTGTTTCTGATGTCCTTCATTTTGTATATCAATTACTTAGACATAGCCTCTCTATCCTAATGGTATAGGGGTCATTTGAAAGCCACAGGGCCAGGAAAACAATAGATTGGATGGCATGGTAACCATAAACAAGGTCAAAAGAGGTCATAGGCCTGTCAGGATTTTTGACAGTCTAATGATTTTTGAAACCTATCTACAAAACTACTCTGAAACTTAGACCAGTCTAATGAATGCTTTTATGAAATCTAAATACAAGGTCACATAATTCACTGACCGAGGACAAATATGAAAGAATTAAACTACAAACATAACATTCTGATTATAAATTGATCAGAAACAAAATAAATAGGGAAATGGAAAAAAAGAGGAGGAAAACATGAAGGTTAAATGTTTTGTTTTTAGTGTGTGGTGTCTTTTGTATGTGTTCTGTGTGTATGGTATATGTATTTACTAGTAGTTATGCACATATGCAAGCACCACATGAGTGCATGAATGTGTATGTACATTCATGTGGAGGCCAGAAGATGATTTTAAGTCCTTTTCCTTCACCTTTTATTTTCCTTTCTTTTTTTTTTTTAGTTTTTTTAAATGTGTATGTGTGCATGTATGTGTATGGATATACACACTTTTGTCTAGTTCCCATGGTGGCCAGAAGTGTTGGATTTCCCTGAAATTGGATGTTGGGTGATTGTCAGCCACTTAAAGTGGGTATTAGGAAATGAACATGTGTCCTCTGCAAGAGCCATACACACTCTTCCAACTGAGCCATCTCTCCACCTTTTAATTTCTGAGCCAGGGTTTCTCACTCAATCTGAAGCTCATTGATTGGGCTATCCTAGCTGACCAATGAGCTTCAGGAATAAATCTATCTCTTCTCTACACCCTGGAGTGTGCTGATTCACCAGACTTTTTATGGAGGGGTGTGGAGATCTGAACTCATGTCCTTTTGGTTGGATGGCAAGCACTTTACTGATTGAGTCACCTTCTCAGACTGAAAGGTGAACATTTTGGGAAAATATATAAAATCTGAATTCTGATCACCTACATCCATGCACAAAGCAGAGTACAGTGGCCGACATGTATCTGTAATTCCAGTGAACAAGGAGATAGGAGATTTCCTGGGGCTTGCTGGTCTCTAGGCAAGATGGCAAGTTCCAGTGAGAAACTCTGTATGGAAGGTAGGCTACCAGTGGAACCAGGATTTATCTCTAGTGCACAAATGGGTTTAGGGAGCCCATTCCCTATGGAGAGATACTCTCTCAGCCTAGGTACACGGGAGAGGGACTAGGTCCTTCTCCAAATGATGTGACAGACTTTGATGATTCCCCATGGAAGGCCTCATCCTCCCTGGAGAGTGGATGGGGGTGGGATGGGGAGATGGTGGGGGGAATGGGAGGCCAGGAGGGAGAGGAAACTAGGATTGGTATGTAAAATAAGATTGTTTTAATTTAAATAAAAATTAATGAAAAAAGAAGGTAGGAGGGAAAGTGCTTGAAAAAGGGTGACACTAACCTCTTAACTCCACCAATGGATGCATACAACAATATATCTATATATATATATATATATATATATATATAGATATAGATATATATATATATATAGATATAGATATAGATATAGATATAGATATAGATATAGATATAGATATAGATATATATAGATATACACATAAACACCTCTAAACAGCAAGCATTCAATGTGCATTGTTATCTGTTGCTCTTTCTAAAAAGCATTTGAGTACAGAAAGTTGTGAACTATCTTGTGTGTGCTGGGAATTGAACTCAGAACCTCTGGATGAGAAGCCGGTGCTCTTAACCACTATACCATCTCCCAAACCCCTTTTAAAATGTGTAGCCCAGGCTGGCCTTGAACTGGTGATCCTCCTGCCTTCACCTCCTTAAGCAAATCCTACCAGCATGGACCACTACAACCAGACGGTGCATTTGACCTCTTTGCTGTGCATATGTCCGTAAGTGCTGCTAATGAATACCAACATATATGGCTCACCCCACATCCTACAAGTAATGAAGGCATTGATGCAGTATGAATTCAAGCATTATTGATAATCATTTGTACCTGAACACATTCCATAGCTTTCCATAGGAATAGTTCAGTAAAGCGTCTTTTCTGAGATTATCAAGTATACATGTATCCCCAGTTGCCTTACATTTTTTTAATATTATTTGTATTCAGAATAGCAGGGTCATTCTTTTTCAGGACAGTTACCATCTATCCTTGCTCGTCCTACCTCCTATCTGCTTTCTCAGCATTCTGAAATGATTTTGGTAACTGGTTCTAGCATTACAAGTCTAGCTTTTTTTGTTCTATCTGGATTCAAATTCCAGGGGAGGGACTGAATTATGTGTCCCTAAGATTCATAGCTGGAGCCTTAGCTGTAAATAGGGCTGCACTGAAGACATAGTTTTTAGAAGATAACTAAGGGAAATGAAGTAATGAGGTTGAGCCTGATACACTATAGTTGGTGACTTTCTAAGAAAAGGATGAAAGTTAAATCTTTCTCTCTCTTCCTTCCTCTATGTTCCTTTCTCTCTTTATTCCCTTCTCCTCCCTTAGACAGGGCCACAGGAACACAATAAGAACATACAGGTGTGCAAGCAAAGAATCCACACACCCACCCAAATCAGACAATCCTGGCACCCTAGGCTTTGGAATGAGCATCTAGAATAGAAAAAGGAATGTCTCATTATTTAATGGCACAAGTCTATGATATTTTATTATGTGACCCCAAGCCAACTAAGCCAACCAGCAGGTATTAATGGTGATTTAGCCCATTTATGATCTAGGGATCCTTCACTTAATTACTTTTACATTTGTAGGGAGACACTCTAGCCCCGCCCAATAGTCCTGGGACAGGTACCAGGTGGACCCGGGACTCGCCCATAAGGGCGTGGTGAAGGAAAGCCAGGGTGACGTAAGGGAGCTTCTTAAGGGGCTGCACGTGGGGACCCTGGCCCCTTTTTGTTCTGGCCGCACTTGCTGGGTTCTATAACCTAGCTCTGGCCTGTGTCTTGCCTTGGTGTCTTTTTGAATAAAGAGACTATAATCCTACATACATTTATTTATTTGTTATTGTGTGTGTGCACACTCACACACGCATGTGCACTTGCACCTTCACACACATATGCATGTGCACATAGATGTGGAGCCCAGAGGATAACCTGTCGAAATTGTTTCTATCCTTCCATTGTGTAGTTTCCAGGAATTGAATTCAGATAGCTGGCTTTGGTCATAAGTGCATTTATCAACTGAGCCATCTCACTGGCCCAAGGTCCTTCACTTTAAAAAGTTAAGTACAGTATCATTGTCTTCCACAAAAGATTGTTAAGACTGAATAGAGTAATACATGTAAAATACACTAGAATAGGTCTTGTGTCACACTAGTCTAATTGACTATTATAATGCTGTTAGGATTTTGCTTTTGTTTTTTGTAGCCCAGTCTGACCCTCAGTGCATCTTCTGAGTGCTATATACAGGCATGTACCACTCCACGCTGTTTGATTTTAGGACAAGGACTCTTCTCTTTTGAGTATCCCAAACTCATCTTCTTCAAAGGGATGCCCAAATATTTCAACCTTAACTTTGTCTGTCTTAGTTTCTTTTGCTGTTCCTGTGATAAATGCCTTGTCAAAAGCAATTTAGAGAGAAAGTATTTGCTTTAACTCACTGTTCAAGGCTACATGCAGTTCATCATGGCAGGAGATCAAGGAGGCACCATATGGAGGCCACTAGTCTCATCACATCCACAAACAAGAAGCAACTCACTTTCTTTATGTTATACATACAGTTGAGAATCTAGCCTAGGGAATAATCCCACTGTCAGTTAAAATGCGTCTTCTCACATCACTTATCCTAGTCAAGATAATCCATTACAGACCTGCCCAGAGAATTACCTTAATCTAGATATATCCACACAGGTGTGCTCAGATTCTCCACTCCTAAATGGCTCTAGATCCTGTCAAGCTGACAAATGACACTAACCCTCCAATAAATCTTTCTCTTTAGATTAAAAAAGTCCCAAATTCTTCTACTTCTCTTCCACTTTTCTGATTAATGTTGTAAGACCCCCGGAAAGCTCCGGCCTCTGGCGTCTCAGCCGAGGACCTCGGTCACCCCAATCTCCAAGCGGATTCGAAAGCTTGATGCAAACTGCACGAGGCTTTATTGTTGTTTAACGAGCTAACCCCATGTTAGCTCAGGTCTTTCATCCATCCACCATGGTGGATGGCTAGGAAAGACAGCTCGAACCGGCTACATAGAGATCTTGTAGGGCAGTGTAAGGGGAGTGTCAAGGGTACTCACAGGCTCAGGATTGGTATGTCTCCAGGCTTGGAGGGCTTGCCCTGTGTTGATTGGTCAACTGGTTGTTTTGGCCCATAGGCCCTCCCAGGGTGGTTGCTATGCTCTGTGCATCATTGCTGTGCACTTGTCCATAAAGCACACCCAGAGCCATAAAGCATAGCACCACTATCTAAGTTCTGATTGGTTCCTTGCCACAAGGCAGGCATCTGACCTCTTAGTGACCAAGGCAAGGTCATGGCAAGCACGTGTTACTGTCATGGCTGCTGAAATGGGGAGCTGGTCTCTTCAATGATATTGGTGGGTTTTATAACTGACTAAGACTACAAAACTAAAAACAAATTAGAGACTTTCTTCAATGTTTTGCCGTCAGTTATTTGAAAAGATTTTAACCTGAACAGTTTTACAGCATATTTCCTCCATCTTGCTAATATGTTTAGGTCAAGCCTTCATGGACTTTCTCCTGTCTTATTACAGAAAGCGTAATTATTTCTTCATCCCCATGACCTCCTTTCCTGTCTCCACCAGACTCTCTGCACTTTCACTATCTGTGGTGTATGGAACCAGGAATAGAAATAATAAACAGGTCTCAATGATGTCAGTGATTCCCCAATTCTCAACCCAAGAGAACCCACGAATTATTAGGACATCATTGACAAGATGAAAATCAAGATTACCAACACAAGTGATGCAAGCAGGAGAGAAAAAATAAGTTTGACAAAGCGGCAGTAGTTTTCAGCACTCAGAAAACAAGATGGAAAGTTATATCCTCCATTCTTTATTATTCGCTCATGAATCACAACTCTGAATTCTGGTCTGAGCAGGAAATAATTCTTGGAGTGTTTCTCAAGCACAAGGAACCGTTTTATCCTATCTGTTTCTGATATCAACCAAGAGGGAAATTTAAGGATAAAATTGGGGCCCTGGCCTTTCTCTCCCAATAAGTTTTAGATTCAGGTCGCATTTGACATCACCTAAGAGAATATCCATCCATTCGTTTTTTAAAAAATTTGCTTGCCAAAGCATCCAATTGTGCTCAGTTAAAATTGTTTCACTCTATGTGTTTCTTAAAAGTTGTTTCCTCAAGTCACATAACAGACTCACTTTCTCTGCAGGGATGTAAGTTTTGTGTAATTCCGTCTTCAGGCCTTAAGCAGACATTTTCATTGGTGGGATATTTTTATTTGTAGTATAGTAATGTTGGGCTTTCCAATATTCCACTACACAAAGAAATGATAACTCAGTAGAGACTGAATGTAAGGAAAGGTGTTCAGATCAATAGAATGGGCAAAACAGTACAGATTCTCAATTTCTTCTTACTTGATGCATTTTTTTATATTCATCATTACCCTCATTCCCTCCTCCTCCCAAGTAAGTCACTGTTTCATACTCCTGCATTTTTTATTTTAATGTAGATAGCACAGAGCATAGAAAACATGAGATATTTTGCTTTTTGAGCTTGGATTAGTTTTTTTTTATGTGATGATTTCCAGCCTTATCCATTAAAATAACAGAATAAACATAGCAGAAAGGACTAGACTTGAGGATACTGGGGCAGGAGTTGAAAAGAGCTAGATATCAAATACAAATGCTCATTGATCTGGTGATTTGAGTCTTTTATTAGTTTGTTCCTTTACTGCTGTCTTTTGGATACTGTAAGTGAAACCAATAGAATAATCATAAAGGAAAACTGACATTTGTGATTAAAAGGGTGAGAGGACTTATGCATGTGGAAATCACAGCGAATGAAATGGCCGATGCTGTAATATAATGATCGTGCTAGTGAGGGGCGCAAATGAAGAGCATTCTTAACTGTGTACCACTTCAAATATAGTAGTAGCTTCATACTAACTTTGGCAAACTGGCTTAATGAACATTTCTGAAGTGAAAAAAAATCTATTATTTTTCCAGTTATTAAAATCCATAAACTAATGTCAAGTCCATACTGTTTTCACCTGTTAGCAACAAGGTATCATTTGAAATGTTTCACACCCTATGAAACAGTGTGTTGAATCAGTGACATTATTTGATCTAGGTTTACTCTCTCATTTGATTCATCTCTCCTCTAAACCATCAACCTGGCTGTGAAAGATTGCAGAGATTTGGGCACTGAGAATCAACTCTAAGTTTCAGAGTCCTTGTGGTGTGTGGGGAGACAGACACTGGTAGTTTGAATGTTTTTCTTCTCCTGTCTTGCAAATTGCATTGTAACCAACCCCCACATTCACACTAAAAAAGCAAACTAATTTAGATTAAAAAGACATTACCTTCAGAAATAAGTCACATGCATTCAGGATTTTGCTATGTGTTCCATTGTTTTAGAGGTTTGAAAGAGACTAACACCCATAGGCAATAAGGTAGCTGAACAACAGGCTATCTGAACAGTTGATCCCAATTGATGGGGACGTTTGGAAAGGTTCAGAAATTCATCCTTTCTGGTGGAAGTCTGTCGCTGAGGGAGGGCTTTGAGAGTAAAAAGCATTCTCCTACTTGCAGTTTGCTCTCTCCGCTTCCTGCTTGCAGTAAAGGATACAGGCTCAGGCTCCTGTTCCTCCTCCATGCTTGCCACTCTCAGAGAACAGCCTGCAAGAATGGATTCTCTGTTTACATCAAGTGAGTCCAGGGGATCTATCTCAGGTCATCAGGTTTGGTGACAAGTGCTTTTGCCCATTGAACCATATTGAGTATCTTAAATGTCATTTATGAATAGAAAAACTGTATTGCTGAAGGATAGGTATACCAAAAAGCAAGTTTAATAAGAGTTGTTTTCTTAAAAATCAGATGGTTGGTATTGAAATATTCACTGTAACAAATTCTAATAAATGAAGAATTAAGAGTTTTCACAATGAAGTTTGAAGAAATGACATTTTCACTTAGAAAAGGCCATCAAGTGTTTTATTATTTTATTCTATGCTATTTACAGGTCATTAAAGTCCACAACAGTTAACATGTAAACACTTTAAAAGTGGAAGACACTATGAAGGATACATAGGTATCAAAGTGAAGCCCAGTAGCAAAGTGAAGTATTCTTGAGGAAAAACAACACTTATAGCAACTCATCCACATGTAGCTTTGAACTAATATGTGGTTATTCTTAAGTCCCTGTAAGACTTAACAGTCCAGTTGGACCTACTTGGCTTTTCAGCTAAGTGAAGCCAGAAAAAAAATAAATTTAGGCGATGCCTTTGGTAGTTGGTGTCATTCATGCTCCATAAGAAGGAGGACTGCATTCCCCTGCCAGCTTCAGAGACAGGGAAGTAGGAGATAGAAACACTACATAGTGCAAGTTCTTTCACCTGCCTGGAGCTTTCCACATCTGTGGAGATTTCCTTATGCAGTGGTTCTCAGCCTTCCTAATGCTGCGACCAGTTAATACAGATCCTCATGCTGTGCTGACCCCAACCATAACATTATTTTAGTTGCTATTTCATAACAATAATTTCGCTCCTGTTATGAATTTTAATATAAATATCTGTGTTTTCCACAGACACCCCTGTGAACAGGTTGTTTGATTACCAAAGTGGTCATGGCCCACAGGTTGACAATCACTGCCTTAAATTATACCTGGACTTTTAAAAAATAACATATAATTTTTTACATGAATTGGAGCAAGAGTGTCAGCTCCCCTGGACCTGGAGTTATAGACAGTTGTGAGCTGCCATGTGGGTGCTGGGAATTAAACCCGGGTCCTCTGGAAGAGCAGCCAGTGCTCTTAAATGCTGTGCCATCTCTCTAGCCCCATATCTTGGACTTTTAAGAATTAGCTTCATATTTCTAAGCATGTAACACTATACTCTCTTTGAAGAATAACTCAAAAACATTGGCTTCAACTCTGAAAATATAATGTTTAAACCTATAACTTGAATCAGAAGAGCAACACAGAAATCCAGTACCAAGATAAACTGGTATATTTTCACATTAAAAACTTTAAAATGTGTATATCATAGAGACCATAGAATCTGCACTAATTTTCCATCCACTAAGAACAATTATCTGCTGCATGTAAACATTTCTAAATAACTATAAATAAAACACATCAATTGCAAATTTCTGTAAAAGATAATTAAATGCCTTCTTTAAAAACAAAATAATAAGCCATTACTTCATTGTTTCCAATTTTGTAAAGAAGAACCATATGGTTGTTGCCATTCCTGAGTTCACGGTAATGAAAATGGCCCTAGCTCCTCATTAATGTTGGAAAACAATTATCTCTCCTCAAAAGATGTCTCCTGGTACAGTATGCAAGCTCTCGATTAGGTGGTATTCTGTCCATTAAAAAAATTATATTTCTAAAACTGACCAGTGCTACAAACAGCTTTCCATCAAGGGTGTGATCTGAGAAAGCAGTTTCATCTCTAATCAAATATGAATCATAAATAAAGTTATCCCTTAGGCATTCAATAACATGAGAATTTGTTATCTTCCTCTGCATCATGCTGAATACACGTGTTTGACTGAGCCCACACATTGCTCTGCCAGCATGGAGCAGCACTACACTTTCTTCCTTTCACCTTGAACTTTTTCTTCTTCGAGATAATAACTGGTAGTTTCTCCAATTTAATTTGATAGCCCCAATGGATATGTTCTACAAGTAGGCAGCCAACTACTACTTTCGTCACTAGAAAGAAAGAGAAGCGTTTTAGTGCTGAAATAGCACATTAATGGAGCCTGTTGGAAACCCAAATCATCAACAATCTCTTTAATTTCATGAACCTGTTTCAAGAAATACTCTGGGGCTTCAAGAAGAACTAGTATCCAACCATCAGGATATTCAGCCCCCACACTTTACAGCACTTATAACTTCATTTGGGAAAGTAGGTGCTGGATCTTATCTTCTGGATTGAAGCTGTATAAAGCCTCCCACACATATTACAGGACACTGCCCCATGTCTTTCTGTGCTGAATCTCTGACCAACTGATTTTCCTCTACTTTTTTTGATTCTTTCCATTTGAAGAAACAGTCTGAAATGGCAATCAAAGCTATTAACACAATAATGAAAAGTACAAAGGGAGATAGTGCAATTTATACACTTTCATCAGTAATAATACATGAATCAAATTGGGTATGGAAAATAGAAATGCATGAAAGCATTCTAACATTATTTTAAGTGTATGATGTACTTGGGCAACATAAGAGATACATTTAAATAAATGACAAAAATCACACATGCAAACAGCATATGTATTTCTTCTCTGGTTTATTTTTGTATGATTTATTTTATGTACATATATGCACATACATGTTTTAAAACAAACTTTACATAAGTATGTGTGTGTGTGTGTGTGTGTGTGTGTGTGTGTGTGTGTGTGTGTGTGTGTCCCTACTATTCAGGGATAGAGAAGAAAAAGCAGAGCAATTAAAACATTAAAGATTAAATGGACCAAAACTAGGAAGATACAACAAAAGTTGATTTAACTTAAAGAAAATAATAGAAAAAAATCACACTCCTACCATAAGAGTTAAGCTATAAATACCACTTGGAAAAAGTTATAATGATTATAAAACCATTAAAAACATGAAAATAGGATTTATTTAGTCATAAATGTAATGAAAGTGGAGAACCAGCCCTGAAGAGATCTAACATATACATAATTGGATTTTTCAAAGATGAAAACAAAAACAATGAAATTAATTTAATATTTAAAATGATAGCTTTATAAAACTTTACTAAATTTAAGAAATCTTCCTCTATATTGTAAAGGGAAATCTTTAAAAATTACAGACAATTTTATTACCTATTCACATTAAGTTTTCTAATTTAAAGGTGCATGGGGAGGACCCAGGACTCCTAACAGAAGACAAAAACTAAGACCAGGAGAGTAAGGCCAGTGCCAGATTGCTTAGGCTAATAAGCAAAGCAACACTGAAACATCCTAACCAGAAACTGAAAAACATTGGTTATGAACCAGAGATTTTACAACTAATAGCTCTCCTTTAATCAAATATAATAAAATTAGAAACTAACATGTATGTGTTTCCTGGACACAATGCACTATATCCAGTCAGAACAGAATACACTTCATCCAACAACAACAACAAATGATTGGGGTAAACTTGGCATAAAGATTTTAAAAGAATACTATTTAATACTGTCATAGATCTAATGTGGAAATAAAGTGAAGATAAGTTTAGAACGATGATTTAATAGTAAAATATATCCAAGAAATTTCTGGTGGTATAAAAATAATGTATCCTTTAAAATGTGAGAATGGAAAGTTAAGGAGAGTGGAAATAGCAAGTTGCCTAATAGCAAAGCAATTTTTAAAAAAGCAAATTAAACATATCACATGCATATAGATGTTTAGGAATTAAAACACAAAGGACTAAATTATTTTCCATAATATGATTTTGAATGAGAGACTTCCAAAATATATATGAGTTAAGGCATATAAGAAGTGAAATATTTTCAATAATGCTCATGCTATATGTTAAATATCAAAGTAGAATCCATAAAAAATATCATCAAATGTAACAACAATGATAATAATTGCAACAGCAAAACTACCCTATTTTTGGCTTGCTCAATTTAATATATATATATATATATATATATATATATATATATATATATTGATGTAAATCACCAACATTTGTGAGATACTTAACATAGCAACTGACTTTTTATTTATTTTTTTGTATTTTTTATTAGTTCAAATTAGGAACAAGCTTGTTTCACATGCCAATCCTTCTCCCTCTCCCTCCCCCCACCTCTCTCCCCCACCCCAAACCCATCAGAAACCCCATCCATCGTCCACTCCCCAGGCAGGGTAGGGCCCTTGATGGGAGCTTCCCAAAGTCCACTACATCATTCTGGGCCGGGCCTAAGCCCTCCCCCTTGTGTCCAGGCTGAGAGTGCATCCTTCACGTGGGATGGGCTCTCAAAGTCCTTTCTTACACCAGGGAAAAATATTAATCCACTACCAGGGCCCCCCTAGAGTGTGGAGGCCTCCTAATTGACATCCTTGTTCAGGGGTCTGGATCAGTCCTGTACTGGCCTCCCAGAGAGCAGTCTGGGGTCCATGTACTCCCACTTGTACAGGCCAGCTGTTTCTGTGGGTTTCACCAGCCAGGTATCGACCCCTTTGATCTTCACTCCACCCTCTCTGCAACTAAGTTCCAATGTATAGCTATGGGTATCTGCCTCTGCTTTCATCAGCCACTGGATGAGGGCTCTAAAATGGCATAAAAAGTAGTCATCAGTCTCATTATAGGGGAAGGAAATTTAGGTTATCTTTTCCACCATTGCCTAGATTGTCAGTTCCTGTCACCCTTGTAGGTCTCTGGAAATCTCCCTAGTTCCAGATCTCTCCTCGGACCTATAATGGCTCCCTCTTATATGGTATCTCTCATCCTGCTCTCCTCTATTCTTCCCCTAACTCAATATCTATCTGTTAAATCCAGTTGGGTTACAACTTCTGTTAGATCCTTTGTTTCTTTCTTAAGTTTCTGTCTGGTGGTCCTGTCTAGTGGTGAAAGCGAGGTGTTGAAATCTCCTACTATAAGTGTGTGAGGTTTTATGTGTGGTTTGAGCTTTAGTAATGTTTCTTTTAGAAATGTAGGTGCCTTCGTATTTGGGGCATAGATGTTCAGGATTGAGACTTCATCTTGATGGACTTTTGCTGTGTTGAGTATGAAATGCCCTTCTTCATCTCTTTTGATTGATTTTAGTTTAAAGTCTAATTTGTTAGATATTAGGATTGCTACACCAGCTTGTTTCTTGGGTCCATTTGATTGGAAAATCTTTTCCCAACCCTTTACTCTGAGGTAACGCCTACCTTTGAAGTTGAGGTTTGTTTCTTGTATACAGCAGAAGGATGGATTCTTTCTTCGTATCCATTCTGTTAGCCTGTATCTTTTTATGGGCAGGTTAAGATCATTGACATTGAGGGATATTAATGTCCATTGTTTGGTGGTTCTTGTTTGTTTTGCATTTATTGTTGGTGGTGTCATTATGTGTGTATTTTGCCCTCCTGTTTCTTTTCATGTTTGGTAAAATTGGATTACCTATTGCCTATGTTTTTGTGAGTGTAGTTATCTTTGTTGGATTGGAGTTTTCCTTCCAGAAATTTCTGTAGTGCTGGATTTGTGGATATGTATCATTTAAGTCTGGTTTTGTCATGGAATATTTTGTTTTCTCCATCTATAGTGATTGAAAGTTTTGCTGGATACAGTAGTCTTAGTGTTTGTAGGATATCTATCCAGGACCTTCTGGCTTTCAAAGTTTCCGTTGAGAAGTCAGGTGCACTTCTGATAGGTCTGCCTTTATGTGTTATTTGTTTTTTTTTTCATTTGCTGCTCTTAATATTTTCTCTTCATTCTGTAGGTTTGGTGTTTTGATTATCAAGGGTACTTCTTTTTGTGGTCCAGTCTGTTTGGTGTTCTGTAAGCTTCTTGTACTTTCATAGGCATATCCTCCTGTAGGTTGGGGAAGTTTTCTTCTATGATTTTGTTGAATATGTTTTCTGTACCTTTGAGCTGTATTTCTTCACCTTCTTCTATACCTATTATTCTTAGGTTCAGCCCTTTCACAGTGTCCCATATTTCCTGGATATTTTGTGTTAGGGATTTGTTGGACTTGAGATTTTCCTTGTCCAATGAATGTATATCCTCTAGTGAATCTTCAACAACTGAGATTCTCTCTTCCATCTCTTGAATTCTATTGGTTATAATCACATCTTTAGTTCCTGATCATTTATCTAGCCTTTCTATTTCCAGCATCCCCTCGTTTCTGTGTTTTCTTTATTGTTTCTATTTCAGCTTTCATGCCTATACTGTTTCAAGTCCTTCCTTCACTTGTTTGGTTGTTTATTCTTGGCTTTCTTTAGATTCTTTAAGAGATTTGTTTGCTTCTTGATTTTTTTTGTTTCTCTTTTCCTCCATTTCATGTAATTTTTTGCTTGTTTTTTTCTTCAATTTCTTTAAAGGATTTCCTTGATTCCTCTTTAAAGGTCTATCATCTTACTTAGATATTTTTTGAGGTCCATCTCTTTTTCATCCTCTGTGTTGGACTTTTCAGATCTTGCTGTTGTGGAGTCCCTAGATTCTGGTGGTGTCATATTGGTTTTTCTGTTGTCGAGTTGTGTTCTTACTCTGTCTTCTTCCCATCCCTTCTTCCAGTGAGTGCAGGTGGGGTCTCTCCCTCTCTCTGGTGGCAGGCAGAGGGCTCAGCCTCTGGTGGCAGCTGGATGGCAGAAGGCAGTGGGTGGACAAGGGTGGGTCTGTATCAGGATTCAGGATTCGGCCTTCCCGATCTGGGCAGGTCCACTCTTGCCCGAGTGGGCTCAGGCAGAAGTGAGCAGAGGTTGATAGGGGAAGTAGGGAGGGGGCAGAGCAGTGCCCAGACTCACCTGGGGCTCGGGCACCCACTGCAAGACAGACTGCAACTGACTTTATAAAGCAGTATATACAGTGAGCATGTAGGGAAACACTAGTAATATCTTTGCCAGTATTGTACCAGCTACATCTTTCTGTGCATCAAAGTACACCAGAATCCAGGATTTAAACACAGAAGTCTGTTTCCTTCTTGTACACTGAGTAAAGAATTCTTCTGCCTGCCACTGTACGAATGTCGTTTTGTCTGGAACTAGACTTAGGCTGCCAACCTTACATCTTCCACATTATATTGAGCAAAGCAAATCACTCAATTAGTGCAGATTAAATGGGGTCTAGAATTAAAACCCCTGATTAATGGGAAATGCTAATCCATTTCTTTTTTAATTTACCACATAAATCAACTGTACAGAAACAGACGAGAATTAGATAGTGTATGTTGAAGAGATTTCTTGCCAACTTCAAGTGGAGTTTCTAGAAGAAGAAAGCTATGAATGGAGATACTCAGGGTGCGAGATCTAAGAGTCCATAGTTCTATGGAGGATGGAGATGCCATGTAGTAGAGCATCCCAGTAGTAGAGCCTGTTTAAATTTGTAAATGTTAATTATGTTGACTGAGAGTGAGGAAAAGCTGCAACTAAGAAAGGAAGTGACAAATATCTCCTGTGTTATCAGAACCAGCAGGGAATGTATCTTGTTTCAATAGATCACTGTCCAACATCTTTCTAAAGTTGGCACCTGGGTATCACTTAAATAGATCATGCACTTCTTTCAATGGATGATAAAAAATGAAGATATGTTTGTTTTGAGAGTATGGAGGTTACTATTAAAACACATTAAACATATTAAAATAAGATAGCTAGAAAATATGGTATACAGTTGCAATTTCAACTCATCATGAAAACTAAGGCAGGAAGACAGTTTGAGCCCAGAAGTCTGAGTCCAGTATTTATAAAATAATGATATGATTATTTTTTAATTTTGTTAGTCAAGCAACAATCTAAGTAACTACTGTGTGAATCATATATTCTGTGTGCCAGTTGACAACTATATTGTGAAACCACCTATAATATTAGTTTAAGTTATGCAGATACTATGCAAAATACATAGTTATATTTACTTTAGATTTTCATGTTCTCTGCTGGTAGCATGGCCTCATTTTATCCCAGCTTCTGTTTGGTTTTGATTGACAACAACCTGGCATGAGCTTGTAGTTTATCCTCAAGGATCCGCCATTCTCTTCTCTCTTGCAATAGTGGGGATTTCCACAAGACAAATTTGCTAAGTAATTGTGAAAGAATTTGCTGCTACTTGTGAGTGTAAAATCAGTGCATGTGATGAGGGTGTCTCACAGATGATTCAGGAGTTAATTTATATATTTTTCTCCTCTTCCCCTTAACAGATAGGGCTGAGATCTGGAATTCACATGGTTCAATGTACTCAAGGAATTAGCTACCCTGGTTATCAAGCTTAACAGCATACCATCTTTTGTTTGTTCTTTTTCTCCCTGAATCATCCTTCTGTTTCTTCGCTGTGATTGTCATTTCTGTGAGCATGAGCAAGTAAATCTTCATGTAAAACTACTTTCTAGGAATTTCAGTTAATGAAAATAGATAAGAATCAATCATGTCACAAGACCTGGATTCTAAAGCAATGAATATTTTTTATATTGTGGCAAAAATAATAGTTACCATGATCTTTTTTCTGAGAAGAGGGGGAGGGAGCTACGAGAGTGAGAAGGGAAGAAAAGGAACGATGCAGAGGTCATGAGGAAGCAGAAAGGTTGAGTCAGGTGTAGATTAGAAGGAAGGACATATAATAATTTTAGTTGGGGGTGGTAGAGGAGGAAGGGAGGAAGAAGGGAACTGGGATTGTCATGTAATTCAATCTTGTTTGTAATTCAAATATATAAAAAATAAAAAACTAAAAAAAAGCAATGTAAGCAAATTAGTGACTTTGCCCTAGGAAAGATTTTGGAGGGCAATAAGAGCAGAAACTATGACAGTTAAAAAAACACAATTTTGGTCTTATCAGGTTAGAAAACATTTTGTTTTTTTAAACATTTGATTAAAAAATAAAAGGGAAACCCAAACAGGGAAGACATATCTAAAGTATACTTGATGATTGGTGTGCATTGATTGCAGAAATAATGCTGCCAGCTGAGAAGATGACAACCCAATGTACATGACAAATAGATTGGTATGTTCTTAATAAAGGACATCTATAAAGGCAAACACAAGATACACAACATCATTATTCCCTAAGGAAATGTCCATTAGAACTACAATGAGGTAACACTGCAAATGGGTTAGAATAAGCAAGACAAAGTATACAGAGAGAACATGATATGGGTTCCAGTCAAGATGGCGAAAAACTGGAACACTCCCTCACCAGTAACTGAAGATAGTATTACTAGATCCCTTTGGAAATTTATTAGACATTTTAGTAAAAAAAATTAAATACAAACATAGCATGTGACTTAGCCATGCTACATCTCCAAGACATTTGAGAAGAAATAAAGTTTACATCCGCAGACAGACTTAGACAGGAATATTTACAACAATTTGATTCACAATAACCCAAAATGAAAATATATCTCAAATGTTCATTAGCAAGTGACTGGTTAAAGAAAAAAATGAACTTCGGTGATTCTCAGAAATAAACGCCAGTGCCTGAAAAATAAAAGAACATAAAAGAACATATTCTCCATCCTTTATAAAGGAGCCAGACAAATGAGTGATTTACCTGTTTCATATAAAATTAAAAACTAATATATGATGACCTAAAGGAGACTAGGAGTTGTCTGTGGCACAAAAAGCCACACAAACTATAGTGGTAAAATTCAAAATGTCAGATGTTTTGTGATCATAACTTTGGTAGGTATAAAGACCTCAGAAATCATTAGATTGTATATATTTTAAATAAATACACTATGATTCTTAATTGCAATTAAATAATTACTGTAAACTTAACTCTAGGAAAAGAGATTAAGAACTTACAGCTTACTTCAATAGTATTCTTCATGAAATAATTTGGATTTCAGAAAGAGTAGAATATGTATAATTCTGGGAGTTTCTATCATAGTAGATTTCCATATGTATTTGTTGAAAGGTCTTTAGTGATATTTATTTCCCCTATGCTTCCTCCTCTATTCTAAACTATGACTCCTTATCCTAGTTTAGCCCTTCCTGATTAATTATTCTCTTTTAACTATTTATTTCAGTGTATTCAATCTCACATTCCTAAAATCTCTCCTTCCCTCAGTTTTTCTAGACAACGAAAGTCATACTATTAACTGTTTACCCAAACATACCCATAAAACAGGTTGTTAGGTGTATACATATACATGTATAGTTTAAACAAAATTCTCATGTCTGGGATGACAATGCTTTCTCCAAAGCAGGATCATCTAACAAAAACACAAATACAGGCATAAGAATTCATCCTTTAATTGTTAGTGAAGGTTGTCCAAGAAACTCCTCAAACATTATAGGCAGCAGTTATTGGCATAGGTTGCCCCTCAAAGGTGGACGCTGAGTCTTTATTTCTTAAGTTATCACATACTCAGATTCAGGGCCCAGAACTGGAGCAGACCCAAATGCTTCCCACTTAGGACTAGCTTTCATGGTACCAGAATGCACAAGCAAGCTTCCCGAGGAGGAAAGCAACCAATACACTTTGCTAGCTATGATAACTATGAGGATGCAGTAGTAGCATGAATCCCTTGGTGGTACCCAACAGATCTCTATTTGGACTTACGTGCTGCCCCAAAAGAGGGAGATCATTTCTGATTTCAGAAACCTAGGTAACTACCAAGGGATAATGAATTCATGGATCTTTGAAGAGAATCTAAAACTGCAACTTCCCATTGCAACAGAGACCATTGTAGAAAAATATAACAATCAAAATGACAACTCAAGGGATATAGCTACAAAAGAACTCTCATACATAAATCTCAGAACTCATTGTGGAAAGGGGGTGACATAATTGTAAAAGCAAGAGGAACGGAGAGTTTGCTGTGAGATCATGTCTCCTAGGAATATCAGAAACTACACACATTAAATCTCACCAACATGACTGCCTAATCATGAGCTTAACAAAGACAGGCATGCTAACATGGACAGGAGAAATCTCATAAGGCCTCAACCTTACACAAATAACTACAGGTAACTAAACAATGTTAAGAGCCAAAGAAATAATCTTCCCCAGGTAAGAGCATGCCAACTAGTTATCTAATACCTAATAGTCAACTCTAAATGCATATATCTACAAGTAACATATAGACTTAACAGGGTATGTATGTAAGTGCATATGTGTGTGTACTTATATGTATGTAACAACAATTAATGAAAAAAAGGAGTCACGAATTTGAAAGAGAGAAAGGTGTATAATTGGGTTTGGTGGAAGCAAAGACAAGGAGGAAATTATGTAACTATATTAAAACCTCAAAACAAAAAGAAATAAAAAATTGCTTATGCAGAATGAAAAATAATTCCACCCATTAACCACTTAAATAGTCTTGAACACATCTATTTTCTCACCTTCAGTAGCAATTCTCACTAAAGTCCTTTTTATGTACTGCTTTCAATATCTAGGACATCACTAAAACATGGCATTTAGAGGGACCCTTACTTTGCTTATGATTAATAAAAAATGCTTCTGATGTCTTAGTCTTGAGGCTGTTCATATGAGCATATAAAATATATAGATTATTGAGGATGCCAATAGCATGCATTCTCTCTTCCTGGGATCACATGGCAACTCTCCTCTTTACTATATTTCCCAGAATCCTTCTCAACTCCTAGCGCCCACTAGTCACTTCCTCTAAACGCAACCTCTCTGTGTCTGTGGATTGTAGCTTTGCTAGCATTTATTTAATGGCTAATACATATAAGCAAATACATAGCATAGCATATTTATCATGATAGATTTTTTTTGAAGAGCTGAGTAATACTACAGTGTGTAAATGTACCCCATTTTCTTTATCCATGCTTCTGTTGAGGAAGATCCAGTTTTTTTCTAATTTCTGACTATTATGAATAGAAAACAATGAACATAGTTGAGCAAGTATCCCTATGGTAGGATGAAGCATCCTTTGGGTATATACCCAAGGGTGGTATAGCTGGATCTTAAGGTAGATTAATTCTTTTTAAAGAAACTTTCATACTGATTTCCATAATGATTGTATAAGTTTGCACACTCACCAGCAGTGGAGAACTGTTACCCTTGCTCCACATCCTAACCAGCATGAACTGTCACTTGTATTATCCATCCTAGTGATAAAAATAGCACGTATTTTTTAATATTCAGAGTTGCAAATTCAACAGAAGTTAAAGGTCTAATAAAATAAACAACATCTTATGTCATATTTGAACAATTAGTTAAAATTGGTAATATCTAGTAAAATATGAGCTAAACTATGCTCAGAGGACATTGAAAACTAAATATTTATGTACCAATATGAAAACTAAATCTGTAAAACACAACATTTAATTTCCAAATACAAAGTTTTGAAAAATTTGTTAGTGGCCTTCATTGACATTCATGGATAAAGTAATTCCAATTCATTGTGTTTTTAATAAAGGTGGGTTAATATTTTTGTATTCATTATATGAACTCCAACATCACAGGACAAAATGACATGAAAGTCTGCAAGGTGGCCTCACTGGGGAAGAGTTTCAAACTTCCTCAAGTGTCATTTAGTGCTTAAAATGAAATTTAGAAAATAAATTACAACCAAATTGAGTATTTCAAGGATTTCAAGCTGTTTTTAATTAGAATATCAAATTAGGACAACAAATGCATTGATGGAATCAAAATATAAAATTTTAAATTGATGAGGAAAGAGCACTGAGCATCCCCCAATGCTCTTAGCAAATTAGAAATAGAAGTATGTATTGCTAAGGTGATAAATAGCTGTCTCTAGAAATATTTTTAGCAAACAGCCTCAAGACTAAGACATCAGAAGCATTTTTTAATAATCATAAACAAAGTAAGCGTCCCTCTAAATGCCATGTTTTAGTGATGTCCTTAGATATTGAAAGCAGTACATAAAAAGGACTTTAGTGAGAATTGCAAAGAAAGAAAATATTTTCATAAAATAATTTATGAAATCTATCAAAAATTACATGGTGTTACATAGAAATACCATCATAACATCCCTATAAAGATAAGTTGTTCAGGAAGAAGTCATGTATGGTCTTACCCAACTGTGCACTCCACATACTATGAGACCAACATTCCATACAAGGTGTGCCCATTTTTGCAATAGTGGCAATACTGTTATGGGGGGTAATTAAATGGTCTTTGATTAGATGTAAGGCTTACTCAACAGGATGCAATCCATGCCCACTACTGTAAACTTGGTTAAAAAAAATACATGGGAATAGGTTGAATGGGTCCTACCACTTACTGCAGAAATATTTGTTACTGATAGGTGCAGGAAATGGAAGGGCCATTGACCTCAGTTGTGGTTCCACTCATGAGTCTAGTATGCAACAACAGGTAGCTTTTATCCAGTGTCCACACAGATGACTCTGGTTTTAACTAAATGAGTAGCAAATAAAAACCAGAAGTCATGGAACTCAAAAGCAACTCATGGAGATTGGATAAGAAGGAAGTTGTTAAGGTAGAGAAGGAGATAAAAAAAGGGAGTGTGAAAAGAATAATCAGAATAAATCATAGATTTGTATGAAATTGTCAAATATCAAGTTTGATCAAAAAGTATATCATAGCTCATATATATTGTGTATATGTGTACATATATGTATGTATTTAATATATATGTATTTAATGTATGTGTATGTGTGTGTATATTCATGAACTATTAAATTTAGCTTCTTAGGCTGGAGAAGTAACACAGCAGATGACAGCACTAGCTGTTCTTCCAGCGGTCCTGAGTTCAATTCCTAGCAACCACATGATGGCTCACAACCATCTATAATAGGATCTGTTGCCCACTTCTGGCATTCAGGGACACATGCAGAACATTCATACATAAAATAAACAAATACAATTTAAAATAAATTAGCTTCTGATATTTAAACTACATTAAGTTTAAACCTTTTATTCATTTTAAGACATATACCAAGACAAGAGAAAAACAGGCTCTGTAATTGCAACAGACACATTTTTCTAAAAACAACACATTAGAAAACATAATATGTAAAATACTTCACACTTACAGGAAGAAAAAGAAGAAAGAGCAAGAAAGGGAGAGAAAGAGAAATAGAAAGGATAGGGAAGGAGAAATTAGAGCTTAGTCATCAACAGATACTTCACAGAAGAATCAGAAAAATAAGCAAGGTATGAGTTAGCATTCACAAAGTGCAAGGTTAAATCACATTGCAAATGGGTTGCTCTACACCCCAGAAACTATTCACATATACTGTAAAACTGATCCAAGTAATAGTCATTGGGAGGCCTACTAACATCGTTAATAAGTGAAAACTGAACATAATTTAAAAGTCTTTCAGTACTAGAATGGACAAATTATCCATGGTAGATTCATAGTAAACAGAAATTGAAACTACAAATGAATATGTTGGTGAGTCACAATTGCATAGTCATCTATTGTTGAATTATGTCACTGCATTTCCAAATAATATGCTATATTTCTTCTTACTTATAACTGTTTTTCCATTGGCTTTGCAATTTGAAATTGCCTTCATTTTCTTCCTGTGCTAACATGTTTGTTCCAGCTTCCCATTTTTATAGCCTTATCATGCAATTAAAAAATAACTATTTAAAGTTACATGTATTATGTGGGTGTCTTATCTTTCTGTGCACCATGTATATGCAGTTCTGACAGAGAGAGTGAGATACACCAGTACTGGAGTTGCAGATGTTTGGGAGCCACCGTGTGGGTGCTGGGAACAAAGCTTGAGTCCTCTACAAGAGCAACCAGTGGTCTTGAACAGTGAGTCATTATCAGCCCTCATCATGCAATTTTTAAGTATTAAATCTAATGGGCTTTATTTCCTTTAGCTCCTCTGTCAGGGGCTCCTGGTGAATGACTGCTGTTCTCTGGGACCAATACATGTCTATCACATTTTCATTTATTCTCCTAAATGATCCAATATTTTGCTTTGTTTTATTCTCTTACTTTTCTATCCTACATTCTCAAATACTTTCCAAAAATGTGATAACATGAAAAGTAGATTTCAAAGTCATCATTTACCTGAAAATTGATTCTGTCTTCATATATACTTTGTGTTCTCTATATATATTTTATGCAAGAACATTCTGCCATCCAAATTTTATGGAAAAATGCTAATCATTTAATGTGCAATCATTTGGTGAATCTAAAATTTCATAGGACACAGGTAGGCTTCTCTTCCTTGGTGTGCTAGCCTCCTCAGCTAAGGTTATTTTATTATCTGAAAATTCCTAAAAAGGGTTTAATTGGGACCATGTATTTTTGGCTTTGGTTCTTCTTCATATGTTGCTTTTCTGCTAGAATCAGAAGTCTGAATCATTCTTACATGGTCGTGTATCCAGGGAGGCTGACTCACTTCCACAAGATAAACAAGTCTACCATGACAACCTTTTCACCATTCTTTCCCATGTGGCTGGCTTTGATTTTCTCACATGAAGACCGTTTAGGGGTAGTCTTGCAGACAATATTACAAGAAACCAAGTTAATGTTGCAAGCTTTTCCATGCTATACTTCCAATGTCATGTAGTGTCACTCTGAGTCATCTCTTATAATGCAAAGCTAGGAGACACAGTCCATTTGGGAGTCATCTTAGCAAGGTTGGGCATCCTTTATTCTCAACCATTCTACTATCCATGATTCAATATAATTCATATTTTATTATTTTGGTATGGAGACCTTATCCAGGACCTCATATGTGCTAGTAAGCTCTCTACACACCTCCCTCCCCAGTGACTTTAATACCATGTATTCTGCTATCCCGATTTCCTGTCCTTTAATAAAAGGTTCTGATGCCCTGTTCTTACATTAGTAGCTAATGTTTTTAGCTTGTGACAGCTACTCAAATATTGCTTATTGAGCTTACTGAAAAACAAATCTGTTCCTTGTTCTCTTTATTTTGTCTAGAAGTCTCAAAAATGTTGCTTTGCAGTGTCAACAATAATAGAAAATAATTTTGAATTAAGAACTCTGACATCTCTAAGTAACCTGGTTGTTGTTTTGTTTGTGTGCCAGAGTCCTCAATCTATCTAGGCCCCCATGTCTTTGAAAATAAGCTATTTCTTTTGCCTATTTCTTTGAGGCAATTTGCCTTGTTGAAGTCAAATTTCACTCTTAAAAAAATGCACGAATGCCAACAAACCATGATCTTTCTCATTGACATTTAAGCTGAAGCCAGGCTTATCTTTACATCAGCTGCATTCAATTAAATTTCCCAGACTGTTGCTGGTAACTGGGTAAACATCACATTTTTTAGAAAATGGCCTAGATTTTTAAAACTATCAACTAACATCATAGAAACCATGTAATATAGCAATTGTAATTTAGATAATTATCACTGTATATTCCTATTAGCTTCAACTTTTCAAATACCAGAATTTCTTCCCAATAACCTCAAGCTAAATTTTACCACTTTCATTTTTGATACTTGCCCTTTGTTTAGTCTGTTTATGTACTAAATGTGATTTTCTTTTATGTACAATTTCAGATGGTATACCTCATGTTATGACATTTGCAGATTTAGTTACCAACTGTAAAACATCTCAGGGAAGTTGGAAAAAAAGTCCCTGGAATAGATTTGCTTTGCATTTGAAATGTATTTACTCATTGGGATGCAACATCTCATTTACAGCAGCGGCCTGTGGAAATTCCCAGTGGGTGTTCCAGGGCTGATAAACCCATTCCAATAAATCTGCACTTGAATTAGCATAAAAAGAGCAATTGCAATCATTTACCAGAGTGCTTTCTTTTGTGCTCAGAAGCAACAGGACTTATTCGTTTGTGCAGTTCAAAATATCATTGAAAATAATGGCCCTGAGTCTTTCTGTAAGGTCCAAGAAAACTACAGGATACTGAAAAAAGTAAAACTCTCAAGAGGAGGAAATTAGACTCATGAGCTAAATGGATTCTAAAGAGTTTGAATGCAGCTGATTGCAAACAGGGCTGCTGAGGGGATCCAACTTTTAAATAAGAAAGATACACAGAAAGATTCAGAATTAATTCAAATATCTCCGAGATAATCAAGAAAAGTCATTTAGTGCAGTCAATGATACTCGGAAAATAGACAATACAGTGAACACAGTGGTTTGGGAAACAACATTTTCTCATATTGTCTTCTCTAGTTTTACATGCCAATGCTCAAAACTAATAAGGATCCTTGCACAATAGTCTACAGTTACAGTAAAGTATTGTTATCAAATTTACACTTCATTGTAGAATGTGTAGAAAGTGTGCAAATGACTACTCGAGTTTACTTGGGTCTCTTTTTATTTTTATTTTTCTCCCAGATTAAGAAATGTGTTAGATCAGTGTAGGATATAATGTCCAAATTCACAAATCTTAAGGAGCAAAATCAGTACATAAACTAAAGCCTTCTGACAAATCAGTTTTTAAGAAATGTAGTTATTCTGAGAATCAAGAGATGACTCAGCATTTTCAAGCACTTGTGATTCTTTCAGAAGACACAGATTTGATTCCCAGCACCCACATGGTAGCTTACAACCATCCAGTTTAGGGAATCAGATACCACCTCTGACTCCTGTGAGCATTGGGGATTCATGTGGTACACATACATATATGCAGAGAAAACATACGCATACAAATAAATCTAAAAATGAAAATAAGTATATTAATTAATTAAACATCATAATGTGTTACCTAGTTAAGTGTTTTGCAATTCTACACGTGCATATGTTGTGCTTTGATAGCATTCACTTTCCCAACTCCTGTCTCTTCTTGGCTTTCTTGTTTCTCAATAGTTATGATACTGAGAAACTCATGCCTTTTTACCAAATGTTACAATAGGTAGGTCAGAGACTCCCCTATGGCAACTTTCTTAATCTAGGTCTTCTATTGTTTGGATCTGTAGATGAAAAGAGCATTTCCACATCCATTTGGAAGATAAAAAGTAATCCAGATTAAATGAGATGATAACTATCTTCTAAAGTTCTACTTTGTGTAGTTCCCTCAAAAGTAATCAAATGTCTACTTTGATTGTACTAATGTAGAAAAGAGTGAAAAAACTGAACAGTGAAACTTAAAACAAGCCATCACTCACTTTAAATCATAATTTTAAAAAATGCTTTCAAATGATCTAATAAAATCTCTCTTGAAAGACTAGTGAGCTCTTTTTATGGGTCCTCCTAGGTAGCTGGCCATGCCAAGATGAAGCTGAGTATCTCCTTCCCAACCAGCCACTGTCAGAAATTCATGTCCCACATCCTCATATCACCAAGTCTGGAAGAAAAATTCTCTTCTCTACCAAATTCTCTTGAGTCTCATTCTGTTATTTAATAGGTTTTATCCCTGAGTATTCAAAGGTAGCAGCATCTTTGAGCTGTTTTACTCATGTTGGCCCCCTTTGCACCCTCATCTATTAATCCCTTCCCTATCTTTTGCCTATATATCTCTGTCATGCCATCAGCTAAAAGCTGACTGGGAAGCTCTGTGAACAAGCCTATTCATCATGAGGTTCTGTTCATCCTACCTTCTTACAGTTCCTGGATTCAACCTTTCTGCATGTAAGCCACATCTTCTTAAATCTTAGCTCTTGGAGTTCCTGGACCATTGTCATTCCATGAAAGAACACTTATAAATAACTGGTAGAAACTGGCTTCAGAGAGCCACGAGCTTAGTAGAGGAAGCAGTTGGGTTGAATTCTACCAGATGTAGGGAATTGCCAACAACAGAAACTCTAGATCACTGTTTCTCCGCCTGTGAGTCATGACCTTTGGGGTGGGGGGTGTCAAATGTCCTTTCACAGGGGTCACATATCAGATATCTTGCATATTAGAAATTTACATTATGTTTCATAGCAGAAGCAAAATTACAGTTATGATTTAACAATGAAATACCTTTATGGTTGGGGGTCACAACAACATGAGGAGCTGTATTAAAGGGCTGCAGCATTAGGAAGTTTGAGAACCACCAGTGTAGATAATAATAATCTTCAATTGTATTGCATTGTCATCCTAAGAGCAATTCAGAAAACAAATCACATGAGAAACAAGAAAACTCAGAATGGAGGACTAACTTACATAATTGTCTAACTTCTCAGTGGTAATATTTCTCATGATCTTCAAATGACAGCATTGTATATGCAGCAGTGTTTTTAAATGTTTGATGTAAGAAGAAAAATGTGGCTTTAAAATTCCTTTATTCATTTTTTACATTCAAAGTGATCTCACAAGATTATGTCAGTGGGCTTGCATGTATTTTGATGTTGGTGTTCTAAGTAATAGGAAACCTTAGTACAAGGGGACTTGAAATGTTGTTCCTTCAGCTTGTAATGAACTTATTCCTCAGTTCACTTGTTTTCTGTCACTTGCTGGAGGTATATCAGTATTTTGCTAAAATATGTACAAAATTATTCATAGTAATATGTTTCCAAGGTTCAAAGCATCTAGTTTTTATTTGATTACTCCTAAGAAGATGACCACATAGCTTTGATTAACAGTGTTGAAAGCCTTTACAATTATCTTGTAGTGAAAGTGATACATCCAGTTTTCAGTGAAGATAACACTGTCATTTTGAAAAGAACATCGTATACACCAAACTCTGGCTTAGCTGCAGTCGTGGTTTCTGTTTCCATTTGACCACAGTGATTCAGTTCACCATAAAAACAGACTTATTGGCTGCTGTACCCTTCCACAGTGTGGTCTGTATTATCCTATAATCAGTTTTACTGGTAATGCTGCTAGAAGAGTTTAGACAAATCACTTATCTCCATTTCCCAAATCATCTACCTGCGAAGAAGCCTTTGGTAGGATGGACATAAAGATTCTGGCTTAGAGAATAATTCCAAGGGCAAAGAAAGTCATTTGAAGGTCTAGTAGGGAAGTCTGTAGCTAAACATTTACTAAATTGTATGTTCCTGAATTTGAGGTAAAAGGATATCTCAGGCCATAATTAGTTATTTGCTTTCAAACCATGTTATTATTTGAAACTTGCTATTAAAAATGCTTCTCAACTCAGAAAGCATCTTGGAAATGATTTTTAAATCCACTGAAGCTTCAGATACCCTTTAGTTCATGTTATGCTGTGCCTGCCATGTTTTCAAAATATAGCAAATATAGGTCCTTCCTACATCCACCCTCCAATAGCAGCTGGAAGGGAACTAACTGCCCTTCTACTTACTCTGGTGCTCTAGAAAAGGAGATGAGTTTTAAAGAAATCAAATTATCTTAAATGAAAAATGGCAGTGTTCCTTGAACTAGTTTCACAATGCACAACTAGAAAGTCCTAGTTTCACAATGCACACTAATAAAATGTTACCTTAACTTGGTTGTAACATTTGTGTTGCCTCATACCTTCACATATATTTGACCCTTTGAACTCCAATATCCTTTACATGGTTTCATAGGTTCCTTGCTCAAAGTCCAAAGTCCATCAGCTCTGTGTTAGCACCAAAAAAGTTATTATAATTATCTCTATTATGATCTTATATCAATAGATTATTACTCTAGGAAAACTATCCTCTATCTTGTTCCAGAAACTGAAATTCCTTTGAAACATGCCTTGGCTTAGTTTGGCTCTTGGTTACAATTAGGAAGTCTTTTCTAATAACAAATGAAAATGCTTAGTAACCCAGCTTATCCCTAAATAGTCATTATTCTCTTCCTAGTCACCAGTTAAACAGACTCCTTTTGTCAATAAAACTTTTTTGTTTTTTAATAGAAGACTATCATTTCATCAGAACTTCAAACTTAAGCAGAACAGTTTCAGACATAGACCTATTTAGGATAACAGAAGAGATCTTACCAAAATCTATTATGGTTGAAGAATCATAACTTACTGAAATACAAATCCAAAACTGTCTTTATTTTTACATTAACTGCCATCAACAGTGTTTTAACATTATTTAGATTAATCTTTAAGAATTGAACTTTACTAATGGTCATTCAAAAACTGTCTATAACCTTTCAGTTATTAAATCTGTTCAGTCCAGATAATCATCCAATTTCACATGGGATAAAATGCTCTCCTCACCTTTACCATCATCAATATCCAGTTTTCTCATAAGTCTTGAGCCAATGCAGAAGTAAAGATGTTAGGATATTTCTTAATTTTTTTCTAAAACCAATCTACTTATAAAGGACTCAACTGAGGTGAAAGTGTTTTACAAATACTAGGCCTATATAAGACACAATATATATTTACAAATGAATATCAACTTTTAATTAAATCCATCAAAATATAGGAGAGTTCTATGCTATTTTATACTATATGTAAAGCACAAGATATACCATGCTTAAGACCAGACCTACTAATGATCTTTGCTTCATTGTGGCATCTTCAACCTCAGGCAGTACATCCTTGTCATGGTAGAAGGCTACAATGGTTTCTTGAACTTGCTTCCCTGGTAATGTCACAGACCTTGGGCAATAGCCCTGAATGAGTTGCCTGTTTTTGCAGTCATAACATAACATAGAAGCATCATGGTGTAGAGCATGGCTGGTTTCTCATTTCCATTCTTACTAGGTTCCTTGCCAATAAATATGCTGAATCCTAAGTATCACTCATGTGCATTTTGTTTGTATGTGAGATCAGACTTCAGTTCTATGGGTCCACCAGCATATAGCAAGATATTGTAGTTCTCAGAAGTAACATACTGATGTGTGGTACTACTCCTGGGGACACAGGAACAAATGGACACTCACTCCAGGGAACCCAGAACAGATTAAAATAAGGGTACCACCAATGTCCAACTTGGTGAACCAATGAGTCTGTTGGTTAGTTATAAGAGTATGGGTCAGGGGGACTTACAGGAGTAGGAATGACTCCAAGGCAATTATTACACTGAAAACCTGGTGCATACTGCACACCTTCCAGGCTGCTTGACAGATGGGAGAGCATCTCTTTGGGAAGCTCAGTTAGTCTGGGCCTCTTGCAATAAGCTTTGCTGATCCAGGAGTGTCCTGGGGAGTTTTTGACTGCTTTGAAAACCTTGGGGGAGGAGGAGCCTAGCACATTTTGTCAGTTTTATAGACTTCCTGAAGCTTTTGGGTTGTTTCCTTCTAGAGTTTTAGTGAGTTTCCCTGTGGGATGTAATATTTTACCTTCCTTTAGAACATCCTGATTCTTAATGAGCTTCCCTCTCAATTGGCGTGTTCTATCTCAGATGAAATTACTTTATAACACTTTCTCTTTCCATTGTGCAACAGTCATCAGCACTAAGCTCCCCCACCTCTAGAGAGAAATGGAGAATGTTAATCAACTTTAAGGCACACAAAGTGCAGATGTAGTCATTAAATGCACACTGTATAACCACAGTAACATGCAATCCTTTATTAGAAATCTTTATTTAAATTAGGAGTTTCCAGAGGTCAACAAGCTCATGCGAAAACAGCAGAAGCATAAAATGTCATTCCTTTCTTACAGAATCTCACAAAAGTCCCACATTCTATTTTATTATTGCATAATGATGTATCTCTAAACTCATTCCCAAACAATAGTGATCCACTGTCACTCACATAAACAATTGGTCTTAAAATAGTGAATTGCCACTGTAATTTCTGCCCTATCTGGCAGTGATGAGCAAATGTTTCAAATAATATTTCACAACATCCTGTTACAACTCACACTACTTTTCTTCTAATTAGAACATTTCCTGATTTAAAAACTGGCTGTAATTGGGGTTGGAAGGATAGCTGAGGAGCAAAGAACACTTTCTGCTTTTGCAGAACCAAATCTGGGTTTGGTTCCCAGCATTTATGAGGGTGAATAACAACCCTCTGTAATAAGGAGGAATCCAGTGCCCTCTTCTGGCTCCCACAGGCACTAAATGCACAGTTCACATACATACAGTTCATTCACATACATGTAAGCAAAACATTCATATACATAAAATATAAGTAAACATTTTTGAAAAAGGAAGTATAAATTAAAATAACAATATTTATATAGCATTTATTTGGAATCATAAAAAATAATGGCAATTAATTATAGGGCAGCTAGGGGATAATTAAAAGCATATTCTACACAAGGAAAATCCTCGTTATTTGTCAGCAAGGCTATAAACACATGATTAAATTGAAAAAAATGTTTTGGGATAATTCTCTTATGGAAATCATAACTCTCCCACATATTTAAGTTTCTAAGATATTTTCCAGGATGTCATAGTGTTACCTGTGTCTGGCTATATTCACTGCATAGGTAAAAGCAAATTACCTGGCTTTGCTCTACCTCAGATTCTTAAGGAAGAAATGGGACAGTAATAGGTTCAGCTTTCCAGGGAGATAGTGAGAGCTGGATATTAAAGTCTGAACCTGATCCATGTACATACTTAGAAAATCCTTGGTAAATGTCAACTGGTTGGGGTAATATTTCAGAAATTTATTTGATCATAGAAATACATATTAAAAATTATAGGACTAAAGACAGATTTAATTGAGAGTAATTTTGTGGTGGCATTTTTTTTTGGCCCATTCGATGTTGAGCCTTGATTGAGGTCTTTTACCAAATAAATTTCTGGGAAGTCAAGAATAGTTTGCTTCTCCAAGGCAAGTTTTTCTTTTTTGCACCAATGGGAGCAGAAGCTTGCCCCTTGGCTCTCAATAAAGACTGACACTGTCAAATGATTTGCTGTGCTAAGTGGGGCTGACAGATAGAGATTATAAGGAAGACATCTGTCCTCAGATCAGAAGGGACAGTCAAGGAAGAGACTGTTCCTGCCATGGAACCCTGGTACTAGGCTAGGGAGGGATGACATAGCAAACATCGCTCAGAGTTCAGTAAGCCATTTACCCACTACTGATTGACAAGTGACTTCATGTTCTTTCCTTCCTTCTCTTTGAATTATTGTCTTGCAGGAAAAAAAGAAACAGGGGGTAAATGAAAGGTCTGTGAAAGGGTGAGATGGAACTAACTATCCCTGGGGGAAATGCCATGGAAATAAAAATAATGAAGATCAAACTTATTTTAAAGCTTTAAATTATAATAACATTGAAATTCTCTGCTTGAGCAGAGGTCCTCTCTCAACTATCCCACAGATTTCTTCAGTCTGTTACATATTTTCAATAATAAACCTCACTGCTTGTCCAGAGAGTTGCCCACCGCCAATTTTTAGAGTTTTCTTTGTTATATTAACTGAACACAGAAACCACCTGTCCACATTGACTCTGGTTCTGCTCTGTGATGCAAAACAAAGTAATTCTGATCCTCCTCTCAGGTGCCAATCTCTGTTCACAACTCTGTGTGCAAAGAGCTCTGAAGCTATTTCCTTAGTTTAATGTATCCAGGTTGCAGGGGATCACAGGAAATGGGGCCCTAAGTAACTCAACAACCTCAATTTCTTCTGGCATCACCATTCACAAATATCACACTTTAATTTTGTATTAAGTATGGACAAAATATTGTGAAAGGTACTCCACTTTGTTCTGTACTCCACACTCTATTGTATTGGAACAGCATCTTCAGGTAAGGGTAACAATACTCTAGTATTTTCTCATTGGACATGAGCCAACAACAAACCTACAAACAGTTCATAGACTTCATATGATACAGATCTGGCAAATTTCAAACATACACTATTGGATCATACAACAGAAAATTAGATTTTTTTCTACATAGCTGTGTGCTGAATACATGATATATTGTTTATATCAGAAATAGCAGACCTAAACTCTGACATGGAAAAATTGTCCTTTTTGCATCCTAGAATTTGCTGAATTTGGACTTGATTGTGAAAATCACCATACTTTAAAAGACAAGATAACTTAAAATTCAAAGAGGAAAATCAATTTTATTCTCTATCAAAGAAACAAGATTTCATGTTTGGTGCCAAGTGCTCCTTGTTGCAAGGAAATGAAGGACAGGGCACAATTGTAGACTTATTCTCACACATGTTGCTCTTAGAACCTCATTACTCACAACTCAGCAAATAAATATCAAGAGGAACAAGACTGAGATTCTCTTGACTTGTACGAGCAAGTGTTCATCAACCCTGCCTTGACCACACTGGAGAGGAAAAACAACCTTATGACACAAGAAATTGATTAATGATATCATTAGTAAATGGTGGGTGAATACCAGAAATTCATGATCTCTAGTAGGAAACTCATTTTTCTCATTTTCAGATTGGAATTTCAAAAATAGGAATGATATATTTGTATATAGAACACTATTCTTATTCTCCGACTAAGTACATAAACAAAAATGCACTGGTCATATAACAATAAGAACAAAGCATCACAATATTTTTACATTATTTTAAGGACTCACTGTGTTTGTGTATGTGCATATATGTGTGCCTTTGTGCATGCATGTCATGGGTACAGGGGTGGAGGCAGAAACCAAAAAAAGGGCATTCAATACCCTGGAAGTTAGAGGTACATAAGGTTTTGAACCATCTGATATGAATATGGATATGATAAATGGGTATAAAGAGCTCCTATCTTCTGGAAGAACACTCAATCACTGAACTGTCTGTCTAGTCCTGTACCAAAATATTTTACAGGTTTTAGCCGGAAAGTATCTCTCGTGGTTGCAATGAACCTTTGTTCTGTAGAAAGAAAAATATTAAATCCATTATAAAAAAAAGCCTTTGCCCAGGATTCTAACTCTCCACACCACTTGAAAAAGTACTGCTTTTCATCTCTCAACTGCACTCAAGCCAAGCCCATTTCAGGGCCCTGAAAAGTACCTCACAATAGCTGAGAGGCACAGAAAGTGGACTAATAAGGTGACCTTATTTAACTTGGATCTCTTAGTTTTATGCTACTATCAAAAGTAAAGGAAATTAAATTTTAAGAACACATTTGAAAATGACCTAAAAGTTCATTCTTGAATCTCAGCTAAGGAAATGACCAGGCTATGGTTCACAGTGTTCTATCCAAAATGCTTATTTTATCGGTTGGCAAAAGCTTCTTGTGATATTACAAAATTAATAAAAACTAAAGGGAACACAAGAAATGAAACACTGAAATTCTAAGTCAGCACGAGTTTCAGAATTAGTAGTGTGGGACACTATATTTTGCTTTAAAAGTTTGAAGGAGCGAGTTAAAGAGGAAACACGGAGGCCATATTTTATGATATACCATAAAATAACATCTTAAAAATGGGCCTTGCCTCCTTGTGAAGGGCTTAGTCACTGACTTATAGCAAATACAGCATTTTTGATAACTCATACATCTGTAAAAACTCTGAGTCACACACCATTGAACTTATCCTTGATTAAAACTTGCCCAATGTTAGGGTTTCCCAGCTCAGGGAACCCTGGGCTCTCTGCTTCTTGCTTTTGAATGAGCATATGACTGTGCATGTGGCCAGGAAGTAGACTAGGCCTCTTCTGGGAAATGTTCACTTGACTGGACTGTAGAGACTCTTAGAAATGTCCTTCCTGAGAGGTGGTGTGGGTCTGTGAAGAGATTCTTTCTAAACCCAGAGCTGCATGCATAAGCAGCATCATGGGAAAGCCTCCAGCTTCCTTCTGTTGTTTCCCACATCCTTTATCATATCAATTTGGTACTTGGTGCAGCTCTGTGTAAGTCCCCCATGTTTTACTAACAGTAATGTTGTGGAACTTTACAGGAGATTTTTCCTTCCCTGCAATGAGGCTGATGGCTACTGACAGGCTTTGTTGAGGCACCTTCTTGCATATTACTTGGTAGAAAGCATGGATTCTTGATATACTTCTCCAGCAATTCTATGAGAAGTTGCTAGAACTATAGTAGGTGGACCCAGTTTAGTATGGAATCAAAAAATAAGAGAAAATATTGAAAGAGAATAGTACACATGAGCACGAGTGTTTATCCCAGTATAGACAACTACAGAAAGAATATTGCAGAAAAGATTTTCTTAGTTGAAAATCTTTTCAGCTTTTAAGGTTTAGGAAATTTTCTATCCGGTTCCATGAACTGAAGGGTAACTTTATAATATCTGAAGAGAACTAAAAGAATGTTGGAGATACTATATCTGAATCCAAAAATGTTTTCACTCAAACCTCTAGCTCATGCCTAAAACCTCCTTCCTATCTCAATTTGTATTTCCCAGCAACTCAAAATCATCTTTTAGCATAGACATTGTTATGTTAATTTGTATGTATATTTTATATAGGACAATACCGAGTAAAAGCCATTACAGAAAATTTGTTCTCCATGTCCTGCTCCTCATTTTAGGGGGGAAACATTCAATGTCATCATTAAGTAAGATGAGAACTATGAGTTTTTCATATTGGTTATCAGATGTCAAACTGATGCAGAGAAAGGTAAACTTCTCTTCCCAGGTTAGCAAGCAGATGCTGAGCACTGTTAACATCTGCTAACATCACTATTAGTGTTCATAAGTTATTCAAGGTATATGGTGCCTAGAGCCTTCATCCAGTAGTTGATGGAAGCAGAAGCAGACACCCACAGCTCAAAACTGAACTCCTAAAACCCAGTTGCAGAGAGGGAGGAGTGATGAGCAAAGGGGTCCAGGTTGGTGAAACCCACAGAAACAGCTGACTGAACAAGGGGAAGCTCATGAACCCCAGACTGATAGCTAGGAAACCAGCATAGGGCTGATTCACACTTGTGAAGCTAAGAGTTCACATAGAACAGACTGAAGAAATACAACATTACATGATGACACCTGCTGTTCCCACCTGCCTATTGCTGTAGCTCACGTCTGTCAAACACCTATCGAGGCAAAATCTGCCAAAACCCATCCTTGAAGAACTTCTATTTGCACAATGATGTCTATCTGCATCGAGAATAAGAAACCCAACTGATAACAAAACCAAATTTGTCTTCTTTGGGTAAAGCCAAACTTGTCTTAGTTCATGAACTTCTCTTTGTATTGCTAGATCTCCATTCATGGGTAGTTGCTGGGGGCTCTTGTTGAGTATGTAGTAATAGAAAGTATTCATCACTACTTGTATTTTCTGTAATATCTGTAACAGGTTTTGGTTTGGGGGTTATGTTAATTTTATGTTAAATAAACACACACACACACACACACACACACACACACACACACACACACACACACACACACATGAAAACCCTGAGGGACATCTGTGTTAGTTGCTGTCTATTGCTATGAATAGACACCACGAGCAAGGCAACTGTCATAAAAGAAAGCCTTTAATTGGGGGCTTGCTTATAGCTTCAGAGGGTCAGTCCTTTATCATCATGGTGGTTAGTATGATAACACGCATGGTGCTGGAGAAGTAGCTGGGATATATATATATATATATATATATATATAATATATATATATATATATATATAGAGAGAGAGAGAGAGAGAGAGAGAGACTGGACCTGGCATGAGCTTTTGAAACCTCAAAATCCACCCCAGCAATACACTACATTTCCTGCAACAAAGCCACACCCACTCCAACAAGAATACACCTCCTAATCCTTCTTAAACAGTCCTATTATCTGGTGACAAAGTACTCAAATATATGAGCCTATGGAGGCCAGTCTCATTCAAACCACCATGATACCATCAGCACACACACAAAATGAGGATACCCCTGGTGCTGTGAAATGCTAGCCTTTTTGGTGGCACACATCTGTAATCCTATCTCTTGGGAGGTGGAGAAAGGAAGACAGAAGGTCACAATCATTTTCTGCTACATATGGAGTCCAAGGCTAGCCTGGGCTTCATTAGACCCTGTTTTAAAAAATAGGTAAGAAATCATCTTAAAATATTTGCACAAGACCTACCTGAAATAAAGCATGAAGGTAGAAGTAAGGCTAATTTGTTAAAAAAAAAAAAAAGGTTCTTCAGGAGTGGGAGGACATTCAAGAGTATAATAGGGATGAATATACTCACAGTATATTGTATACATGCTTGAAGTCATCAAAAATTAAAATTAAAGTGTTAATAAAATCAGGAGTATGTGTTTTACTTTCCTAAGATTTGAATGGTATTGTATTTTTGTTAAATACTTGATAAATTTATCACTAACAACATCTTATTCTAGAGGTTGTGAGTGTGTATAAGTGTGTTGGCATATGTGTGTGTATGCATGTGTACACACCTGTGTATACAAAGGATTTATATTATAGATGTTAGTTCTTTTAGAGTAACCCTCTCCTAAGGATGAACCCCTTAATTGGTCATGCAACAAAAAGTTGTCAGCCCTGAAATCATAAATACACATTTATTTTTTGTGCATCTCTCTCTCTGTCTTTCTCTTTCTGTACATAATAATCAAAGAAAAAAAGGTCATTAACTTGGGATAGGTGTAAGGGAAGGGACATGAGACAGGTAGGAGGGAAGGAACATGGGAGAGGTTGGAGCAAGGAAAGGGAAGGAGGAAATGATGTAATTATATTTAATATAAAATGTATTAATTCTAAAACCAAATTAAACAATTTGTTTATTATTTTAGTAGTAGTATTTGATTGTAGGATTCATGAAATTTACTCATTTAACTTGTTATAAAATTCATCAATATAAAATCTGCCAAAGGATTGTTTTATTATCATTTCAAAAAATAAAGAATAGTGATGATATAGAAAGCATCAAACTTAACTAACAAAACATAAATTAAACCAAAGAGAAATATTTTACTTATTATACTGGCAAGAAAATGTAAAACATCAAATGTTTGATAAGATTACAGAAAATGACATTTTAATTTCACTTTGGGTCAACTTGAATAAACAATTTGCACATAACTTGCAATACAGGGACTCAATGAATGAGATAAGAATTTTTGACAGGATTGCTTGATAAGATTTTGATAGGATATAATTTTTAATGATAGGAAATGTATATAATATATTGTAATTCTATAAAATTTCAGTACAATTCTAAACAAAATTCTATAAAAATAATTTAGAAATTATGTAGAGGTAGCAAAATATAGTTTTAAATTTCATTAAGTATGTACAATATTGACCCCAGACTGATAGCTGGGAAACCAGCATAGGACTGTTCCAGACCCCCTGAAGGAGGAAGTCAGTTTGGAGGTCTAGACAATCTATGGGGCCACTGGTAGTGAATCAATATTTGTCCCTAGTACACAAATGAAAGTGGGAGCCCTCTCCACATAGAGGGATACTCTCTCAGCCTAAACGTACTGGGGGAGGGTCTAGGCCCTGCTACAAATGATATGACTTTTAAGATCCCCTATGGAAGGCCTCCCCTCCCTGGGGGGAAAATGGGGGATTGGGATAGGGGAATCGTTGGGGGTCAAGGGAGGAGGGTAGGAGAGGTAACTGAGAGTGACATGTAAAAGAAGCTTGTTTCTAATTTAAATTAAAAATGAAAAAGAAAGAGTCATTAAGTCAGTATTTTAAAAACTGGAAAAAAGTATGTACAATATTATAGATTGTCTCATAGTGTTCACTTACTATAGCTTAAAACATGGGAAATAATTATAATATTGAATAAAAGATAAATAATTAAATGTAACTATGTATTTGTTTGTTCGTGATTTCCAAATTGTTCTATTCTGTCTACTGCTAAACATTTCTAGCACTGTTCCCTTGGGAGAGGACATCTACAGAAATGTAGGACACTGTCAGCAGAGTGACTCTGGCTCATCTGCCTACTGATTCCTGCCATTCCCTCTGTGTCAGGATTGTAGTCCTCTTGATTACTTGTAATTATGCTTGCTGCCACCATGGCATTCCATGGGAGGATTTTGCAATAAGCATTATTATCTACTTCATTAGCATTTTTTATTGTGCTACCATGGGGTGCTACATTGACTAATCACCAGATAACACCAATATCTTCTCCATTTGTTTTATACAGAAAAATAAATATCAAGAACTATGGTATATTGGACTGTAGTTTTGCTACTTCAGGCCATGTTTTTTTTAATCTATATTAGACATAAATATTTTTGAAAATGAACATCTACTTGTGTATATAAAACTATGACACAGAAGAAACATCGAGATAGAAAGTAATAAGCTAAACACAATTACTATTGCTCAATACAGACAAACAATAACACAGCAATTAAGAAATATTAGAACCATAATGTAGCCTAAAGTAACAACACAAGCAGGCTTGATAAGATTAACTACCATTTATGAGAAATGACAACTTACTGTAAAATAAAGGAGACTTAGTGTGTCAAACTTGCAATAGAAATGGCTTGCCTCAATACATTCCACTCTACAAGGTCATTTGCTAAATGTTAAAATTCACAATGGCATTTAATAACCATTTTATGAAGATTTCTTTAAAAAGGTAAAGAAGGCCAATTTGAAGAAAAAGAAACAGACTGTTCAAGTAGTTAATGCTCTCATAAATATTGCTTTATCCTTATGATTCCTTTCAATATTTATGAATAACTTTATCAAAGCAAGTGGGTCAAAGACCCCAAACACTTGTAAAAAGTCCAATCCTCACTAAGTATCTTATTTCTGTTATGGGTAGAAATCTAAGATGGGTCTTTGGACTCCCACCTTTTGGCATATACATCCTATACATGGGACTGTAAACAGTATAGGTTTTATTCCTATAATTAAATCAAAGAACAAGAAAAGGTTTAATTTTAAAAAGAGAGGTTTTTTTACAAGGACCTAGTGTAGTCAAACAAAACTTTTGAAAAATTAATTCTTTGACGATTTTATACAATGTACTGTGATCACATTAAATCTCCTTCCCCAACTCTTCACAGATCTATCTCATCCTCCATACCCACCCAACTTTGTACTCTAATATTTTAATTTATTTTTTGCAATCGCATTTTTTATTTTTACAAAATTATAATTTCACATATCATTCTCTTCTCCCTCTCCACCCTTCCCCCTAACCACCCAACAGTCCCCTCTCTCCTCCCCCCTCGCTCCCCATAGAGGGTAGGGTCCTCCACGCGGGCTCCCCAAATTCTACAACATCATCCTGGGCCAGGCCTAGGCCCTCCCCCATGTGTCCAGGCCTAGAGAGCATCCCTTCTCATGGGATGGGCTCTCAAAGTCCCTTCATACACCAGGGAAAAATAATGGTCCACTACAGAGGCCACATAGGATGCCTAGGCCTCCTCATTGACATCCACTCTCAGGGGTCTGGATCAGTCCCATGATGACCTCCCAGACAACAGACTGGGGGCTTTGTGCTCCCCCTTGTTCAGGTCAGCTGCTTCTATGGGATTCACCAGCCTGGTCCTGACCCCCTTGATCTTCATTTCTCCCTCTCTGCAACTGGGTTCCAGAGTTCAGTTCAGTGTATAGCTGTGGGTGTCTGCCTCTGCTTCCACTAGCCGCTACATGAGGGCTCTAGGATGGCACATAAATTAGTCATCAGTCTCATTATAGGGGAAGGACATTTAGGGTAGCTTCTCTGCCATTGCCTAGATTGTCAGTTCGTGTCATCCTTGTAGATCTCTGGAAATCACTCTAGTGCCAGATTTCTCCTCGGACCTATAATGGCTCCAGCTGTTATGATATCTCTCATCGTGCTCTCCTCTATTCTTCCCCCAACTCAACCTTTCTGCTCCTCCATTTCCTCCTCATCTCCTCCTCACATTCTGCCAACTCCCTCTTCCCTACCCTCACGCTCCGAATTAGATTAGGAGATCCTGGCCCTTCCCATTCTCCGTGAATCATGCATTTTTCTCTTAGAGTTCTTATTTCCTAGCTCCTTTGGTGAAGAGGATTGTAGGCTGCTAATCCTTTGTTCTATGTCTAAAATTCATATATGAGTGAGTACATACCATGTTTGTCTTTTTGTGACTGGGTTACCTCACTCAGGATGGTTTCTTCTAGTTCTATCCATTTGCCTGCGAATTTCAAGATTCTGTTGCTTTTTTAATGCTGAGTAGTACTCTATTTTGTAAATGTACCACATTTTCACTATCCATTCTTCAGTTGAGGGGCATCTAGGTTGCTTCCAGGTTCTGGCTATTATGAACAATGCTGCTATGGACATGGTTGAACATATGTCCTTGTTGTATGAACGTGCATTATTTGGGTATATGCCTAAGAGAGAAATTGCTGGATCTTGAGGTAGATTGATTCCCATTTTCCTGAACAACCACTATACTGGTTTCCAGAGTGGTCTTACAAGTTTGCATTCCCACCAGCAATGGAGAAGTGTTCCTTTTTCTCCACATCCTCTCCAGCATAGATTTTCATTGGTGCTTTTTATTTTAGCCATTCCTGTATAAGATGGTATCTCAAACTTGTTTGAGTTGCATTTCTCTGATGGCTAAGGATTTTGAGCACTTTCTTAAGTGTCTTTCAGCCATTTTAGATTCTTCTGTTGAAAATTCTCTATTTAGTTCTTTGCCCACTTTTTAATTTCATTGATTGGTGTCTGGGTGGCTAGCTTCTTGAGTTCATTGTATATTTTAGAAATATTGTATATTAGAAATCAGCCCTATGTCAGATTTGGGCTTAGTGAATACCTTTTTCCATTCTGTGGGCTGCCATTTTGTCTTACTGACTGTGTCCTTTGCCTTACAGAAGCTTCTCAGTTTCAGGAAGTCCCATTTATTAATTGTAGATCTCAATGTCTGAGCAAGAAGCAGTCTCCTGTACCAATATATTCAAGGGTATCCCCCACTTTCTCTTCTAGAAGGTTCAGTGTGGCTGGATTTATGTTGAGATCTTTGATCCATTTGGACTTAAGTTTTGTGCATGGTGACAGATATGGATCTGTCTGCAATCTTCTGCATGTCCGAATCCAGTTGTGTCAGCACCATTTGTTGAAGATGCTTTCTTTTTTTCCCATTGTATAGATTTAGCTTCTTTGTCAAAAAATCAGGTGTTCATAGGTGTGTGGGTTAATATGAGGATTTTCAAATCAATTCCATTGTTCTATCTGTTTATTTTTGTGCCAATACCAAGATGTTTTCAGGACTATGGGTCTATAATAGACCTTGAAGTCAGGGATGGTGTTGCCTCCAGAGGTTCCTTTATTGTACAGGGTTGTTTTGACTATCTTGAGTTTTTTGTTTTTCCATATAAAGTTGAGGATTGTTCTTCCAAGGTCTATGAAGAACTGTGTTGGGATTTTGACAGGAATTGCGTTGAATCAATATATTGCTTTTGCAAGATTGCCATTTTTACTATGTTGATTCTACCTATCCAAGAGCATGGGAGGGAGATCTTTCCATTTTCTGGTATTTTCTTTAATTCTTTCTTTAAAGACTCAAAATTTTAAAGGTACAGGTCTTTCACTTTTTTGGTTATCGTTACTCCAAGATATTTTATGTTGTTTGTGGATATTGTGAAGGGTGCTGTTTCTCTGATTTCTTTCTCATTCTGTTTATCATCTGTATATAGTAGGGCTACTGATTTTTTGAGTTAATTTTGTATCCTGCTACTTTGCTGAAGGTGTTTATCAGCTGTAGGAGTTCCCTGGTAGAGTTTTTCGGTTCATTTATGTAGACTATCATATCATCTGCAAATAGTGAAAGTTTGACTTCTTCCTTTCCAATTTGTATCCCTTTAATCTCCTTTTGTTGTCTTATTGCTCTAGCTAGAACTTCAAGTACAATATTGAAGAGATATGGAGACAGTGGACAGCCTTGTTTTGTTCCTGATTTTAGTGGAATCACTTTGAGTTTCTCTCCATTTAGTTTGAAGTTTGTTGTTGGCTTGGTGTATATTGCTTTTTTCATGTTTGGATATATGTTCCTATTATTCCTGTTCTCTCCAAGATCTTTATCATGAAGGGGTGTTGGATTTGTCAAAGGCATTTTCAGCATCTAGTGAGATGATCATATGGTTTTTCTTTTTCAGTTTGTTTATATGGTAGATTACATTGATGGATTTTCATGTTTTGAACCATCCCTGCGTCCCTGGGATGAAGCCTACTTGATCATAGTGGATAATATTTCTGATGTGTTCTTGGATTGGATTTGTGAATATTCTGTTGAGTATTTTTGCTTCGATGTTCATGAGGGATATTGGTCTGTAGTTCTCTTTTATAGTTTTATCTTTGTGTGGCTTGGGTATCAAAGTAACTGTAGCCTTGTAAAAAGAGTTTGGCAATGTCCCTCCTCCTTCTATTGTGTGGAACAATTTGAGGAGTGCTGGTATTAGCTTTTATTTGAATTTCTGGTAGAATTCTGCAGTGAAGCCATCTGGCCCTGGGATTTTTTTGGTTGGAAGGCTTTTGATGACTGCTTCTATTTCATGAGAGGTTACAGGTCTATTAAACTGCTAAACTGTTCTTGGTTTGATTTTGGTAACTGATACCTATCCAGAAAATTGTCCATTTCCTTTAGATTTTTGAGTTTTGTGGAGTACAGGTTTTCAAAGTGTGACCTAATGATTCTCTGGATTTCCTCAGTATCTGTTGTTATATCCCCCTTCACTTCTGATTTTGTTAATTAGCATGCTCTCTCTCTGCCTTTTGGTTAGTTTGGATAGAGGTTTGTCTATCTTGTTGATATTCTCAAAGAACCAACTCTTTGTTTCATTGATTCATTGTAATGTTTTCCTAGTTTTTACTTTATTAATTTCAGGCCCCAGTTTGATTGTTTCCTGGCATCTACTCCTCTGTGGTGAGTTTGCTTCTTTTTGCTCTAAAGCTTTCAGTTGTTCTGTCAATTCTCTTGTTTAACTATGCTCCAGTTTCTTCATGTAGGCACTTAGTGCTATGAACTTTCCTCTTAGCACTGCTTTCAGGGTGTCCCATAAGTTTGGGTATGTTGTGCCTACATTCTCATTAAATTATAGGAGTTTTTATTTTGATTTTTATTTCTTCCTCAACCCAGGAATGGTTCAAATGGGTATTATTCAATTTCCACGAGTTTGTAGGTTTTCTGCAATTTGTATTGCTGTTGAATTTTATTTTTAAAGCATGGTGGTCTGATAAGATACAGGGGCTTATTTCATTTTTTTTTGTATCTGTGGACATTTGCTATGTTGCCAATTATGTTGTCAATTTTAGAGAAGGTTCAATGTGGCGCTGAGAAAGAAGGTATATTCTTTTTGTTTGGATGGAAAGTTATATCGATGCCAATTAATTCTTATTGGGTCATTACTTCTGTTAGATCCTTTGTTTCTTCGTTAAGTTTCTGTCTGGTTGTCCTGTCTGTCTAGTGGTGAAATAGGGGTGTTTAAGTCTCCTACTATAAGTGTGTGTGGTTTTATATGTGGTTTGAGCTTTAGTAATGTTTCTTTTACAAATGTGGGTGCCTTAGTATTTGGGGCATAGGTGTTTAGGATTGAGACTTCATCTTGATGGACTTTTCCTGTGATGAGTATGAAATGCCCTTCTTCATCTCTTTTGATTGATTTTAGATTAAAGTCTAATTTGTTAGATATTAAGATTGCTACACCAGCTTGTTTCTTGGGTCCATTTGATTGGAAAATCTTTTCCCAATCCTTTACTCTGAGGTAACGCCTGTCTCCGAAGTTTAGGTGTGTTTCTTGTATACAGCAGAAGGATGGATTCTGTCTTCGTATCCATTCTGTTAGCCTGTATCTTTTTATGGGCAGGTTAAGATCATTGACATTGAGGGATATTAATGTCCATTGATTGTTGGTTCTTGTTTGTTTGGATTTATTGTTGGTGGTGTCATTGTGTGTGCATTTTGCCCTCCTATTTCTTTTCCTGTTTGGTAAAGTTGGATTATCTATTACCTATGTTTTTGTGAGTGTAGTTATTTTTGTTGGGTTGGAGTTTTCCCTCTGGGACTTTCTGTAGTGCTAGATTTGTGGATATTTATTGTTTAAGTCTGGTTTTGTCATGGATTATCTTGTTTTCTCCATCTATAGTGATTGAAAGCTTTTCTGGGTACAGTAGTCTGCTTTGGCATCCATGTTCCCTTAGTGTTTATAGGACATCTATTCAGGACCTTCTGGCTTTCAAAGTTTCCATTCAGAAATCAGGTGTGATTCTTATAGGTCTGCCTTTATATGTTACTTCGACTTTGCTTTGCTGCTCTGAATATTTTCTCTTTATTCTGTAGGTTTGGTGTTTTGATTATTATGTGGTAAGGGAAGTTCTTTTTGTGGTCCAGTCTATTTGGTGTTCTGTAAGCTTCTTGTATTTTCAGAGGCATATCCTTCTGTAGGTTGGGGACGTTTTCTTCTATGATTCTGTTGAATATGTTTTCTGTACCTTTGAGCTGTGTTTCTTCACTTTCTTCTATACCTATTATTCTTAGATTTGGCCTTTTCACCGTGTTCCATATTTCCTGGATATTTTGTGCTACAGATTTGTTGGACTTGAGATTTTCTTTGGTTGATGACTGTATATCCTCTAGCGCGTTTTCAACAACTGAGATTCTCTCTTCCATCTCTTGTATTCTATTGTTATACTCACATCCTTAGATCCTGATCATTTATCCAGCCTTTGTATTTCCAGCATCCCCTCGTTTTCTTTATTGTTTCTATTTCAGCTTTCATGCCTTGAACTGTTTCAAGTGCTTCCTTCATTTGTTTGGTTGTTTTTTCTTTAATTCTTTAAGAGAAGTACTTATTTCTTGAATTTTTGTTTGTTTTTGTTTTTCTATTTCTTTAAGAGATTTTCTTGTTTCCTCTTTAAGGGTCTCAAACATCTTCATGAAGTAGAATTTTAGATCTGTCTTTTCTATTTCCTCTATGTTGTACTTTTCAGATTTTGCTGGTGTGGAGTCCCTAGATTCTGGTGGTGTCATATTGGTCTTTCTGTTGAGTGTGTTCTTATTCTGCCTTCTTCTCATATCTTCTTCCAGTGGGTTCTGGTGGGGTCTCTCTATCTCCTCTTGTCACCCGGTGGTGTGTGTGCCAATACTTCAATGTCTGCAGATATGGATGGTCTTGCATCTCCTGGTAGTCTCCTCACTCAGGAGAGGTCAGAGAAGCAGAGGGGAAAGGAAGGGTGAGGTATTTCCAGACAGGGAGGTCCTTCCTGTCTGCACAGGTCCACTCTGTGCAGGTGAGTTCACTCTCTGCAGCCACGGGCCCAAAGAGATCCTGGGGTGATGGGGACCTTGGGCAGGAGTAGGGCTCACTGTATTCTAATATTTTTAAACCCACAGCATTCAATTTATGTTGCTCAGATAGTCTTGGATATCTAGTGTCCATCCACTAGGGCATGGGTTGAGTGACCAGGGACTACATCCTTAGAGCTTCTCTCAGTAGCTATCAATTGCAGATAGTTCCTCAGTGTGTGTGTGTGTGTGTGTGTGTGTGTGTGTGTGTGTGTGTGTGTGTGTGTGTGTTTTAGCAAGCTTCTAAAATAGTAGCTTTCCATGTGACTTTTTCAAAATGTCTTTAGTGTTAATTAGTCCTCCCACATTCCCTCCTTTACCTCACCTACCAAACCTTCCCCATTCAACCCTTCTTGTTCCATGATCCCCCTTTACCCTTTTATATCTATCTATCTATCTATCTATCTATCTATCTATCTATCTTCTCTTGTATGACTTCTACCATGATCCATTACTAATATTGTGACCCCTTGTGAGTATTCCAAATGAAACACCAAGCATTAGTGGCTCAGTGGTAGGCCTCTCATCTGCAAACAAGTCTCTAAAAAACACAGGATTTTCTCTTCTAGTGGCAAAGAACAAAGAATAAATATGAAGTATGAGGATTTGGTCAAGGATCCCTAGCTTGAAGTTTGAGAGTACCATGGAAAATACAATCAACTTGAGGGTAACCTCAAGTTGACTCTCTAGCAAGTGAGAGTACACATAAGCATCTAGACATGAGCTGTGGGACAAGAAATCACATTTGTGGATACCATGTTTAACAGCTGTGACTTTCAAGGAGAAGTGAAGTTTAATTAGCTACAAAAGCTACTTGATGTCTCCATAACCACAAAGATAATGACTTTTTGCTGAAGATTCTTTCAGGAGAAACAGTAAAACAAAAAGAATATTATTTTGAATATAGACATGTAGGCTTAATCATAAGTAATCATTTTAAACAGATATCCCCAATCTCTATAGTTGACAATAAATGAAGCATCAATATACTCTTTCCTTCACAGAGCCATTTGGACACCTATCAAGTAAAGTCTAAGCAATCACATGCAGAGTGAGCATCAGGTTATGCAAAATTTGGAAGTATCTAGCATTGTTCAAAACTCCATCCTGTGGACAAACTGGGGGCAAAATTAGGAAATAAAGAGAATTCTCAGGTGACTTGCTGGTTTTGAGTGATTGTCCTTTCTCTCAATAAATTTAATTTCTACTACTCTTAATATATTATTAAATTTTTTCTGCATGATTCCCAATTATCTCTTTAAGCCTCATTGTTGTTTCTCCAGATGTGAGTTTTCAGGTACTGCTCAAGCACCAAGTCTGTCTACCTACTACAAAGCTCTTCACCATGATAGTCATGGACTCCTGCCCTCTGAAACTCTGAACCCCAAATCAAATGCTTTCTTTTATAAGTTGCCTTCATCATGCTGTTTTATCACAGCAATAGAACAGTAACCGAGACAGCAGGCCACCCCAGACCTCCTGAATCAGGATTTTTCACTTGGATGAATTCCTCATAGAATCTATATATACATGAGGGTTAGAGAATAAACAATCTAAAACCAGTAATATGCCAACTATCTGTTCACTAAATTATTTAGTGAATAGTAATAACTGTGTAAGATGCCAAAATACCCATATTATATATGAGAAATAAGAGACAAAAACAAAGTCCTCAAGATTCCTTGTCCAGGGACCAGCAAGGAAGGAATGCAAACATTTATTATCTGAATAGACTTTGCTCTGTCTACATCACAGCACCCTGTGATTCTACTTTGAGGCAACTTGCAAATTCTTGGTTTGCAGAACAGGAATGATTTCTAAAAGATGCCTGCTTGTTTGTCTGCTTTTTGGTAGGAACATCACCAAACCCATGACAGGATCTGGGTTACTTCCTCAAGATATTTGGATGTTTTTTAATAAATTATTTTGCTGGACCAAAAATCCAATATCAAAAAGGAAGTCTAAACTCCCCCCAAAATCAATTAATCATCCTGCACTTTATAGAATATATTATTTGAAAGCAAGACAAAACAAGTTTCCATTGCTTTTTACTTGCTTTTAGTTTGATAATGGGAGAAGAGACAATTGTTTTCATGAATGTACAAGATGCCATTCTGAGAGCCACCACAGGGTCCCCTTGCCCTTCTGCATGTGCCTTGATGACAAATTTCTGAAAGGAGAAAAGTGAGTTGGGATGGGATAGCAGCCTTGTATTGGAGCTCATTATTTCTTAATGCTTTCATGAAGAAGAAAGTAGAAACACTCTGATATATAAGGCCATTGAAGTTAAGCAAGTTTGTCACTGAATAGACACTTTAGTTCTATAAAGAGACAATTTCCTGAGCACTCTTCATGCTATTTTATTGACATCATCTAATTTATTCTTCACCATGAATCTATGAAGAAGATCTTATTGAAAGTGGCCAATAAGCAAAGATACATAAATTTGAAACTACCTGCTCTTATTCTGGAGTCCATGAGCTCAACCTGCATGATAGATTCCAACTTCAGTTCCATGAGCTTCATAACTTTATGAGTAATAAGAATAAAATTATGTTTGTTCAACTGAATTTCTTGTTTGGCTGTTCTAGAAGCAAGCTGTCCTAAGCATGGACAAAATTTATTTTATCTATCAGCAACTTAGTTCAATTCACAGTCAATAATATCGTGAATTTTTAAAAATGTTCTTATGATTCCATCTAGAACTAAAAGGAGCCCAGACTCAGAAGTAATGAATTTAAAGATAGCCTGGGCCTAACACCCTGCCTCAAAATAAATAAATAAATAAATAAATAAATAAATGAAAAGAAACTAAAGCTAATTAAAATAAATTAAAAAAAATCAACCTACTCTGAAAAATGTTGAAGATACATCCTGCAGTACCAAATATTCAACCAAGATTTAAAGCTTCATATAAAAATGAAACATCCATCTTATCAGTTCAAAACTAAGCTTCATCTTTAATAGATGGAAAAATTGTATGTATACTGAGGAATTGTTTAAAATAGTTTCTTAATGACCTATTATCTGTAAATTTTTGGCTTGTGTACCTATTTTTCTATATCCATGTACCTGAAGTCTCATACATATTTCTCAGGTGAGAGGAGATTGAAAGGAGCACAAATTCGAGGAGAGAGACTGGTCACCATGTTGAAGCATGTTGTTGTATCGGACTAGGTGGCTCTGCTGAAATTAAACTCCATTTCTCATGGGCACATTTCATAAATAATCCTTTGAAACCATGTCACTATATAATGTAGCATTTTAATCATGTTTTAAAATACTGAAAATTAGCAGTCTTTTTAGGTCCCATGACATTCCCGTTCTAAAACCTGAGAGACAAATGATTCTTCATTTCTGCTCTCTGAAATATTTATATGTTCTTCTATATGTTTCTTTTTATTCTTTTTTCTTTGCATTTTTGTTTTTCCTTAATAGTTGCGTATATTAGCTAAATATTTGTTACCTTCCTTTGTTTTTTTTTCTTTTTCTATACTTAAAAACAGTTCACAACACTGTATGTATCACCAGTGGGTACTCTTCTTTCTGTTCCTTTCTTATACTTAATGTTCAGATAACAAGAACAATGATGATAGGCTGTAGTCTCTGTTTTCCAGTTGCAAAATTCAGTTTCTCCTTGGATCATCATCATTTATTCTAGCAATCGTTTTCTTTAGATATCTGTTCAGTATTATAACGTTCTAGTTAACCTTGACTGTCAACCTCACGCAGCTTAGAGCCATCTGAGAGGAGAAGTGTAGTATGAGGGTTTTTTTGTTGCAGCTAGGCTCTGCTGCCACTTCAGCCCCAAATGAACACACAGATGCTATATTAGTTATAAATATGTTGGCTGGTGAATAGGGTTTCTTACTGGCTAGTTCTATCTTAATTATTAACCCATTTCTCTTAATCCATGTATTTCCATGTGGCCTTGGCTTACCAGAGAACACCAGACCTGCAACTCCTTTGCCTGCTATATTGTCTGCTCAGCATCTCTGCAGACAAGAGAACGATTTCCTCTTTGTCCCTAATTATATACTGATTCTGCCCAGCTACATCACTTCCTGTCTGGCCAATCAGCCAATCAGCATTTTATTCATTAACCAATATACAGAAGGACATTCCCCATCAGAGAAGTCTTAACTGAGAAATCACATAGGAGATACTAGTCTGCAGGCATGTCTGTGGGAGGTTGTCTTGATTGTTATTTGATGTAACAGAGCTGAGTCCGCTGTTAAGATGACTCTCTCCAGGCAGCTAGCTGGCCCTGGCTTTATGAGAAGGTAGCTAAGCCTGAGCATGTGAGAAAGCCATAAAGAAAGATTCCACCATGATTTCTGTTTCAAACTTTTATTGAATTCCTGTCCTGAAGTCTCTCAATAATTCAATGAAACTTGTAATCAAAATAAACCCTTTCCTCATCTAGCATGCATTTGGTCAGCATGCCTTATCAGAGTAACAGGAATGAAACTAGAACATGTATTTAAAAACTCCCTTTACTGTCAGAACATGGTCAAAAGAATGATGCATAGTGAACAATGCTTTGGGGAACCGAGAGAGGATTCAGAAATAAAAAAGGCAGCCTTTTACCTCAGGTGCATTTTGTCCTCTGGATGATTCTTCAACATGATTTCATGCCTTCTGTGACAAACATTTACATTCAATTTATAAGATATGTTTATTCTTGTTGGATGTCAGATCATAGGCATAGAACCCAATTTGGCCATTGTACACTGAATCTGAATATAGCCTTCTGCCTTGCTTTTGTGCTTTCCCATATATAATCTATACTGTGTACCAGGAAATTATGTTTAAATTAATCTTTCCTGAGAAAGTTCTGGAAAGGGGATGCTCTGTTAATATTTAGTATGGGCTTATTGGAATTTATTTACATGTTTTTCTGAATTCAAACAACCTTCCTTGGATCATTGCTTCCTTTGTTATATCTGTGCATAAAAGTCCACTGAAACTGAAACGAGGTTGTCTATAGCATTAAACTGTAGTCTGCCATTCTTTCAAGTCCTCATATCCCAGGTCCAGAAGACAAGATCTGCCTACATCAGCTGAAAAAGTCTACTCTTCACCATCACCAAAGACTAGCAAACAACCATTGTGGATGCAAAATAGAGAAGAGGTATACTGAGGAAGGTGGATGAGTAAGAGTAATATTTTTGGTATTAGATTCATGTAGCCTATGTCACAGATGTTCACCTATGCCCTTATTATGTTAAGTAGTCATCAATAACACATGCACAAATAGGGAGATCTTTGAATATGGCCTGTGGATCATAAGTTTCCAATTCAATGACTTTGAAGAAATTCATTTCTCACTATTGCTACTTATTTTCAATTATCTTGATTTTCCATGGTATTTAGTGTTTATATAAGAATTGGTTATAAGAAATTATAAATACAATATACATAAACATAATTTTATATATAAATAATATATAAATGTGATATCTACCATATATTGTCAATAGATATTTTGAATTCATGACAGTGTAGTTAACAGGCTGGAAAGAAATCAGTGTGCTTGCAATATACAAATATACACCACCTACAAAAGCAGATTGGTTTCAGTGACCACTTTTAACCAGATGGTATAATTGAACAGTCTTCATTCATTTGTGTCAGAAATAAGACATTCTGAAACAGAGACAAATCTGCTCAATCAGGCCTCTTTCTATTCCAAAGCAAACTACCTTCTTAAAGTAGCAAAGTGATTGCATTTCTCAGATCAAAATAAGGTCAAACTTTTTCCTATTGTTGTAAAACAAGATTAAACTTCAGCCATTTGGTTTTTTGTTTGGTTTTTGTTTTTCCCTTTTCAGTCATCAGGATCTTGAACACGTAAGATGGTTTAAAACATACACTATATCCTTAGAAGTTTCAATTTAGCTACAGAAATATTGAAACATCTGAAGGACACAGCATGTTACTCAGACCCTGATTGCTTGGGATAAGTGAAGAGATGAAAAGCATGCTGTAAAGTACTCCTGGGTCAAAACTTCCCAACAACTCCTACCCAGAATTAATTCTTCATAGCACAGTTTTCATTTTTATATTATAAAAACTAAAAAGGAACATTGAGAGAATTTCTAGGCTAATTCCAGTCATCCAGCACAAATTGAAACAAAGAGTGACCATTCCCCAGATAATTCCCTATTTGATCATGTAGTTTTTTCAAGCTTATTTACTCATTCTTCCCTGATAGTGAAAAGAAAAATTTCCCTATATATTTTCCTGTTTCCAAAAGTAACAAAAAAACTGTAAAAAATAGGTAAACAAGGAATTTCAGAATACATTAGTTTAGGTATAGAATTAATCTGGTTATAAACAAGGTTCAGAGAAAAAAGATCATTGACCACTGCCACAATTGCTAAGAAAACAGCCTTCTTGATATATATGAGAAGATGAGAAGAGAGATCCAAAAACATACCATCAATCAGCTAGGAGAGATCAAAGACAAGATTCCTTCCAAAATGCAATCTTTTGAGCATTGAAAGCACTCTCTTAATTATCAAATGATTAATTCTCCATACTCTTGACATTACAGTCTAGCCCCCAATCTATCTCTTTCTTCCCTGGGAAACAATCAAATTGTTGTCTGTACACCATGCTGTCTCTTAATATGCAAGAAAATGGAACAAGTTACTACATCATCTTAGATGCCCCTCAGCCAAAATGTAGATGACAAAAATGTGGTACATTTACACAATGGAATATTACTCAGCTGTTAAAAACAGTGGTATCATGAAAGCTACAAGCAAAGAAATGGAACTAGAAAAAAAGCATCCCAAGCAAAGTACCTAGATCCAGATAGACAAACATGGTGTGTACTTATAAATAGACATTAGCTTTTAAGTAAAGGATAACCATGCCATAAAACACAGACACAAAGAGGGTAAGTAACAAGGAGGGCTCAAAGAGGGACATATGGATCTTCCTGGGAATAGGAATAGAATATATTTTGGGGTTGGACTGGTAAAAGGAGGGATGGGAATAGGAGGGATAATTAGGGGTATAGGGGAAAGATTATTAGAGAGATGACTTGAATTGGGGGGCACTTGGGGAACAATGCAGAAACCCAGTGCAGTGAAATCTCCCTGGAATCTATGAGATTGACCCTAGCAGAGATGCCTCATAGCAAGGCATACAGAGCCAGAACTGGCTCTATTCTATAACCCAGGCAAGGATTACATCAGTGGAACTGGTATTTCAACTCAACCACCAAGCCTTCAACCTACAATCTGTCTTGCATGAAAGATGTTCTAGGGTAACAGACCACAGAACTAGTCAGAGTGGCCAACCAATGACTGGTCCAGCTTGAGGCCCACTCTACAAGAGGGAGCCCACACCTGACACTGTCTGGATGGCCAGGAAACAGAGGCTGGACAGCCCAGAGACCCAAACACGACTGGAAAAAAATTTTGATGAAATAGTTACTAATTCTGCTCTACTCATAGATCAGTGCCTAGCACTATTGTTGTCAGAGAGGCAACAATCAGCAACTGACAGGAGCAGATGCAGAAAATCACAGCCAAATACTAGGTGGTCAATCATGGACCCTTATGCATTTGAACCAGGGCCTCTGCATATACGCTATGGTTGTGTAGCTTGGGTTCTTGTGGGACTCCTAACAATGTCTCTGACTCTTTTGCCTGGTCTTGGGACCCTTTTCCTCCTACTGAGTCACCTTGTCCAGCCTTGATATGAGGGTTTGTTTCTAGTTTTATTGCATCTTGTTATGTCATGTTTGTGTTTGGCACTATCCCTCTGAGGCCCACCCTTATTTTGAAGGGAATTAGAAGAGGAGTAGATGGGGAAGTGGAGGGAGGGGAAACTGTGGTCAGTATGTTATGTATGAGAGAAGAATACAAATAAATTAAAAGGGAAATTTTAAAGCAAGGGACATTCTAGGCAGACATAACTTTTTGCTTCATTTGCAATGTCTTTCTCTTTTGAATGTTTATTAAGTTATTCTTATATACATAAAAGTTTCCTACAGTCAAAGATAATTAAAATAGCCCTCCTTTAATGTGTTACTTGCTTCCTTCAACAGAAAGCTTTTGTCCATTCTTATGTCCTTGATCTGGACAATAGTGTATTTCCTCTGCTACAGATTCTCCATGAATCCCTTGACTGAATATGTTTTTGAGTAAATGAGCTGAATGCTTGCTTGTTAGCACTTACAACTGATGATTTTTCTACACTGCTTTTTTATGGTTTTCCCTCTTTGGCAACTATGTCTTCATGATTGGTGACACTAGAAGTTTGTGCAGGAATCATTGTGTATAACTATCCAGTTGTTGTGAAGGCTAGTGTCAGGAAGAATCCTTTGCAATTTAAGACATGGCTGCACTTCAAGAATATTTTTTCGATACTATTCAAATGTGTGGAGGATTTGTTTTGACTTTTGAGGGTAAATTCTCAGAATGTATTAAAATGTGGTGACTTGTTTTGCTTTATTCCACTTAGAAACTCATCATCCCTTTTGTACTAGTGCTGTTTCTTTAGTTATGGGTTCCCAGTTATAAATAAAACCATAAACAAAGGAATCTTTCTTTTTCTTTGCTATATCTGTAGTCTTAATATAAATGATCTTTCCCTCTGAGGGACTAGAAGGTTATCTTCCACATCAGCAATTGTTTTGCAGCCATGTGTGTGCATGGTGTGTATGCATTTTTTGCATGTGTTCATGTTCATGAGCATGTTTTTATATATGTGAGTACAGGAATGCACGTGTTTAGTGCTTGTGTAGAAGTCAAATGACAACTTTTTGGAATTGGTTTTTTCCTTCCATTCCTGTTTCTGCTGCTGTTCTGTGTTCTGCACACTAGCTGGCCTCCTGTCTCTCCTCTCTCTACCACCCATCTTGCCATAGGAGTACTGGAGTTACAGATTGTGACACTGCATCTGGCTTTTTATTTTAGCAGTGGAGGTCAGACTCAGGTCATCAGGCTTGAGTGAATTTCACTTTATTTTTTGCTACTAAGCCATAACCATGGTCATTAGCTACAATATTTTAAACATTATGATGATGATGATGATGATGATGATGATGATGATGATACTTTCTCTCAAATCTTTTTCTCCTTTATTTTTTATTTGAATTAGAAACAATATTGATTTACATGTCAATCCAAGTTTCCACTCTCTCCCCTCCTCCCCAGCCACCCCTCCAACTAATACCCTACCTATCACATATCCTTTCTGCTCCCCAGGGGGTGATCAGAGTCTATCACATCCCTTGGAATAGGGCCTAGGCCCACCCCCATGTGTCTTGGCTAAGGGAGTATCCCTCTATGTGGATTGGGCTCCCAATGTCGAAACCTATGCTAGGGATAAGTACTGAGCTACTGCAAGAGGTTCTGTAGATTTCCGAGGTCTCCTCACTGAAACCCACTGTCCTGAGGTCTGGATCAGTCCCATTCTAGTATCCCAGCTATCAGTCTGGGGACCAAGAGCTCCCCCTTGTTCAGGTCAGCTGTTTCTATGGGTTTCACCAGCCGGGACTGGACCCCTTTGCCATCATTCATTCTTCTCTGCAACTGGATTCCAGTTCAGGTCAGTGATTAGTTGTAGCTGTCTGCTTCTACTTCCACCAGCTGCTGGATGAAGGCTATATTTTGGCATGTAAGACAGTCATCAATCTCATTATCAGGGGAGGGCATTTAAGGAAGCCTCTCCTCTGTTGCTTACATTGTTAATTGATGTCATCTTTGTAGATCTCCAGACCTTTCCCTAGTGCCTGATTTCTATGTAAACCTAAAATGTCTCCCTCTATTATAGTATCTCCTTATTTGTTTTCTTCTATTCTGCCCCCGACTCAACATTTCTGCTCCCTCAAGTCCTCCTCACCCCTCCTCTTCTCCCCTTCTCATTCTCCTAGCTCCCTCCCCTACCTCCCTTGCTCTCAATTTGCTCAGGAGATCTTGTCCCTTTCCCCTTCTCCAGGGGACAATGTACTTCTCTCTTAGGGTCCTCCTTGTTTACTAGCTTCTCTAGCAGTGTGGATTTTAGGCTGGTGATCCTTTACTCTATGTCTAAAATCCACATGAGTGAGCATATACCACTTTTGTCTTTTTGTGATTGGGTTACCTCAATCAGAATGGTTTCTTCTAGTTCCATCCATTTTCCTGCAAATTTCAAGATTCTATTGTTTTGTTCTGCTGAGTAGTACACCATTGTGTAAATGTACCACATTTTCTCTATCCATTTCAGTTGAGGGGCATCTAGGTTGCTTCCAGGTTCTGGCTATTACAAATAGTGCTTCTATGAACTTCATTGAACAAATGTCCTTGTTATATGAATGTGCTTCTTTTGGGTATATACCTAAGAGTGGAATTGATCTTGTGATAGACTAATTCCCATTTTCTTGAGGAGTCAACATACTGATTTCCAAAGTGGCTGTACAAGTTGGCACTCCCACCAGTAGTGGAAAAGTGTTCCTCTTTCTCCACATCGTTGCCAGCATGAACTGTCATTGGTGTTTTTGATTTTGGCCATTCTGACAGGAGTAAGATGGTATCTCAGAGTTGTTTTGATTTGCATTTCCCTGATGGCTAAGGATGTTGAACACTATCTTATGTGTCTTTCAGCCATTTTAGATTCCTCTATTGAGAATTGTCTATTTAGTTCTGTACCCCACTTCTTAATTGGATTAGTTGGTGTTCTGGAGACTAGTGTCTTGAGTTCTATGTATATTTTGGAGATCAGCCCTCTGTCAGATGTGGGGTTGGTGAATATCTTTTCCCAGTCTGTGGGCTGCCATTTTGTCTTGCTGACTGTGTCCTTTGCCTTAAAGAAACTTCTCAGTTTCAGGAGGTCCCATTTATCAATTGTTGATCTCAATTGGTAGATTGAGATACTACTGGTATAATGTTCAGGAAGCAGTCTCCTGTACCAATTAATTCAAGGGTATTTGCCACTATGTCTTCTAAGAGATTCAGTGTGGCTGCATTTATGTTGAGGTCATTGATCCATTTGGACTTAAGTTTTGTACATGGCAATAGACATGGATCTATCTGCAGTCTTCTAATCCCAGCATCCAGTTATGCCAGTACCATTTGTTGAAGATGCTTTATTTATTCCCGTATAAATTTGTCAAAAATCAAGTGTTCGTAGGAGTGTGGGTTAATATCAGGGTTTTCAACTCTATTCCATTGGTCTGCCTGTCTATTTTTGTGCCAGTACCATGCTGTTTTCAAGACCATAGCTCTGTAATAGAGCTTGAAGTCAGGGATGGTGATCCCGCCAGAAGTTCCTTTATTGTACAGGGATGTTTTGGCTATTCTGGGTCTTTTGTTTTTCCATATAGAGTTGAGAATTGTTCTTTCAAGGTCTGTGAATAATTGTGTTGGGATTTTGATGGGGATTGCATTGAATCTGTAGATTGCTTTTGGCAAGATTGCCATTTTTACTATGTTGATCCTACCTATCCAAGAACATGGAGATCCTTCCATTTTCTAGCATTTTCTTTAATTTCCTTTTTTTTTTTTTTTGAGACTCAAAATTCTTACAGTACAGGTCTTTCACTTTTTTGGTTAGCATTACCCCAAGGTATTTTATGTTGTTTGTGGCAATTGTAAAGGGTGATGTTTCTCTGATTTCTTTCTCAACGAATGTACCATCTTATATAGTAGGGCTACATATTTTTTCAGTTAATCTTGTATGCTGTCACTTTGCTGAAGGTGCTTATCAGCTGTAAAAGTTCCTGGTAGAGTTTTTCAGGTCACTTATGTAGACTATCATATCATCTACAAATAGTGAAAGTTTGACTTCTTCCTTTCTGACTTGTATCCCCTTGATCTCCTTTTGTTGTCTTATTGTTCTAGCTAGAATTTCAAGGACAATATTGAAGAGGTATGGAGAGAGTGGACAGTCTTGTCTTGTTCCCAATTTTAGAGGAATTGCACTGAGTTTCTCTCCATTTAATTTGATGTTGGCTGTCAGCTTGCTGTATATTGCTTTTATTATGTTAAGGTGTGTTCCTGTTATCCCTGATCTCTCCAAGACCTTTATCATGAAGGGATGCTGGATTTTGTCAAAGGCTTTTTCAGCATCTAGTGAAATGATCATTTTTTTCTCAGTCTGTTTATATTGTGGATTACATTGATGGATTTTTGTCTGTTGAACCATCCTTGCATTCCTGGAATGAAGCCTACTTGATCGTGGTGGATGATTTCTCTGATGTGTTACTTTCAAATCTTCTTTAAGCTGTGCTTTCTCATATGAATTTATGATGTCAAACCTCTGAGAAAGTACAGATAATAATTTTCAGAAGAAAAATCCTTCATGGTATCATTCTTTTTTCTTAATTTGAAGTTATTTTAAAGCAGTCCCCTCTTTAAAATAATATTCTGTTCTCAACAGTGCATTGGTATTCCCTTTATCTTTGTTTTCAGCTTACTCTTGTACATACTTAGTTCCTAAGGGTCAAGAAGGGGCATATGTTTAGGCAGAAAATAGTTTTCTGTATCTGGAAGATTTCATTTAAGTTGACTTTGCCGAATGTGGGCAAAAACATCTTGCTAGCCTTCAGAGGATAGTTTCCGTGCCATAACATCTCCATGGCTTATGGTACGTAATAACATTTTCAGAACAACCTGGCTGAACAGTGTCATCCAGCACTCACATTTCCATGTGCTTGAAAATTCAGTGCAATAGATAAGCAAGGCAAGATAGATTACAGGTGTGAGTCAGAAACAAGGTACAGAAGTGGTTACTAATCAAGAGGAGAGAGAGTTAGAAAACATGTAAGAAAGTGAGCAGTTAGGATAATGAAGTCCATAAGAGGAAAATCACACTACTGAATATGAAGCTCAGCAACTCAAGGCATCCAGGAGGACTTACAAATCAGTAACCAATGCATTAAACACAATAGTTACTTATAAATCAGTAACCAATGCATTTAACACAAACTTTGCCAATCATTATAGCAAGGCCAACTTTGAGATCATGTAGGAGAATTAAGTAAAATGTACTGAAAACCAACAGACACAATAAGACAATGACAGCAAAACACCTAACACAAAAGAATATTCATGAACTGTCTATGTTTGAATAAAGGAAAATTGCTTCCCATTTCCTTGGTAAATACCTAGTCAATACTAACAACAAACAAAAACTTTGTTGAAAAACTCAACAGCAAAAAAGTCATACAGTTACATATTTAGAACCAATCTGTATCAGCTCTAAAGAAACTTTAAACATTGGGGGAACTAATTTTTTAACATTACCATTAGTTAACTTTGTGTGTATGTGAGTATGTGTGATTTATAATTAAGTAATCAATATTAAATTCAAAAGTAATACATAATCAAAAACTCATTTCCCAATAAGGTGTATAGAAATACAACATAGTAAGTACGGTACCATTGCTTTTCTTCCCAGTTTCACAGGTAGCAGCATGACTTTGGCAGAAAGAAATAGTTACAGTTGAAGTTTTACAGCAAGAAAATTGGTGAATACAATGCATCGTTATTTGTCTGGACAAATTGTTGCATATCTGTTGCTTGCATTTATCAATGAATTTTTACTGGCATGTAGTAAATAGTCATATTTTCCACAGTTCAGTACAATGCAAAGTTGTGTTTCTCAAACAGATATCTTAGGATTCTTAAGCCTAAAGTTTTTACTGCTCAGGCCCTAGAAAAACAGTTTTCTAGTTCAATATCAAGACTTAAAGAAGTAATGGTTCTGATTAGCGTTATTGTAAATGTATGCCATCATATCTACTTCACTGTGAATAATACAAAGAAAAATGAGAAAAAATACCCTCCTGGCATTTAAAAGTACTGTGCAGTTCCACAAAATTGTTTGTGTTATTAAAAAAATGAGTACAATAATGAACTATTCCTTCATGTTATACTCATTAAAAATGAGTATAACACTGGACTATTCTCAACCACTAACTCACATAAAAATATTAGTCAACATGAATTAGTTATAATTCGTGATATAACTACACTAATTTTCAAATATTAGTTAGTTATAAATACAGTGGTTCAGGAAAAGTCAATGAATCAGTTGGTGATATTGAATTTATAATAAGAGGATACATTATTACTTACAAATGTTTGCTTCCCGTTCTTTTAGAAGTAAAGTGTATCTTTAAATGCACACTCATATATATACACACACTTTATCACACAGCCAGTTGGTAAATAATTACGAATACACTATTGAGTGTTTGATAGTCGTAGGGAAGTAGGAAGTCAATCAATAATTACATGGGGTTCCTAGAGGGCACCATGCTTTTATTGTTCTAGAAGATCAGCAATACAGACTTAGTAAGAATCATTTAGAAGACATGGTAGAAAATACAGAAGTGTGTGTGTGAAAAACTCAACTTTGGGTCTAAAGGTGGCTGGTCATCACTGAATTGGGAGGCAAAAATGGCTTTCACCAGTCTTAACCCTCCAATGACAATTCTGATGGACAATTTCAGTGTCTCTATAACACTGAGAGCACTGTTGTGATAGTCTGCCTACAACATCATGAAGATTGTGCCTAGCCATTATGATCTAAAACCTGATTACTGGCTGATATATCCAACAATCATGTGGAGGGACAGTTCAGAGGTGGTTCAATATTTGCTAGAATCAAGGGTAAATGTCTGGTCCCAATGTATGGAAAAATGGTCCAGTCCATTGTTCAGTTTTGTGCAAGATCCTAAATTCTATTGTTGTCTTGCCTAGACTATTTTACATGTCCCTAATTCTGTATAATCTAAGACTTCACCTACAAAAGATTGCCAACACTTTCCTTTCTGTCTCCTAAGGTAGTCATTAGTGTTAATGAAAGTAAAGTGACAACAAGAATGATGAAGGGCACAAGGGTAATTCTGAAGAGTTCAACAGGAGGAGCTTGCCTGAAAATAAAATACAGGAAGCCTCTGAACTCAAGCTTCATTTCCTACAGCTAACAGTATGGAGTTAGTATACAATATCCCAGCTCAACATTAACATTTAGAGCAATAAAAATCTAGCTGATGATAGACACATTATTTTTCTCATATGAAAAATGCAAATTTTAATTCTTGTCTCATATATTAAAGAAGTAAGTATGTTTTGTTCTTCTATAACTGAAGATTGTGTGATGGAATTGTTAAAGTCTTACAGCCTGGTAGAGGACTTACTGCTTTGGGCATACTGGGAGTGCAGTGTTTTGATTTTCCTCCAAACTTTACAAATGGCAACTTTTGAGAAATGATGTAAACTCTTTAATCAGAGTCTGCTCTGCTCATGTTTGCCACTCACTCTACAATTGTTCCAACTGTCTGTTTTTTATTTCCATCTGCAGCTGATGAAAGTTTCCTAATTACAATATCTGGCTATATTAATTAAAATAAAGGAAATCAATTTCTCAATGGAGAGGGAAATTATCAAAAACACCAATAGATGTTTGTTGAAGTAATAACCACAGAGACGTCGTGGGAGCTTTACAAAGACAACAGACAAAAAGCACAGTTTTACAGACAAATTTCTGAATGTTGCTGAAAAAAGACAGATGCTACAGAGGAACCAGTGAAATTTGAAAAGCTACAAATCATGAGAGACTTTAATTATCTGCCTTCTATGACTGCATTCTCAAAAGGATTTAAATTTCAGCTGAAGTCTAGGATCACCAACAGGACATCTTCATTTCAAGATGTAAAGTATTTTGTTTTGTTTTGTTTTGTTTTGTTTTTTCATGTTCAGCTATGTCAGTGAGCAAGTGTGTGTGTATTAGGGAAGATTAAACTAAATGATAATGATTTGGCCTGTGAGACAAAGACCTGCTATTCTTGTATTACACACACACACACACACACACACACACACACACACACACACACACACACACTTTCTCTCTCTCTCTTAGAGGGCAGAGTTAATAACATTCATTTCCTCTTGCTACAAAGACCAGCTTTTTTAACTGGCCTGGCAATTATTATGAATCATTGCTTTGAGAAGATCAGATTAGAAAATGGAAGTATGGTTTCCAGTCTTTAATGATAGCAGAACCAACAGCAAGCAACATGTCCTTGTGTCTATTTATTGCCTTTCCCATATGAGTTATAAACAAGTAGTCATATACATGCCAATTTAAGACATTAAACATCAACATTGTCCATGTATTTATATGATTACCAATATTTAACAGGAATAAAATGTGGGAAGAAAGGTAAGTACACAGTTCCCTATCTGCCCACTATGTTCTCAGACTTCTTTTGTACCCAAGCCCTCTAAAGCTGATTTTGTTTTCTTTGTAAATCTTTTAAGAATTATAAATGTATTAAGACTTTGAAAGGCCATTTGGTATGGGGAATAGGGTCCCAAAAGCCACTAAAAGAGTCAGAGACAGCCCCTGCCTTAATACATTGGGAGTAGCTTATTCTTTCTGCAACTTGATATGCCATGTTTGGCTGATACTCATGGGAGGCCTGCTTTTTCCTAAACCAACATGGAGGGGGAATGGATTTGGGGGTGGGAACAGAAGGAGTGTGGGTGAGAAGGATTGGGAGGACAGGGGAACTGTGGCCAGGGTATAAAATAAAAAAATATATTTTTAAAAATCAAATTAAAAATAACAACAACAAAAAAAATAACAAATGAAAGACAGAGGTAGAAATCCAGCCTAATAACAGTTATGGCTAAAACTCTATTGAGAAGTACATGTGTGTACAGAATATTGGGTCAGTTTCCTTTTCAGTACCAGATAACTTGACTTGATCTTCTCAGATATTTACCTGCTTGCCTTTGTTATGTGGGGCCGTACAAATAGTCTCGGGATATGCTCACCAGAATCATTTTCAAGCACCCTCTAAAGCCATTGTAACTTCAATAGCCATGCAAAGAAAAGGCATATTTGAATTCAAGACACTGCTAAGTTAATTAACCAAACAAAAGATATCAGTGAACTGCCAGCAACTTTTCTTCATTAAGAAAGCTATGGATTTTTGTGACTGGGTTACCTCACTCAGGATGGTTTCTTCTAGTTTCATCCATTTGCCTGGGGATTTCAAGATTCCATTGTTTTTTCTGCTGAGTAGTACTCCATTGTGTAAATGTACCACATTTTCTCTATCCATTCTTCAGTTGAGGGGCATCTAGGTTGCTTCCAGGTTCTGACTATTACAAATAATGCTGCTATGAACATAGTTGCACAGATGTCCTTGTTGTATGAATGTGCATCATTGGATATATACCTAACAGTGGAATTGCTGGATCTTGTGGTAGACTGATTCCCATTTTCCTGAGAAAACACCATAATGATTTCTAAAGTGGCTGTACAAGTTGGCACGCCCACCAGCATTGAAGGAGTGGTCTCCTTTCTCTACATCCTCTCCAGCATAAACTGTCATTGGTGTTTTTTATTTTAGCCATCTGACAGGTGTGAGATGGTATCTCAAATTGTTTTGAATTGCATTTCCCTGATGGCTAAGGATGTTGAACACTTTCTTATATGTCTTTCAGCCATTTTAGATTCCTCTATTGAGAATTGTCTATTTAGTTCTGTTCCCCACTTTTTAATTGGATTGTTTGGTGTTTTGGAGATTAGCTTCTTGATTTCTTTGTATATTTTGGAAATCAGCACTCTATCAGATGTTAGGTTGGTGAATATCTTTTCCCAGTATGTGGGCTGCCATTTTTATCTTATTGACTGTGTACTTTGTCTTACAAAAACTTCTCAGTTTCAGGAGGTCCCATTTATTAATTGTTGATCTCAGTGTCTGTGCTACTGGTGTAATGTTATATTCAGGAAGTAGTCTCCTGTACCAATTTGTTCGAGGGTACCACCTACCTTCTCTTCTCAGAGGTTCAGTGTGGCTAGATTTATGTTGAGGACTTTGATCCATTTGGACTTAAGTTTTATGCATGGCAATAGAAATGGATCTATCTGCAGTCTTCTACATGCCAGTATCCAGTTATGCCAGCACCATTGGTGCTTACTCACTCATATATGGAAATTAGATCTAGAGCAATGAAGTAGCAGCCTACAATCCACAATGCCAGAGAAGTTAGGAAACAAGGAGGACCCTAAGAGAGACAACATGGGCCCCTGGAGAAGGGAGAATGGACAAGATCTCCTAAGCTAATTGGGAGCATGGGGAGGGGAGAGGGAGTTAGAAGAAAGAGAAGAGTGGAAGAGGAGGGGAGAGGAGGACATGAGGGAGCAGGAAGGTCTAGTAAGGGGAAGAATAGAAGAGGGCAAGAAAAGATATATCAAAATAGAGGGAGCCATTATAGGTTTAAAGAGAATTTTGGCACGAGGAAACAGTCCAGAGATCTACAAGGTTGACCCCAACTAACAATCTAAGCAGTAGTCAGGAGGCTACCTTAAATACCCTTCTCCAATAAGAAGATTGATGACTACCTTATATGCCACCCTGGAGCCTTCATCCAGGAAGCAGAAGCAGATACCCACAGTAAAACACTGAGCTGAACTCTGGAATCCAGTTGCAGAGAGAGAAGAGTAATGAGCAAAGGGGTCAAGACCAGGCTGGAGAAAACCACAGAAACAGCTGACCTGAGCAAGAGGGAGCACATGGATCCCAGACTGATAGCTGGGGAACCAGCATAGGACTGTTCCAGACCCCCTGAATGAGGAGGTTATTTTGGATGTCTAGGCAATCTATGGGGCCACTGGCAATGGATCAGTATTTACCCCTAGTGTATGAATGGGCTTTGGGATCCCTCTCCACATAGAGGGATACTCTCTCAGCCTATACACACTTGGGAGTGTCTAGGCCCTGCTCCAAATGATATGACAGACTTTGAAGACCCCCCCATGGAAGGCCTCCCCAGGACAGGAGGTCAGTGTGGGGCAGGGGAGGAGGAGAGGGAGAGGGAACTGAGATTGACATGTAAAAGAAACTTGTTTCTAATTTAAATCAAAAATAAAATGATGAGAAAAAAAGAAGGCTATGCCTATGCTCTGTGATAAGAGTCTTTCTAAGGATGGGTGTTCTGTGCAGTTAGCATAGGGTATAGCCAGTCAGTACTATTCCCTAGCAAGGACATCTGACAGTCCCCAACATCGTGGGAAGAACAGAGCTGAAGATGACTATTCTTCAGTGGCAATATCTTCTAGACTTACAATCAGTATCTTCTGCCTGGTCTCTATGTCTAACTAGTGTGGCTAGCCTTTGCATTCTGATCTTCAGGTAAGCTTTATTTGTTAGATTATAAACAACATATTACCACAAATCAGCCTTTATCAAAAAAGCAATATAGTGAAAATTGCATGTGATAATCCATTTCAATCACTGAATTCAATGTTTGACACAAGAACATATGGACAGCACCTTACTATTTCAACTGTAGTAGACGCTTTCACTGCACCTACTATGAGGCAATTATGTAAGAAGTTTATATATTTATATGAACTCAGTCCTTACTAAACATTTCTGAGGTTGGTGATATTCTTGCTTCCATCTCAGTGATGACAAATCTTGGTACACAGAGGTTAAATGCCAGTGAGGATGAAGTCCATCAACCTGGCACCATAAATTTACCCTCTCCTCACTATAAGTATTAGTTACATTTACTTCCTTCTCTTTATTTCAGGATACCCAATGAATGGCTAGGATTCATGTGGAAAATCAAGTTCTCATCTTCAATAACAAATTATGCTAGTTCAGCTTTGTGTTAGGCAAACTACTTTCCCAAAGCTGTGACAACAGGTTTTGTAAGAACAATTCAGAACCTTTGACACCATGAAAACAAAAAGTGCATTTGTTGATGAAAGGGGACAAAAGGAATATGCTGTGGCAGATAATCTAGAAACAAGTCACTGGTTCTAGAGACAAGTGACTTGGCTTTCCCAGGAGACAGAGACCTGAAAGGAGCATGAAAGGCAAACAATTTAACAGCAGAAGTGTCAGATTGTTGTAGATGACTCTAATTATATTTTCTTTCTTATTTGGAAAATTATAAAAATAGGGGTCACTTATGTTCTGAGGGAGATGTTTTTGAGGGGAAAATTAGCCTCAGAATCTGACCTTTGAACCATGTATTTGTTTTTTATCCACATGAACACAAAAATATGTTCTGTTCTCAACATAAGACTTAGATGAACTCTAAGTCTCAATTTTCTTCCTCTGCATATCAGATACAAAAGTATGCACTTTAACTATTTTCTAACATAATTTTAAGGATTAAAAGTTTCAAAACGTGGCTCTTTTTTTTGCAAACTTTTAAGTGTTCTCCAATTGTGAGCTGTGTAATTAGAGTGGGTGCTTGTGGGATGTAACTCCAAACTGAAATTACATATTTTCTAGATCATAATCCTCTAAGCCACTCTGCTCCCATACTTATGCTGATGCAAATAATGAAAGGCTCACAGAGGTTAGAGAGAAAGTTAGCAAAAAAAAGTTACTGTGGTGCAGAATTCCATGAGCCCAAGGGTACCCCTAATGGGAATAATTTTTAAGAGCTAATTTCTATTTCCTTCTGAGATACTGAAAGCTACAACCAAAAGTCAAAATGTTTCATTAAGGCTGGATATTGCTTCATGTATGAACTGACTAGTATATCCTTAATGGGACGGAACCTTCATACCAAGGAGACCTTTCCTGTGAAGATAATCTGAGGAATGATAGCTAGGAACATTGAGTACAACCATGCCTGAATTTAGGTAAACAAAACACTGTGAGATTGTAATACCCTATTAAATATCCACTTGTAGAACAATACAATAAAGGGGATAGAGACTGAAGGACTAGAAGACAATGGTACAGACTTGTAATCCAGCAGTCAAGTAGAAGCAGGATCAGGGGATGGGGTCACTTCCTGTTACAGAGTGATGTTGGGAACAGCCTGAGCTACATGTAACCCTATTTCAAAAGCGCAGAAGCCAATAAGGAAGGAAAGAGACAGACAAGATAGAAACTATTGCAACAAGTTTCCTAAATTGAAGAATTCTGTCTCTGAATGCCAAAGAAAAAGTTTTGATAAGGAATTAAGAAAAGAAAAAGGATGAACCAAAAGCACTAAAAATTACATCCACAAAACAGAAAAAAAGATGCCAACAGAAAGGAAATTCTTGATAATTGGGACAAAAAAAGGTCACCAGTAATTTCCATACCAGGAAATATTTTAGATAAATTTGCAGCTATGGCTAAGACACAAGAAGAGCTATTAGAAATTTTTTTTAAGTCGGCATTATATGTTCATTCATTAGAGCAACATTGTTTGAGGAAATAAAACAATGACACCATCAGGTGAAAACCCAAATCACAACATGTCTTTTATCTCCTACTGACAACATTCCCAAAAGATCTAAAGGAGTCATAGCTGCACCAATAGAAATACTTGTTTAACCCCTCCAAAACTCTGCTCATTAAATTTACTTGAAAATCAATACACAAGTTTAATAACTGCACAACACAAAAGTTGACTGACCTGGTTTCCATCTTCAGCCTCATCCCAGTATGAACAGGAGGATGGGAGTTTGTTGCACACCCATGAGCACTTTGTGACAATGACTGAAATTGGTATCACCTCCTCCATAGAGTTCTTAATATATACCCTTTACCTTGTAACTTCAAAATGTACACTATAAATCATATTAATATTCTAATTAAATATCTTTAAAATAATAATATCCCACAAAGCGTCTACATCATGGAATGAAGTTCTGATGGGAGTGATGAACCCACTGGAGAAACAGTTTGAAAGCTTATGTACTTCTCAAATACCAGAAACAGAGTAAGGCTACAACTACTTGCAATATGGTGCATTTCTATTAATGTATGGATCAATCATTGGGAGCATAGTATCTTCTGCACTGTATCTGTATCAAGAATTATAAAGGAAAAACAATAGGAGAACCCTGACTCACTAAGTTTGTGATTGCCGCATCATGAAAAACAGAGAGAGATGCAGTTAAAATGGGAAGGTTGCATTAAATACAGCAGTGTGGCTATGGAGGTCAAGAAAGTCAGCAAAGAAAACATAAGTCAAAGAAGGAAGCATACAGGTCAGACACTTGGATCCACATCAAGGAAGAAAGAAAAAAGAAGATAAACTAGTATACATTATTTTATTATCTTTAATGGATCTAAAAGATAACTGAATGATTGCAGCACAGTAGTAGCCATGTATTGACCACAGCTTAAGGATGAGGACAAGGATTCACATGTTTAATAGAGAGCCAGACACTGAGGATACTCTGTTTCTAAGTGTATAAAGTTCATCGTGATGTATAGGTTTGGGGTCTCATTAATTTTGCTGAGTGATTTTTTAATTTACAAGTTCATTATAATAATACTTTAATAGATTAAAATATTGTTTCTTGTATCACATGCAAAGTAGAAGTATAGTAATAATTGAAAGTGTATTTAGAATAGAAATGTATATTGTAAATTCTAGACCACCAAAACATATTTTAGAAGCATCATTATGATATATTAGAAACAAAGAAACCAATTACACCAAATACTCAGTAGAAAAGCACAAAAAAGTCTAAAATTGAGGGGAAATGGGACAAATAACAAATAACAAAAAGTATTTCTGCTCAGCATACAAATAGCTTCTGTAAACTCATGTTACTTGCAGGTGAGTGACTAGAGTTTTGACAGTTTCCTCGGGTGATCTCTAAATGCTACTATTTGCAAGAATGTCCAGTAATGCCAATTCCCACATTAAATGTCACACTTTTCTCTTAATTAACTTTTATTTCTATAGAAGAAGGATGTCTTCTGTTCCTGTAGGGCAAATCCTTAATTGATAGCCATCATCAGCAACGTGTCAGGGAAAGGGGAGTGGTTGGGTAATTGCTACATGTGGATTTGAGTCAAACTGCCATTATGTTATTTCTTGCCCCCCTCCAACTTCTGGATCTAAGATGTATGGATCATTTTATATCACAAAGAAATGGGTCTTAAAGTATGCTAAAGTTAATGCCCAGACTTGTGTCTAAGTTATATTTTATTGTGCTAGGATTCAGGGATCTTTCCCACAATTAATAACATCTGTGGGGAGGTTTATCTTGTGATTTCTAGTCTGTTACAGTGGGTGGTCATATTAGAAATATTTCTAGGGCAATGTAGGTAACAGGACATTTTTGAAAGTTCATATACACATGCCATCCAGAAATTTCAACATAACAGGCTTACATAATTTAGCAAGTGACATTACTTTGATTCAATAGCTAAATTCTATACATAAATTCTTAGTGACTTCAGAAGTGTAGGCCTGCCTTGTTTCTTCTATGTAAAGGTGGATAGGAGTCAAAGACAGCCATGGTCCTCAAGCCTTATAACCCTTAAATGAATTGAGAGGGGTTCTTAATGGGGGAAGTACTTCTGTGTATATTTATCTTATTTATTGTTGAATAAAGTTCTGTTTGGCCAATGAGGCAGCAAGTTAGATGAGTCTAGGAGTCAAAGAGGATTCTGGGAAATGTAGTAGAGAAGTGGTCCAGTCATCCAGGCAGGAAGTGACATAGCAAGGAGATTCATATTTATGCAAGGAGAAACAGAAAGTGTCCCCTTTCCCCTTCGCATGCTCCAGTGTCGCCATGTGAGCCACCAGCAAGAGAGGTGCCAGCAGAAGGCATCCTCGATAAGTTTGAGACTGAGCTAACAGATGAAATATCCTAGTCATTGGCCAAGCAGCATTACAAGTCTCTGTGCATTAATTTGGGCCCTAACTCGGGCGGGCAGCTCGTGTAAAGCACACACATTGCGGTGGGGCTCAGTGGCTTTTTGTGAAAAGATTTATTATAACAGGTTCTCTTCAGGGCTGCCTCACATACTCAACAGCCTCCTTGAGCAGAGTCTTTCTTCTCCATGAGTATTTTAGGCTTAGATTGCCTCCACTGCCTCCTCATCCACTATTCTTAGCTCGCCATTTTACTGAATTGTAATGAACCTATGTGTTCAGGCTAGATCTTTCCCATCTCTTCTTTGATATACAGGACCACTTTTTTGCTGTTTAATTTTAGAAATATTAGTTTCTGTAAATCTATTTGGAAGACAGACATGGTGGTGTGTACCTGGCTTACCTGTAATTCTAAAACTCAAGAGGCTGAAACAAAAGAATCATGAACTCAAGGCTAAACTGAACTTCATTGTAAGATTCAATGATACATATAAAATTGAACTTCTTATCCAAGTAAGTGGTAGTCTTATCTGTTTTAATTACACAAAAGAGCACAGTGTCCTCTGTAAATTTGTTAAATAATTGAATCATCAAAAGACATTTACAACAAATGAGAGGCCAAGTTTTTTGTATGCTCATATACTTTATAGTGATATAATCACTTTCCTAACAGCCACTACTCCATGCACTCAGCTGCTGGTAATTCTGGAGACAGATTAGCTACCTCAAAATACAAATCCAGTTTCTACTTTTAAATTCACTCATAATATCAAAACTGTGCCAGATCTTTTACATATATTTTAATCTGTTCTTTACAGAAGACCTGTGAGGTGAAATGAACAACCATTCCTCCAGAGGACACAGCCTCAATTCTAGTCCAGGCATCTCTTTCCATAGTATTAATATACACACATAATGTAATTACTATAATAAATGCAATACTTCTGTTATGTGTGGTGTGTGTGTGTGTGTGTGTGTGTGTGTGTGTGTGTGTGTGTGTGTATTTAGCATTATATGGAAAGGAAGCTTGATCTTGGGGTAGTGGGGCTCTATAAGATCTGCCACATGAGCAGGCATTGGGTACAGTATTAGCAACAGTAGTAGATGCCAAGCTGTGAGGAAGAGCAAGTTGCTTGGGTGCCAATTGATGCAAATCACTGCAGATGCTGAGACAGCTATGGCAACATCTCTGTAATGATTAAGCCAGGCTCTCGGTAACAAGGAAGGAAAATTAAGACTGCAAATTAACCTGAATTGTTATTGATTCAAATATATTAAAGATGATAAAAATGGAAAAAATTGGAAAACCTATCAAATAGGAAGATTCAAAATTTGTGTTGAGAGACAAAAAAAAAAAGAACGCATGATTTATTTTCCCTTATCACAAAAATGCAAACATGCTGCTCACCCCAGGAATTCAGTTAATAACCATTTCCATCAGGATTGTAAACAAATCGAACTTTGTTTAAACTATGTAAACAAAAGCACATATTGTACATATCCTAGATGATTAATGATGTTTGAAAGAGGGAAATCCCCACTGTCTCAAGCTTAACAATATTTTCAGCATGGTTCTTGCTACCTAAGTAAGGCCTGTTGCTCAGGCATGTCATGTTACAGGAACTGTAACGGTGTGAGTATAAAGTGTCTGCCACCAACTGATGTGTTCCAGCATGCAGTCACAACTGATCACCTAGAGAAAGGGGATGGCTGAGGGGCAAGCCTTGAGGATTGTAACCTGGTCCTGATTTGTGTGTGCTGTCTGCCTCTGACCCATACAGATGTAAGCAAGGAGCTCATAGTCCTGTAGGAATAGACTCAGGCTATCCCCACTGCTATGTCTCCCTGCCTTGACAGACTGTATCTTCTCAAATGGAGAACAAAAATAAAGCCTTTGCCACTGCAGTTTCTGCTTGTCAGCTATTTGATCTCAGCAATGAGAAAAGTCAAAACCACGGGAGCAAAGACTGCACTTGAATTCGGACCTAAGTCTTTTATTTGCACTAAACAGTAAGATCAAAATTAGGTAAGATTTGCAAACTACAAATTAGGGCTATACTGTTATTTCTAAAAATAATGAATTTGCTTTAAGAAAAACATTTAATATAATTTCCTCTGATTTATTGTTTAATTTTAAATTATCTTTATTTATGTATGTGCATGTGTGTGCACATGTATACACACACATATGTCACAAGCATGCATGTGGAAGCCAGAGGGCAACCTGTGGAAGTTTCTATCCTCCTACCATGTGGATTTCAGAGACTGAAGTCAGCTCATCATGATGTGCAACAAACACTTTTATCTGCTGAGTCATCTTAGCAGCCTAAAAATATTTTCCAAGCTTTCTTTTCCATTCTCTGGACACTAGAGATGTTGACTATATAGATACATGTGTGTGATACATATATAAGATAGATGATAGATAGATAGATAGATAGATAGATAGATAGATAGATAGATAGATAGATGGATGGATGGATGGATGGATAGATAGATAGATAGATAGATAGATAGATAGATAGATAGATAGATAGATAGATAATACCTGAGTTTGACTGAATAGTTCAAAGGAATAGGTATTTTAAAGTGATTTCAGAATCCAAATTCAAAAACTGTATATTGATTACCAGGAAATAATAAATTTATCAACATAATTACCTTATTTATTATTGTATAAAATCAGGGAGTTCACTTTCCTATCTCTAGTTTTCCTGTTAAGAATGTTGATCTTTGGCAACATAAAGACTTCAACATTTCAGAGGAGATAAGAAAGCTAGCACTCAAAGTCTAACCTCAGGGAATATTCCTCACTGATCATATTTTTGTAATAAGAAGTAGGGACACTTATTGCCCATCAAAATAGAAAGATAAATAAACCAGTGATACACCAAAAATATAACTATAACCATGATTTTGGGAAAAGGTAAAGTAAATCACATTATCATTATTAATTTTTATATAGGAAACCAACTAAAAATGATCCATAAATGGAAAAGTACCTACCTCCCTTAGAATTCTGTAATGCCATAATACAAGTGTTTATAATCAAGTATCTCTCTCTATGAAAAAAAATACCTGTGCATATATTATGCTATTTGTCAAAATCAGCTGAGTTGATGAAGAGAGAATACATTTTAATATACACTTTTAGTTGTCATATTCAAAAGAAAGCTTGAGAGAATTATATATTTCACTTGCAATGTAGCTCAATTGAGGAACACTTACTTACCTAGCATACACTAGACTAAATGCTGGGTTCATCCTCAGCAGCATCTACATTCGTTTCTGTTTTGCTATCCAGAATCTAGCACATCTTTTACACTATAGTAGAACCTTTATGTGTTTTGGAGTTTTTGAAACACAATGTTCAGTGCCTACAAATGAATATGAGAATTCCATATTTTCCTTGATGATACCTTGAATACTGAACAACACTGCAAGGGAGACTTCTAAATGCTTCAGGGTCAATGTCTCTTTGTCAATATCAATTCATTACCATATAAAAGAGAATGAAGCAAACCATGAAGTCTCATCCAACTTTCCAATAGAATATTCAGGAGTGGTACATATTAAATGGCAACAGAGAAATTATACACACCTTCAGCCTAACTGCAATGTCTTTTGTTTTCGAAATTATTTTTTTTAAAGCAAAGGAATTAAGGAGCTTAGTGACAGATAGAGGAGTTATTTTAGTGTAATTTTTTCTTTTTTTTTTTTTTCATACAAGAGAATTTATTAGGGAAAAGCCTGACCTACAGAGAGACCTAGCTAGTCGGGCAGCAGTAAGTACAGCAAGCCAAAGACGAAATCGAAGAAGGGGCCCCTCACAATTAAACCTTTCGTACATCACCCTGACCACACCCACGCAGGCGTGGCTACAGTGTCCCTTACAGGACACATAGATTCTTACCTTATTGTTTGCAACTATTTCCAACCCCCCTCTCCCTACATGGGTTGTCCAAAATCTGTACAGCTCTCCTAACATTCAGTATTCCCTGTCTTCTCTGCATAGATCCCCAGGGGCCTGATGTTACCTGGGTTTCTGTTCACAGATTGCCCCTAGGAATATGGTTATTCAAAAGACAATGCTGGCCTCCTTTGGGGGACTGAAGTGCACTTAGTCAGTACTAAGAAACTGTCAGATTGTTTCCAAGGGATCTTGAGACTCACAGTGCAGGAATAGAAAAGCTCCAAGTGATTGAACCTGTCTGAGCTGGTTTGAACTGGTCAAAACCAGATTGAACAAGTCTGAACCAGTTTGAACTGGTCAAAACCTGATTAAACCAGTCTGAATCTGTTGAAACTGGCCAAAACTAAACTGAACCAGTCTGAACCAGTTTGAACCAGTCAAAACCGATATGAACCGGTTTGAACTGGTCGAAGTTGTTTTGAACTGTTGAGAATGGATTAATCCAGCCTGAACAGGTTTGAACTGATCTGAACTGGATTGAATTGATCTGAACTGGATTGAACCGGTCTGAACTGGATCAAACTGGTCAAAACCGGTTTGAATTGGTCAAAACCAGATTGAACAAGTCAGAACCAGATTGAACTGGTCAAAACAAGATTAAACCAGTCTGAATTGGTTGGAACTGGCCAAAACTGAACTGAACCAGTCTGAACCGGTTTGAACCAGTCAAATCCGGATTGAACCAATATGAACAGGTTTGGACTGGTTGAAGTCGGTTTGAACTGTAGAAAGCAGATTAATCCAGCCTGAACATGTTTGAACTGATCTGAAGTGGTTTGAACCGGTCTGAACTGGATCAAACTGGTCAAAACCGGTTTGAACTGCTCCAAATCGGATTGAACCATTCTGAACCACTTTGAACTCGTTGAAATCGGTTTGGAATGCTCAAAACCGGATTGATCCAGTCTGATCCAGGAGCTAGGGCCGATATTTCTCCAGAAAGTTGGTCCCTAAGGCCATAGTGAATGCAGCATCTGTCTGCATCTTGAAAAAAAATTGCCCCCTTTGTAAAGGGATTCCCTACTTTACTTTTCTATTTTTAAGCTCCAAGCTAGGAAAGCTAGAGAGTACAAACTCCAGGAGAGGGCCATATTGTTTTTGAAAGCCTTTTGTCTTGGGGTTTTTGCGGTTCCACTGCAAGTTGCTCCCTCACATCATAGAGCCTGCTTCAGCCTCTCCCAGCTTCTCTAGTGCCACCGGTGCACTGTTGCATAAGCCATGGCTCCTTGGAGCTCCGTTTATCCTGTTTATCCTGCTATGGGCCCTGTAAGAAGTCCTACTGGTGGGCCTAGAGGGTGGGTGTGCGGTGGGGAGATGAAAACTGCACTGGGACTTCACTGAAGCCATAATATATAAAAATTCAGTCTGGTGTGGCCTGCGCTGTCATTCTGGGTCTGCCTCGATATGACTACCTGCAGATCTCTGGGTTACTGCCTACATCAGCTTCCAGCAGCCAGCTTACGCTGGCAGAGCCTTGGACACTGTGAACATTGATGTGATTAAGGGAAAGCCAATCCCCATCATGTGGTCTCAGAGGGATCCCTCTTTGAGAAATTCTGGGGTAGGGAATGTCTTCATCAAGAATGTGGATAAATCTATCGACAACTAGGCACTTTATGATACTTTTTCAGGCTTTGAAAACATCCTGTCCTGTAAGGTGGTTTGTGATGAGAATGGCTCTATGGCTAAGTCCACTTCAAGACTCAAGAGGCTGCCATCGAGAAGATAGATGGCATGTTCCTCAATGACTGCAAAGCGTTTGTGGGTAGATTGAAAAGAGGGAGAAGCTGAGCTCAGGAACAAGGCCGAGAAATTCACCAATGTTTATAACAAAAACTTTGAGGAGAAAGTGGATGATGATGATCTGAAAGAACTATTCAGCCAGTTTGGTAAAACCCCAAGTGTCAAGGTGATGAGAGATCCCAGTGAGAAATCCAAAGGCTTTGGCTTCTCAAGTTATAAAAAACACGAGGATGCCAACAAGGACTGGATATCTTCAGGCTCTTCCATCTTGTCCAGAACCCGGATGGTAGTTTTCTTTACTGTAATTTCTATGCAAAACATATATTGTGTCTAGGAATTATGTTACATACAATATTATCACATTTTTCTTGGACAAAATGTTCATGTCTCACCTCACACAGCTAATGAGAACTGGAAGGAATCTTAATTAAGTAGAAGCAGGTAACATGCTGTGGCTGATACTTCCCTGGCTATGGTGACACACAGAACAGACCCAAGGAGGACTTGCCATTGGCTATTATAATGATTCTGATGTCAGGAAGGGACATATAGTTCTCCAGTAAAAGTTTTTACTTCATTATTAGATACAGGACTTCATATGTTCCTAATATTTTATTGTCTTACAGTTGTATATGCTTGTTTTGATCAAATCCACTCCCTAGTCCCTTCTCTTTCACCTCCTCTCCTATCCTCCATACCACTTTCCCCAAGTTTCATGTGTTTACTTTTTTTTAAAAAAAAAACTATTGAATCCATTTTGGTTCTGCTTATATGTAGGGGATTATGAAGTTCCAGCTTAGTTGAAGTAATTTGGCAAGATTGATGGCTTCTGGAGTAGTAAGAATAAGGTTTTGTTTGTTTGTTTTTGTTGTTGTTTTCTGGGATGTAGTCCCTGAAAGCCTACCCCTTCTCCAGTAGATAGTCCTATACCCAGATTTCATTTTTTTTTTTGCCCAGTACCAAGCCTATAGCAATCCTCATGATACACAAATTTTCAAAACAACCCTCAGAGGAGGTACTTTGACTAAATTTCATATGTAAAAATTAGTCATTTATTTGCTTCAGCACTCAGTATGTTTTCCAAATTTATTGGCTCAGGGATATCTAGATTTCCGAATACAAACTAATTAAATGAAGTGCTAGAAGTCTCACTGGACTTTTTCAGGAAAACTATATCATTCACATCTCTGAAGAGAAGTGGTCATTCAGTAATGAGTTCAAAACAAGGAGGACTTCACAGTTGCTTCAGAAGACAATATAGCCATGATGTTAGCTCTTGGTTTGAATAACTCACTCATAATATTGAGTTTTTCAAATATTAAAGAGAAAAAGACCCTTTGTCTTAAACTATTGTGGGTTGACTTTTCTGCCACTTTCCCTTAGAACTTCCCGTACCTATATTAAAAACGGCAAAGCAACTTAATCAATACAGATTAGGGGATTATTACCTGGAGTTTTGTTTCTCTCATAAAAGAAAAGGCTAGGCCATCTTCTGAGAATAAAAGTAGGAAGGAAATTGTATGCTTTAATAATCATTGAAATAGGTATACTCAGGAAATTATTGGATGCCTAATTTAGATACAGAACTATGGATTTGTAGTGATAGACACTTAAGATATTAGGATATAAAAACAACTTATTCACAATGATGGATTCTTGCAGGACTCAGATTTTGCAGAGTATATGATAAAAGAATTATAAAAAAGACTGAAAATTATAGGCTGGATTAATCTATGTAGATTGAGAATAACAGTAAGAAGACTGGGTAACAATGTCCCAGTAGGAAACATATTGGATTCTTCAAAGAGGTAAATACAGAAGTGTTTAATAAAGCAACTGTCACAGATATGTACACAATGGCAGCATTATGGAAACTAGGAAAATATAGTTCACTGTGAATAATGCCATCAAATTGCTTTTATCATACTTCAGTGTGAAGGTGTTGGTGGAGGAAATAGGCACCTTATCCAACAGAGAATTCCTACACTGACAGGACCTCCAGATAGTCAAAAGCAGCCCTGAATAGAGGAGTAGAAAGGGCAGGGGGAATAAGTAAGTACTTTTCTTCAACTTTCTATGACTGCCTACTGATTCTCCATTAACTCAAAGCAAATGACAAAGGAATTCAATGTGTGTGGGGGAATCACACTTCTGGGTAATAGAGAATAGTACTAAATCCTGAGAGATGACTTCAGGAGCAAAGAGATTTCTATCAAATACTTTAAGATTTGGAGATGGCAATTTCTTAAGATTGGAAATGTCTATATGCAAATTAGGATGGACAACTATACTGAAGTAGATGAAATACCATGTCAGTTGATTAGGCTCAAGGATAATGGGGCTTGTCTACAAGGGTACTTATATCATTATGGTTCCCACGTAGAGAAAAAAAGCTTTGAATAGATATGAAAGATGTCTCTGAACATCAGTAAATATCAGGCATCATAAATAGTGATTAGGAAGGGAACAGGTATGGCAAAAAAGGCATTATTTTACATAACATATTACAGAGACTAATGGTATTCATGAGACAGTCTCTCTTTCACCATCCCATTAACAAAGTATGGGAAATGGTCAGCTTCTAGTTAGGAGAGAGATTTCAAGGATGGTAGACTTAGTGCAGAGTATACATTCTACTGTAGTTCACCAGTATATAGGAATACCTAATATTCTTTCTATTTTAACTCAAGATGATGGCTGAAGCACACTAAATTTCACAAAGCTACTGTATAGAAAGCAAACATTCAAAGAAGATATTTGGAAAAGGAAACATGTAATTTCTAAGAAATTGTCTTGGAACAGACTGCAAATTCAAAGAATTCTCTATAATTAAGTGATATGGGAATAGTTTTTTGAAAACAAAATTTAAAGAAGCATGCAAAAGTAGTCTGTATCAATCATTTCTGATAACTTACACAGATAGACAAAAAGGAAGCATCAATCAACATTGATTTTTCTCAGCAACTGCTCTGCATAAAGTCATTTCAGAGATATCTATAATAGTGAGTTGACAAAACAAAGACACATGAAAGAAACACAACATTTTCTGTTTTCTTTACAATAGCCAAGGTCAGGGCAAGGATTCCTTTCCCTCTGACACAATATATGTCACTTAACTGATGTACAATTAAAGGTTTGTAATCAAATGATTTAATATCAAAAACAGAAAGATACAGATAATTATGAATGAGTGAAAGCCTTAATATAAAATCCAGGGACTTTTAGAATATAGTTTCAATTTCTATCAATAGTCCTATGGTTAAAAAAAACACAAAACAGCAACAACAAAAACATCTAAATTCAAGAAAGACATTTTCAAAAGGGAAGGTTTCATTTTAAGCAAGTAGATTTTATTTTTTATATTTTTCTCCTTTCATTTCTCACCATATATGTAATTATAAATAGCATATAAATAAAAATTTTACAATGCCAGACAAGAATAGTAAGTCCCACACTTCTGATCAGAGTCAACCTCTTTTTGGATCAGACAAGGGAAAATGTTTGCCACTTTTGGGAAAGACTCATGAAAAGCAAACAATGATAAGAGCACTGGAGAAGATATGGAAGGCACAATGGTCACTCTAAGGAAATAGCCCCCTCCCAAGAATCTGCCTTATGGAAGGAGTCTACAGTACTGATGGTCCATCAGCAAAATATCTTTTTGAATGATGTTAAATTGCCTGTACTTTCATTCTTTACAGTAATATCAGTTACACATGTCATCTCTTTTAATTCCCATTACATTTAATTTTAATCTGCTTCTAATTAGATTTCTGATGGCTTAGTGTCATAGTTTAACACTGACATATGATTTTAGAAAGCCATAGGGAGTTTTTATATTAAGTTCATTGTGTTAGCAAGCCTTTCTCTTCCTTTATACTCAGTGCTGTTTTCATCTGGTTTACCTAAAACATTAAGCCACACAGTCAATCAAGGAATGATAATATTAACATCAAACTCATTATAATTGATAATTATTTGTGATAACTGCAGTTCTTAGGTAGAAAAGGCTGTGGTCTTTTGAAAAATAAATCAAAGAAAGAGAAAAAATGAAATCAAGAGAAATAAGTGTGCCAATATGACTTTAACTAGCCCTGCAGTATTTTGGATTAATAAATAATAAAAATATTCCTTAAATGATTTTATTAACTGGTGATTGACTTAGATAGAATTTTGGAACCACCAGAGACAAAACACAAAACATTTAAAGATTTTAATTGACTTTTATCTAACCAGTAAGAGACCAGGTGTCCTTAGACACAGAGTGGGTCAGAGTCTCTAACAAGGAGGCAACACTGAGAAAAACAAAAGTGCCATGGGGACATAGCTTAACTTGCTTCAGCTTCTTGCATTGTTTCACTCAAATCAGATGGGTGCCTGTGACCAACTGAATGAGTCTAAGGGGCCATGACTGACTAAGCCTTAGTCTCATAACTATTTGCTATGAGAGGGTGGTACTTAAGGGACCTCAGTCTTATGCTGAGCCAGGTTGCAGACGTGGACACAAGTCCCTAGCCCTAGCCCTGACGCTATCTCCAACCCACCCACAAATGAGAAGTTAGTTTTCTCCAAGAGTCTCACTGGGTATTCAAACCACTCTTGTGGGCAGGCCTCATGCTCAGTAGTAGACAGCCAATACCAAAGGAACTCAATGGCATTTGGAGCTTCTTTGATCCATCTTATAATGCCTTGTCACATGTTCATTTCTTTGGGGGTTTTTTGTTTTTTGTTTGTTTTTTGTTTTTTATTTTTTTTGAACCTTACAAATTCTTTGTGATTATAGTATGATTTCTGTTTTCACGATATTTTTGTGCATGTAAACAGGTGTGTATGTGTGTCTACATGTATTTCTAGTGCTTTTGTGGCTGTTTTTCTTCTGTTTTGTCAAATTCCATTTTTATCTTATTTTACTTTATTATTACTTTTAGATTCCTGTTTGTATTCTTGAGAGGGGGGGAGAGGGAGAGAGAGGAAGGGTGTAGATTTGGTTGGGTGGGGCAGTGAGGAAGATTTGGGATGGTGAAGAAAGGGAAACTGTAATCAGGATATGTTGTATGAAAAAATCTATTTTCAGTAAAAGGAAAAATAAATAAGTATATAATGAACAGAAACTCAACTATTCAGACTGGGGTGATGGTTAAATTTTTGTTTAAATTAGATATAAAGAAAAAGAGAGGCAGATGAGACATGTTAACCAGTTTATTATACAGTCCGGCAGAGTAGGGAGACTAAGAGAGAAGAGGAACATGGTTAATAGCTGACCACCATGGCCAGTCGCCATAGAGAGGCAGAAGAAGAGACAGAGAGAAGAGCAGAAGCAGAGAGAAGAGTAGAGAGAGGTAAAGAGAGCATAAATTGGCAGGGTCTGTCTTTTAAAGGGGTCCTCTGCTCCTGCGTGCAGACTTTGTTCCCATGGAACCCTGGGCTGACCAGGATACTGCCTATTCTGCCAGGTAACGGGCAGGCCAGCATAATGCCTGAACCTTTCAGTGATGACTCAGCTGATCTGGGGTTTGCTGTATGTCATGAGAACTTGCATTAAGATCCCTAGCACCTACATAGCCATCTGAGCCTGGACACTTGCCTGCAATTCCATCACCAGCAGGGTGCAGACAAGAGAAGCCCAGGGTTCACCAGCTGGCCAGTCTCTCTGAACCAGCAAGTTATAGATTCCTTGAAAGACTCTGTTTCTAAAATTAACAAGGTGCAGGGTAACTGAAAAAGATACTTAACATTGCCCATTCTCCCCAGAATGTACACTCATCCACACACAGGAGAGTGAGGGACCTTAGGTACAGAGGCTTAGACATTCAGTGCCATAGAGTTTTACAAAATACTGGAGGCTCAGAAATAAAATGGATTCATACACTAGATCAGTTTTTTCCCTATGATGACAACAGGAGCAAGAAAATGATTATATAGTTTAGGGCAGGGACATCAAAAACAAGCAGTTCTACTTTTTCTCCTTGATAATGAGTTCTGTCTTGGACAAAAGATGGAAACGTCTTTGGTTTTATCAGCAGTTCTGTCCTGGCCAGGGGCCAGAAATGCCAAAAATATTCAGGGGCATTGGTTCATTGTCTGCTTTCTTATTCTTCTTATTTTCCATAGCAACTTAATGAGCACAGCTGCACTGGAACTGTGCATGCTCAGATACATCTTTGGCCCTGGAAGGTATACTCCGAAGCACCATTACAGACACCTGGATGGAGAGGCCCATGAACATCTTGTCAGAGAAAGAAAAAACTGCACTAGCGTGCTTCTACTATTTAAACCTCAGTAACTCTATGTGGAGACAGTAGCAACCTTTCTTGAGATCAGCTATTCAGTATCCCTACTTGCTTCGTCTTACTCAGGTTCACATCTAAACTAAAACTCCCTTCTGAAATTACCTTCCAACTTTCTATAAAATTCATTCTTTGAGTTTGTAAAACAAAGGACATGGAAGCCACTAGCCCAGGGTTGTAGGGAAAGCTGTAGCCATGCCTTCTTAGGGGCTGGCTACAGGTGTGCCTGACCAGGCTTGTGAGGGCGTGGTCAGAGTGACATAGTGGGACTGTGTTTTCGGTTTCGGTTTCTCTTTGGTACTTGCGGACAGGCTGCTGACCCACCGGCTGGCTAGGTCGCTCTGTAAGTAAGGCTTTCCCCTTATATTTCTACCTGACTCCGTATTGGTAATTTCCCACTATACAGGGTGACCGTTAATTGTTTGAGATCTTAGCCCCCTGAGTTATACTTAACTGGAACTAAAAAGCCTCCATTGACTTGAGGGTCCCTATATTCCCTCATTGCACCTACATATATTTTTCTTGTTCTTTCCTTCCTTCTTTCTTACCTTCTCTTTCTTACCCTCCCTCCCTCCCTCTCTCTCTTTTTCCCACCATCCTTCCCTCCCTTCCTCCCTAACCCACCCCTCTCTCAAGACAGGATTTCTTTGTGTAGCTCTGGCTGACTTGGAACTCACTCTGTAGACCAAGCTGACCTTGAACTCAGAAATCTGCCTCCAGAGTGCTTGGATTAAAGGTACACTACCACTGCCCAATTTCACCTACATACAATTTTATTGGCATAATTACTTGAATCTTTGTAGTGCTCTTATTGTACAATTTTTTTCTCTTGCCCCTAAGTCCCTTGCAACTGGAACTTATTATTTTCTATGTATAATAGAAAATTATACACATATTAACTTAACAGTTAACACATTTTATTATGTGAATGAATAAAAACTTTAGTGTTTTTAGAGATGCAGTTCTGTTCATAACTCAGCATCAACACAGATTCCAGCTGTCACCCTTTCTACCATCCTTCTCACCTCCCAGTGAGGGTCATACCTTCCTTGCTCTTTATCTTCTCAGCAAGCAGAAACACACTGATTAATTGATTCATAATATTACATTGTCCTCTCTCTGTTCCTCTTTGGAATCACAAAGCTAACACAACAAACCATATTGATTTCTCTAAGTTTTTTAGATATTCTAGGAGATTTGGTGTCTTGTGGGATTGTACTCATTACATATTCCTCAAGTTTTCAGATTTGCTTCTTATGCCTGGTTTGCCTATATAAATAATGGATGTTTATATTTGCATTAACTCAGTATCAATAAATATGAACAAATACATCTTTTTAAAACCAATGGGAGAAATTCTATGTCTAGATAAGCTAAATTTCTGACCTAAATATAAATTGTTTCAAATATTTTAGCTGATGACTTCTTTTTAAAAATGTTTTTTATTATTCAAAAGAAAAGTTTCATAAATTATACAATGTATGCTGATCATATTCACCCACATTTTCTCCCTCCAACTCCCCCTAATTTCCCATCCCACATCTTTCCCAGCCTCATGTCCTATTTTCGGCTATTTTTTATATATATGCAGATAAACATGTAAATACATACTTATAGGTGTTATTTCAACAATCTAAAGAAAAGGATTCTTGTTTTTGACGTTCAAATTCAGTCCCTATCTCACAATCCAAAACTGAATAAAGAAAACAGTGTTCAGATTTCTCTTATAGCATACCAATTCATGCTTAAAAGATTATGAAATTATTAGAGTCAAACTAATATTTTGTTTCCATTTATATTGAAAATTGACAAGATTCATCATACTAAAAGTATGAACACAGCAATTGAGCTTTGGGCTTCTGAGTAATGAATATTCCATTTCCCATGATCATCTATTGAAGCTGCACATGGCTATGATACCTTCAGGGAGTCTGGAATCTTCCTGAAACACACACAGCATTCAGGTAACAGAATCTGCATATGACCCCTTCTTCTAACTCCACTTCTAGTATTCAGAGATACAATATTACAAGGATGACAGTGTAACTATGTTAGTGTTAGTATTAAATTACAGAATTATATCTGTGTCTGCATACGTCTTCTCTGGTAAATTTTCTTTCAACTATCCACTTTTACTAAAATGACATTATCAATAAAAGTTAAACACATCATCATTTCCTTCCACGAACATTTCCACATGGCTGTGATTTCAGGTTCACATTCCCTAACACTGTGTAAGTCTTCATTAAAATACAGATGAGCCATGGTATGGGCAGTGGAAGTGGTCCCAAAGAAAGAAACTAGTTACAAAAGTACAGGGTACATTTCAGTTAATTCAGCTCCAAGGATTAGCTGGGTTAAATAATCCAGTTCTGATCTATGTAGACTTCCTTTGAAATATGAAGCACAGTAGAAACAGTCTGTCTGGAGAGGAAAGGGAAAGACTCGTTTTCCTTTAGGTTTCATCAAGTCCAATAACCCCCAGTACTAAGGAACAGTGGAGAAGAATGCAAGCAGCAGAGCTGTGAAAACATGAGTGCCGCCCATGTGAGCATTCCTGTGGCATCCAGTAAAATCAAGTGTGTAGGGCTTATCTTCCTTCACCTGAGGGGCAGAGTCTACTCTGAGACAGTAGATCCCCAGAGTTACTGTTAGTAAGCTTCCAGATAATCCTTATATACTCTATAGATGGAGAAAAAAAGAGGCATGGAACTTGTTGACAGACTTAAAAAAATTACTTCATAAGAGGTTCGATAGAAAACATAGGCAGGTTCATGAATTTTCATGACATAAATACATCCAAGAAGCCAGCTCCCACATATAAAAACAGGATAGATTTTACCCAAGAGTTCTTTCCTAAGAAAAGCAGTTTGTGTGAAGAAGAAAAAAAAGCCACAGATAGATATCCACATATAGGTCATTATTGGGAGAAATCCAAGAAACTACTAAGGAATACTATTTTAATAAATTCTAACTGGACTTTGCTGGCACTCTTTTCAATCTGGAGTAGGGCTTTTCATCTATAAGGACAGAGCATAAGATGATTTGAGGAGGAATTTGGGGAACAAAGTCCACTATATCCATCCTGTCCTTGGCCCACTTTACTTTCCTTCTTTCCCAACTCTGATTCCCTATCTCTGCATATGCTTCCATGTGCACCAAGACAAAGAATGAACCCATGATTCTGCAGGAAAGAAAACTGTGCTACTTGTCCTTCTGTTTCACTTGCCTCAATGTCCAATGACATCCTGTTTCCCACAGGCAATGTGATTTCTTTCTTCATTATGGCTGTCTTTCCATCTAATGATAAGTACCTTGGCTGGTTCAAAGGCCAGATTTTATGACATGAGTCCCAACAGATATTGATTCTAATTGATTGCTGGGTGGTAAGAGGCTTACATACAAAAAAATACAAATATTACTTCTTTTACTGTAATATTGCAAAAGTAAAGAAAACCTCATAGTAACAATTGGGTATATAAGATACTTACCTCTCACCACCCTGCTTGTGAAAACAAGAGACACTTTGAAGAAATAGAGACTTACAAATATTTCTGAAATACATGCCTACAACATTATAAAATAATAATCCATGCATTGTTACAAGTTGAACTAAATTCCCATGAAAATTCTAATACAAAATTACCTTGGATCATAAGAAAAACTTAAGTTTATTAGAAAATATATATAAGCACATCAGTGGAGCTATTGTTTATCCCTAGAGCACAAATGGACTTTGGGAGGCCATTCCTTATGGAGGGATACTATTGCAGCCCAGATACAGCAAGGAGGGCCTGGGCCCTCCCCCAAATGATGTGACAGACTTTGATGGACCCCTTAGAGGGCCTCACTATTCCTGGGGAGTGGGGGGGGTGGGTGGGTTGGGGAATGGGAGGGCAAAGGAATAGGAGGATGGATATGTAAATAAGAGTGCTTCTAAAATAAAAAATTAAAAATTAAAAAAAATTTAAAAAAGAAATTATAAATTGAAAGAATTAAAATAAGCCTTGTCACACTCTCAAAAGTATATCAGATTTCTACATTTCTTAACAAAAATTGCTGGGCACTGTTTCTCACATTTAAACATTCACAAAAATTACCTGAGGAGCTAAGAAACATCGCAGTGTTTAAGACTCCACCCTACAGTCTCTAAATCAAGACTTCCAGATGGTGCCAGTCCCATACTCCTACATAGACTCAAGTCTCCTGGACAATATGAAAAATGTAGACAAAGTAAATTATGCTGGCAACTGCCTTGATGGCTCCACTCCCAGAATAGCCCCTACAAGGAGACATGCAAAAAGATATAAGATGTACAGAGATGAACAAGAACAGTGAGACTCTTCTAATTTCAAGAACATGATGTATGGGATTCTTGGAGTAGTAGAGGACACACAGCAAATGAGTAGCCATGTGGCTTGTAGGGTACATTAACTTGGCTTTGGCAACTAGAGGTCCAGACGACTTCAGAGGATATATGTATTTAATATATATGTCTATACAAACTCACACACTTCTGTCTGTTCTCTGTCTCTGTCTTTGTCCCTCTCTCTTATTCTATTCACTGGGATGTTAAAAGAAGGCATTTGAGCACTCTATTAAAATATATCTCCAAACATTTGTGTTTATTTTCATTTCTGCCACTGTCTTACCCATTAGTGCCTTGAGGGATTTATGATTTCTCAACCGTCAAGTCAGGATTTCATTTACTTTTAATTAACTGTCATCTAAGATATTAACTGGCTATCATCAATTTCCATAATAGTAGAACACAGTGCTTTCCAAGAACAAACACAATTCTCGTTAGCTTTTAGCCAGTGTACACAAACCACACACCTCCATTTGATTCTTCCATTTCAGTTCTCTCCCTTCCCAAACTATCTAATCTGTTTCCCCTTCCTAGGGTGACCCAATCCTCCCCATAGTCCTTTTCTCCATACCTAACCTCTGTGGTTATAGGGACTGCAGCCTGCTTACTAAAGACTTAACAGCCAATATCCATATATAAACAAATTAACCATGCATGCTTTTTATTCACTATTATAGTTCATGGAAATTTATGTAAACTTATGTTGACAATATATTAATGGGTAATTGGCCTTAGTATATAGCTAAACTGTAGACTCCATTTTAATCTTTCAAGATGCAAAAAGTTTGTGTATATGAAAGAAATAAATAGAATTTAATAACTCCATGTGAAGTACAGATTATTTCTAAGCATTTTAAGGCCTATTCATAGTATGTACAGACATCTACAATGATAAAAGCATAAGGACAATGACAAGGAACAAGAAAGATTACATATTAAAATATGATTAGAATCACAATGGAAGAATAAACTAATGTTTCTTTAAAATTGCCATAAATTCAATTTGTAAGGTATCTTTATTAATTAATCAAAAAACAATTCATCAGATAAGCTGTTAAAAAAGGAAATCTGTCAATCTGTATAAAGAAACAAAAAACAACAGCAAAAAATTTTCATTGCTAGCCTCATAACTAATTTTCAGGAATCAGAAGGAAAGAAATTTGAACAAAATAAGTATGTTCAAGTATCCTTCATAAGCAAGTCTATGGTCAGAGATGATTCCAAATACCCAAAGTGTTAGGACACTTCCCAGGCTATATGACACTAGGGAGTGTGTGGAGAACAGCCAAAAGGATAGTGATTAGGAGCTAAGACAAAACTCAAGAACCAAGGACACCATCTCATGGTAGCACCCATTAAATGGTGTAGCCTATGTCAGTGTGCAGGCACTCTTCACTCTGTTTTACATATAGACAACGTGAGTTTGGCCTCATGGGTCATAATTACCAGCTGTCACCATATTGTCAGAATAATAGATTTGTATGAAGAAATGGACTTTGGCTGGGAGAATGGCTTAGCAAGTAAGAGTGCTTGCTGCTCTAGCATGAGGACCTGAACTTGGATTCCTTAGAATCTATGACAAACATTTGGCCCACTGTTTGTAATACCCTATACTGTGAGAGACATAGTCAGCAGAATCACAGGTTTGCTGAATACCATGCTAGCTCCAAGTTTAATAGGATGCCTTGTCTCAAAGAAGGAGTAATAGAGCAGGACAGTCAAGGATGGATGGGTGAAGATAGAATGACTCTCTCTCTCTGTCTGTCTCTCTGTCTCTGTCTGTCTCTGTCTGTCTCTCTCTCTGTCTGCCTGTCTCTCTCTCTCTGTCTCTCTCTGTCTCTCTCTGTCTCTCTCTGTCTCTCTCTGTCTCTCTCTGTCTCTCTCTGTCTCTGTCTCTGTCTCTCTGTCTCTCTCTCTCTCTCTCTCTCTCTCACACACACACACACACACACACACACACACAGGCTGGGGAATTGGCACACAGCATTAAAGATAGTGAAAAAATTGAGTGTCAAAATACAGTCTACTATGGGAGTTCTTCAGTCATCCCAACCATCATGGGACTAGCCCAGAGATATCCATGAAGAAATGGAATATACTCTATACTCGTAAGATGGGTGCTGGTAAATTGGGAAATGGGAAGTGACTCTTTCAAGTCAAGGAAGAGTTGGCCTTTGTGACTTGCTAAGAAGCAGGAGGACTTCACTACTGATAAGAAACTTAAAAGCATATAAGATTTATGAAAAGACAAAACTGGGTTGGTGAAATAAGCAAAAGTCACAGAAAGCTTTATATTAAAAAGATGTTCAAAGAAGTTGACTGGATTTCAATGGCACTGGAAAGTCAGGGATGAATTTCTATGGGGCAGGTGTGACACAATGATTCAAATAGTGGTAATTCAGGTATAAAAGGTATAATTTAATGTTTTTTGGGATAAATATTGATAAATACTAAATCTTCAATCTTTCCCATAACCCTAGGATACAGGCATTATTATTTCCTCCCTCTCCATAAGGAAAACAATCCTTTAGAGGATTGTTCCAGAGCCCGCACAGCTAGAATGTAGCTGGGACAAAGTTGGAGCCTAAATTTATCTAACCAGGGGAAAGCAGTAAGACAGAGAGATCAATATTAGGTCAGGAAATATGAAATTGCTGAAAATGGCTATTTCAATAGTTGAATCTAACACGTCTCATAAAATGGCGACAACCCCTGAAATCAAATTTCAGTTCAAAATTGAACTGCCAGATGCATATATCTAAAAATATGAAGCTGTTGTTTCGAGATTCTCAACCTGACCTATTTTGGTAGTAGTCTAATTCTTTGCAGATTTTAACCTGAAGGTCTTCAGCTTAATTCTTTTATATCTCTGCCTCTGTCTTTCCAGATATTTTTTTTCTTCCTAATTTGTTCCCTGAAATTCCCTATCAGCCAGGAGCCTGCTGACTCTCAGTGTGATTCAGGACCTTCAGCTCCTGACTTCTTGCTGATACATGTTCTCAGTTTGCTCTTTACAGAGAGTAACAAAAGGGCTGATTGCAGAGCTTATATTAAAGACTGTTCCTTGATACCCAGAGTCTGTTTAGAGGCCCATGAGGATATCTACTCCCCCGTTTCATTTTCTAGAGCTCTCATGTGTAGCTGCTCCTCACCATGCCTGCATGCACTAAAATATTCTGCATCCAAGCACAAGTGGAGATGCAGGGAGATCTGAGTCCAAGATAGCTTGGTTTCTGAATCCTGTTTCCCTTCTCAAGAAAGATAGCTAGTTTATCATAAGTATCAGCAAGTGATACTTTGACCTCAATCTTTGAGTCTTCTTTGATATTCTAAGCAGGGATGCTTAAATTGTCCAGTCCAGTGAGTAGCAATTGGACTCTAGCCTAGTCTTGACCTGATAGCAACTCTTGACAATTAAGTCAATAATCTCAGTTCCCTTTCCCTCATTATCATTCTTTGTTTTCCTCTGTCTTCTGCCTCTGCTAATACCTTCATCACCAAAAATAGTCTGCATAAGTGTTTTGCAAGCCTCTCTGGAGCAAGCAATGACTTTACTGTTATTTTAAATTTCATGTGTGTTCAATGAAATTGAGAAATGAATATAAAGAAGTTAACAAAAACAATTATAGATGAATATATAAACCAGTCATTATTTTGCAAATCTCTGGATGAAGGTTTTTTTTTAGATAAATGCATGTACACAGGAGAAATTATCAAATAGATCTTCAATAGGTGGCTTGCTCAGTAGAGATATAGGAAGGTAGACAGAATAAACAGAATATTAAATTTAATATCTGCATCCAATAGAGAAAACACAAGGGAATCTTAAGGATTTAGTCAGATGGAAATGTATATTTCTCAAATTTTATCACATTAATGATTTGTGTGTTTGCATGTGTATGTGGGGGCACATGTTCCATGATGCACATGTGGAGGTCAAAGGACAATTTTCAGGAGTCAGTTCTCTTCTTTCACTAGGTGGATCTTGGGAATCAAACTCAAAGTTGTTAGGCTTTAGCAATTTAGTGCCTTCACCCACTGAGATGTCTCTCTTCTCCAAAGTGTTTCTTTTTATGAGATGGGGGTCTCACATGCTTTTTCAGGCTGGACTAGAACTCACTTCATAGCCCAAATTGCTCTTAACTTGAAGCAGTCTTTCTGCTTCAACTTCCCAAATACTTGGATTACAGGCATACATTGATACATACTGATTAAATACATGATTTTACTTTTATGCTATAATTCCACCATGTAAGAAAGATAGTCAAAGAACAACATTGAAAGTATGTGATTATGATATGTTTTCAACAACAATAGTCAGTTTTAGGCAGAATAATTGACCCCCTGCTTTTGAATATGAGAAAATGTTCATGTTTGCATATTACTCAGTTTTTAATTCCTATCACTAATATTAGTTATGCAATATATGCTTCTCTTTTTTGAGGGGGGTTTCAAGACAGGGTTTCTCTGTGGCTTTTGGGGGCTGTCCTGGAACTAGCTCTTATAGGCAAGTCTAGTCTCAAACTCACAGAGATCCACCTGCCTCTACCTCCTGAGTGCTAGGATTAAAGTCATGCACCACCACCACCACCACCACCACCACCACCCTCCCCCCGGCTAGTTGTGTAATACTTCTAATGCATGGTTTATAAGACTTATAACCTGTTCTATAATTGTAATTATTTCACTTATCCAATATAAATTCTATATTTAAGTAGGTACAACAATGGCCACCATGCACTTTTATTTTATTACATTGCAGTCTTACTCTGGGCTCATGGTTCCTATAGTCTATTGAGTTTGTAAGGCCTCTCAGTGATGCCAGACACTAGAGAGAAGCCTGAAGGGACTTTTCTCTTTCTGCCTTTTATCTGCAACACACTTTGCCTATCTGAGACCATAACACATTCTCTGCCAAAACAACCTTGACCCAGTTTCAAGGGCTGACACAGATACCATTCCCAATCTATTCTTGAGAGGGTGTCTAGATATAAGCAGCATCTTAGCCTATTGGATAAGTATAAACTGAGCTTGCATGTGTAGAGTATTATATTCGATATATGCAAATGAGGCCACCCATGGTATGACATATTGACAAACTCCTGGGTCCTGTGGCTCTGATCTCCCACCCATGACCTTCCTTGCAATTCCAAGTAGTTGAAAAATTATAAGTTTAAGTGTAAATTTTCAGATTGTCAGTGTAGGAATGGAGAAGATATCTTACTCTGTTGAATTTACACACACAGACACACACACACACACACACACACACATATAAACTCAGACAAAAGTCATGAAAACTTTAACATAAGGTATATTGGTGTTCATTTATATATAGTCTTTACAGTTTCCAATGATATAAAGTCCTAACATGATGTTTTCAGAAATGGCTTGCTTATTTAAAAAACAAATGAAAAACAAATTGGCCTGAGTTTGGGGTCTACCTTTCTAGAACACTGTTAATTATTTGCTGAAGAAAATGCCAAACTCCCTGTTATTATTTTCTTTAGAGAAGGTGACTTTCATTTTCTACTCTGATATCTAAAATTGATGCATTTTTCCCTTAAAATCAATAGCTTACATAGAAATGACTTCTTGATTATTTTATGGCAACTTCTAAAAATTTGATATCTACTTTATTATCAATTTTTTATTATTATATGATGTTGTGCTCTGTAAATGTCAGCAATTCTTGTGTGTTTTGTGTATACACATATCTCAAAATGATTTGGTTTCAGATTTATCCTTTCAGTTTTGTAAAGGTAAATTTTGATCTGTTATTTCCTGAGCTTTGTAAATTATCTTTACATCTTACTTTGATGTTTTGTATCTTAGTATTAGCTTCCTGATGCATTGACTTGGTTTTTGCTTTTGTTTTTGTTATTGTTAAATTTTTCTTCTACAATTAAAATGTTGATGTGGAAATTTTTATTTCGGTTATGTTTTTTCTTCAACTGAATACTCTGAATTTTCTATTCCATATTTTGCTTTTCTAAAGAGGAGGTAGGGAGGAATTACTGTGTTACATGGTCCTGCCTCTTGCCGCTTAGCCCTAGTTCTTTACCTTAGGCCGAATGTTCCATATAGGTAGTGAGCTAGTGCAATGGTAATACTGCTCCATTTGTTCCCTTCTCTTGGATTCTCTCTTCTAAGCTGCCTGTGGATTAATGCTGAAAACAGTTATCTCATAAGTTTTTGTCAGGGTTGGCTGTTTAAGGTAAAAGTACATTCATTCCTTGTTACTTGTCTATGTCTGAAAGCAGAAATCTCCTCATTGTACATTTGAATAAAACTGAAAGGACACTTCCTTTAGGTCCACCTACTGTGTAGAAACGGTAGCCATGGGTAAAAGTAGAGGCAACAAGACAAGTTCTTGGGGCCTCTTGGTGAAAGGAATAGCTAGGAGTGTGAAGACGTCCTGATTGGGTGGTTCCCAATGCCACCCCACCCCACCCCATGCCCTGCAGTAGTGTAGTTTCTCCTCTCCCCATGCTCCCCGACCCCACTTCCAAAATGTTAAATACAGATTTTAAATATCAAATACATAGGAGAGACTGCCTAGGGTTTGTGATAGAACCTGAACAAAGATTCCTCACTCCCCTGGCAGTTGGTGAAAAGGGGGATTCATGTATTTGGTAACTGAATTCTGAAGTCCTTCCTTTACAGATTAGCTTAGCCCAGGAAGTTTGGCAGCTCTTCTTCTGACATCATACCTCTGGAACACATAAAATACTAAGACATTGCCTTTGAAATTGTATCATCAGTGTAGACATGATTTGGGAGACATTTATAGCATTAGAGCCTCATTTGAGCATAATTTACCTTCCAAAGCCATTATTCCCCCTGATTAACTAAATTAGTAGTTCCATAAGAAATTTCTTGGTTTTACACAAGTTACTTTCCTTGGAACGTTTCACAATAAACCTTAATACTGGCACCTTCCTCTGCATTTCTGATTTGCTGGTGTTTTTAGAAGTTCAATAGGATGACTGGTTCTCAAGAAAACATTACTGCCTTGAAAATAAACTAGAACACAGCTTGTCTTTTTATGCTCCATCTGCTCAACCACATCTATTAAACTCTAGGAACATTGCCCACTGTGCTTTAAAATGCCATGTTGGGCTACTGAAATTAAGAAGAATGTTATTTCTTTGATTGTGTTTATTGACATTTTAGCATCCAAACATGAATGTCTCGTTCCAATCAAAGAAACATTGACTTCAGGCTATGCACGCTTGATATTTGTACTCAAATCCCATGTTTGACCTGTGAAGCCAGTTTCTATATGAATTAAATTTGACTTAAAGTGGTGTGATCAGCACTGATCCCAAATTTGACTAATTCAAGGAGCAATTACTTAAAGTAATTGCATCCAGTGATATGAGGCTGGTTAGAAATGCAGCTTAATAAGTGTTTCAACTGTGGCTTTCTTTAGGTGAATCATATGGTGGTCAGTGATGTGAGCTCTAACCCTTGCTGCCAATTTCTGGGTGATGTTTGACCCATTTTAACAGATGCATACACAGGTCATGTATACGTTTATCTAAACCATAATGAATTAAAAATAAAGCACTTGGGACTGGGGAGGGGAACACTGTAAAATAGAATCTTCCTGTATTTTATGCTCACTGTTAATCTCATGAAGTAATAATGTCCTGATAATACTTGACATACAGCAATATTTGATTTTAGCTAGATTCATTATCTGAATTTCCAATGGTTCTCATTAAGTAAACAAAAAATGAACAATCAGAACTGTTTTTCCCAGTATAATATTTTACTAATTATTGGGAATTCATACAAGGCACTTGCTTCCAATCATACTTACTTACCATTTCTCCAAGGTGTACTCTCCTACCTTGAGCCCCACCTGGCAAAAACAAACAAACAAGCAAACAAAACACCAAATTTTGTTGGCCATGTACTCATTGGAGTATGGTCAAACAAGCAGTGGCCCACCCCTTAAAGAAAACTGAGTCCTCCCTGCCCCAACCCCTGACCAGAGGCCACCAACTGTGAAGAGCTATGCTTCAGCATCTTTGTCACAGTTTTAAAGGACTCTCTTCAATAGCTTCCTTTCTGAACTGTTCCTTTTTTGGGGGGAAGGGGTGTCAGAGAAGCCTTCCGTGTCTCTTCTTCTCATTTCTGAGGTTGCAGCCATCGATACCACTGCAAAAGATGCTTCCTTGCTCATAGCAGTTGTTGCTGTAAAGGGAGACATTAGAAGCTGCTTAAAACCACAAAGGAAAAAGTTCAAAACACATGGATTAAGTTTCTCTAAAACTTCTCTTTTGATAAACTTAATGTATATCCTTATCCTCTGTGCCTGGAAAACTGCAAGGATCTTCTAACCACACTCCCATTGTCAGATTCTGTGCACACCATATGCCTCCTGAAGTCAACCTTGCTAATACTGTTCACATGCTGGATGCTGTTAACCTATAAAATAAAGCCAGTCTCCAGTGTATCTTTTGTTTAATGTTTTTGACTTCCTCATGAGCACTCTTGTCTTTCTCTGTCTTTTTAGGCAAATGTGGCCAACCATAATTCTGTCAGAACTCTAAGACCTGCAACAAGTACTTTCTTCTATTGTTGTGTTTTCCACTTTTGCACTTGAGCAATTGTCCTTGTTTTTAAGATCCAGATGAACTACCATCAATTGTAAAATGTGACCTCGACTTCCCTTTGTTTACTGCTGTACATGACTAAACACACATATTATACTGGACTTTGTATTAAATTATGTCTCCCCTTAGCATGAAACACGTAGGGATCTCAAATTGCTAAAATAGGCCATTTTGTATTAAAAAAATAATAAAAAAGAAAATATACCAGGGTAATTTTTACAATTCTTAGGAAGATAAAGGAGCAAGCTTAAAAACAGTCTTTAGTAAGAAGGTTTCCATAGTACTGATGATCACAGACACATTTATGTAAAAGGATGATTAAGAGAGGACCAACTTCCTCTATCAAAGAAAGGAAAAAGAATTTACTTCTACCATCAGCAACTCTGACCCATAGCTTCCCACAAGAAATGCTATCATTGATCTACAAGTTTGGAGTTACAGCTGGGGTGCATATTTCCTTCTAGTTCTATTTTTTGCATAATTAGCTTCTATTTTAAGTCCAAAGTGGGTGCATACTAATGGATAAATCTGGGTTACAGTCCCAGTTCTTAACAATAGGGAAGGTACAAAAGCACACATATATCTTGAGTTTTTGTTTTTATCTTAATGGTGAGAGATGAGTTTTGTCTCTCCATAAGAATATAGACAAGGAAAGAAGGTATAGACAAGTATATGCAGAAATACTGCATATACTCATTAAATCTATGTCTAAATTGAAAACTTGACTCCTTAGCTGTGGTAATCATATTTCCCATGTGTACATATGACTGCTGTGGTCCCTACTGAACAGTGCAAATACCAACATTTCCATGGTCACAGAGAACTCTACTGGACAGCTCTGAGTTAGACAAAGAATCTCAGTTTTATTAATGTGCAAATTAAGGTCTCCAGGAGTCAAGTTATATGTCAATATTTCAGAGCCAGTCTTTCCCATTTCAAAGCTACCAAGTATCAAAATTCATGATTCTTTTGAATTCTTCTACTCATTGCCAATTACTACTTTGCAAGTCTCAGTTGCAAAATATTCTGTTTATCTGTTTTATTTTTCCAACTTGTCAAAATGTTTACATTCTGAAACCTTTGGTTTGTTGGAATAATATAAAAGAATAGGGGATCTTCAACAGAATCTTTTCTACATAGAAACATACTTCAGCAGAGCCTGGAGAACTATAAGTGCTTTCTGGGTCTCTGTCTTCAAATAATGTGTTCTATTGAACATTGAAATAATAATCTTGAAGCCTTTTTATTTAACCGTTATTGAAAGGGAACAAAACTCATGCAGGACACCAAAGGTTAAGAAGAAGATTTCACTTTGTTTTCAGCACTGGCTGTGTGCAGTCTGGTTTCCTCCTGCTGTCTACTGAGTGGCAGAAGTGTTTTTAGCCACAATGAGTAAGTTGATCTCTAATACAAATGCTCTTTGTCAAGCACTTCCCAAAGGCTAGCAATGACCAGACAAACAGATCCAAAAGGAATTATTTACACCCATACTCACTGAAAGATAGTTTCTGGTTTCCTTACAATCTGTAGAAACGCTCTCCTCTATGAAGGTGAGAGTGGCAGAGAGGAGAGCACATAGTGTTTTCTCTAGTAGCACTGCAAGTATTCAAAGGATGGCATTGGCCCCAGGGGATGCGCATACTTTCACTGAGCATGCACCTGCTGCCATGGAGACCATTTGGTTGCCAAAGCTTTAAGGATAATTCTGAGGGAGCAGTCTTCACCGTCTTGGTCTTCAGGCTTGATGTTTTCAGCAGCATTCAAAACTACTTCTCAGACTCACAGGATAAATTATAATCATCTGAGAACACTCTCTTCTTTTTAAACAACATTCAGCACAATGTCAAAGGAAGGTCAGTGAGCAGCATAAACAGATCTCAGTGGCTGGAGCTGAGCACACAATCTGGACTTGTTTAAACCAGGGAAATCATCCCTGCTTGTCCTGTGAGCATCAGACTCTTCTGGCTCCTCCAAAGTATGATTTGGGCCTTTTCTTATATTTTAAATAGTTTCTGGCTACTTCTGAAACTGTTCTTATTATACTATAAGTGTAGCAGTGCATCTCATTCATTGCTTTTGTTATTAATTCAATATTTTTTATTTTTATAATCATAATTAGACCAATTTTAAATTATAAACAAGCTTCTTTTACATGTCAATCCCAGTTCCCTCTCCCTCCTCTCCTCCCCTGCCTCCAACCTACTCCATATTCAAACCCCTTTCTGCTCCCTAGGGAGGGTGAAGCCTTCCATGGGAGATCTTCAAAGTCTGTCCTATCATTTGGAGTAGGGCCTAGCCCCTCCCCAGTGTGTTTAGGCTAAGAGAGTATCCTTCCATGAGGAGAGGGCTCCCAAAGTCCATTCGTGTGCTAGGAATAAATTCTTATCCACTACCAGGGGCCCCATAAATTGTCCAGACCTCCAAACTGACATCCTCATTTAGGGGGTCCAGAACAGTCCTATCATGGTTTCCCAGCTATCAGTTTGGGTTCCATAAGCAACCCCTTGCTCAGGTCAGCTGTTTCTGTGGGTTTCTCAAGCCTGGTCTTGACCCCTTTGCTCCTCACTCCTTCTTCTCTGCAACTAGATTCCAGTTCAGCTGAGTGTTTAGCTGTGGGTGTCTGCTTCTGCTTCCATCAGCTACTGGATTAAGGCCCTAGGATGGCATATAAGGTAATCATCAATATCATTATCAGAGAAGGGTATTTAAGGTAGCCTCTCGACTATTGCTTAGATTGTTAGTTGGGGTAAAACTTGTAGATTTCTGGACATTTCCTTAGTGCCAGAATTATCTTTAAACCTATAATGGCTCCCTCTATTATGATATCTTTTATTGTTCTCCTCTATTCTTCTCCTGACTAGATCTTTCTGCTCCCTCATATACTCCTCTCCCCTCCTCTTTTTCCCTTCTCTTTTTTCTAGTTCTCTCTCCCCACCCCCTTTATGCTCCCAATTAGTTCAGGAGATCTTGTCACTTTCCCCTTCTCCAGGGGACCATGTATATCTCTCTGAGAGTCCTCCTTGTTGCCTAACTTCTCTAGTGGTGTGGATTGTAGGCTGGTAATCCTTTGCTCTATGTCTAAAATTCATATGTGAGTGAGTAATATCATTTTTGTCTTTTCGTGACTGGGTTACCTCACTCAGGATGGTTTCTTCTAGTCCATCCATTTTCCTGTGAATTTCAAGATTCCATTATTTTTTTCCCACTAAGTAAAATGGTAAATTTACCACATTTTCTTTATCCATTCTTCAATTGAGGGGCATCAAGATTGCTTTCAGAAATTCTTAATCCCATCTCACAGCTAATCAGAACCCAGTGCTCAATGTTTTCCTCAGTCCTCAAATCTTCTTAGATTCTCCCTGCCCTGTAGCTTTTCATCTTATAAAAGATTAGCAACATTCTTTCTTTTCATTAATAGGAAAAAGGCAATTTTTAACTTATAAATAATACTATATTGTGATTAGAAGCTTTATGAAGAATTTGTGTTTGCATAGGGTACTCTTCATGTTGCCCTACCAAATAAAAAAGATTATATAATAAGGTAGATATGTTTTACTTTTAAAAGTATTATTAAACTCTATAAAAATTGTTCAGTAAAGTAGAGAGAAGGGGGACAAGTACAAAGCATGGCTGTTTTGGTTGGCAAAATGAGATGGCAATTGGCATTCTATATCTTACATTTTGGAAGTAGGTCAAAAGTTCGTGATTTATGGTCATGATTTCGAGCTTTTTTTTGGAGAGAAAATGTGCTAATAGAAACATAGTTGAAAATCTAATACATTATTTGATTATGGAATATTTAATTTCATATGCTAATGAACTAAAAATACACGTCATTAGAAAATTCTTACATTCTTTTGGGTATACCGATTCCCATTTTCCTGAGGCTAACATATTAGCTAGACAAACAAACAATTCATTATTCCTACATCAAATACTCTTGGATTTTTTCCAGGGGTGGGGAGAGTTCTGTTTGTTTTGTTTTCCATTGTGAAGGGTCAAGAAAGGAAGGAAGGAAGGAAGGAAGGAAGGAAGGAAGGAAGGAAGGAAGGAAGGAAGGATCCAGAAAGAAGGAACAAAAAGAAAAAAGGAGAGAGGACTCAAGGGATCTTACAATAAAATGGAGCAATCATGAGTTTTTCCATTGGCTAAGAAAATCCAGGAAAGAAACCAAATTATTCAGCACTTTGGTTTTCCAACTATAAAAGGAAATAATGATAGATTTGATGCAATGGTTAAAACCATAGGCAAATCTGCCTGGGTTCACATCTGAGTCACACCATATATGGGTTATATGACCTTCCTAATAATCTCTCTATCTCTGTGCTCCTAAAACGCCAGGTTAAAGACATTAGTTTCTTAAAAGTTAACACACTAAAGAGAGTGTCTATTATATAGGAGCATTGTGGAAGAGTTGACTGTTGCTAGCAGCTTTGTTCAACAATTGTAGTAAAATAAAATGTCAATATGCTTCCCCCAAATTTTTTCCTACAGTTGTGTATAATAGAAGTCCAACATGGTTGATCTTACATTTAAATCTAGGTGTCATCTAGATTTTGTGAGTGTCTACAGGCTTTGGGGTTAGAATTTTGTTTTTTGGTTTTCTTTTGTTTATTTCTGTTTTTTGCTTTTTCACTTTTCCAGCAACTGGACGTTGGTATCTTATTCTGCTCAAATCCTCATCTTCCACCTTCAGTTACTACAGTCCAAATTTTTCTTCTGAATTCTGAATAGGCTTCTGCTTTTAAGTTATTGTGCATTGTATTAATATTGTAAAAATAATATTTTAGAGTTTGGGTTGATGGCTTTAACCTTAATAATATTTGTAAAGTTAATTTCTTTGCCACTCAAAGTACTGTGTTTGTGTTCTGAAAATTATTTGTGTCTACTGCCTACCATTTCTTCTCATTCCCTGCACATATAGATAGATAAATGTATACATTATACATAGAGTTATTCTATGACTCATTTGTCTTTGATGTCTAATTAATAAATCAATTTCAAAACAACACAATGTTAAATATAGCAAGGGATATGTTTATCTATTGTAACTTGTATTGGTTTGAATAAGAATGGCCTCCCTAGACTTCTATAGTTGAATTCTTGGTCCCAATTTGGTAGAACTGTCTGGAAAAGATTAGGAGGTGTGTCCTTTTCAGAGGAAGTGTATAACTGGGGGCGGGAGGGGGGTTTGAAGTTTAAGAAGCCCTTACTATTGACCCATTTAGTGTTCTCTGTCTCATGACTCTTTTCAAGATGTAAGCTTTAAACTACTGCTTCAGTGCTTAGAATTTAGCACTTTAATCTCATACAAGCACCATGGGGCACATACATTACATATTTTGTGGCCCAATACACATATGCATGGAAACACAACCAGTAACCAGTACATTAGCCAATAGGAACAGCAGAAATATTACTGCATGGGGAGTCATAGGACCAATTTGCTGCCTTCATTGTTAAGGCTTTTGTGTGGCCCCTGGGGCAGTCATTCAGACTCATAGGACACAAATTTCCTTCCCAATAAATTTTGAATTTGAAATAAATCATTTTTATTTGAAATTTTCATATATTTCATGCCAACCCGATTTGCAAGTGGAATTAACTTTCTAAAGCAAACGGTGATGAACTCTCAAGGTGAACATCATAACCCTAATTAAAAATGGGCAAGTAATGAACAAGTAATAGATAACATAGTAAACCCAAATTATGAATTAATATTTCAGCTTTGCTGCCTTCAGGATATCCCCCCAAAGCATAATGACTAACAATAATTTTTTAATTAGATCAAAATATTAGTTATTTCTACCTACTGCCCACTTGAGAGACATTTCCCTCTACCTCTGTTACATGCTGACAAGACACATGGACCCCAGATTTCTGTGAATAAGTAGGAATTCATTCCACCTCCCCAAGGGCAAAACCCACCCAAGACCACCCATAAATTAAGAATATGGATTTTTCTACACAAAGCAGTATAATTTACTTTTCTCACAACCTTTCTTTGTCTGCATATTTCTTTCTTTTTTTTTTGAGACAGGGTTTCTCTGTGTAGCTTTGGAGCCTATCCTGGCACTCATTCTGGAGACCAAGCTGGCCTCGAACTCACAGAGATCCACCTGCCTCTGCCTCCCGAGTGCTGGGATTAAAGGCATGTGCCACCAATGCCTGGCATCTGCATGTTTCTTAAAAGATAATTTCCCTTAAGTGGCCAAGTATCTAGAAAGATGGCATAGATTCCAGCAGTTCTCCACTTTGATTTGTGACCCCTTAGAGGGTCTGATGACTCTTCCATAGGAGTGACATATCAGATACCTGAATATCCGATATTTACATTAAAATCCATAACAGTAGCATAATTACAGTGATGAAGTAGCAACAAAAATAATTTCATGGTCAGGGGTCACCACAACGTGAAGAGCTGTATTAAAGGGTGGCAGCATTAGGAAGGTTGAGAGCCATTGACTTAGAAGATACAGTCTCTTGCCATCACAACTGAGGACTGGAGTTTAATACTTGGGACCCAAATGATGGCAGAAAAGAACCAACTCTCAAAAGTTGTCCTCTGTCCCCCCACATATATGCAACAGTATACACATGTGTGTGTATGTATGTGTGTGTGTGTGTGTGCGCGCAAATAAGTAAATAATGTAACTTTTAGATATTATTAAAAAGTTTCCTTGGCTAATATTTTCATTTTGTATTTATGTAAAACACTCTGTAGTGTTTTACATAAAGTAAACTAAGGCGGGAACATGACCAGTTGGAGGTTATTCTGAACTACATCCCACAATCCCACCCCACCCACATACATACATACACAAAGGAAAGATAAAAAGAAAAGAAAATTTCACTGATCAAACTTTGTTTTTCAGAGCCATGCAAATCTACCCATTTTTCTGATCTTCAAGGGTTTTGCTTACAAATGTTTACACTAACTCTCTGCAGCTGTGTTTGCTTAACTATCATCCACATTTCCCAAAGGATACAACATTTTAACCAGATATACAGTGTCTTTAACTCAGCAGTCACAGAGGGCTCTCACCTGGTACATTTTGAATCACCTTCAGCAATGTAAACACTCGGCCAAGCCAAATATATAACATAGTCCTTTCATACTGGAGTTTCTTCATCAGAAGAGATAAAAACTCTTATATTTTTGGTTGTGAGCATAGCCTTTAATGGCTGAGCTATCCCTCCATCCCCCAGACTGATAGCTGGGAAACCAGTAAAGGACTGTTCCAGACCCCCTCAAAGAGGAGGTCAGTTTACAGGTAGTGGATCAGTATTTACTCCTACTACACAAATGGACTTTTGGAGCCCTTTCCAAATAGAGGGATACTCTCTCAGCCTAGACACAAGGGGGGGGGGTCTAGGCCCTGCTCCAAATGATAGGACAGACTCTGAAGATCCCCCACGGAAGGCCTCACTCTCCCTGGGAAGCAGAAAGGGTTTGGGATGGGGGTCCATGGGGGGCAGGGGAAGAGAGGAGGGAGAGGGAACTGAGATTGACATGTCAAAGAAGCTTGTTTCTAATTTAAAGGGAAAAAAAAGAAGAAAACTGTCGCGTCCAACCTTGACCAGCAAGAATGACGCAACACCGAGGAATCTTCTTCACACAGTTTAATCGGGAACCTTGATTTACAGTGAATGGCGGCCGGGTAGAGGAAGACGGGGCATGATATAGTCTACATCTACCAATCACCTAACCCTACGTGGTGCGCCAGGATAGGTTGTCTCCAAGGAGAATTAAGAGGATACATGGCCTTTACCAAATTAGGAGTTGTTTATCACAGAGAGCGCTCGCAGTTGGGCTGCCGGAAGGCAGAAACCGGTGCCATCTTTTGGGCTCGGTACTTTGCAGCTCCCAACAGAAAACAAGTACACATGTAGTAAACACACACATAAAATAAAATAAACAGCTCTCTCCTCATGGAGGTATCTGGTAACATGAGTTATATTTCAGGATTCAGAGAGCAGAAGAAACTCTTCCCCAGCATGAGGCCTTACAGACATTGTGGAATAGATTTGTCTTACAAATGTAGTGTGTGAAATTCTGGAACAAGAACAACAACAATAAAAACTGGATGCAAGAGAAAATGCTCCCCTTGTGTTTTCCTCACTGGGTGACAGGAGCTTAGATCAGTAATAAACAGTGATTCTTTTTGTCATAACACATTTATTTGATTATTAAAATGAGCAGGGAAAACCTGTCCAGGGAATTAGGGCCTGGTATGGTATAACATACATATACTCCTAGCACTGGGAAGGTAGAGGCAAGAAGATCAGAAGTTCAAGGTCATACTTGACTACAGGATAAATTCAAGAGAAGCCTCAGCTACATAAAATATTGTCTACATGACACAAACAAAAATATGTATTCAGTAGGGGAAAAGTCTCCCAAATCAGAAATAGAAGCAATGCTACCTTTGGCAAGAACCCAAGGAAAACTCCTGGCAAAGTCAAGTGATCTAGACTTCAGCTGGTGCTTGCTCAGGGGGCCTTCAGTATCCTGTGAGGTGACTGAAGACTCCTCTGTAGACAGTAAACTATTAAGATATAGGTCACCATATAACCTACATATATCTTCCTGTGTACATTAAATCTGTAGATTACATACAATAGCTAATACAAAATAAACACTATGTACTTGCTATGTTTGCCTGGGAGCTCTAACAAGAAAGATTGCATGCATATGTTCATTACAGATGAAATTTGTTTTGAAATATGTTATTTTACTTATTTATTAAGGTTCTTTTTTCATTTTAGAAGCACACTTATTTACATATCCATCCCCCCATTCCCTTGCCCTCCCATCATCCTATGCTCCCCACCAATCCCCCAACCCACCCTCCACCACCTCCCCAGGGATAGTGAGGCCCTCCATAGAGAACCATCAAAGCCCATCACATCATTTGGGGAGGGCAAGGCCCTCCTCCATGTATCTGGGCTGCAATAGTATCCCCCCATAGGGAATGGGCTGCCAAAGTCCATTTGTGCTCTAGGGATAAACACTGGCTCCCCTGTTAGATGTCTCATAGACTGCCCTGACCTCCTAGATGGCACTCACATTCAGAGGGCTCGGTTCCCCAGTCCAATGCTGGTTCCCCAGCTTTATGATTAGGGTCTCTCACTAGGTCAGGTCAACTGTTTGTGTGGATTTCTCCAGCACCCTCTTGGCTCCTTTGCTCATCCCTCCTCCCTCTCCCCAAATGGATTCCAAGAGTATGGCTCAATGTTTAGCTGTGGGTGCCTGTTTCTGCTTCGATCAGCTGCTGGATGAAGGCTCTATGAATGGTAACCAAGATAGTCATCAATCTCATTATAGGGGAAGGGCATCAAAGGCAGCCTCTTCACCATTGCCTAGATTCTTAGTTGGGGGTCAGCCTGCATGTATGTATGTATGTATGTATGTATGTATGTATGTATGTATACTTTGTGCATGCCTGGTGCCTGTAGAGGCCAGGAGAGGGTGATAGGTCCTCTGCAACTAGAGTTAACAATGGTTGTAAGCTTCCATGTAAGTGCTAAAAGTCATGCCTGGGTCCTAGGCAAGAGCAGCAACTGCTCTTTATCATTAAGACATTTCTCCAGCCTGTTTTCATATATTTTAATGTATAGTTAGTTGAACTCATAGATACAGATTACAGATGTGTAACACTGTTGGTGATTTATTTTTATGCGTCCTAATTATCTTTTATCTTATGTACAACACTACAAAGTGCTGCAAAATGAAAATATTAGCCACTTTTTTGGGGTAGATGTTAATTGATTTAAATGAACCTATCCAAGTTCCCATGAAAAGAAGCTCTCTTGCTATGTTTTCATACTCATGAAAGAACACTTGCCTTGCTTGAGTAGACACATGGCTGATTTGAGTTGCATGTATCAGCATACATTCACATGATTGTTTGGCCATGAGTTGCTAATTCAGGGTGAAATGTAAAAGCATTTTAGAATACTCTAGGACTTAAAATGGTAACTAATCAGGTAGTCATTGGTTAGTAAAATAGTCCCCAATTATCATCAATAAAAATCTGAGTATTTCCATATTTAACAGAGAATCAGAAGGAAAAACAAACACTAAAATTCTAGAATTTACTCTACATGTGCATAGCCCTCTTCACATGCTATCTGATGTACTCCACCAAACACTAAACAATCATTTCAAACTACTTTTCAACTTAACTTTATAAAGCAACTATTTTATTCTGAATGGATTTTAAGTTTCTTTATGAATTGTTTATTCTCCAACTATTGGTTTCAACTTGTTTCTAATCCTAATGCTTATATTTTAAGCTGAGATCTCATTCTTTGGCAACTGAATATAATTTCTCTGAAAAGCTGTGCTACAAGTTTTATGAGTATCTCGGTATTGAGCACAATATCTGGCAGTCAGTTGTATAAAATGAGATGATGAGTAGATACAAGGAGGACTCCCTTTACCTCTTGTATAAATGAGCTTATCCTTAAGTTTTGTAAGCCCTGAAAATTTTGGTCAGTTCTTATCCAACACTGATTGTGAGACTCCTGAGGATAAGATTTCTACCTCTAAATGTCACCTGATTAGACCATTCCCTGTGTAGAGTTAGGTACCCATTACATGCCTTTAATAAATATAAGAGACATACACACATACATGCATGTGTTTTGTATTTTAAAATTAATACATTCAAACATCTAAAAACTTAAAAAGTATCCCAAACCTAATCTAACTCAACCTTCTGCAAAGTTGGTAATCACATGACTGGTTAATAGTTGTTATTCCTACAACTCAGGACTTCCATTTCTTAAGCTTGTGTCATTTTGTATACAATAGTCACAGCCATATTCTGAACAGTGATAAATATTAGAAGTTTCCTTATCTTATAGTAATTAAATAGCTATCTAGTTGAAGTTACGCCAACTCAATAGGAGGAAATTTATAGTAGGTTTTGTAAACCTAGTCAACTACCCATGATTAGTGAGGTCATGGAACCTAGTAGAGAACCTTTTGCTGCAATTTACAAAACCAGTATTATATCTAACTCCATTCTAAATATTTGCCTACTCTTACATTCACAGGTAAGTGTAGCTTTCATCAAAGAATCTTCTTATTGCATCAGATAGTGACCATTACAGAAATCCACAACTGGCCATAATGCAGAGAAGAGCTAATTGTGGCACCAACTGATACATCTACAATGTAATCCCTACACCTAAGGTTCAGGAAACACTGAGGAAAAAGGAACAGAAAGAGTATAAGGACCAGAAGACCAGGCCATTTTCTCTGAGATAGTGTTGTCCTTACATGAGAGGGAGATATAATAGCAAAAGTGCACCTATGAAATCTCAACAATATCCAATGACAAGACCAGTTGGTAATATATCAGCAGAGATGTTCGAAATCTCACAAGTTCCTGATCCTAGATGAAGACCTACAGATAATCAATGGATGCTGAGAGGAGAACCAATGTTTTTGAGAATGAGAAAAAAGTCTTAGCAGGTTTTATACACATGTGCAAATAAAAATTCTTATATATACACATATACATACATATGTACAACAATAATAACCAAAGAGACAGAGGCTATCAACTTGAGAATGGGGACCATAGTAGTGAATTAAGGGAGTTAAGCTGGGAGCAGCTGGAGAGGAGAAGGATAGTGATATGAGTCAATTACAATTAACAACATATTTTAATAAACATCAGACTTGTGTCTTGGACCATTTGAACTAAGTTGTTTTCTTTCACTTGCCAAATGCCCACAAAGCTCTGCAATGCCTTTCTTTAACGGAACTACACATCAAAGTTCATACATTAAAAATATTTTCTTATCATGAAATCACATCTTTGCATATGTCAGCTCTTACTTTTGGAATTGAAGTACTCACAGCAATCAGCCTATAGTTGAGTGTTAATAGTCTTTTACCTTTTTATAGTCACACTTTCTTGTTTGTGGAATGGAAAGCCAATTAACCTTTCTAGAGAAATAGTGTTACAATTAACTCTTCAATATGTTCAGTACTAGCTAATTCTCAACAATGAATTTTTCTTTTGAATTGTTATAAAATCTTTGGCTAGAAATAGCTGTGGCAAACTTACAATAAGGCTGATCTTCAAAATAAGATACTTCCTTCCTTTTGAAGAAGAAAAAATGGTTTTGAATCCATATACCATTGTAAGTAGGTTCACTCTCAAAATATCAGATAAAAGAGAATATGATCATGCCAACTCAATTAAAAGTAGAGGAGGTATAAGGTAATAATTTTGGCTGCTGATTCCCATGGGAACCATTGTTACAAGATCTACAAACCATATAATGCACTGCCAGTTTTCTCTCTTTTGCTGAATTATGGATTCAATTCTAGCTCCTACCTTTGCATTACTAGTCTATACTTCAATGCAGTGACATCTCTCTCATAAGTGCATTAGCATTTGAATATCCACAGCAGTTCTGAGTAAACAGGATACTAGAAACCTGCTAATGCTTTTTTGAATAGGTAAAAGTCAGGTTCATATTTTTCACTTACTTTTTTAGGGAATAGAGTGTGATGAGAGCACAGAAGATTTAGAAATCCAGATCCAAACTTGAGTCTGGATTCTGCCAGATGATTTCTTGGTCTAAGGCCATAAATTGTGGGAACTAATTCAGGCAAGGTACACACAAACTCCAAAGTGGTCAGATGCAAATGGAGCTGACTAGGTGTAGGTTTAATAGCTACCATGAGCACTAAATGTAATGAGTTGTGTAAAATACATAAGACATACTTGGTGCTCAATAATTGCATCTTTTCTCTCATTTCCTATTTAATCACTGTGAATATAAAATTATTTGAGACCAAAAGAAATGTATTTATAACATCTTAGCACTCCTGTGAGGTTTCAAAATTTTACAAAAACTTTAATTTAAATAAACTTTCACGTTCTCCCACATAAAATACATCAGAGTTTGTGAGTCACATAAACATGTAATTGCACACTGAAGTGATGTGACTAGAATGATTATGCTTGTATCATTTAGTTGTGATATATTTTTTAACGAAGCTGATATAAAGTGGAAAATTTTGATAGATATTTTGCGACATTTACTGACCATCAAAAATATATTGATTTGAATTTTGAAAGCAGTACACTGCCTTTGAGGAAGAATCTATGCCTTCCTAAGAAAGTCCTTAGGGACCATGATCATGCCCACCTAACATAAAATTTTTACCATGTAATCACATTTTTTCATTTTAATTTGAAGGAAAAAAAACAAGTAACCACCTAAAATTTAAAACAAAAATAGTGTGAAATATCACCTACTCTTGTTTACTGCAATTGGCCACCAAGGCTGAAGAAGAAAATGATTTTCAAAAGTCATTAACTGATATTTGCCGGCTCTTTGTTAATTATGAAGACTGCCTTTCTTCTGAATTTAAATCTGCCTTGCAGCTTTTTCACATGATTCTATTTTTACCCTGTGGCAGTATGCAGTATACAGGGACTCCATCTTCCACGGCATCAGAAATATTTATTCTATTTCTATATCTCAAAGAGCAATGCATGGAGAAAAACCATATAACAACACCAGAACATTCAGCAATGATGTCACTGATGGCTACTATCTGCCAGAGCCTGCTTGGGATTAAAACATGGAACTGTAGCACTCTCAGGATCATATCTATTAATTCAGGAAAGAGCATGGGGGCTAATTCAATGAGGAATGTAGCTTTGAATTATTGAGAAAATGAAAGCACTCCTATGTTCAGCAGATTTGGTACTACAGGTTGTCTGGTCTCCAGCTTACAGTGAAAATCAAGGACCTGTCTGGGCATGAGACCAATAGTCAAAGGAAGACAGAAAGAGTGATTCATTTCATAAATACACAGACAGGTACCTTACAGACTGTAAGCCTATGAAATTACCCATTCATATTTTCTTCTTCAATTGAGTTGTATGTACTGTCACAAATGAAAGTGAAAGACTTATATGATTAAAAAATTAAGAAAGAAATTTTAAGAAGATATCAGAATCTGAAAATATCTCTCATGCTCATGGGTCAATAGGATTAACATTGCAAAATTAGCCACCCTACCAAAAGCAAAAATAGGCTTGATTAAAACACACATATCAAAAGCCTATTTATATACTTTATACATTTGGAGATGTTGTGATTTTTCTCTCAATAATTTTTTACTAAGATCATTCTATTTCTGCTTGTATAAAATAAGCTTACCAATTTTTATTCAGTTTTTATTAGGCAATCATTAATGTATTATGAATAATAGATAATAAAAACATTGACATTAAAAAATCAGGAACAAGACAAGTTTGTACACTCTCTCCATACCTATTCAATATAGCACTTGAAGTCTTATCTAGGAAAATAAGACAACAGAAGGAGATTAAAGGGCTACAAATGGAAAGGAAGAAGTTAAAGTATCTTTATTTGCAGATGATATGGTAGTATACATAAGGGACCCTAAAAGTTCCAGGGGAAAACTCCTATAGCTGATAAACACTTGTGGCAAAGTGACTGAATACAAAAATAACTCACAAAATCCGTAGCCCTCCTAAATACAAATGACAAAGGTACTGTGAAAAAAATCAAGGAGGCAATATCTTTCACAATATTGTCAATAATATAAAATATCTTGGGGTATTTTAATCAAGCTATTGAAAGTCTTACATGATTAAAAATTAAGACATTAAAGAAAGAAAAGAAAACTGAATAATATATCAGAAGATGGAAAGATATCTCATGCTTAGGGGACAGTAGAATTAAATAGTAAAAATGGCAATCCTACCCAAGCAATCTACAGATTTAGTGTAATCTCCAACATAATTCATCATAGAAAATGAATGAACAATCTTCAGCTTCATATAGAAAAGTTAAAAAAAGACTAGATAAAACAATTTTGAATAATAGAAGACCTGATATAGGTCTCACTATTCCCAATTTCCAGTTGTACTACAGAGATATAGAAATAAAAGCCACATGGTATTGGAACATAAACAGACAGATTGATCAATGGAATTAAAATGAAGAACTGGCCATAAATCCACCCACATATGGACATGGTATTTTTTATAAACAAGCCAGAAATACACACTGGAAAAAAGACAGAACCCTTAACAAATGGTGTTTGTCAAACTGGATGGTTGCATGTAGAAGAATCCAAATCATCCTATATTTATCACCCTGCCCAAAATTTAATTCTAAATGGATCAATGATCACAACAGAACACCAGATACACTGAAACCATCAGATGAGAAATTGGGCTAGTACCCAGTTTTCTCTTCTCAACTGGCACAGAAAAGACATGCTGATCAGAAGAATGTTAGCATAGAGACTAGGATCAACAATTTAAAAATGAGACCTCATGAAACGGAGAATATTCTGTATGAAAAATGACACCATTCTATGGACCTTTAAAGCAGCAGCCTACAGAATGGAAAAAATACATTTTACAAATTTTGCATCTAATAGAGAGCTAAAATCCAAAATATATAAAGAATTCATAAAGTTAGAAATGAAGAAAACAAACAAATAACATAATTAAAAGTGGGGTACATACCTAAATTAAGAATTATCAATCTAGCAAAGTCAAATGGCTGAGAAAGCCTTAAAGAAACATCCATAATCCTCAGTTAATGGGGAAATACAAATCAAAACTACTTTGAGATTTTTATCTTAAACCTGTCTGAATGGCTAAGATAAATGTATAAGACTAGAAACAAAATCATCTTCACTGAGGTAGCCCAGACCCAGAAAGACAAATATGGTATGGATTCAGTTATATGTGGAAATTAGCTATTAAGTCAGTGACAAGCAAGCTGTAATACATAGGAGCACAGAGGTTAAGTATAGAGTAAGGGACTCAGGTATAGGACATGGGTATATCTCCCTAGGAAACGGAAATAGAATAGATAGTTATGGATGGATGGGAGAAGGAGACTAGAATTTGAGGATCAAGTAGAGAAGGAAGGGAAGAGAAGAACAGGGAGGTAATACAAGGAGAGACAGATAAAATTAAGGGCCATTTGAGATATAGTATGGAAACCTAATACAATAGAATCTATATGAAATATACACATATATGAAGGAGAGCTAGATAAAATAACTGCCAAATTATGGGGAAGACAGAGTTCCAACTGGATACCTCATCACCAAATGAAGCTTCCAGTATTAGGAATACATTATATCTAATTGAGATGTTGGCCAAAAGGGTCCTTTGAGAACTCTCAAACAACACAGGCTATTGCCAAGACTACAGGTTGTTCTCCACAAACTGACAGAAAGGCCCCATGCCTCAAAACTATGCCTAACAAAATATATTGTACATGCAGAAGTCAACCTGGTGCCTACACAAAGCCTTCACCCCTATATGTCAGTGTTGACATCCTTATTCAGAAAGAAGGAAAGAAGGATGGAAAGAAGGAAGGAGGGAAGCAATAAAATGACTCATAATGACATTCTGTAAAGTCATAGATCTCAGTGTCTTGTTCAGCTATTATCAGAAAAGCTTCCTCCTGCAGCAGATGGGAATAAACAGAGACTCACAGCCGAAAAACAAGCAAAGAATGAGAGACCTTGGAACAGTCAGCCCTAAAATGGATGTCTCCATGAAATCTTTCCTCTCTATGATCATGGAACCCCTTGGAAAAGGAGACGGAAAGGGTGTAAGATCCAGAAGGGATAGAGGATACCAAGGAAATAGACCCTTCAAATCATTAGGATTGGTGCATGTATGACCTCACAGAGATGGATTCAGCATGCATATGACCATCATGGGTCTGCAGCAGAGGGCTATGCACCCTAACCAAGAAGCAACCTCCAACTGATAATCACTTCCAAATGAATATTTAATTTCCCCCACTGGACAAAAAAACTACTCTTAAGGCCAGGCTGCATGCCCAGCAGTAGATGGTCACAAAATATCAAACTCAGTGGCATCTTTGGAGGTTCTTTGTCTCAATGTTGTATCAGGACTCTTCCCGTGTTAAAATTTTATCTTATTATTTTTATTTTATTTATATAGGTTTTCTTCTCTCTCTTTGCCCCATTTTGTGGCTCCCAATCTAGTGTTTTCATGGGATTTCTGAAACTGAAGACAACAGATTCTCTGGTTTCTGTTCCCTGTCTTGTGCTCTTTGCTTTAGTTTATATGTTTTGACCAATTACATTGTTAGTTTTTGTTTTGTGTTATTTTATTGTTATCACTTTGAAGATTGTTTTCTAATGAGATCCTGAAGGGGGGCCAGAGAGGAACTGGGAGGACTGTGGGGAGGGGAAACCATAGTCAGATTATGTTATATGAGGGGGGGAAACTATTTTAAACAAAAGGAAAATGGGGCTGGAGAGATGGCCCAGTGATTAAGAGCACTTGTTTTAAAATGAACAATTAAATTAACAGAGAATGATTAAATGTTCTATGTTGTATACAATTTCATCCTATATTCTAGCCATTTAAAAACTTGAGAATTTAGGGTCAGATTAAAAGTATTTGTTGCCAAGCCTAACAGCCTGAATTAGATAATCAGGACCAGTATAATGGAAGAATAGAATGAACTCCTTCAAGCTTACATGCACATGCACACACACAAATAATTATTTAAATACAACTTTAAATTTTTAAAATATACAGTGTGGTTCCTTTTCAGACTATCTAAAGAAACATGCCTCATCACAAACAATAATCAAGTGTAGGACCACCACTTATTTTCTGTTTGTGTTGAAAATATGACAGACTTGGTGTTCTGGACTTCACAGATTTTTGTTTCATTTATTTCTCAATTTCATGACAAGAAAATTGAGGAAGAATTAAGTAACATGATTAAGATTGCACAACTTGTAGGTGGCAAAGCCAGTAACTAAAACTATTTTTTTGGTGGTTGAAGGATACTTATTTATTTATTCAATATTAATTCTTTGGCAATCTAATGAAATATGTATATTTTAATCATATAAACCTCCCTCTCTATTTCTTCAGCTCACATCTATGCCCATGATTCAGTCCTCCTTCCGATACCCCCACTGACATTCTAAGGAAATAGTCATAAGCAAACCCTTCTGCTTGGCAGTCATACTATTTAGGGAGATGACATTTCATAATGAGATTATTTCTTTTCAAACTCAAAAGTTTGAAAAGACTTAAAGAAAATATACATTAAATACACACTTCTCATTTATACTAAAAATATATCCCAACCAGAGCTGTGGAGAAGTCCTTTTGATCCAGATGGACAACTGAAGCATAGGTCTGCATCCCAACAGCCTGTGAGAACAACTCTTTTGCACTGTCTCTTTTTCTGTACCCCTTCAGCTTCCAGGTTGGGAAAAACCCTACTTCCTCATTTCTTAATGTAACTGCATTCCTTGGTTTTATTTACTCATTTATTTTATTCTGGAGTTGCCCATTGCTTGGTAGCTCTCCCAAGGAAAAGTCCTGAGCATCATCTATAGTAGGCTCTGCACTCATCTTATTGTTCCTATTCCCCAGTAAGATACACATTTCATCTTTAACTCTGGGAATTAGATGCAATTCTTTAATTTATTTCAAGTGCCATCAACTGGGTAGAGAATTTGTGCTATAGAAAGATGATGAGGGATACCACCAACTGTGCACTGCACTGTAAACTACATACCCAGGAAGCACCCAGTTGCTGATAGTCCTGCCTGCTTCTCTCTCTGCTTTTCTCCTTCATCCCTGGTCCTTTTGTCTATGATGCTTTCCTTCTAATTCCTGTGGATGGGATTTGGTCAGATGCTATTTGAGACTTTTCCAAACTTTTGCTAATGAAACAGAAAAGCAAGAGGGATTTTTTGTCTCGGGGTGTGGTGCTTTCCTACCTTCTCACTGATAAGGGTGTGAATGGGCAGTCAAATTACCAAAAAGCACAAAATGTGCATATATTTCATTAATTGAAAGGACACTGACCATACAGCATGTATAAATATGCAATTATTTTGTAAAAGAAACAATCAAGAACTAATGATATTCATTAACAGATATCGCAAAGTAAATAATACATTAAAATTTGCTCAAGATACAAGTTTAAATAGTCAACTTCAGAATCCCTGAACTAAAAATATTTGTGTCATCTCTCATTCTGTAACATTAAAAACAGATTATTTCAATTCATTACTCTTCTACAGTTTAAATATATTTCTCCACAGGCAAAATCAAATAGACTAAGCTTGAAGGAGCCTTTTGGGACAGTGGGGGGATCCATGATTCATGTAGTCTACATTACAGATCTGCCACTGAAACTTATATTCCATTTAATATTCTACCAATATCATACATACAGTCGTTCTTTGAAAGGTGCAAAGGTTAATAACACCTGAAGAGTTAACACCTCTTTAAAGGTGTCATTTCAATCATTTTATTACTTTGTGACAAAAGAATTCTTTGTAAAGTCTTACTACTTGAAGAACTCTTTGGGAACATCTGGCATGATACTTTGGGAAACCAAGAACAAAAGGATGCAGACAGCAAGCCAGAGCTGGCAGTGCATCCTGTCAGCCATGCACGGGTTCTGATAATTTTGATGTCAAGTATGCATATGCTGCTTTTCATTTGCAAGGCTTTATTATGTCTTAACAGAAGGCTAAGCAATAACAAATGTTCTTTTATTTGTCATATTTTAGGCATTCTGATGAATGTTTATGAAATGAAGTTCATTTAGAGAAGGTTTTAATGTAGATTAAAAACCCAGGCCCAGAAAGGCAGAAATTACATGCTCTTTCTCCTATATGGATCCTAACTTTTAATGTTTGCATATGTGTGTATGCATTTGCTTTTTTGCTGCTGTGGTAAAATACTAAACAAAAACAACTCTGAGAGGGGAAATGTGTTTATTTGGCTTACATTTCCCCATTACAGTTGATCACTGAAGGCAGTCAGGACAGGAACTCAAGCAACAGCAGATGCAAGAACAATAGAGGGAAGTTACTTCCTGGCTCCTTCTCCATAAATTCTTCAACTTCCTTATATCATTAAGGACCATTTACCCAGAGGTAGCACCACCCACTGTAGGCTGGGCCCTCATACATCAATTCTTAATAAAGAAAATGCCCTATTGACAAGATCACAGGACAATGTGATAAAGGCAGTTCTTCAGTTTAGATTCCTCTTCCGAGATATGTCTAGGGTTTTTTCAAGTTGACAACTAACGAGCAGTGTGAATGTATGTATGTATGTATGTATGTATGTATGTATGTATGTATGGTGAGTGTGCATGTTATATAGTCTGTTACACTAAGTACGAGACCTTGGAGGAGGTGAGGGCAAAGAACACATGCAACATGAAAACAGAAAAAGATTACTGGGTACAAGGGTACAATGTGTCAGCAGGATGGGGAGAAGAGAAATTGAAGAGAGTCAGCAAAAATGAAGTTTCAGACACCCAGAGCTAAACCTTGAACTGAACTGAAATCCAGTTGCAGAGAAGGAGGACTGATGAGCAAAGGGGTCCATACCAGGCTGATGAAATCCATGAAACAGCTGTCCTGAACAAGGGAGCTCTTGGTCCTGAAACTGATTGCTGGAAAACCAGCATGGGACTGATCCAGACCCCCTGAATGTGGGTGTCAGTGAGGAGACCTTGGAAATCTATGAGGCATCTTGTAGTGGATCAGTACTTATCCCTAGCATAGAAATGTACTTTGGGATCCCATGCCACATGGAGGGATACTCCCTGGGCCTAGACACAAGGAGGTTGGCCTAGGCCCTCTCCCAAAGAATGTGACAGACTTTGAAGACCCCCCTATGGAAGGCCTCACCCTCCCTGGGGAGCAGAAAGGGTATGGGATAGGTAGGGTGTTGGTTGGGGGACAGGGGAGGGGGGAGGGACCTTGGATTGACATGTAAAATAATTTTCTTTCTAATAAAAAAGAGAAAAATATGTTCTGGGGGTGTAACTATGGCCAACCAGGTAAAGGTGCTGCCCCCCAATTGTTACATCCTGAGTTTCTTATCTGGAACCCACATAGTAGAAGAAGAGAACTGACTCCTGCAAGTTGTCCCCTGACTTCTACAAGCACACCAGGTGGCATGTGCATATTCAACTAAATAAATATAAAACAATTTAAGAACTCAAAAAGTTATATAACAAATCCTAATGTATATGCTAATTAAAAGATTTTAAGACAAAGTGATGGCAGGATACATAAAAGAACAGTAGCATATTGTGTTAAATGCAGAAAAAAAATCACACAATGCATTCTAATCATGGGTTTCCCCTCTGCCAATTCCTCCCGGATCCTCTCCACCTTCCTACCCAACCAATTCCAAGTCCTTTCTTTCTCATTGTCTATTTAGAAAACAAACAAAGAGGCAAACAAAGACCAAAATTAAAAGACATACACACACACACACACACACAAAAAAAAAAACACACATACACACACACACACAAATTATCTCTTTCTTTTACACACACACACACACACACACACACACACACAGAGAGAGAGAGAGAGAGAGAGAGAGAGAGAGAGAGAGAGAGAGAGAGACCATAAGATACAAGCAAAAGACAGTAAGACAAAATAAAATTCCTAAACATAACAGTATGAAAAAAAATTGTCTACAAAACTCCTTTGAGTTCTTTTGGTGTTGGCCTTCCACTCCTCAGCATGGGCCCTACCCTGAAATGTGGCTGATATATCCAGTGAGACTAACTGAAGAAAACTTAAGTTTTTATTCACAAGCCAGTGTCAATTGAAGACAGCTGTTGGGTTAGGCATGGGAGCCTATGTCTGCTTCCTTCTCTCAGCACTGAGACCTCATCTGGCTTGAACCTGTGCAGGCTACCACAGACTCTGTGAGTTCATAAGTTCATCAGTCCTACTGTGTCAAGAAGGCACTGCTTGCTTGGAGTCATCTATCCCCTTTGGTTCTCACAATCTTTCTGCTTCCTCTGGGTCCCTGAGTTCTGAGATTTGATGATGACAACCCATTTAGGACTAGGTGTTCCTAAAGTTCTCAGTCTCTAACATTGTCTAGTTGTGAGTCTCTAAATGTAGGCCTTTTAAGGGCAAGACTTTTTCTTTTCTTTTTTTATTTCATTTTTTTTCAGTAGAGGGAATGGAAGGGCAGTATTGAGGATCAAACTCAGGGCCCTATGCATGCTAGGGAAGCATTATACCTCTAGGATAAATCCTTGGCCTTCCAGTGGGGCATTTAAAAATTAACTGCACCCAGTTTGCCATATTTTAAATTGCAAATATTATGTCTTTTAAAATCTGTTCCCCTTGATTTATGTGTTAGCTGTCTGTAGTAAAAGTCTTAGTCTTTTATAACTGCTTTAAAAAAAAATAAGAGAAGGCTCTGTCTGTTAACCAGAATTAAATTCATGGACTTTATTATGGATCATAAAGAATGCTGGATGCCACCTGAACAGAAAAACAGGCCTAGTCTGGGATTATTTCTTCTTTCAGAAGTAAAGTCTTCAGAGATTCAATAATTGCCTTATTGCCTGATATATAGGAGGTGGTAGAATGTTTGCTGGGGTGACCCATTGCTGAAGTCAATAATGGACATGAGCAGAGCAGAGAAATGGGGATGTCGACTGTAACCAGAATATTAATAATATTCTCAAATCACATGATCTTAGGTTTCAAATATTTCTTCTGAAGAGATATTAAATATTCATTTGAATATTCAATCTGATATCATCTATCAGCCATGTTTATACAGTACTAACTCATTAGAATGTGATTTGTCTTCATTCTTTTATTTTTAAACATGCAAGTCTATGTATGACTGTTGTTCTCACAGAGTGTGGAGGGCTGCAGATAGTCCACAATTGACAGTATAGTGGAGAAGAAGCCATGAGTGAGACTGTTGTCTTCCACTTGAGTGTTCAGGATCTTATAACTACCCTTGAAGAAACACTGAGGAAAGCGATGACTCAAAACGCATCTTAGTATCAGAATGAACTTTTCATAGGTTATCACCATGATATATCAATAGCACATTGCCTTTTCTAGAAAAAAAGAAAAGACAAAGTAATATTACACTTTGAGTTCTTGAAAGAATGATGTTGCCTCAAGTACTGTTTGTACATTCTAAACAATGGGAAATGACTGGTTACAATAAATAGAAAAAATAGTAATTGTTAGGAAGATATTGACTAGTTCACAAAATTTATAAAATAACTTTAATGATAATGCTCAAAAATGCAGTTGAACTCAAAGGATATTAGGCAGTCTAGGTCCCAACACAGGAACGCTTTGGTTAGGATATTACCCAAGGCATCACCAATCTGCCAGGGAATTATTCCTATAGCCTTTGACTATACCTAAAATCTAAGCCATCCTATTATTTACATACTTTTTAAAGTTCTGAGGATCCAATGGATAAAAAAACAGGTCAAGTATCTTTATTGTACTGATGGGAGATATGTATGCTGTGAATATATGTTTCTCTTATTGGTTGAAGAATAAAGCTGTTTTGGCCAATGGACAGACAGGATGTAGCCAGGCAGGAAGTAGAGGTGGGGCTGCCAGACTAGGAGAATGCTGGGAAGAAGAACACAGAGGACAAGTCTTGAGAGAGATGCCTTGTAGCTGCTGAGGGAGCAAGAGATCCAGGCATCACTGGTAAGCCAAGATCATGTGGAGATACACAGATTAATAGAAACAGGTTAATAATTAAGAGACAGCTAGACAATAAGAAGCCTAAGCCATCAGCCAAACAGTTTATAATTAATATAAGTCTCTGTGTGTTTATTTGGGACTGAACGGCTGTGGGACCAGGCAGGACAGAAACCTCTGAGTACACCATACATAGTATAATCTCTTAACTATAAAGAATATGAATGCCTAGGAACTAATCAATATCAACTACAGAACCATAAGCATTAACACAGATTCTATACTCTATCCCTGGTTTTATCCATAAATTACATATTAATTTTACTTATTAAAGGGGCATATATCTGATGAAACAAAATGGAAAGAAAAAGAGATTTCTAGCAGACAAAGAAGCCATGGAGCAAGGACTACTTTACTCAAGGAAGTAGACCAATGCTTTCAGAATGCAGTGAACATCAACCCAGTATCATTGAGGAGTAGAAATTTTTGTCTAAGACTAAATAACAAAAGACACATATTTTCTTATTTAAAAGAAAAAAAAGAGGGAGAGAAGAAAAGGAGAAACAAATAAGCCATTAGCAAATGCCTGTAACTCAAATGCCTACAGATTTTTTTTACAGAACATTTTATACATATCTTTACAAAATGTATACAAAGCCACTTCAGGTGAGACATACTATACAAATGAAGGTATTTAAGCAAATAAAGCTCACACCACAGACAGTGAATGACCGTCCTCCTAGCTGGCCAGCTTGTGAGGCCTCCATAATCTAACAGAGTCTACTAAATTCTCCAGAGCTAAAAGATTTCCTTTTTGTAATTTCCAGTTCAAACTTTGCTTCATCTTTAGGCAGTGCTTAAGGACACAGAAAATCAATACGTAATAACAAATCCATACTCTCCTACAACAACAAACCGATTAAAAACAAAGAGAAGAAAAAGTGATTTTTGTTACTGACCACAAAGACTCAACTGACTAATGAACCTGAACCACCAGATGCTGGCCACTGAGGCAGGGTGCTTTCCTTCAGCAGAGGGGGCTCACACATGAGTTCTCACCCATGTGGTGTAACCTAATCAAAGGAGTAGAATATATTTTGTAATCTTCATTTGTCATTATCTAGATTCTTTCCTCACCTACAGATTTTTAAAGGTATCTTCCAACTTCGTTTTTTGGAAACTCACTACACAATAATTTTGATAGAGAAATCCTATGTCACAAGAATTCTACAAAAATAACTTATTTATGTCATAATACATATCTAGGGACTTTTAGATCAATAAATCATTACATTATACTAACAACTAAATATATTTGAATGACAGTTATGTCACATCCTGGTTTTATATTTAATTTTAAGGATAATATAAATATAATTTATTTAAATTTTCAAGGGCTTAACTATTAAATGACAGTTTTCTTGTTGTTCATATAGACTGAATACATATGTCTTCACAGACCTAAAATTCCTTACGATTTCAGTATCAAGAGAAGGAGGAATTGTTTTTTAATTAGTTATTTTTGACTTTCTTTTCAAAATAATTGTGCATGTAACTGTTGAAAAGAAGCATTAAAAAGTTTCAGAGTGATATTTATAATACCCTCTAACAAAATAACACAAGGGTTTCTTGCCAAAAACTAAAAGAATATCAATGTGCTTTTCTTTCCAACATCCATTTTTATTTTACTAAGTTATCTTCAGATTGTACAGAAAAACTAAAATTAAGTAGAGCTGATGTTTCCATCCTTATGAAAATCATTATGCTTTACTGTTATTTGTTGACACGTATTTTGCTTTTAGTGTTCCATGCTTTGCCTTTAACCAAGGTCCTAAAAGAAATAAAATCTTAAGGAAATAGATTGAAGTAAGACATGATTAAAACAACACATGTTCTTTTAGTTTAAAAACAGAGTGTATTCTATTACAGCAGTTATTCACTAAAAATTCTTTACAGGCAGATGCTACTTTCAGCTGCTCAACCCAGAAACTATTATCTGAAATCAGAGAAATAATTCTAGTCTTATTTCAAATTTTATTGGGCAGTGCTTCCCACTAAAGGTTCTGCCAATGGTAGCGAAAAGCCCAGAGTCAAAGTCTGGCCTGAATTAGATTTCATAAACACAGAAAATTACCATTAGCTACTTCATCCTTGGTTGAAGAATTATTTCTTATCCATCACAATGCTAAGATATCAAAAAATAAAATGAATGACTTCTTTTGAGTGAAACCTCTTTACTCAAGTTTTGTTGAGTTCCACATGTTCAAGAGAAGGATCTATGATATTATGCTTTAGGTTTTGAATGGGTGACCTATGCATATGACAAGCAAAAGTTGTGGAACAAATAGTGAGCATCAGAGAGAAGCAGCAGATGGACAGCAAAAGATTGTCAACTCAGGAAACCATAGCATCTGGCTGAGACAACTGGAGTAGTCCAATTGTGAGAGCAAATGAAAGATAACACCATCAAATCTGGAGGTGTATTAACATCCCACATAACTGAATGGGGAAGCCCAGTTGAAGCAATCAACTGGAGTTCCCAATTGAGCACTACCAGGCAGAACAAAGCAACCCTCAGGTGAGGCTTCTAAGTAAAAGAAATAATAACTAGACAGATGACCTCATCCAACCAGGGACTCACAACCCACTGGGGATGTTGAGGCTGTCAGCTAGAGGCCCTGATGGACAGTCTTGGTTAGAGAATCCTTTGCATCTTCATCTCTTGAATGAGCTTCAACCTTCTCTTTCCCACTGTAGGCATTTTTACAATATAGGATAAACACTAGCAACTTCATTTGGAAGTAGTTAGTTTCTATTTTCTAGGATATATGGCATTTTTATACTTGTAGCTACTTGGTGTTTATCGTTTCTCTGATTATTGAGTTAGGAAGTCAGCCTTGCCACAGGACCAGGAGTTTTGAGGGATATAGAGAAGGGCCAGAGACTTTCAACAAACTTCAACAGCACATGACAATTGACTTTATACTGGCTATTACACACCTACTTCTATGATCCCCACACCCCCATTATTCATGACCAGACCATCATGTCTTCTGTCTTCCCTCTTCAGAAAGTTGTAGTGTCATTACTTTTGACAGTGAGTAGTTTCCCAGCTGAGCACAGAGAAAACATGATTAAGGTGCTGTTCTCTTCGAGACAGCAATCACACATAAACACCCTTCCACGGCTGCCGGGAAATACAATCAAACCACAAGACACAACTTAAAGCAAAGAGCACAGGAACTGTCAGAAGATGTATACCTGCACTGTCTGTCTGAGAAAGCCACAGCAGAAGTGAGCGCTCCGTATTCACCACCAGAACCATGGCTGTCTCTTAGAATATTGCCATATTATCATCAAGTAATGGTCCTGGTGACTTGGAGAGATTTCATTATTGTCCCCTGCCTGGGGACAATTGATGTAGAAACTTTGTAGGACTTTGATGTAGAAACAAACATTAAACTAATTTACTTAAAAATCAAGAGGAAAATAATATAAGCAAATGGAACTTAAAAAATAAATGAGATCATGGGCACAGGAAGCCAGCATAAAATTTTGCTTATGTTCAGCTTCAGTATAGGCATTAATAGTGCCCCTGCTGTGGTAACTGTTTTCTCTCCTGCGGCTTCTGATAAGGAATGAGGTTCAGAGCACTGTACATGTGAGTAAGACATCCATACATTCTAAAATTTATGAAATCCCTATCCTCATTACTTTAGTAGATTGGGAATGAGAGCAACATTTTTAGTACCTCTGCAGCAAGCTGTGCTTACCAGCATACTTGCCTGATTCTATCAGACAAACAACAGCTCCACTGTGGTGTACTTCAGAGTAACACTCAGCCCTAGCTAAAGCGTCTGTCTATAGAGAGAATGTTAAATAATCTGTCGTTCATCAGATATCCATTAACACAAAGTCAATCAGCTTTTGTCTTCTCTGCAACATACTAGAATTCAATAGGAGATGATGGTTTATTTGTTTTTCATTTTCCCTTTCCTATGTCTAGAAAAATGACTATTTCTTAAAAGAACAGACCTAAAATATTTATATTTGAGTAAGAAATTAATTCCTGGAGAGTGTTGTCAACTCATGCTTCTGTATAGTAAGAAATTACCAATACGGAGTCAGGTAGAAATATAAGGGTATTTAATAGGGAAAAGCCTTACTTACAGAGCGAACCAGCCAGCCGGTGGTAGTCTGTACAGCAAGCAGCAAAGAGAAACCGAAACCGAAAACTCAGTCCCCCTACTCACTCTGACCACGCCCTCACAAGCCCTCAGGTACTCTTGTAGCCAGCCCCTAAGAAGGCGTGGCTACAGCTTCCCCTACAATTCCCCTTTTAGTCTAAAAGAGGATTAAAACTTAAGAAGATAACTATCTATTTTAACTAAACCCTAAAGTCATAAACAATAGGAAGCTATTCCTAACTAGGTATATACACTATCCTAAGTGACAACAATGGGGAAAGGGGGCGTAGCATTTTCCAAGTTACTTCCTGCTGAAATGGGACGATGATAGTCATGTGGGGTCCTGTAGAAAGAAAATGTTAGTATCCAGTCCATGTTAGATGGGATTCACTTGATTGAAGATCTCGCTTGAAATCCTCAACTTGATTGAAGTCAGTACCCGAACCTCTGGCCGGAGTGTCAGCTGAAATGGAGCAAGTTGGATCCAGTGCAGTCGAGGAGATGTGGCCCATTTTCTTTCCAGGGTGTCCAGGGATTGCTGTCAGGCAGGTCTTCATTGGCTGTGTGGGACTCAAACATGAACAGTTAGCAGAGAAATGTTTGCTTGTGTATGTACACATGCTAGGGAATGCAACCATGAGAGCATAACAATTATGAAAGGGTGTACACCTTGAGAGAAAGATCCAAGAAAAGACAAAGACAGTCCCCAAATTCTTCTTTTATTCTGTATTACATCAATTGGCTTCTTGATACAATACAGAAACACTAAAGCTTAGTTAAATAATGTGCTTGGATTTTAGAGGAGGAAAGCCAAATCCACCTCTAAGTCCAGCATTGGTTTAATTGAATAGGGACTAGGAAATAAAGAGAAATAGAGTTTTTTGAGAGACAGCTGTAAAGTTTACCGTATGGCACATTCCTTCTATTTGATGGTTATAGCTACCTTGTCTTCTTAAGTATCTAACCATGCAGTGTCCTTTGCCTTCTGAAGATGAGTTTTCCTGTGAAGATAAAAGCAAAACACTTCCCTTTCCTTTGGGAGGCTTCTATTTAGTTTATAAGATATACCTTAGTAGAATACCTGTCATTTGTCCTTGTCGAGAGGTTTTTCCTTTTCCAGTCGAATCTTGATCAACTTTGATGGTATCCAAAGTTTTTCTTCTCCTGTAGAAACCAATGCAAAACCCCTACCCCAACGTAATACATGTCCTGGTTTCCATGCAGAGGTTAGTACATCTTTGAAGTATACTGGCTGATTGAGTTCAGCAGTTTTTTCCGTAGTCCAGTGTCTTTCTGCAGCTGTTTGTCCTTTTTCATTGGCATTAAGAAAGTTTAGTGTTAATAAAGCATTATGCAACCTATGTTTGGGGGGTTTAGTCTTCCAAGCTTGTTTGTTGAGCATCTCCTTAAGTGTTCTATTAGATCGCTCAACCACTGCTTGTCCTGTAGGATTGTGTGGTATACCAGTAACATGCTTTATGTTATAATATTTGAAAAATTGTTCCAATTTCGTAGAGACATATGCTGGAGCATTGTCAGTTTTTATTTGTGCAGGTATACCCATAACTGCCATCACCTCTAGCAGGTGTATAATAACAGAATCAGCTTTTTCAGAGTTAAGAGCAGTAGCCCATTGGAACCCTGAGAATGTGTCTATGGTATGATGCACATATTTCAAATTTCCAAACTCTGCAAAGTGAAAGACATCCATCTGCCAAACCTCATTTCTCCGAATGCCCTTAGGATTACAACCTGCTGGCAATGGAGTTTGATTATAAAAGGAACAAGTAGGACAGTTTTTCACTATCTCCTTGGCTTGTTGCCAAGTGATAGAGAAGTCCTTTTTCAAACCTTTGCTATTTACATGATGTTTCTTATGAAATTCTGAGGCTTCTAGCACACTTCCAATTAATAAACGATCAATCTCATCATTGCCTTGTGCTAGTGGGCCAGGCAGACCCGTATGGGATCTGATATGTGTAATATACATAGGATTACTTCTGTTTCTGATAGTTTCCTGTAATTGTAAAAACAGAGAAGTTAATTCTGTATTATCAGGAACAAATTCTGCAGTCTCAATATGTAACACGACTCTCTCTGCATACTGAGAATCAGTAACTATATTAAGAGGTTCTGTAAAATCCTTAAGTACCATGAGAATTGCATATAATTCTGCCTTCTGTACAGATGTATATGGACTTTGAACTACTTTACTTACCTCACCTGCTTTATAACCTGCCTTACCTGATTTGTTGGCATCAGTGTAGAAGGTAAGAACTCCAGAAATGGGAGTTTGTCTTACAATACGTGGAAGAATCCAGACTGTCTTTTTTATGAATTTAATTCTGTCAGTTTTGGGATAGTTGTTGCTAATTGTTCCCAAAAAGTCAGTAAGAGCTATTTGCCAATATTCATTATCTTTCCATAAGGAAGAAATTTCTTCATTAGTTAAAGGTACTATAATTTCTGCTGGATCTTTTCCAGTCAGCTGGCGAAGTCTTAATTTACCCTTTAAAATCAAATCAGAAATCTTTTCTATATATGTCTTTAACTTTTTATTCTGTTTATGTGGCAGAAATATCCATTCCAATATAGTGTCTTCCCTCTGCATCAGAATTCCAGAAGGGTATTCTCTGGATGGCAAGATAACCAGAATACAGTCTAAATTAAGGTTTATCCGATCTACATGTGCATTCAATATTCTGTTTTCTACCCATTGTAACTCTTTTTCTGCCTCATCAGATAATATTCTAGGACTGTTTAGGTCCTTATCACCTTTAAGGGCCATTTTTAAATGCTTTAAGTCATGTCCTTCTACACCAATAATTGTCTGTAATTGAGAAATTTCCCCTAATAATTTCTGAAGAGAATTAAGAGTTTGATACCGATCTCTCCTAATTTGTACCTTTTGAGGTCTGATTCTCTGTAAGTCTATCTTGTAACCTAAATAGTTAATAGAATTTCCTCTTTGTATCTTTTCTGGTGCAATCTGTAATCCCCAACGAGGCAGAACTTCCTTCACCATTTCAAACATACGTTCCAAAGTTTCCTTATTAGAATCTGATAAAAGAATATCATCCATGTAATGATAAACAAGAGATTGTGGAAATTTCTTACGAATTATTCCCAAAGGTTGCTGTACAAAGTGTTGACACAAAGTAGGGCTATTTAGCATTCCTTGTGGCAAAACCCTCCATTGATATCTCCTAACTGGCTGTGAATTATTAAGAGTTGGTACAGTAAATGCAAATTTTTCTCTATCATTTTCCTGTAACGGTATTGTGAAAAAACAGTCTTTTAGATCAATGACTATGATAGGCCATCCTTTAGGTATTAAGGAAGGTAATGGCATTCCAGGTTGCAGAGAGCCCATTGGTTGAATTACCTTATTTATAGCTCTCAGGTCTGTCAGCATTCTCCACTTACCTGACTTCTTTTTGATGACAAATACAGGAGAATTCCAAGGACTGGTAGATTCCTCTATATGTCCAGCATCTAGCTGTTCCTGTACTAACTTTTCTAAAGCCTCTAGCTTCTCAGAGGTCATAGGCCATTGTCCTACCCAAACTGGTTCATCTGTAAGCCACTTCAATGGCAGGGCCTTTGGCTCCTCTGAAGGTCCATCATTTGTACCTAGTTTCTGTACAGCATGGATGGTTGGTAACCGTTTTCCATAGCGTCTTACCAGATCTTTTTCATAATTTGTATCTGACACTGGAGGAATATTAATCTGAGTATTCCATTGCTGTAAGAGATCACGACCCCAGAGATTTATAGCTATATCTGCCACGTATGGTTTCAGTATCCCTTTCTGTCCTTCCGGTCCAATGCAGACCACTGAGTTAACACTCTGTCGAACTCTAGATAGAGTTCCAATTCCTAAAAATTGTACATTTGACTCTCTAAGAGGCCATTTCTGAGGCCAAGACTTTTGAGTAATAATAGTTACATCCGCCCCAGTGTCCACTAAGTCAGAAATAACTTTATTATTAATTTTAACTTTTAACTGAGGCCTTTTATCATTAATAGAAGCTTGCCAAAATATGCGTTTCTCATTTTGTCCATTCACACTTGATTCTTCATCACTATTCAAACTACCATCTAGAGCAATATCTTTTTTCACAATATGCAAAGAACTGTCTATTGTTCCTGTGAGAGATTGTCTTCCACTGCTATTGGAAATGACCTGACCTTTCTCGATGTGGGGGCCTTCTTGAGGCCCCCCTCGGGGTTTCCCGACCTTAAGGGGTTTCCTTGTATGTCCCTGGTCGATCTACATTCATTGGTCCAGTGTCTGCCCTTACCACATCTTCTACACAATCCAGAAGGCAGTGGCCTTCCATATGAGGCATTGTTAGAATTCATTTGTCTACAATTTCTCTTAGTATGTCCCATTTTACCACAGTTGAAACATCTAGGTTCCTGGAGCCTTCGTGGTCTCCAGGGGAAGGCTCTTCCTACCCAAGGTTCTGGTTCATAGTAGTAGTAACCTCTAGCCTCTTGGTATCTATGTTGACCTCTGTAAGGTGCTTCTCCTTGCCAAGCCCTTACATCCTCACCTCTAGAACTTTTAATTTCCTGTTGCCGTTTTAAACCTTTGGAGATGGCTTCTCCTACCCAAGCTCCAGTATCTTGCACATTATAGTCAATGTTGGCTGCATACAAAACCCATTCTTCTAACGGAGCTGATCTGATCTTTAAAGGCAAAAGTATTCTTTTGCATATAGGGTTTGCATTTTCATAAGCTATTGTATATATAATTGATTGTCTTGTTTCTGGATCTGTTACCTGTAATTCTACTGCCCTAGTTAACCTTTGTAAGAAGTCCTGGAACTGTTCTGTAGGTCCCTGTTCTATTCTGGTATAAGCTTCTAGACGTTCTCCTGGCTCACGAACCTTATCCCAGGCATTTAATGCTGCTTTCCTGCAAAGAGACAGTATATCGTCATCATATTCAGCCTGAACCTGTGGGTCAGCATAAATACCCTGACCAAGAAGCTTATCTAGAGGGGCTTCAAAACCTTCCTTTATGCCCTGACGTTCAAGGAGCTTTGCCTCTTCCCTTACCAATGCCTTCCACTGGATTTGGCATGAATTCTCAAGTACAGCTGTTACCAATAGTTCCCAATCTGTGGGTGTCACCCTGTTAAAGGTTGCCCATGAATGTAATAGCTGTTTTACGTATGGGCTATGGAGACCATATGAGACAACTGATTCTTTAATATTCTTAAGATCCTTCGGCTGTATAGGTTGCCATTCATAAGCCATTCGTCCATGAGGGTGTTTCTTAGAAGCTGGCTTTTCTACCATGGTAGCTGGGTACACTAATGGTGTACGAGTAACAACCTTAGAAGAATAGTCACGATACCTGGGTGGAGTAGGTGCCTGGGATTGGAGTGATTCTGCTTCTGAGGCATCCCACTGATCTTTAAGCCTAGCAATGATATCCTTTTGAAAAGTTTCAATCTCCTTAATCATAAAAGATTCCAAGCACGTTAGTGAATCTGTAAATTGCTCTAACTGCTCATCTACACGTTTTTCTAGGTCTTTCATACGATCATCCTTAGACAGCATCTGGATGGCATGGAAACTGCCTTCTAGGTATTGGAGTCTAGATTCCAGGTCATGATTTGCTGATTTTGAGTCCTCAGCAATCGACCGTATGGACCTATGTAATCTGTCAGCCCTGTACTGTAAATTATCTTCCAAACATTCAAATCTAGACTCAAACTTCTGATCTGCTACCTTGGATGCTTCAATGACTGATTGAATGGCATTGTCCAATTCTTCAACCCTATGCTGGGTATTTTGCACCGTTGCATCTAGTTGATGAGTAACATTGCCTATCTGAGTTTCTAGCTGGCTACAGATATTCTTTAGCTGGTCATGGTCTTCTGACAGCCTAGCCTCTAAGGCCTCAGACATGGAGGATCTCTCTGTGTTTATCTTATCATAAATACGCTGTATCTCATCAGACAGCTCTGTCTTTAGTGTATTGGACACAGAGCCAAGCTTATCATCCAATTTCTGTTCCACTTGCTGCACAATTGTGGTCTGACCTAATCGTAAAGCTGTTATTTCCTGCAAGCAGGTGGTGAGGTTATCCTTATCCCTATTCCTGTGTCCTCTGGCTAGTAATACTATTTGTACCAGCAAGCTAACTGCCATTATGGCATATAGGCCAGTAATTGGCACATTAACATCCTCCTCAAACAGTGAATTCATGTAATAAGCAAAAATATTACCAATTTTAGCAAATGATAAATATTCCGCCATAATTTTACCTGATTTCTACTCCAGATGCAGTAAATATATTTGATCAGCAGGTAGCACAGGCGTTCAGTTATTCCGAGGCGTTTGGCAGCAGTCGGTCAGCAGTGGAGAGAGGTCACAAAAGCAGCTGCGCTTATCTTAGAGAGTATACTGCCTTGCGGCTACAACCACTGAAACAGATTCGGGCTTTCCCGCAGGCCAGGGGAAGCCACAGCTGAAAGCGGAGGCCCACCTGGACTCTAGGCAGCTAGAAACTGTCTCTGAGCTGGGTGGATGGACTCTAGCAGTGGGTCGGCTGCTAGCCGGGAACGCCTGTGGAGAGTGGGTGCTTTCCCGGCCTAGGCGGCGGGCCCGATGGAACCCACAGCCTGTCCCAAATGGGGTGTGGGTTTCCAATATCCCGCTTCTGACAACCAGATATAGTAAGAAATTACCAATACGGAGTCAGGTAGAAATATAAGGGTATTTAATAGGGAAAAGCCTTACTTACAGAGCGAACCAGCCAGCCGGTGGTAGTCTGTACAGCAAGAAGCAAAGAGAAACCGAAACCGAAAACTCAGTCCCCCTACTCACTCTGACCACGCCCTCACAAGCCCTCAGGTACTCTTGTAGCCAGCCCCTAAGAAGGCGTGGCTACAGCTTCCCCTACACTTCTGTGATGAAAAAAATCCATATATGTAATGTCCATCTGATAACCTACTAACCTTGTGGTTTTATTTCTGAACTGTGCCTAGGAAAGGAATTTCAATTTTATTTCATCTTTATTTAGTGTAGCTAAGGAAATAAAATTTAATTTTTTTCCATTTCAATTAGTTCAGACAATGTAATCAGTCAGATGTAGCTAGTAACTACCATCTTATATCAACCAGTTTCAGGTTCTGGGGGTGTACCACAACCAGGATGTAGTTTCTCTGTTCAAGGAGATCTCTGTCTAGAGACACAATTTTGCAAGCTGGGTGTGATGGCACACAGCAGCTACCTCAGCACCCAAAAGCAGGGGCCATCAGAATCCATGCCACCAGAGGCCAGCCTAAGCTACATAGTGAGTAACAATGTTCTAATCTGCTGTCTCATTTAACTCAGACCAAAGAATGGTTTTGCTTACACATAGCATTTAATGCTTTTGTGAAAAGGGAAAGGATAAAGGGAGGGATTAAATCCAGCACATGATCAGCACAACAGCATTTAGCAAGCCTCAAAAGCTGTGACTTAGAATCCATAAACCAAATACCTTAGAAGCTCCTTTGACTTTATTTCTTATGTATTTGGTGTTTAAAAGAAAAGGTTAAATAGCTCCATCTAGAGATACTTGTGATAGATCTTAGAGATACACAGAGAAGAAATCCTCATAGCTCCTGAGACCTGGATACAATTTCCTGCTGAATGCTACAAATGAGCCTATAAATATATCATGCCACTGACCACAGTGGCATCCACAGAAAATCCACCAGCAACCATTGCAAGCCAATCATTAGGCATGAATAGGGTTTTAAAACAATAAAATCTGAATTTAAGAAGCATAATCCCAGTAGATTACACAAACCTCAGATACAAGAAAAATGAATAAAGAAATCTTCAGAAGTAGAAAATTAATGACCTTAACATTGGGTAGAGAAATGACCAGTAATAATAGGCACAACTTGTTATTAAATCCAAGCCAATTGTAAGACAGAGGGGCCAGTATCATGCTAGACACCATACATGTCCTGGGGATGAAATGACGTATGAATACAAACAGAACTCTGTGCCTAGGAGGTCTATAGCCTGATGGCTCATAGAAATACTTATCACATACTTATATAATTTTTTAAAATCACCCCAAGGAACACATACACTAACCCACAGAGTGACAAAACATATTCATAATAAATTCTTATGGGTAAATAAAACAGGAAGATCCAATAAGATGCCTCTAAGGAAATGATACTTGGGCAAGAAAATAGTGGTTGAGTAAACTAAAAGGTCAAGGGAATGGAGGCATCCAAAGGAGAAGAGAGTATGAGAAGTAAAACCACCTTTAGGAATGTGAAAGTAATCATAGGTGATTGGCATGGAAAATGTACGACAGTGGGAAGGGTTTACTTGCTAGATGGTTTGTATGCTAGGATATTATATAATACACAATATATATTCCCATCATGTACTAACAATCTCTCTCTCTCTCTCTCTCTCTCTCTCTCTCTCTCTCTCTCTCTCTCTCTCTCACACACACACACACACACACACACACACACACACACACACACACACACATTTACACAAATAGATAAGCAAGAAGCATATGTATGTATTTTGGCTTTGGTTTCTTTTCTGAAACAGAGACATCTGAATCGATCTGAAAAGATCTATTGAAATGTAAAAAGAGAAATTTGTAGATGTGTTACATGTTAATGAGTAAAACCTATAAGGACTTAACTGCCTGGAAAACATCACATTTTCTTGACAGCAAGATTAGGAAAGGTTAACACTCAAAAAATTCACAATGAAATTTATTTTTCTATGAATTGTTGATTTCTAAGACACGTGTTTCATTGCAAAAAGTTAAAACCATACAAATAAGAAGCATGCTTAAATACCATAAACAATAAATGGTAGCCCACCTATGTAAAGACTTTAATATTTTATGTAATAATAAAAAGCACAACTAAAACACCAGATGCCATTTTCATTCATTATTTTGACAACCTGCATAAGCAGTTGAGCCTGTGGTTGTCTTCCATCTACCCTGGCCTAGCAGCGAGAGGCAGGCCTCTCTTTTTCCATTTTTTATTAATATTTTCTCATAAAATATATTTTGAGCATGTTTCCCCCTCCCTCATTAATTTCCAGTTGCCTACAGATCAAGATGTAGAATTTTCAGGACTTCTCCAGCACCATGTCTGCCTGCCCACCATCATGACCCACCATGATGACAGTGGGTTGAACCTCTGAACTATAAGCCACTTGAGTAAATGTTTTCTTTTATGAGTTACCTATGGGTATTATAAGATGTCATTAGTCATTATTTCATTAGTAGTTATTTTATTACCATGTTCTTTCAGCAGAATAATAGTAAGTCTTCCCCTAAACCCATAATCTATCAAATCTCAGGTCCCTGATAAGGGTATATTGCTGAAGATAACATTTACTTAATGTCATTGAACATAGAAAATGTTAGACATAGAGCAAAGGATCACTAGTCTACCATCCACACTACCAGAGGAGCAAGGAAACAAGGAGGACCCCAAGAGAAGATTGCATAATCCCTCAATGAAGGGAAGGGGGGCAAAATCCCCTGACCAAAGTGGGAGCCCAGGGATAGGGAGAGGAAGGAGATCCTTCATCCTGTTGCTGTTTGAAGCAGAAACAGACATCCACAGCTAAGCACTGAACCACACTACTGGAATTCCATTGTGGAGAGGGAGGAGGGATGAGCAAAGCAGCCAAAACTGGTCTGGAGAATCCTGCAGAAACAGTGGACCTGACCTACTGATAGCATGGAGAACTTTGTAATAAAGCTGGGGAAACAGCATTGGACCAAACCAAGCCCTCTGAATGTAGGTGCCAGCTAAGAAGCCAAAACAGTCTATTGGACCTCTAACAGTGGAGCCAGTCTTTATCCCTACAGCACAATGGACTTTGGGAGCCCATTCCCTATGGAGGGGTACTATTGTAGCCTAGATACAGCAAAGAAGGCTTAGGCCCTCCCCCAAACGATATGGCAGACATTGAAGGTCCTTGGTGGGAGGTCTCACTATCCCTGGGGAGGAGTTGGGGGTTGGTTTGGGGAGTTGGTGGGGAACATGGGAGGATGGCAGGGCAAGGGAATAGGGGGATGGATCTGTAAATATGAGTAATAATTAAAGAAGAAAAAACTGAAAAAAAGAGAAAATGTTAGCTGGACCCCTATTTCTTAGCATGTATGCCACTGAAAGGTACTTTTAAATCACCCAAGGAGAAAGGCAATCATCAATATGACCCAGCTGCAAGAGCTACCTGTCTAACAGATATACCAGTGCAACAGTGGCACAAATATTATGGCATTATTCTTCATATCTGACTTTTGCATATCGAGATTAAGAGCTGGACTTATATTTCTTCACAATGGTATTCCTAGCACCAAGAGCAAACAACAACATCCAGTACACATGTGTGTGTGTGTGTGTGTGTGTGTGTGTGTGTGTGTGTGTGTGTGTGAGAGAGAGAGAGAGAGAGAGAGAGAGAGAGAGAGAGAGAAAGAAAGAGATTGAGAGTTTGTTATTGTCAGACCTCTCAAAAAGTGCCTTTGCTATACATATAGTCACATTAAACCACGATTATATGTTTCTTTAGAATTTTGTTACATATCTATATACCAGCTACTTTGCCTATTTGAAAATATTATTAAGTTGTGGTAATATATTACTTATGATTTAATAAAGCTTGCCTGAGGGTTCATGATGCAAAGCCAGGCACAGAGGTCAGGCAGTGGTGATACACACCTTTAATCCCAGCAGCCATAGAGCTAGGCACTGGTGGTATACACCTTTAATTCAGGACTCAAGAAATAGGCAGATGGATCTCTCTGAATCCAAGGCCACCCTGGCCTACACAAAAATGAAGAATAACAGAGCTCAGACCTTTGATCTCATCACCTGAAATCACATGCCTTTAATACCAGTACTAGGGAGGTGTGGTATGTACAGTACAGGAGTGGTATGACTGGGTAGAGAAAGGAATAAAAGGAAGGAGGACACAGGAACTGAGAGATTTTTGCCTCTGAGGATTTGTGGAGACAAGATTCCCATTTTAGCTTGGTAGAGTTAAGATCTATTGGCTTGGCTGCTTTGTTTCTCTGATTTTCAGATTGAAGCTTGAACCCCAATATCTATCTCTGGGTCTTTTATTTTTCGTGTTAAGTGGTAGTGTTGTTGTTCTTAAGGGCTTTGGGGAATACTGATTGACAAATGTAACTGTCATTCAGTGCACTTCTTTTGTATATCAAACTATGTGTAGACCACAATATATTACACTTTTCATACAAGTAGATAATCAATAGATATTATTTTGAAAACTTCAAAATTATTTCATTTGATTGATTAATATCAAGCCGGAAATTTTTCTTTTAAATGCCACCTAATGTAAAGAAAAATCACCTTAGATAAATTTAGAAAGTGTAATTGCTGATTATTATGGTATACACACATTCAACTGATCTCCACAGGAAGAAACATTTTTTAATTACTGGAACACCAGTACTTCATGACAGATTTGTAAACTATTATAAATCTAGTTTCAGTTACTTAGCATATCATTGTGATTCTGTTTTCTAATTTTCATGTTACCTAATGAGATAATACACCTTTAATGTCAAAGGGAGTGGTATTTGGAATCAGTCAGCTGCACTAAGTGTCAATGGTCCCAATTTTACTGGCAAAATCTGAATTATCAAAATGAAGAACCAGTCTTAGATATGGCATCTTTTCTGTCAGTTCTGATCAAGGTATCAAGGTATTAGCCTTACCAACAGCAGTGTCACAGGGTATTTCTACGGCCTCCTTGGACTGGTGCTTATGGGCCTTGAAATTCAGAAAGAACTTGGTGTGTTGTTTCCTTCTGTCTTCTTCATGGCAGGCTCAGGATCAGATCCTGATGAAGGTTCCTCCAGGTACACACTTCTGGGGTATTTGGGCATTTGGACTGCCTCTGAACACACAGTGATTCATCCTCCAGAATGCTAGTGACACGTGGATCAAGCTCTTATTGTGCCTCCAATGCCTTTCAGCACTGCCTTTGGGCTTTCAGTCTTTGCTTTGGCTCTGACTGTGGAAGGACAGAGGCTTCCTTCTTATAGTCTTGGTGAATAAAAACTAGAATAGGTGTTCATATTGCGTTAGCCAATTGTATTTTTATGGTGTTCAAATGCATGTCTACATTAACATTCTCATGGTTTTATTTTAGTACTTTGTTCAATTAATTTATGGAATTTAATTTTATATTCTGTTGTTTAATTCCTTTTAGTTGTGTGTGGTATCAAGTTGGACTCCCACTCTCAATAAGAATTTTGGTTCTCTTCAAGGTACTTTTCAAAATGAAAGAAGTTTTAATATATAATGGTTGCCTTTATGCTGTGGTTTACTGAAATAATCACTCAGTGTCCTGAACTTCTTACAATATTGGCATTATATTTTTTAAATCCTTAACATTTTGCATTTCTCATTTATGTTCCTGTTCTGAACTACTGTGTGTTGTTAGGCAGTGTGCAGAGATGTCCATAAGCATTCCTGCATATTAGTCGCATTGCTTCACTGAACCACAATGACATATCTGACATACATCTAATTCCATTTTGTACTTGAGTGAATTTCTAAGAGATTTGCTTTATTGGTTATGTATTACTCTTGTTCAATTTAGTGTGATTTTTCTTTTCTTATTTTGTAGAAAGACTTGTCCGTCATGTTGGTTAAAAAAATAGAAAATTTCTTCTTCAGCAATATATGTTAAATATGTGGACATTTAAAAAAGTCTGTCAAAATAGAAGTGCCCTACATAATGCAAGATTTTTAGTCTTGCACAAATAACCCAGCATGAAAAGTATTTTCCCTGTTCTTCCTTACTCATTTCAAAAGCATCCCTACCTGCCTAGTTATTCTGTGGTTAACAATGTTTCTAATTCTTTTTTATTTTAATTAGAAAGAAAATTATTTTACATGTCAATACCAGGTCCCTTTCCCTCCCCTCTTCCCTTGCCCACTTACCAACTAACACCCTACCTATCCCATACCGTTTCTGCTCCCAAGGGAGAGTGAGGCCTTCCATAGGGGGGGTCTTCAAAGTCTGTCATATTCTTTGGGATAGGGCCTAGGGCAACCCCTTTGTGTCTAGGCTCAGGGAGTATCCCTCCATGTGGGATGGGCTCCCAAAGTCCATTCCTGTGTAGGGTCACTAAGTTATCCTACAGATACTTCAATCTTCAATTTAGTCATTCTCTCAGACCATAATCAATATCAAGTTTGTCAAATGGAGGCTACAGCTGGATCTACAAGAATACTGAGAAGATGTTAAATGGTAGACTGAATCACCCTGATCAGAAAAGTAAGTAGAATAAAGTTGCTTGTCAAATATAAGACAAGAAGCAGGAAGATCCAAATATATATTCTGGTGGCCAGGGGGATTCAGAAGTCAGGGATTTTTTCTCAACTTAGTTGACTACAGTATTAGACAAGTGTAAACAAGTTATTTAAATTGAACACCTGCCACTCTATGCTCATTATGGTTACAGAATTTTCAATTATGATAAATGTAATGTAAGGTATTTAAAAGCAAAGCAAACCCAAATGAGTCATGATAACATGAGACATCGCGATCTACCTTGGAAGATAACAAGATGGAAAGTTTGCAGTCATTTTGCTTGGTAAAGAGAGTATGGACAATAAAATTTTGATTAAAAGAGATTGTACAGGAACAGTGAGCAAAAGAAAGAAAATTCTAAACATTACAGAATTACACTATTATCAATTCCAGTGTTGAGTGTCTTTGTCTTAAATATGAGAGCTGTTTCCTTAATCTTTAGTATTTTGTGTACTTTGCCTTCCATAACTACCAGAAGGGAAGAACTCTAACTTAAGGCAGGTACTGAGGACATTTTACTTGCATGGTGGCTTTTACACATTTGATTATTTGTCAATCCTTGTACCTTCTGTCATCATTGTCTTTCCTGATTCTTACTGCTATGCTAAAAGGAGGGTTAAGACCACTCAAAGGAGTTAGGAGAGTACAGGGGAGTTTATTCTAGGTTTACTTTGTTTTGTAGGTTGTAATATTATGTTCTTTTTTGCCTTAAAGAATCCTTTTGTGGCATTTTCATCTTTTAGAATGATTTGTTCTCTTACTAATATAACTTATTTCCTCAGAGAATCATTCTTTAAGCCTCCTACCTGTTAGAATGTTCTTTCTACCACCTTTCAAATACTGAGTGATGTGTTAGATACTTACACTAACACATTTGAAGGCATGGACCATGTATCATTTTCTTCATCTTTTCATCTTTTATCTTCAATGTCTGCCAGGGTCTGTCAGTTATTATTTAATCATCCTCTATGTTTCAGCTCTCTCTCTCTCTCTCTCTCTCTCTCTCTCTCTCTCTCTCTCTCTCTCTCTCTCTCTCTCCTCAGGTGTGGCCTTGTTGGAGGAAGTGTGCCACTTTGGGAGGTGGGCTTTCAGGTCTCTCTTGCTCAAGCTTCCCTCAGTGTGACAGTCAGTCAACTTCACATGACTACAAGAGAGTCCTACGACTCTCAGATATTCTTCAGCACCACCTTTGCCTGCATGCCACCATGATACCTACTATGATGATAACACACTGAACTTCTGAAACTATAAGCAAGTCCCCATAATTAAATGTTTTCCCTCTAAGAGTTGCTGTGGCCATGATGTCTTTGCACAGCAATAAAAATCTTAATTAGCTAAGACAACATCTTTCACATTTACTAAACTGGAAGTCTACCAGTCACTTCATTAACTTGGTAAGGCTAACTTCTCAAAAAACCACATTTCCACTTATGTCTCCTGTAATCCATACTATTGGTTAATATCAATAAATGAGGTACTGTATTATTTTCAAAACTCATGTCCTTTTCATCCTTACATGAACCATCTTTGCACAGTGTTAATGAAGTTAACCTATTAATTCAGTTAGTTAAAAATTAATCTGGTATTAAAAAAAATCAAAAGTAACTCCAAAAATTCTTTTGGCTGTGATTGACAAAATTAGCACTGCTACATTTAAAAAAAATCAAAGAAATACCTACCTGGATACTATATGTAATACTTGAACACTAACCTGATTACAGGCACCATATGCAACTGAGCTAACCAGATCTTATGAATGTACAATTTGGTTATTTACCTGTCAGGGGGCAACCATTTTTATAGTAACAGTAAATACCTGATACATAACAGCAGTTAAATGAATGAATAATTGCAGATACACTAAAAAAAAAAATGTTCTTTCTTTCAGTCCTTCGGCTCACTTACCTTAAGAATTGCTTGGCATTTAGTTGTAATATGTTCCATGTCTAGAATCTGCTGTTGTATTACAAATTTTCCTGGCCCCATAGAAACTTTAAAGTACTGTAAACCTCAATTCTTTCATGCAGCCCTCCTTATAGCTTCAGTTCCAAGCAGTTCCATGTGGTGATGCATTATTTATGATTTATTAGAGCTTGCCTGAGGATTCAGAAAGCAAAGTCAGTCACAAGACATAGAATCCAGACAGACACCTTTAATCCCAGCAGCCATAAGCTAGGAGGTGGTGGTATACACCTTTATTCCTAGGACTCTGGATTAAGAGGAAGATGGACTCTCTGAGTTCAAGGCCACCCAGGGATACATGAAATTGACTCAGTCTAAAAGAGTAACAGATTACATGCCTTTTATCCCAGTACTAGAGGGGTATAAAAGATAGAAGCAGTGTCTTCAGTATTGAGTAGTAGGCATTCATTCTCCAGCCACACTGAAGAGAGGCAGCAGCTTGTATATGTTGGAATTTTAGGTTCCTCAATCCTTCACTTGAGTTCTAGCCAAACTGAGTGTTTCAGTCTAAAACTGCACAAAATAATAACACTTTCCCCACACGATTATTATAAGTATCAAAGAGATATGCTTTCAAAGTCCTTAGCACAATGTGTGGAACATACTTCAGTAAATAGGAAGTGTTATCATCACTAATTAACTTTGAAGAGGAAGAAAAAATTATATACGTGCTTTCTGGAGCAGTGTTCATATTGTACACTAATCAGAAGGAATGCACCTTCAGCAACAATTATATAATGCTAAAATGTACATTAGATACATGGGTACATAAATTTGTTAGCACACTTAAAACATCTGAAAAATAACTTGCTTTGTCATGAACTCAGCTTATATCATTGAATTTTATCTGGTCCATTTACTTCTTTGTTGCAAAGAAGGAAACCAAATGTTTTAGTTAGGGTTTCTATTGCTCTGAAGAGACACCAGACCATGGCAACTTTTATAAAGGAAAACATGTCATTGGGACTGAATTACAGGTTCAGAGATTTACTCCATTATCATCATGACAGGAAACATGGCAGGACACAGGGAAGACATGGTACTGGAGAAGGAGCCAAAGTTCTATATCTGGATTGGCAGGCAACAAGAATAAAGAAAACATTGGGCCTGGCTTGAGCAATTGAAACCTCAAAGCCCACTCCTAGTGACACACTTCTTCCAACAAGGCCACACCTCCAAATAGTACCACTCTCTATGAGCCTTTGGGGGGCATTTTTATACAAACCACCACACCAATGATTAAGTATGCATTCCAAAGAACTAAATTCCCTAGAAGACATAGAGGACATTTTCCTCCAAGCTGGCCCTTAACAATGATACATAAATTACCTGGTCTTAATCCCCTTTTATAAATGTTCTATTATGATTTCTAATTGAGATACCATATGTAAGGCATCTTTGTTCCTGACCCAAAAAAAGCAGTAGAGACATGAAGTTACACTGACAATTATCAACCTCTGTATAATAAGCTCTGCCTTGTAATATAGGAGCAGAAAGGATGCATACAGAAGTAGTTCCTGACACAGCTCTCTTCTAAAAGTAAAGCTAGTGAGGTATATCATCATAGTAGACTCAAAGATACACTCGATTATAATAATTTTAACATATGCAATAATATATGGACATATTTTTACAAACACAAATAAAAAACCAGATCAAGTGGGCTGAGAAAGTGATCAGTACCATGCTGCCAGGGAACCCAATTAAGCTCCCAGCATCTACTTCAGGAAGTTCACACTGCCTATAACTCCAGCACCAAGGGGAGCTGAAATCTCTTGTCTCTGTAGGTAACTGTATCCCTACACATATACTCATGTACAGATACACACTCATACACACAATTAAAAAATAAAATAAATCTTAAGGGAAAAAATCAGATCAAAAACAGAGAAAAGGGGCAGAGTGGGAGATAAAATAGCAAATAGTAATTTGTAGTAAAGAAAAAACCTCTTGAAAATTTTGCTCCTTAACCTCTCGTTCAAGTTGTAATTTGCTGACCTTCTCATCTATATGTCCTTATGATCAAAGGCATAATCATGGCAAAACTGATTATTATCTACTTCTATCCTTATTCTAATCAAACCCCTATTGCTAACTCCTTAGTGTCACAATCATGTCACCATTCCTTGTTCTCTGATGTTTATCATGGTTGCAATATTGCTGGAGGTCGATCTATAGAGGATGCTTAAGCCATTATGGTTCCACTATTAATGAGTAAATTAGTGTCATAATCATCTATTATTGTGCTTTTTCCAATCATCATCATATTTTGCTATTGGTTTACTTTGCTTTGGATAATAAAAGCAAGTTTAACTCTATCTGATTCCCTCTCTTGCTTTCTGCCTTCTACCATGAAACAATGCAAGAGGGCCCTCGCCTTGTGAAGCTTTCATGACCTTGAAATTCACAGCCTCCAAAGTTAAAACACACAAATCTCTATTCTTTATAAACTCCAGTATAACCACACAAGACAGACTAAATAATATTCTTACTCCTTTTTTCTTTTAACTTTGCTTGAATTTCCTCAAGACAAACACATCTGTTTACATATTCGTCTCACGTTGATCCACTTGTATTTCAATAAAAGAAAACAGTCTGGTCTAAGCATATATAGCCTTTTCTTATTTAGATTTGGTCTCAAGACAGGACTTGTTCAGCCAGAAGAATACTTGCTTTTTTAACAGATTGTCTATTTGTAGACTAGTAAAGTTCTCACTGCTTAAAAACTATGTAGCAGTAACTCAGAATTACCTCCTTTACTCGTTGCTTTAACCCTCATCCAAGCTTCACCAACCTGCTTCTCCTGCCTCTAAGAATCAGGGTCATGATTGGAACATATCTAGGCACTAGTATTCTAATTTCCATGCTCACTAAACACCTACTTGGATTATTATTCTCTTCCAGGAAAGAGAGATTTGAGCACAGTTCCCCATAAATTATATTTTCCTAATAATACTTTTTATAAGTTAGGCTTCCTCTGGCAGGGACCTGGAAAGCAAGTACATAATCTGTCAGTGGAGAGTGGATCTATATATGCTTTGGAGTCAGATGATATTTCAATGAATATTCCTACATAAAAATTTTAAAGAACTAACAAAAATTTCTATGACAGAATTTTAATAGCATTAAGGAATCTTTTCATTTCAATTATTTAATTATTTCCTTTTTGATTTATTACAAAAGGAAATTAAAAGCAATTCTTGTTTACTATAAAGAAAACAATTATTTTTCAAACCATGAAACAATATTTACATTTTTATACATTTCCTTAAGCAGAAAATATGCAGTAATTTGTAAACACATTTTAAAGTAATTAATTCTTCAAATAAAAATAGCAAAACAATGTTCAGGCACCACTGATAAGTGTACAGGTTCTATTGGAATAAAAATTTCCAGTTCAATTATAGTTTTAGCAAAACACATTTTCATACTTTAGAAACATATCTTATCACAGGCCTATTTCCATTCAGTACATAGCCTCAAGTAGAAATTTCTAGACTACTCCTTTTCTCAAGATCATTTTAACCCAATAGATTGGCTGAAGTAAACACCAGAAGTTTACATGGGAAGTCCTTACTTTTCTCTGGTCACAAAGACCAATAAGCTGAGAGAGTAGAATTCAGAAGTGTCCAATAAACTCTCAGAAAAGGTTAAGGATCTCTGTCGATACTTAGGCACTTATGGCTGAATTATGGTTAGTGTGACTCAGAGACCAGTTTTACATTTTTAGTTATGTTATACTAATTTGATTCATATCACATCTTATTTATGGAATTAATAATAAGGATAACCACATGTGGCTGCTGATTGTCACATGCTTGTGGTCACAGATCTAAAAAGCAGAACTTTAGATACAACACATCTTAAATTCTTACCTTGCTACTTCCAGGCAACCTATCTTTGCCATTTTCATGAGACAATAGCTATCCTCTGTACTGTGATGGATAGTTATATGCCAACTTGACACAATTAAATGTCATCTGAGAGGAGGGAAGCTCAATTAAGAAAATGCCATCATAAGATGGGGCTGTACGATTATTCTCAAGAGAAAAATCTCAAATGGCCAGAAAACACTTAAGGAATTTTTCAACATCCTTAGTCATCAGGGAAATGTAAACCAAAATGACTCTGAGATACCATCTTACACCTGTCAGAATAGCTAAGATCAAAAACACTGATGACAGCTTATGCTGAGGAGGATGTGGAGTGAGGAAAACTCCACATTGCTGGTGGGAGTGCAAACTAGTACAGCCACTTTGGATATCATTATAATGGTTTCTCAGAAAATTGGGAATCAAACTACCTCAAGACCCAGCAATACCACTCTTGGGCATATACTCAAAGGAAGCACATTCATACCACAAGAGCATTTGCTCAACAATGTTCATAGCAGCATTATTCATAATGGCCAGAACCTGGAAATAATCTAGATGGCCCTAAACAAAAGAATGGATAATGAAAATGTGGTACATTTACACAATGGCATATTACTCAATGGTAAAAATCAATGACATCTTGATACTTGCAAGTAAATTTGAGTGGAACTAGCAAAACATCCTGAGTAAGCTAACCCAGACCCAGAAAGGCAAACATGGTATGTACTCACTCATAAATAGGTAATAGACATAAAGCAAAGAATAAGCAGACTACAATCCACAGTCCCAGGGAAGCTAGGCAAAAAGAAGGACCCTAAGAGGGACATTCAAGGAGGTGCCCAGGAACGGGAAATAGTTAAGATCTCCTGGGTAAACTGGGACGGGTTAGAAGGGAGAGGATGGGGATGTGAACATGAGGGATCAAGATAGACAAGTTGGGGGAGGATTGGAGGGGGAGAGCAATGAAAGGGACATCATGATAGAGGGGGCCATTAGGGGGTTAGGGAGAAACCTGTTGCTAGTAAACTCCTAGGAATCCTCAAGGATGACTAAGACTCCTGGCAATAGTGGAGAGGTTGGCTGAACTGACCTTCCCCTGTAATCAGATTAGTGACCACCCTAACTCCCATCATAAAATCTACATCCAGTGACTGATGGAAGATTGGGTTGAACTCCTGGAGTTCAGTTGAAGAGAGACAGAGGGATAATATGAGCAAGGGGAAGGTCAAGATCATGATGGGAACTACCACAGAGACAGCTGACCTAAGCTAGTGGTAGCTTACCGACTCTGGACTGACACCTGGGGAACCTGTATGGGACCAAACTAGGCCCTTTGAATGTGGATAATAGTTATGTGACTATTGGGGGTGTGGAGGCTGGCAGTAGGACCAGGACTTATTCCAGGTGCTTGAACTAACTTTTTGGAATCAATTAGCTATGGTGGGATACCTTACGCAGCCTAATTCAAGGGAGAGGAGCTTGGTCCTGCCTCAACTTGGTATCCCAGACTTTGGTGAGTCCCAAAGGGAGGCCTTATCACCTCTGAGGAGTGGATGGGAGGGTAGGATGGGGGAGGCAGATATGTGGCAGAAAGGGAGGGAGAAGGAACTGGGGTTTGAAATGGAAAATGGAAAAAATTAATCAAATAATAGAAAAAAACAAACTCTTTCAGGAAGTGGGGGGGGGGGCATAGGGAGATGGATCTGTAAGCAAGCCTGTACAACGTTTTGGGGGGCAAGGGGTTTGTTTTGTTTTGCAGGCTTCTTTTTGGTCTTTTGTTTGTTTACTTGCTTTCCTGCTTGCTTTTTAAGACAGGGACTCCCTGTGTAGCTCTCTTACTATCCTAGAACTTACTATGTAGACCAGGCTGGCATTGAACTCACAGAGATCCAACTAACTCTGCCTCCTGAATGCTGGGATTAGAGGTACATACCACTACATGTAGGACATTTTCTTAATTAGTGATGGATGTGGGAGGACCCAGTCCATAGTGGTGGTATTGTCTCTGGGCCAGTGATAGTCCTAGGTTCTATAAGAAAGCAAACTGAGGAAGCCATGAGAAGGAAGCCAGTAAGTAGCACCCCTTCATAGCCTCTGCAACAGCTCTTGCCTCCAGGTCCCTGTCCTGTTTAAATTCCTGCTCTGAACTCCTTTGACAATGAACAATAATTGTGCACATGTAAGATGAATGAACCCTTTCCTCCTCGACTTAATTTGGTCATGGTGTTTGATCACAGCACCAGTAACCCTGACTAAGGCAAGTATTATATACAGAAATGGTAAAAACCAAAGAACCAGTATATTTGTCTCATAGTGTTGTATTTCTTTCCTATGGGAAGAGGGCACAGACAAAGTCTTTGTAAATGTTATAGAGATAATTCACTAGTTAAAAACACAGTGGGTTGCACTGTAGTTTCAATAATGTTTACAGGTGGTTTAAATTTTCACCTTCCATCCAAAATGTGAGTTATGGGGAAGTCCTCCATAGCTTTTCAGTAACTTCACTTCCCACAGCCCACACATACCCACTAAAGGACACCAACAAGAAAGGAATCTTATTATAGGAAATAATTCAATCTTCAGGCTCAGTATCCCAACAGCTATCATTTCCCACTATGTTGCAATAAAATATGTATCGATTCCAGAAATGAGGACTAACAGAAGCTAAAGATAATCCAAAAAAAATCAAGCATCAGGAGAGCAGAGAAACACACAGCCTACCATCCTGGTGGCAGGTCACATCAAGTGAAGTCTACAGACTACATAAGAATAGGTACAAATGTGGTACAGGATGAGAAATTCTTTTTTTTCCAAGGGATGGAATACTCATCTTAGAGTTTAGGACCTTTGACCACATAACAGACATGAATAAGGTCTCAAACACCATAAGTTTAATTTGGGGGTGGGGACTGGGAGCTTTTCAAACATTTGCAAAATTAAAAGCAAATTGTTAAGTGTTGCTCTTAAGTTTTAAGTTTGCTTGTATTTCCATCTATTTCCCTCTCTTGGTTGTTAATCGGGATATAGGTCACTCAATAGACAGTTAAAAATAAACAGTCCTAAAATCTGTCCCACTTCCACCAAATCAGAATATGTGATGATGAGAACTGGAATTAATGGTAAATTGAAATGTTTACCATGATGCTTGTGCAAGTCAGATTTTGAGAAATTTTATTGAAATGGATTTGGGGTATGACAAGACAGCTTGGGAACTCACCAAGCTGTCCATAGATAGAAAAGCAAATGGAAATGGCTTAAAATGCTACTCAATGGGAAGATACTCAATTTTTCAGTCATCACATATACTGAACAAGACCATGTACATCATTTTAAAAATGACTATAAATAATTATATACTTTCTATAAAATCAGAGTACTGAAGTTGAGGAATCAGCTCATTAGCACAGCCTTATCCAACATATACAAGACCCTGTGTTTGATCCCCCAACACTGCAATTATAATTAAAATAAGTAACAATGATAATAATAAAATAATAAATTTTAAAATGAAGTACAACTGGGCTATAAAACATCAGTAAGAAGTGTGACCATAAAGCGCATGATGAAATGAGTAACTGTTTAAGCATCTGTTGTTTATTCAACTTGAACTTGTCTTTCTGTCAGGCAGTCATCAACTCCTTAAATAAAACAATTAAGAGGGGTCATTGCTAACTAAACCCGTTTGATTCTGTGGCTGCATTGGTTTGAACTCATACCAACACTCTGCTCAGATTTGAATTATAGGTTATACTAAGCCAAAATTTTCAAGAAGCTTGAAGGAAGAGTTTGGAGGGCTATATTTAGACAGGAAACATGGGCTTGACCACCCACTCATGCTCCAAATAGCTGAAGAATTGATTGATTCCTTTTTCATGGGAAGTCTCCCTCCCTACATCCACTGACTAACAGAATCTGAAAACAACTAGATAGCACAGTTCCTAAAGAGACCTCTGTTTTTTCCTTTTACTCTTTGGCTATTTTGGGGAGGGGGCGCTACCCAACACCCAAATAAATCACACACAGAATCTTATTATTACTCATAAATGCCCAGCCTTAGCTTGGCTTCTTTCAAGCCAGCTTTTCTTAACTTAAATTATACAGTCTACCTTTCCCCTCTGGGCTTTTATCCTTCTTATTTCTGTGTATCTTACTTTCCTTCTAACTCCGTGGCTGTCTGTGTGTCTGTGTGTCTGTGTGTCTGACCCCTGCTGTCCTCCTCTCCTTGTTCTCTTGCTCCTCCCTCTCTTCCTGATTTTTCTTTCTATTTATTATTTCTGCCTGCCAGCCCCACCTATCTTTGCCCCTGCCTGGCTATTAGCCGTTCAGCTCTTTATTAGGACCACCAGGTGTTTTAGATAGGCAAAGAATCACAGCTTCACAGAGTTAAACAAATGCAGCATAGACAAAAGTCACACACCTGAAAATAATATTCTACCACAGATCTCTTGCTTCTAAACTTCAGTGATCTCGCTGAGGGTGATTGTTTATCAACAACCAAAGATAGATGTAATACACATCTACAAATCACAGCCATAAATTTCAGTGTTCACAACAAGCTGACAAGCCCACTGTATTCTGGACCAACCAAAGCATCCTCCATGACTGTGATGACCAGATTTTAAGCAAATAATACATAATATAATCTGGGCCAAAGAGATAGGCCAGCCTGTGAAAACATTAGCTGCGCACCCGGACAACCTGAGTTTGATCCCCAGAACCCACACAGAGTGTGAGAAGCAGAGATACACATCTAATATCCCAGAACTCCTATACTGAGGTGAGGGGGCCAGGAGAGGAGAGTCTTAGAAGCATGCAGGTCAGCTAGGTTGGACTACACAGCATTAGAAACAAGAGATCCTGCCTCATCACCTTGGAAGGGAAAAGACACCTCACAAACCCCTATAACGAGTTGATGGGGGTGGAAAGGGGAGAAGCAGGGGAGGCAAGAGAAGGGGAGGGAGGGAGAACTGGGGAAAATGAAAAATAAATTTTTAGATAAAAATTTTCCTTCTCACCTCCATTCTTTAACACTTGAACAGACATTCACAATTAACTTATCTCAAAAATACTTTTAAATAAACAACATAACCTAGAAAAAGACATGGAGGCAGAATCCCTAAGTGCCAAAGCAAGTTTTCTTTCTTATGTGAGTGACAGTGGGGATGGTGTCCATACTGGGAGGCCCCTGTAGATGATACAGATGGTTGCCTACCTCTAGTAGTGAGCCCCTGCTCTGCTAACTAGCTGTGTCGAAAACATTTACAAGCTCACCTTTAATTGTGAAGATCCCTGGTCAGTTCAGCTATGTGCCACCTGGGTCTGAGCTCTTCTTTGTTCTAGGACTCAGTGAATAACACATGGGAAGATGAACTCCTGAACCTGGAAATCACAGGGCAAACCAGTCCCTGTCCTTGATAGCCAGATCAGAGTCTAAATGCCAGAAGCCCCAGGGCCAGTGGGAATCCAGGAGCTTGTCAGGGAATAGAACATCTTCCATCAAAAAGTAGGTAGGATATTGCTTACAAATGGTGCTCAAACTGATGGAGACAAAAATAAAAAAGCACCCCAGACAGACCTAACACCCAGGTACATCTCATGCAGTTGTACCCTCCTCTGGGTGGAGGACACTCCTCAGATGACCATTGTTCAGCAGGTAACCAGGCCTGGAATGATATTTCTCAGGGTTGTCCCTCATTGCCAGCAGGTGTGAGCTTCTACAAATACATAGAATTAGATCCAAAACAGCACAGTTTTTCACAGCTGTGAAAAACTGCAAGATGAATGGCATAGAAATGGCAGACAGACTTGATGATTTACCCTTTTCTTCTCACACCTGTCTCCAAGTCAGGGAATTACCCACAGACAATTTCAGTTGTATGAGTAGAGTGTTCGCACCACTCAGGAACCACAGTTCTGACCAGAGAAAGGAACCTGTGTGCCTCAGTGTCACTGTGGACACAGTAAGAAAGATTAGCCATCTGCTTTAGACTTCCTTGAAGAACCTCTGCTGTGGTTACTATTTTTTTTTCTGTCACCTGAACAGGACCAACCAGCATGCTCCCAGTTGAATGAACTCATAGGACAAGAGGCTTCAGATGCCAGTCAGCTTCAAGATGCTGCTGAAGAAATACACACAAGGAATTAGATGTTTCTCTGGAGCAATTTGTCCCAGCAATCTCTGTGGGGGAAGTACATTACCTGTTCTTGAGGCATCCAGTTAGATGAGGCTGGTGTCTCAGGACATCCTGGAGACCAGGTTTACAATCCAGCAGCTTCTGGAGCCTCTGTAATACGTGGCATGCCTGCTTCACCACATCATGGTGAAAATCTTCAGGTTTTCTCCACCAGGCATTTAGTGGCTCTTAAATGTATTCATTGCATAATACATCATCAAGCCATCAGATTCTCATGGGTCCAAGACCAACATATAGATACGATCCTTGCAGGCAGTTCGAGAAAAAGTATGTGAAAGAGGATGGGTGGCACCCCAAGCCCTGTTGTGAGGCATTGCTTTGTGAGCCTGGGGAGTGGATTGCTGCTGCTTCTGGTCTCAGGCTCTCAGAAGGGCTTTCCTGGCTGTAAGATGGGCTTCGCTTACAATCACTGGTTACCTGGCTGTTTAATAGAGCAATCTATAAGCAATCAAGAGAAAGCAAGAATGAGTAGTACTGAAGTCCATGTGAGAGGTAACAGAAGGACTGTGAACACCTGACTAAACCTCAGGCATGTGACCTCATCCCCACCCTTTCACAATCTGCTCAGATCAGGCTGCCATTGCTTGGGCATTTTTTAAACTCTTAATTTGCCCTCTGTGCGAGAGATTAATGCCATGGTTTTATATAGTGACGCCTCACATATAAACAACCAGAGTGGTGTTCCATGTCTTCAGCCATTCAGCTGTGAAGAACTCTGCCTGTTTTCTCCTATCAGGGACATTCAGAGGTCACATGGCAGTCTTACATGGGAGATACAGAATACTTCCAGCACTGGCTCCATATTTGAAGTGAATGAAACAGAAAGTAAAACCTTTGGATGAGAATTATGCCTAAAAAGAAAAATTGGCCGGGCGTTGGTGGCACACGCCTTTAATCCCAGCACTCAGGAGGCAGAGGCAGACGGATCTCTGTGAGTTCTAGGCCAGCCTGGTCTCCAGAGCAAGTGCCAGGATAGGCTCCAAAGCTACACAGAGAAATCCTGTCTCGAAAAACCCGGTCTCGAAAAACCAAAAAAAAAAAAAAAAAAAAAAAGAAAGAAAGAAAGAAAGAAAGAAAGAAAGAAAGAAAGAAAAGTTGGGCACCTTACCATGGACTGTGTGCATGATTGTGTGAAAATGATGTTTGGGGTTAGAAATAGATTTTATACCCTGTGGTGTTTACAGTGTATATAATGGTTGTGTATATAATGGTTTTATATGGTTTTACAGTGTATATAATGGTTTTCATAGGGCTATGAAGTGCACATCAAATCTGAGCACCTTTACTTAATTAATTAAACTTAATTAGCACAATGTAGCTAGGTTAGTATTGCAGCTACTGTTGTGTTGTCTCCCAAAAATTTATACAAGCCTGTATAAAATATGAATCTTCTCCAAATAAACTATGAATATTTTCTATAAAAAGAATTAGACACAAGGCAAAGTAAGAGGATGTGGCATATTAAACCTCTAAAGTTATGTTCCAGAAGCAACCAATCAAAATAATTCTGGAAATTAGATTTGTAATATTTTAAAAGAATTAGAAATAGGATATTAAAATCCATCTGTGTCTATTTCAGATCTCTTCCTCAGATTCAGGGGGTTCCACAAAACCCAACAAAACTTCCCGTTAAGGTGCAATCCTTCAACAATGTCATGGGTAAAATCACCCACCAAGTCCACACCAACTTATGATCCTTATCATCTTTACCTGCGGTATTTCTTCAGACCAACATTCTCCTCCCCCTGGGATGATTTATTTACATAATGACACATTTGGCTTTGGTTTGTCCTTATGTCTTATTCCTACTCCCAGTTACTTGTCCTCAGCACCTACTGCTTACTTCTCATGTTTATCACAATCTCTAAATGGGAAAAGGTACCAGTCTTCCCCCTGACACTAACTTATATGATCCCCTGTTGATCTCATCTAAATGAAAGACCCCGAAGAGGCACTTTCGTAGAGGGAGACCCACACACCCAGGAATCAGCGAGGCCACGAACTGGATGTAAAAAACAAGAGGCTTTATTGGAGACGCGGGTACCCGGGGCGACTTAGCTTTTCTGAGGCCAAGCGCGCCGAGCCAAGGGAAAGGGGTCCTTATATAGGGAAAAAGGCGCAAGCTAGGAGCAGGGATTCTATTTGATGGTTCAAATGAGGCACAGAGCCATTCCAGATCAGCATATTCTCAAGGTCTGGTGTCTGGTACAACAGACTTGATTCCTCCCTCCGCGCCCAGGTGGCTGACCTTGGGGGTGGAGACCTTGGGACGGAGTGTTTCTCAACGGGGGGGGGCGTGGGGGCGAGGGGTGCTCGGCCCCAGCCCCGGCGCGGTGCCAGGGCAGCCCCGCCTGGGTGAACCGGCTTGGGAGGGAAAACGGCAGCCGGGGGAAGTGGAGGCCGGCGGGGGCAGGGCGGCTCTGCGGCAGCTCGCCCGCGCTGCACTCTCCAGCCCCTCCCGGCTGCTCCAGAGAGAACATCCAGCATCAGCATAGGCGGGGGGAAGACAGAGAGGCAGCGGGCCTTTCATTCCCCCATTTCTCTTGTGACTGAATGAAATCTTTCATTCAAAGGTCTCTGGTTAGGTCTTTCTCTAAGCTTGGCCATGCTGTCTCTAATTATTCCTGTATGGTCTGTAAAAATGATAAATCTAACCCTCGTCTGTTCTGCAGGACCACCTCAGAGAGTGATGCTAAGGATTTTTCGAGTGCACTGACTGACTCTTCTAGGACCTGGATATCCGTGTGCATGGCTTGTTGTAGAAGCTTAAAATGATTAATTCCCTGTAAGGCAATGGTTCCGGTCCCTATGCCGGCTGCTATGGCCCCCACTGTTATCCCTCCTAATAATAGGGCCACGGTAAAGGATATTGGCTCCCTCTTATGTCGGGTTGACTTCTCTAGTACCCTATAAATATATTCAGGTTGGTGATATGTGACCCTGGGCCAAAGTTCTGTCAATATACAAAAGTCAATAGTGGCATTGAGAACGGTAGTAGAGACGCAGGGGGTCAAACCAGTACTGCCTATGCATAGCCCCTTTCCTGAGACCTCAGACAATGTGAGCTTGTGCTGCATGGCAGTTTCACAACTGGTAGGCGCTGAGGTCTAGTGACGCCGGACCCAGACAGTGTCCCCGATCTGGTAGGAATGGGGAATGGTAGGATGGTCCCTCTGGTCTTTATAAGTTTTTTTTTTTTAAAAGGTGTGAGCCCATATGGCCTAGGGGTATGCTAGGGGGAGTAGGAGGACCCAGTCTCTAGTGTCCCCATCAGGGAGTGATAGGTACTGGCATCCCCTCGCAAGGAAGTTCCCTTTGACTTAGCATTTCAACCAGGGAGAATGGACGGCGAAATTCTTTTCCAAACTGCTTCCTGCTGACTTTGGGACGAAGTTAAGGACCCCAGAAGGTTGAAATGCTAGTCAAAAACAAAAAGGAATTTAGGCAACGGGGAATCCATCAGGGGCTTCTGGTTAGCAGACACTGTTGCAGAGATAGGGGGTGTCCATATCAGCAGACTAGTTCACATCCATAGCAAGTCTAGGGTTCGCAGTCTACTTAGAACAGTCTGAAGTCAGCAACTGGTACTCAGATGTCTGTCAGAAGCAGAAACCTGTTTAAGACATATTTAAACTAGGAACAGAGGTTAAAACTTATTTATAGAAGCCCACAGTGCAGAAAAAGCAGATATCTGGATATCTGTTCAAACAGCAAGAACACATTTATAACTTTGAGTCCTAGCAAAAACTACAGATTTGGGCTATAAGCATGTACATTTTTCTTCTGTCCAGAGAGCTAGGTATGGATTGGACAGGGGTGCCTTTGGCCTGATGAAAAGCCCTTTAAGTTTGTACTTAGATGACAACCAAAATAAACTTAAAAACCTTGAGCTTGTGCCTGAACAGTAGATAGTCATTATTTTATCAGCTAACATACTGACTAGTCTATAGTGGATCTAACTGTCTGATGCTGTCAAGCTGACAACCAGTAATATTTCAGAGATCTGAGAAGGGTATATTTTATCCGAATCTACTAAAAAGTGACAGAAGCCAGTTAGAAGTAGGTCCATATACAGTTAGCCAAACCCAAGTTTCTCCATTACCGTTGGAGGCAGCTGTCTCAAAGAACAACAATCTTCGCCAGGCCTATCTGTGAGAGGTTTTATTTTCTCTCTGTGGAAGAGGGACATGGAAAAGACTGACCTTGTTTTGTCTAGGCAAAGGGGTACAATCAATTTTCCAGCGTCCAGCAGCTTTGTCCACAGTCTCGGCCAGGTTCTGGCAGGCGGCAGGTTTCATATCTGAGCATCTGCTCATTGGTCCAGGTGCAGGAACTGAGGTGCCTGTAATCTTCGGGTCATTGTCAGGATCTGGCAGTCTGTCTGACATTATAAACTTTAAAGATAACAATTTAAATGCCATATTCTGAAGATCTCTGAAGCATTAGAGGTCTGTTTGTCTGTTTTAATTACTTGCCTTAAGCACACATTAAGTATACAGGTGGCTAGGTAAGGTCTTATTTCTGTAAATAATTTTTAGTCTGACTGTAACTGGTTTTAACTTAGTAAGATGTTTGAAACAGCACAGCTGAACTTAAAACTGCATAGAGCTACCTTATATTCCTTAAACAGTAGCTTAACTTCTTTCTTAGGCAGGGTTTTTCTGTGACTTTGGAGCCTGTCCTGGAATTCGATCTGCCGGACCAGACAGGCCTTGAACTCATAAAGATCCATCTGCCTCTTACTCCCGAGTGGTGGGATTAAAGGCGTGTATCCCCAATGTTCTAAACTTAAGGCGTGTGCTACCAACATCCTGAGCTTAAAGGTGTGTGTTATCAACATCCTAAATTTATTTTTAAAATATAAACTGTAATACCTTATAATAGATCAGCATCTTTCATAAAACAAAAACTTTACATTGTCAGGCTTTGCTCAAAAATAATTTTAAATTGAAGCTCTTTAAGTACAAACATTAATAAAAACAAACATAAAAAAAACTGGTTTTAAAAAGAAATTTAAATTCCCTTAAGGTCTTTCTGTAATATATAGAAGCATTAACATTGTAAATCTCAATTGAAAAACTTGTTTCTAAGATGGTACCTCTAATTTCCATGCGGTCATCTTTAGTCAAGATGGCGGTTTAAGTATTCCTTTTTTTAATTTTAGCAAAATGGCGACCAGTCAAGTCATATGAACATTTTAAAACAAGTATATATAAAACAGAATTAGCTTAATATGGTTAAAATTTTAGACATGAGAAACCATAGCACAGTTTACATTTTTCTCTGACTTATAATAACCTTTTTTCTGATTTTTAACAACTTTCCTCTGACCTTTTATAACTTGCTTTGACCCTCCATAACTTTCTGTAACAATCTTCTCTGCTATGACTTGCTTGCTTTAATTTTCTATAACCTTTTAGTTCATTTCTCTGACTCTCTTAGACATTCTTAGACAAGTTTCCTTTTTTTTTCTTTCCCTCTTTATTATTTAAGTCTCCTACATTTTTTTTTCATTTCTCAGTTAACATCAAAATTTTATCAAAGTCCTTTTTACAGTTCTTAATAACTTTAAGGCCGTTTAGATGTCCGGAACAGGCCAGATAAGTTTATACGCTCGAGCTGAGGAACAAAGAGTAATTCATTTGCGTTTATGCACATCAATTATAAAACAAAGGCCAAACAACACAGAACACAGAACAGGTTTTCGCAGCGCAGTTTTCAAAGTACAAATCCCTCACATTGAGGGCTTCCCAAGTTCAAAATACAAATCCCTCACACAGAGGGCTTCAAACGCTACCAGGACGTCTCCTGGAGCCGCGGTCGGGAGTTCGGACCCGTCAGTCCCTCCTCGGATCCGCCTACAAATGTACACAGCTGTATACTACAAACGCAAGCGCAATTCACAAGACAGACTCAGACCAGACAAGACAAAACAGCGGATCCGCACAACACTTACCTCCCAGACGTGGGTCGGTGGTCCCTGGGCGGGTCTCGATCCCGGACGAGCCCCCAAATGAAAGACCCCGAAGAGGCACTTTCGTAGAGGGAGACCCACACACCCAGGAATCAGCGAGGCCACAAACTGGATGTAAAAAACAAGAGGCTTTATTGGAGACGCGGGTACCCGGGGCGACTTAGCTTTTCTGAGGCCAAGCGCGCCGAGCCAAGGGAAAGGGGTCCTTATATAGGGAAAAAGGCGCAAGCTAGGAGCAGGGATTCTATTTGATGGTTCAAATGAGGCACAGAGCCATTCCAGATCAGCATATTCTCAAGGTCTGGTGTCTGGTACAACAGACTTGATTCCTCCCTCCGCGCCCAGGTGGCTGACCTTGGGGGTGGAGACCTTGGGACGGAGTGTTTCTCAACGGGGGGGGCGTGGGGGCGAGGGGTGCTCGGCCCCAGCCCCGGCGTGGTGCCAGGGCAGCCCCGCCTGGGTGAACCGGCTTGGGAGGGAAAACGGCAGCCGGGGGAAGTGGAGGCCGGCGGGGGCAGGGCGGCTCTGCGGCAGCTCGCCCGCGCTGCACTCTCCAGCCCCTCCCGGCTGCTCCAGAGAGAACATCCAGCATCAGCATAGGCGGGGGGAAGACAGAGAGGCAGCGGGCCTTTCATAAACTCACCATTCCAAACATCATGAACATGACAGTATGCCCAAATGCTTATCTGCAACCCATGGAATACTCCAAAAACCCAGACTCACACACTAAATAGCTGTGTATTAATGAGCCTCTGGGAGGTAGGGTGGGCCAAGTTAAGATTTCTATCTGAACTAAACTAGGCCCTAAATAATTTCTACAGATTACCAACTAAGCAGATAGAAATCCATGCCATGTCCAAAGGAAAAGTGAGGCCTTTGATCATAAGTAATCCAGCCGTGGCTTCTATCTTTATCTCCAATGGAGTGGCTTCTAACATGTAGACTCATGAGGGTCAACACTGAATTGTGGTCATTCCCCTTCATCTGTCCCATCTACAATGTGTCCCTTCTATGGTTCTAACCATTCAGTTGAATAATCAAGCCTCTTTCCCAGACATTAAGGCTGAGCATGGAATCCCACCATAGGGAATGGGCTCCAACAAGCTAGCTCATGCACCATGGATAGATACTGGTCCTACTGCCAGGGGCCTCTCAGGTATTCCAAGTGTCACAACGTCACCCACATATGGAGGGCCTAGTTTGGTCCCATGGAGGCTCCACAGCTGTTGGTCTAGAGTTCATAAGTTTCCAAGAGCTTGGTTCAGCTGTCTGTAGATTTCTCCATCATGATCTTAATCTCCCTTGCTCATATATTCCCTCCTCTCTCTCTTCCACTGAATTCCCAGAGCTGGGCCTGGTACTGGGTTGTAGATCTCTGCTTCTGGTTCCATTATTCTTAACACCTATTCATGCCTTACTAAGTCTCACTGGCTCTTCCGTGTGTGTGTGTGTGTGTGTGTGTGTGTGTGTGTGTGTGTGTGTGTGTGTGTGTGTGTTAAATATATATCTAAATATATATATAATATATATATATATATATATATATATATAAATCCTCATTTTGCCATCTCAACTGCATGCTAGCTGAACCCAAGACCCTTGTCTGAACTACCGAAAAGACTTTACAGTAGGTCAATTACTGGCCCTAACTCTTCCCTCCTTTCATGATATTTTTTACTACTATTGAATTGAAAGATTTGAATAACTTTTTAAGGGTCGAATAGAGATCCAAAAGTATTATTGTCCCATGTCTTAATGGGAGGCATTGTCATATTACTTCCCCTGGCTAACGCAAATTTAGAATAAGTGATAAGGAAGAGACATGTGCTTGAGATATTCCCCAGAAAACATATCTGACTAGACTCCTTGCCCCCAGAGATTGTGAATTTGTGGAGTTCATCCAGTGCAGCACATCCAACTTAGCTTGGAAGGTGCATGAGCCAAAAACAGCAAATGAGTAAACTCACAAATAGAGACATTATTCCACACAGATGATCTAGAATCTCCTCCCATTAGTGTGGGCTAAAGGAAAGGTATGGCTATCATTACAAACACTGTAGAAAGCTATATAGCCAGTAGACTGTTTCTTCTTTTCATCTTCTAAAATTTTGTCTCTATACATCAGATAAGTTGATGTTTACTCATTCTACCTAATTTCTGTTAATTTTCAATGGCATAAACTTCTGTGGCATTTCTAATAACAAAATAAATATAAGGATGTCTTTATTTCAACATTGTGTTCATGTTACTGCATTTTAGATGATTTTGACAATAGGAATAAATTCAAACATGATAAATTAGAGAAAAGACAAGTAATTCTATTCCCAGCTCCCAGTGTCAAGAAGTATCTATCCAGGAAACCTCGGTCAGCTAATAACCATTATACATGGTGCATCTTTCTTTACAAGTAGTAGTCACTATTTTGTGACTTACAGAATGAAAACAAAACCATTTTTATGTGGCATGGCAACATAACATCTGTGTTTTAGTTTAGAAACTGTCACTCAAAGATTTGTAACATATTTCAGCCTTTAAAAATAAACTAAGTTATATATTAATAATCAAGGATATTATTAAATATGATTTAGTTTAAACTATATACAAAGACAATTTGTCTTTGAACTTTTCAAAATGTCCTCTGTTAGCTAATTAAATTTCAAATGTCTGTATTTCTTCCTTGAAGCTAAGATATTCAACAAAAGACTGAAATTAATAGTAATCATCACATTATAAGGAAATATTAAAATTAGAAATACATACTTTATGATTAAAAATTTATAAAAGTCTATGAATAGGTGATATATTCCCTTTCATATTTGTTCTTTTTCTAAATAAAATATTTATGCTTCATACACATTCCTTAGAGTGACTAATTTTCCAACACAAGTGTTAGACATAATCTTCATGTTAATTGACTGAAAACCAGTGAGCCTTCCACTTAAAGGATCAGAGACTGTGTCTTTCACATTGTGCATCTTGATACCATTATTTCCAATTCCTTCATATTCACCCTCTGTCCTAGCAACCTCCCCCACAAAATAAAATTTAAGAGAAAAGGAAGACAAAGAAAAGAAAAAAGTAAAAGAAGATAAAAATCTCATCATAAATCTCATCATGAAAGCTGTAGTGTGACATAGTGACTCATGCAGTATACCCAATTATCTATGTATCTTCAATTGCAAGTGTTCATTGCAAAGAGTTTGGGTCAAGGCCTTTGGTTTTTGCTACAGCATTGACACTGGGCCCTCACTGGGGTTCCGGTGGAGATGCTGCAGTTTTGGATCTAAAAGATATGCCGCTTCGTGTGCTCCAACAGATTAGAAATGGAGTGGATGTTGGAGTGGGCCAACTCATAACCCTGGTTCTGGGCCTGGGTAGTTGCAGTGTTGGTCAGCCCACCTGCTGTAATGACTTTTAAATGCTATTAAATACCTCCACTCTAACCAGCAAATCCCATTTAGAGTGCTTGGAATTTGATTATTTGTGCATTCATGTTTTCTTTTTCCTTGCCACTTTTTTTTATTGTTGTCTGCCTCCTTCATACAAAATTAACCACTGAGCATAAACACAGCTCCTTCCTTTTTTATTTCTGACAATGCTTACAAAATCCCCAGTTTCTGCTTATCAGAGGAAGATCCTTTCTGTTGACAGAAGTTTCTGTCCTGCCTGGTCCCGCTGCTGTTTAGTCCCAAATAAACACACACAGGCTTATCTTAATTATAAACTGTTTGGTCAATGGCTCAGGCTTCTTATTGGCTAACTCTCTCTTAATTACTAGCCCATTTATATTAAACTATGTGTTGCCATGAGGCTGTGGTTTATCCATAATGCTCCAGCATATTACTCCTTCTGAGGCTACATGGTGTCTGCCTTGCACCTCCCTGCCTTCCTCTTCCCTGAATTCTTCTAGACTGGTAGCTCTGCCTATACATTCTGCCTGGCTACTGGCCAATCAGTATTTATTCATCAAACAGTAAGAGAAACATATATTCACAATATACTAAAGGACATCCCCCACAACCTTTCTACCCCAGACACCTACATTTTCAGATTTCACTGGTATTCATGAGTGGTCCTGCCTCAGAGCCGTGCTGGAGGACAGTTGCCAAGGCAAAACAATCACATCCAGGTCCCATCCCCTCTAAAGCTCAGGAAGCATGCAGAATAGTGGGTAAAAATTATGTAAGTGCCAGAAGAGTAGGGAAATTGCTAAGAAATGCCATTCCCTAGACTCAGCACAGCTATTATAATAATCAATTCACATCAACTGTACTTACCTTCACTGAGCCAACAAAAAACCAACCCTATCAACAATCAGTCAAGGAAGTTGTGAAGAGGCCCATGTCTATTGATAGATTCTGGGAGTTGGAAAACGCTGTCTTCAGTTGTGTGCCCCTAGCTGACACTCTTAGGCTCCAGTAGGTAGCTGCAAAACCATGGTAAGACAGAGCTGGTTAATCTTGCTGGATTACAAAAGAAAACAAATAGACCTTTGTGTGTGAAAGAGATTTGTGGGGATTACAGGTATGGAAAGGGGTGGGTGGAAGTAGGAGTGGTCAGTATACAAAATATACATATGTCAAATTGTAAATAATGTTAGGAATGATTTAAAATTTATGAAATGAGTAAAGAGTAGCCATACCCAATGACAGTTCTAGTCTGAATTCTTCAGAGAAGAAATCAAAAGCAGATATGTCTAGGCTGAAACTGTCTGCATTTGTACTCATTGCTAAGGAAGGATGTTATCCTTAGCCTCGTCTTACTTGCATAATTATAGTTTTTGTAATTTTCAAGCCACCTACATTTGAATCTAGCCTCATTTAAAAGTTGCTACAAGAGGGGAAACTGTCTAATAAAGAGGCCCAGCGGAGACAGTGGTGGTCAATGTAAGCTCTGCAGCTGCACAAAATAGGCCCTGAAGAATAGTTTCAGCTTCCCAATTAAGCACAATTGAAGTTGATGCTATTTGCTGTGAAGTGTGGAAGAAAACCAGGATTTTGATCACAGATTCTCCAGTTCTAGTTCATCCTTGGCCAAATGCCTCCCGAACAGCATTTACATTCTTGATGGTGTTCCAGGAAAAATACAATTTATTTTATGTGACTTGTTATTTCCTATAGTCTTGGCTGACTTGCTCAGGCTAACATTTTTAATTGAATAATTCAAGAATCTGATGAAAATTATAAGCTTGCATTGGTAACAAGCAAAAATCATACATCACCCAAAAGCTTTAATCATGAAAGCAATTATAGGTCACAGACTCACACTCTTACCAACCACCATGACCAAGGCAGCTAGAAGATATAGTTTTTTTTCTCATTGAACATATAAATAAACATTAAGAATTCATCCAGAAGTTAAACACTACTGTGAATCCTTGAAGAAAAAAAAAAGTGTGGCCTTTTTGTGTTAATCTGTTTTCCCCTCTAAACTGGGCAGTGAGAGTTAATTGCTAATAAGCCCTGCCAAGGGGAATAGGTGGATCTGGAGGTTGATGGGTATCATCACGTGTCACTCAAGAATTCATTTGAATATTGTGAAATTTCTTCTATGTAGTGGGTAATGTGTATTTATTTGTGTGTTTATCATACCACACAAGTGCACATGTATATGGCATGAGTGTGTTTGGAGAATAAGAGTCTGTTTAGGATGGTTTTCTCTATTACTATTCATCTTGTTATTTAAATCAAGGTCTCACTGAACCTGAAGCTAACTGATTGAACTACACTCTCTAGCTAATGAGTTCCACAGATCAGTCTGTGACTGTCCCTCCCTACTGTTCAGTGCTTGGTGTAGGCAGATTTTTCTGTCCCACAAGCCAGCTCCAAATAATCACTCAGAAACTTATTATTAATTATGAAAGCTTGGCCAGTAGCTTAGGCTTGTTTTTTAGTAGCTCTTATAACTTAAATTAACCCATTTCTATTAATCTACATATTCTACATATTACCACATAGCTCATGGCTTTGCCTATCCTCCAGCATTCTCCCTCTGTGTCTTCTGGCAATCTGCCATTCTTCTTCCCCATGTCCTCTGTGTCTTGCTGTCCATCCAATACCTCCTGCCTAGATAATGGCTATTTAGCTTTTTCTTAAATCAACAAGAAGGCACCTTGGCAAAGATAGATTTTCACAGTATACAAAAAGATTATGCCACAACATTTCCCCTTCTGTCTAAATAAAAAGAAATCAGTTTAACTCTAATACAGTAAAAGTATATATATATATATATATATATATATATATATATATATATATGTATCAATTATAAGGCAAGAATTACATTCACAATGTCTAGTCCATTTTTATTTTGAAATTTCAGAGAAAATAATCTATTACTTGTCCTAGTTTGGTGATTCCAAAGTTCTGTACCTAACAACGTACCTTCTATCATAACTAAGGAAAACTCTAACAATAACTATCTAGTCTTTAATTCCATCAAAGACCCAAGAAGAATAAAATATTATTTGAGTAGACAGGAAATGCAGAGCAAACAACTTCCAAACTATAGAATATTTTCTTATAATGATATACTCACAATGAGCACATAAATACACAAGAGATAATCAAACAATTACAGAAAATGTTTGGCATAGCCAATAAGAGAATATTAGTGAGTTTAAATAGCAAATACGTTTTTTAAATATTTAATGTGCCCAAAGGAGGAAGAAGAAATATTGCAGCATACCATGAATAGAGATGCATAACAGGGAAAGCAAAGAAAGAGAATAGTGTGGACTGTATTCCAGTGACGATTTCTTTCACTGTGTTAATCAATGACAGCTTAGTGTATGAGCCAATAGTTTAGTACAGTTTCTATATTTTTAAATATTCAACTCTTTAATATGTAGAGGAGAAAACTGAGCAAAAAGAAGTAGGAATAAGAATAGCATGAGGAAATGGAGGAAAGAACAACGGTCCTCTATCTATCTTGTTATTTTGAACTTCTCTGCAAATAGAGGGACATGTGTAACTTCCTAGCCAGACTATGAAATTATCCTCCCTTCAGAATCTCAAGCACTCAGCAGAGTCTCCTTGACCTGCTGAGCCATCTTGATGGATGAAATTAAGAAGATTTTTGATATATACAGGTCAAATAAGTGTAGTAATATTTTTGAATAGAAGAAAAATTCTAAGAACGTGGCTACCTCAAAGTCTCAGGATATTTCTAAATGGAGTGATGGATGTAGGCCATGCTTATTCATAGTAGAGTAAGGTAAATCTTCCAGACAAGAACTGAGTCTAAAGAACCTACAGATCTGCCTGGGATCTCAGAGTAAATAGGTAACTTGCTGAATTTAAGAACTAGGCACCGGTTGTGGTGGTACATGCCAGTAGGATTTGCTGAAGGAGGCAGAGGCAGGAGGATCACGAGTTTGAGGCCAACCTGGGCTACATATTTAGCCGGGCGTTGGTGGCACACACCTTTAATCCCAGCACTCTGGAGTCAGAGGCAGGTGGTTCTCTGTGAGTTCAAGACCAGCCTGGTCTACAAGAGCTAGTTCCAGGACAGTCTCCAAAGCCACAGAGAAACCCTGCCTCAAATAAATAAATAAATAAATAAATAAATAAATAAATAAAAATAAATAAATAAAAGAACTAGGCTATGAGTGTGAACAACTGTGTGAAGTCCATGACACCTTGCTATGCAAGGTAAAGAGCCACTTATCCTGCTTCCTTCCCTTCTGAAATTCTTGCCTCAGAAAAGGCACACATGTATATTGTAGGAAAGATAATTACAGCCAACTGAGTCCCCATTAGTGTTCATCCTATTCCAGCCATGAGTTCAAAAGGGAAAAAAAGTGAATGCCCACCTCAGTATTCCAGTAGACAAAATAAATTTATAACAGTATAAGAGATTCTAGGAGTCCCAGTAGCCAAATGCAAATGAAAGTATTACCTTATTGGGAAAAAATAAGTAACAAAAAGTAAAAAGAGGGAAGATGCATATAGTATTTGTACTTCCACAGTTATTGTATTCTGAGTAGATTCTGTCTAAGCTCTATGAAATGATAAGTACAAAGACTATATTACACCCAACTGTGCATGAAGGTAAAATACCAGGAAATATGCTAATCTCATGACCAATGTATCTGTAAAAAAATACATGTTCAGATTTACAAGAGCAAAGAAAACCTTAGAAAAAATAAATTAAATATTCATTATCTGGTCATTTAATAATTGCTTTAGAAGTATTATTGACCACATCCTTCATCTGGAGTAGCAGATGAACTTGATGTCTCCATGTCTTATAAACAGAAGCAGCAGCTAAAGAACCTTGTCCAAGTACATGCATGATGGAAAGCATAATTGAACAGAATGTTTAACCTTGAAGCAATGCTTCTAGTTGAGCACATGGAAAGAAATGATCAATTCTTCCACTGCCTGGATCACAACAAGATGTGCCACTACATGGTAGAAATCCGGTCTTCTGTCTGAGGATTGCACTCCACTTAAAACCAAGGGAAAGATCATTTTTTTATAAAACAGAAGGACATGAAACTTACCTCCAGACAGTTTCTAATGTAGAACAACCATCTTTGCATCACCATCGCCACTTACTTGTCTCATTACTCTGGGTAATTACAGGAACACTTCACTTGTATGGGTATTTTTCCTTAAGAAATATGCAATTCAAAGATTATTAAATGCTACCGGGTTTGCAATGCCTTGGAATGGTTTAAAAATATTAATAGAGATTCTTACAGGGTCAAAAAGTTTTATAAAATGAAACCACCCCAGGTCTGTCCTTTGTATCTCACAGCTTAGGAGGTTAGCTTCATTAGTATTACTAATTAGCATAATGATTTCAACTTTCCAGATTTAATTACAATTTGAAATGATGGGGAATGTTCTTCTGTATATATGTTTCTCTTATTGGTTGATGAATAAAACACTAATTGCCCAGTAGCCAGGCAGGAAATACAGGAAGGGCTACCAGATGAGGAGAATGCTGGGGAGAGGCAGCAGAGAAGAGTTGCCAGGGAGAGATACCATGTAGTTGCTGAAGGAATAACATGTTGGAGCGTTCTCCAGTAAGATAAGGCCATGTAGAAATACATAGATTAGTAGTTATGGGTTAATAATTAAGAGAGAGCTAGCCAGTAAAGAGTCTAAGCCATTGGCCAAACAGTTTCTAATTAATAAAAGCATCTGTGTATTTATTGAGGCCTGGAGGGCAGCAGAACCAGGCTGAACAGAAAATTTTGTCTACATGAAATAGTCTGTAAAATTACCAGATCTATTCTACACAAAATGAAATGTGTAATAAAGCAAAAATACTAACAAAATTTCTTATATATGGCCTTTTACACAACAGGTTATTGAAGCAAGCTTACTTATTATGAATTATCTGAGAGGGAATGGGTAGATAATATTTATAAACACCCTATAACAGCCTGTGCATTCCAGAATGAAAATAGTGTGAGGGCTGTGCTGTGACGCAAGCAAGCTCTAGAAAAGACTTGAAACTTCACAAAAGTTACTTAAGGACTAACATGAGTGAAAATGTATTTAAAATTACATTGAATTGGCTTGGCATCTTTGATCAAATCCAGAAAAAAAAAAGAAAAAGGAAACAAAATTAATTTTTCAAAAGCTGATCAAGTAAATTATTCCTCAACCTGATTTTTATCATGTACATGTTCTTTAGAAATACCATATAATTTGGCTAAGTTAGTGCATTTCTGATTATTAAAAAAGTATTGCAAATATAATTAAATATAATAATGTATATCTTTAAATGAATAAATACAAATTACCAGCAAATGTATGAAAATGTTCAATCTATTAGCCATTGGATAAATATAAACTAAAGCCACAAAAATGGCTACTATAAAGAAAATGTTGATGCGAAGGGGGGAAATGTGGTTATGATGGAAAGTACGCCTGATTTTTAATTTATACTATAGAGTTATAGTGATAAAAACATCATGATACTGTCACAAAAATAGACACATTAATCAATGGAATAAACTCTAGGACTCAGGTATAAGTCTATTGGCCTACAGTTACCTGATTTTTGACAAAGGTGCCAAAAAGGTGCATTGGAGTAAGGATAGCATCATTAACAATAGGTATTGGGGGAAAATGGCTATCTGGACATAGAAGAATTAAACTTGATATTTCTTTCTCATTCTGCACACAAATCAGTTCCAAGTTGAACAAAGACTTCAATGTTAGACTTGAAACACTGAAATTTCTAGAAGAAAGAACAGGGGAATAGCTCAAGGTATTCCTTAAGTAGGGAATTTGTGCAAAGGATTCTGGCTGCCCAGGAAATAAGACCAACAATAAACAAGTGGGACTTGTTGAAATTAAAAAGCCTCTGTACTCCTCATTACTTAGTTTCTCTAGGTCTGTGGGTTGTAGCATGGGACTGACCTAGGATCTCTGCATATATGTTATGGTTGTGTAACTTAGACTTCGTGAGAAACTCCTAACAGTAGGAGCAGGGGCTGTTTCTGACTGTGTTGCCTGCTTTTGGAATCCTTTTCTCTTAAAAGATTGCCTCATACAGCCCTAAGAGAAGAGGAGGAGCCTAGTCTCCTTGAAACTTGATGTACCATGGCTGGCTGATACCCATGGGTGACCCATCTGTTTCTGAAAAAAAAAAAAAAAAAAAAAAACAGTGAATGTGGGGGTAGGGGGATGGGAAGAGACTGGGAAGAGGGAAGGGAGGGGAAATTTCAATTGGGATGTAAAAAACAAAATTAATTAATTAATTAACTAATTAAAACAAGATTAAAAAGCTTCTGCACTGCAAAGGTCACCTTCTGTTGATCAGCTGAAGACTCTACAGAAGAGGAGAAAAATCTTCACCTGCTATATATCTGACAGAGAATGGGTGCCTGAGTTACACAAGGAACTCAAGCACTAGACACCAAGAAAACAATGTGGATATAATGTGGAAATTGTTATGCTGCACTGTTTAGGAAATTGTGACAATAAAAAAGTCTGTGCATATTCAGTGGAGATGACATTTTTGATTCATGGCTTCTTGAGTCAATACATGCATACTGTTGGACAAACTGAAGGGACCTTCATTTTATCTCATTCTCAGCTACTAGCTTTCTACATCTATTTTCTCATTAATACTTTGGTTAGTAACATTGTAGAAACAGATCACCCGCCAAAGTAAAAGCATTGATTATGAAAAACTGTACAACAGCTATCTTCAAACTTAGAAATGCTTGAGAAACAAACCCAAAGCATTGTTTATTCTATGGCAATCCTGGCTATAATTATTTTTTTCTCATGCTCATGTGTACCACAGTTGACAGGCGCATGGCTATTTTTTCAACATTTTTTTTTAATTTAAATTAGAAACAAGATTGGTTTACATGTCAATCCAAGTTCCCTCTCCCTCCCCACAGCCGCTGCCCCTCCCCAACTAACACCATACCTATCCAATACCCTTTCTGCTTCCAAGGGAGGGTGAGGCCTTCCATAGGGGGTCTTCAGAGGTTGTCATATCCTTTGGGACAGGGCCTAGGCCCTCCCCCATGAGTCTAGGCACAGGGAGCATCCCTCTATGTGGAATGGGCTACCAAAGTCCATTCCTATGCTAGGAATAAGTACTGATCTACTACAAGAGGCCCCATAGATTTCTGAGGCCTGCTCACTGACACCCACATTCAAGGGGTCTGGATCAGTCCCATGCTGGTTTCCTAGCTATTTGTCTGGGACAAACTGCTACCCCTTGTTCAGGTCAGCTGTTTCTGTGGGTTTCACGAGTCTGGTCTTTACTACATTGCTCATCACTCCTCCTTCTCTGCAACTGGACTCCAGTTCAGTTCAGGGTTTAGCTGTGGGTGTCTGCTTCTACTTCCATCAGCTGCTGGATGAAGGCTATAGGATGGCATATAAGTTAGTCATCAATCTCATTATCAGGGGAGGGCATTTAAGGTAGCCTCTCTATTGTTGCTTACATTGTTAGTTGGTGTCATCTGTGTAGATCTCTAGACATTTCCCTAGTGCCTAATTTCTCTTTAAACCTATAATGGCTATGGTATCTCTTATCTTGCTCTCCTCTATTCTTCCCCCAACTCAAAATTCAGCTCCCTCATGTCTTCCTCACCCATCCCCTTCTCCCCTTCTGATTCTCCTAGCTCCCTCTCCATTTCCCCCATGCTCTCAATTTGCTCAGGAGATCTTGTACCTCTCCCTTTCTCGGGTGGGGGGGGGACCATGTATGCCTCTCTTGGGGTACTCCTTGTTTCCTAGCTTCTCTGACAGTGTGGATTGTAGGCTGGTAATTCTTTGTTCTATGTCTAAAATCTACATATGAGTGAGTACATACCATTTTTCTATTTTTGTGACTGGGTTACCTGGCTCAGAATGGTTTCTTCTAGTTCCATCCATTTACCCACAAATTTTAAGATTCCATTGTTTTGTTCTGCTGTTTTTTTTTCTGCTGAGTAGTATTCCATTGTGTAAATGTACATTTTCTCTAACCATTCTTCTGTTGAGAGGCATCTAGGTTGCTTCCAGTTTCTGGCTGTTACAAACAATGCTGCCATGAACATCATTGAACAGATGTCCTTGTTGTATGAATGTGCTTCTTTTGGGTATATGCCCAAGAGAGAAATTGCTGGATCTTGAGGTAGACTGATTCCCATTTTCCTGAGAAACTGCCATACTGATTTCCAAAGTGGTTGTACAAGTTTGCAATCCCACCAGTAGTGGAGGAGTGTTCATTTCTCTACATCCTCTCCAGTGTAAACTGTCATGGGTGTTTTTTATATTAGCCATTCTGACAGGAGTAAGATGGTATCTCAGAGTTGTTTTGATTTTCATTTCCCTGATGACTAAGTATGTTGAGCACTTTCTTATGTGTCTTTCAGACTTTTAGATTCCTCTATTGAAAATTGTCTATTTAGTTTTGTACCCCAATTTTTAATTGGATTATTTAGTGTTCTGGGACTAACTTCTTGAGTTCTTTATAAATTTTGGAGATCAGCCCTCTGTTGGATGTGGGGTTGGTGAATATATTTTCCCAATCCATGGGTTGTCGTTTTGTCTTGTTGACTGTGTCCTTTGCCTTACAGAAGCTTCTCAGTTTCAGGAGGTCCCATTTATTAATTGTTGATCTCAGTGTCTGTGCTACTGGTATTATGTTAAGGAAGTAGTCTCCTGTATCAATTTTGTCAAGGGTATTTCCTACTTTCTCTTCTAATAAGTTCAGTGTGTCTGGGTTTATGTTGAGGTCTTTGATCCATTTGGACTTATGTTTTGTACATGGTGATAGACATGGATCTATCTGCAGTCTTCTACATGCCAGAATCCAGTTATGCCAGCACCAGTTGTTGAAGATGCTTTCTTTATTCCATTGTAAAAATTTAGCTTCTTCTTAAAAAATCAGCTGTTCATAGGTGTGTGGGTTAATATCAGGCTTTCCAACTCAATTCCATTGGTCTACCTGTCTATTTTTGTACCAATACAAAGCTGTTTTAAGCACTATACCTTTATAATAGAGCTTGAAGTCAGGGATGGTGATGCCCCCCAGAAGTTCCTTCATTGTACAAGGTTGTTTTGGCTATGCTGGGTCTTCTGTTTCTCTGTGAACTTGAGAATTGTTCTTTTAATGTCTGTGAAGAATTGTGCTGGTGTTTTGATGGGGATTGAATTGAATCTGTAGATTGCTTTTGGCAAGATTGCCATTTTTACTATGTTGATCTTACCTATCCAAGAATGGGAGATCCTTCCATTTTCTGGTATCTTCTTTAATTTCATTCTTTAAAGACTCAAAATTCTAAAGGTACAGGTATTTCACCTTTTTGGTTAGCATTACCCCAAGGTATGTTATGCTGTTTGTTCCAATTGTAAAGGGTGATGTTTCTCTGATTTCTTTCTCAGTGCATTTATCATCTGTATATAGCAGGGCTACTGATTTTTTTTAGTTAATCTTGTATCATGACACTTTGCTGAAGGTGTTTATCAGCTGTAGGAGTTCCCTGGTAGAGTTTTTCAGGTCACTTATGTAGACTATCAATCATATCATCTGCAAATAGGGAAAGTTTGACTTCTTCCTATCCAATTTGTATTCCCTTGATCTCCTCTGGTTGTCTAATTGCTCTAGCTAGAACTTCAAGGACAATAGTGAAAAGGTATGGAGAGAGTGGACAGCCTTGTCTTGTTCCTAATTTTAGGGGAATCACATTGAGTTTTTCTCCACTTAGTTTGATGCTGGCTGTTGGCTTGCTGTACATTGCTTTTATTAAGTTTAGATATGTTCCTGTGTTCCCTGATCTCTCTAATACCTTTATCATGAAGGGATGTTGGATTTTGTCAAAGTCTTTTCAGCATCTAGTGAGATGATCATGTGGATTTTCTTTCTCAGTCTGGTTATATGGTGGATTACATGGACAGATTTTCGTATGTTGAACCATCCTTGCATCCCTGGGATGAAGCTTACCTGATCATAGTGGATGATTTCTCTGATGTGTTCTTGGATTTGATTTGCCAGTATTTTATTGAGTATTTTTGTAGCAATGTTCATGAGGGATATTGCTTTGTACTTCTCTTTCTTAGTTTTGTCTTTGTGTGGCTTGGGTTATTGAAGCCTAGTAAAAAGAGTTTGGAATGATCCTTCTGCTTCTTTTGTGTGGAATACTTTGAGGAGAATTGGTATTAGCTGTTCCTTGAATTTCTGGTAGAATTCTGCACTGAAGCCATCTGGTGCTGGGCTTTTTTTGGTTAGGAGACTTTTGATGACTGCTTCTATTTCATTAGGGGTTATAGGTCTATTTAAATTGCTTATCTGTTCTTGATTTAATTTTGTTAAGTGAAACCTATCCAGAAAATTGACCATTTCCTTTAGATTTTCAATTTTGTGGAATACAGGTTTTCAAAGTATGACCTGATGATTCACTGCATTTCCTCAGTGTCTGTTATTATATCCCCCTTTTCATTTCTGATTTTATTAATTTGCATATTCACTCTCTGCTGTTTGGTAAGTTTGGATAAAGGTTTGCCTATCTTGTTGATTTTCTGGAAGAACCAACTCTTCATTACATTGATTCTTTGTATTGTTTTCCTAGTTTCTACTTTATTGATTTCCGCCCTCAATTTGATTATTTCCTGGCATCCACTCCTCAGGAGTATGTTGGTTTCTTTGTGTTCTAGAGCTTTCAGTTGTGCTGTTAATTCTCTAGTGTGACTAATCTCCAGTTTCTTCATGTGGGCACTCAGTGCTAATAACTTTCCTCTTAGCACTGCTTTCAAAGTGTTCCATAAGTTTGGGTATGTTGTGTCCTCATTCTCATTGAATTCTAGGAAATCTTTAATTTCTTTTTTCATTTCTTCCCCAAACCAGGAATGCTGCAATTGGGTATTATTCAATTTCCATGACTTTGGAGGTTTTGTCAATTTGTGGTATTGTTGAATTCTAACTTTATAGCATGGGGGTCTGATATGATATAGGGGTTATTTTAATTTTTTGTACATCTTGAGGTTTGCTATATTGTCAAGTATGTGGTCAATTTTAGAGAAGGTTCCATGTGGCGCTGAGAATAAGGTATATTCTTTTGTGTTTGAATGAAATGTTCTATATGTCTGTTAAACCCAATTGGGCCATAACTTCTATTAGTTTCTTTGTTTCTTTGTTAAGTTTCTGTCTGGTGTTCCTTTCTAGGGGGTGAGAGTGGGGTGTTGACATCTCCCACTGTAACTATGTGAGGTTTTATGTGTAATTTGAGTTTTAGTAATGTTTTTTTAATGCATGTGGATGCCTTTGTATTTGGGGCATAGATGTTCAGAATTGAGATACTATCTTGATTGATTTCTCCTGTGATGAGTAGGAAGTGACCTCCTTCATCTCTTTTGATTGGTTTTAATTTAAAGTCTAATTTGTTAAATATTATGATTGCTACCCCCACTTGTTTCTTGGGTCCATTTGATTGGAAAATCTATTCCCAATCTTTTGAAAGTGAGGTGTATTTTTTGTATGCAGCAGAAGGATGGATTCTGTCTTCAAATCCATTCTGCTAGCCTGTGTCTTTTTATAGTCAAGTTAAGACCATTAATATTGAGGGGTATTAATGACCATTGAATGTTCATTCTTGTTTGTTTTGGATTTGGTGGTGGTGGTTGAATTATGTGTAGATTTACACCCCATTTTTTGGCTGTTGGTAAATTGGGATTATCTATTGCCTATGTTTTTCTGGTTGTAGTTAACTTCCTTGAATTGGAGGTTTCCTTCCAGAACTTTCTGTAAGCTGGATTAGTGGATATGTATTGTTTAAATCTGGTTTTGTCATAGAATATCTTGTTTTCTCCATCTATAGTGATTGAAAGCATTGCTGGGCATAGTATTCTGAGCTAGCGTCCACAGTCTCTTAGTGTTTGTAGAACATCTATCCAGGACCTTCTGGCTTTCAGAGTTTCCATGGAAAAGTCAGGTGTAGTTCTGATAGGTTTACTTTTATATGCTACTTGACATTTTTCCTTTACTGTTCTTAATATTCTTTCTTTATATGTTTGGGGTTTTGATTATTATGTGTCGAAGAGACCTTTTGTATGGTCCACTCTATTTGGTGTTCTGTAGGCTTCTTGTATTTTCATTGTCATGTTTTTCTTTAGGCTGGGAAATTTTCTTCTATGATTTTGTTGAATATATTTTCTGTACCTTTGAGTTGGGTTTCATCACCTTCTTCTATACCTATTATTCTTAGGGTTGGTCTTTTCACAGTGTCCCATATTTCCTGGATATTTTGTGTTAGGGATTTCTTGTACTTAAGATTTTCTTTGGTTGATGAATCTATTTCCGCTAGTGTGTCTTCAACTGCTGAGATTCTCTCTTCCATCTCTTGTATTCTGTTGGTTATGCTTGCATCTGTAGTTCTTGATCCTTTACCCATATTTTCTATTTCCAGCATTCCCTCATATTGTGCTTTCTTTATTGTCTCTATTTTAGGTTTTAGATCTTGAACTGTTTCCTTGAGAGATTGGTTGATTTCTTGTATTTTTTGGTTTGTTTTTTCTTCCATTTCTTTAAGGGATATTCTCATATCCTCTTTGAGGCCCTCTATCATTTTCATGAAGATATTTTTAAGGTCATTCTCTTCTGCTCCATCTTCATTGTGATGTTCAGGTCTTGCTGGTGTAGGCTCCCTAGACTCCAGTGGTGTCATATTGGTTTTTCTGTTGTTGAATGTGTTTTTATGTTTTCTTCTTCCCAACCCTTCTTCTGGTGGTTGTAGAAGGAGTCTCTTCCTCTCCTGGTGGGTATGGGACCAAGGTTTTCTTCTGGTAGGTGCAAACAGATACAATACTCTGATGTATTTCCTCTTCTGTGGATGGAGGCAGGACTGGTACTGGGGCTTTGGATGTCTCTGAGTGTGTTGCATCCTACTGGGATGAGATCTGCCATGAGCAGTCCCCAGGCCTCAGGTGTCCCAGAGGAGAGCAGCCAATCTTGGCTATTATTGTTAACAAAGCCAATATTGGTTATACATTTACAAAATGCAAGAAACCACATCAAACAGTTTAAATTAGTCATCACACCTTTCTTCTAGACTTGTCTTTGACAGAAATTTGGAAGAAAAACAACTGAGAACAAATGAACAATTTGGGATCAAGTCATTTTTTGTGATTCTGGAGTTCAAGCAGACATGATATCCTTTCCATGTTCCACTGTGATAAGACACCCTTGTTGGGGTGACTGATCCTTCTCATGGTCACAGTTGACAGTTGAAGAATTGTAGGTCCAGAGACATTTATTAACTTCCCTGTAGAATGTAGATGCTGGGATGCCTGAAGTGGAATTCTCATTTCATGCTTCTTCAGAGCAGGCAGCATGACTTGCACCTGTGGAACTTGCACTACAGTTACATGTTTTTGTTGGTTTTTAATTGACTGGATTGAGATCCATAGAAAAGAGCACTTTTGTTTTATATTTTTTGAGACATAATTTGATTGGGGGACATAATCTTTATGTATTTTATGAGGTATATTATAGTAATTCAATAAATACATACAGAATAAGAATTAAGTCAACATATTATACATCATCTTCCAGACATTTTTGTTTTCATGAATGAGGAATTTCATACTCTGCTGGGCATTTTGAAATATATTGTAGATTGTTTGAACCCATAATTACCCAACTATGCTAAAGAAATAGAGAAGTAATTATTCCTCTGCTCTAAGTGTACTTTGGTGCTCCATTTCAGCTTCTTGTCTTCTCCCTTAACCTATCACCTTGCCAGTTTCCAGAGATCACTATTCCATTCCATTTTTGTACCAATACTGGTCTATTAGTTTACATAAAGGAGAAAGAACTTGTGATGTTTCATCTGATCGTAATCAATATTGCTTTAAAAACTATAAGATTTCATGTCTTGTGGCCAAATACTATTATACTGTGAAAAAATACATTACAGTTCTATATCCAGTCTAGCATTGATGGGCAGCTTAGTTGATCACCTAGGCATTGTGAGGGCATCTTTGGGGTATAATGATTTCAATTTCTTTAAATATATACCACATACTGAATTTGCTAGCTCATGAGATACTTGTAGTTTTAGTTTTGTTTGATGCCACAGTGATCTTCATAATAACTGCACTGATTTGCATCCCCACTAAATGTTTGCGTTTCCTTGAAAGGGTTTTTTGTTTTGTTTTGTTTTTTCATGACAGGGTTTCGCTGTGTAGCTTTGGAGCCTATCCTGGCACTTGCTACTTGCTCTGGAGACCAGGCTGGCCTCAAACTCACAGAGATCCGCCTTCCTCTGCCTACCAAGTGCTGGGATTAAAGGCATGCACCACCAATGGGTATTTTTTAACTCCTAATATATATTGAATTTGCTGCATAATCCTCATATAAACCCTACTGTGTAGCAACAACCAATGTCTTCATATCTAATGAGGAAAGTAATACTTTAAAATAAACAAAAATAGATTTATGTGTTGTCTAAGCTTTGTGTTTACTGCATAAAAATCAGCACTGAGGTTGTGATCTGGGGAAAGGGGTTAAACTGTTGAATATATCAATAAATTTATACACTAAGTCTGAGAGTTTCATGATAATGCACTTGGCACAAACTTTTATTGGGGTGTTAGGACTCTACTGAACTAGATAGTTTCTCAAGGTACTGGACTTGCAGATTGTAATCAAATTTATGCTCTTCAGTGTATAAGCTTCTGTTAGAAATAAAAGTGAGAAAAAATAAAATTATCCCTAGGATTTTCCAACAATTTTGCTATACTAATATGTCAATAGAGACCTTTAAGAACTTGTATGGTATAAATAATATCCAGTCTTGGGGTTTCTAGAGTAAGTCCCAATACTCAATATTTATTTCATGCCCAAGATTTCTTTCTCTATTAATGAAGTTTCTCAAGTAATCCCAGAAATCCTTCTACTTCCTCTATTCCATAAGTTCATTAAGTAAGATCCTTTCAATAGAGTTTGGAAAAGCCTGGATGGGGAGTTTGCTATAGACTTTGAATCTGAGAATCAAATAGTAAGTATGTTAATCAGATGGAAGGGCTGTTGTATAAGATCCTGCAGAGAAGCTTGTCAATGTTTAGATTGTCAAACAGAAAGGCCCGCTTATCTTAGAAAGCCAACAACTCAAAAGCTTCTGGAAGTCCCTGGTATTGAGCAAATGCACTAGACCCCTTTTCCCCCAAGACTATACAAGCAGTAATGACTGCTGAGAGCTATTCTTAGACATGCTTGGCTTCCCAGAAACAGCTCAGACCAAGCTACTCCTTTGGGGCTTCCAGTCATAACTTTTTGTATGTGAGCTTCATGCTTAATCTTTTACCTATCAACATTGGAGTATGGTAACTTACAAGAAGTTTTTAACATGGAAGGACTCTGCATTCATTAATTCATTAACACCACTGTGAAAACGACTCACAGAAGCGGTACTTCAGCACTTCTACCTATGGCTGTGTGAAGATGAAGCAACAGGCCTTGATTTGAGACTTGTCAGTCTTGGAAACTGTGAAAACTGTGAGTTTCTATTCTTTACAAATTGCCAGTCTATAATTCTCAATTATAAGAGGACAGATGGATGTGAATGATCCTTGAGTATATGCATGTTATGAAAACTTTCTTGGATCTCTTAAATTTTGGTTGCCTTCCTAGAAAGGAAGGAAGGAAGGAAACAAGGAAGGAAGCAAGCAAGGAAGGAAGGAAGGAAGGAAGGAAGGAAGGAAGGAAGGAAGGGAGAGGAAAGAGAGAAGAATTGAAAGAGAATAGGAGAACACAGAAATCTAATTCTGTACTATTATTTACTGTTTCTTCAGGAGTCCTTCAGTTTTTAGCCTAAAGATTTATCCAAGGATATTCTAATAGCCATGTTCCTTGGCTTATTTTCCAATTCTTATTGTTCATCTTCAAATATGACTTGCTCTATATAAGTTGGAAGTTGAGAAGACTTGAGGCCATGTTGACTTTTCAATTCACTTGCTTTGTGCATCAGCTAAACTCTAGTAATTCTTGAACAGGGTCCAATCATGCTGGCTTTAGGCTTGGTGTTTTTATTCACTAATGTTTTGTAAAGGAAAAGCAGCTCTATTATTAGTCTATAATTTGAGAAATTCGTGACTATGTTTTGGGATGTTTTTATTTACCTAGAAAATCTTAATGCATTAACTTCAAGACAGTTCCTAAAATCAGATGACAAAAAAAATGTGTAAAAATAAAAACTATTGTTAAAACTCTACAATAAAACAATATTTTTAAATAAATAGGCATAAATATATAGGTTAATAACCAAACAAAATAATATGACTAGAAAAAATTCTTAACTTTTTTACAATTATTCAGCTTTTTAATAATAATGATCAAATATTATATGCAAGCTACAATGATGGGAATTATAGGATAGAAGGGTATGCAGTGCCTATGATCCTAAATAATTTAAGGTCAAATTGGAGATACATGAGCATTTCATTATTTTCTGTAAAACAAGATGTCACTGCATTAAGAATTTTGGCAAACTGCTTTGAGAGCAAAGTAAACACCGGCCATTATTGGTTATGGAAACCCAAAGTGCAGGAATCATATGGCATTTGTTTTGGAGGGTCCATGATGAAATCTGGAAATGTATAATAACATCAAAGCAAAATGTAGACACACACATTGCTATTTTAGGGAACTGTAATGTCACAGAAACAGAACATAGACTTTGAATCAGAGTCTGTGTGAGGGGAAAGTTGTATTCAGATGGCAAAGGGCATTCATTCATTTGTTCAATTGAGACAAATGCACTAAATGTTATGTCCCAATACTTGGTAATACAACAGAAAGGAAAATCAGACATGTTCCACCATTAAACATTTGATAGACCTAAAGAAAGACATCTGTATGCATAGTGAACAGGAATCTGGTTCATAACGAGGAGTGTAAGGTTGTGCGAGAAAGCAATCCTGGGGAAGAGTTATTTTAGTCTTGAAGGCTATGTGTGGCACAGTAAGGATGTGAGGATCCATGGCAGAGATGTCCCACTGAGAAACATTCAGAGAAAGGAGCCTGAGGAAAATGTGGGGTCTAAAACAAGATTATAGAACCTCAGTATTAATGTAAGCTGAAGCAAGCCAGCCAACAAGCAGAATTCATTGGAAGCATCATTCTTCATTATGCTGCCTGTGGTAGAATAACTTGAATACACACAGACATCTTCATCTGTCTTTTGTCAACTTTCCCTTCCCACTCCTAGTTATTTGTCTGTCTGACAGTGCTCCTATTTTCGTTGCTTGCAACATTTGGAGGAACAAAAGTAGGAAAGTCCTGTCATACGAATACTTGCTAACATGAAACCGGTAGTGAAAGTAATCAAATAAAAAGCCCATTATTTCCCCAAAAAAGGTTACGATGGTAAAACATAAGAAACTCTAGCTTTTTTCGTGTTTTCTCTGAGGAAAAGAAAAAAGAAACTTTATATTCTGGAAAAGACCAACATCAATAAAACATCCTATGTAATGTTGATTATAGGAGAAATAATAAGCTTAGGCTTAGGCCATGATTTTGTTTCTTCATTCCAAATTCATTATAAAAATATTTATTGTACATACCTATTTTTGAACACATACATTTATATTCTAGATATAATAGGTAAAGATTGCAAAAATAATAAACAAATACAGTTCCTGTCTAGTGAAACATGGAGTACTGTGGAGGTACCACATTTTACCAGCCAGAATAAGTATAACTGAGTTATTATAAAATGTATTATGAATAAGATTTATATACAGCTAAAGAACATCTAAAAATGCTTGATGTGGCCCAAAGGATCAGAGAAGCATTTCTTGAGTGGGTCACAGATAACCAGAGATATGAAGAAAAGACTAATGTAACCAACATAAAGGAGAGCACCATCCTGAGAGGAGAGAAGGAGGAAGAAGATGGGGGAGGGAGGGAAGGAGGGAGAGAGAGAGAGAGAGGGAAAGAGAGGGAGAGAAGTCATGCAGGATCAAGCATGACTGAAGGAAACAACTGATGAGATAGTTGTGCATGTGTGCAGCCCAGTCAGAAATGTTTTAGTCAAGATATGAAACATTCTTTCATGATCTACTGTAGGGGGCTAATGAAGTCCTCAGTGAATATGTGCTATTGACATGAGTATAGCTATATCAAGGACTCTGGGTGTGTCAAACACATGGGAGTGACAAAGCTGTCACTGTATGAGGCATGGAGAAATAGCAAAATGTAAATGTTGACAATATATTCAGGAAAATGTTCACTGTATCTTTCTCTTCTTTTCAGATTATTTTTTATTTGAATTAGAAACAAGATTATTTTATATTTCAATCCCAGTTTACTCTCCCTCCCCTCCTCCCCTACCATCCCCCCAACTAAAACCCTACCTATCACACCCCAGGAAGGGTGAGGCCTTCCATAAGGGGGTCATCAGAGTTTATCATATCCTTTAGGATAGAGCCTAGGCCCACCCACATGTGTCTTGGCTCAGGGAGTATCCCTCTATGTGGAGTGGGCTCCCTCGCTGTATTTCTTTTCCACAAATGTTTATAGGCTCAAGAGTGTTCCCCTACAGAGAGTTCACCTACAGAAATTAGCTAAGCCTGTGTACCTGCTCAGCTGTATGGAATAACCCCGCTTTCCTGTTCAACTGTATACAATAAATACACCAAGCTTCCCAGGTGCTACATCTTGCCACCATAGAGCCCACTGAAGACAATCCCAGCTTTCTGTGTCTGTGTGTTTATCCTCTCTTCATAACCTTACTGCCTCAGTGAGGATAGTCTTTAGAATAAGACCTTGGTAGCCTATGGGGTTACTAGTCAAGAGGGAGCCAAACAGACTGGTTGTGGGTGGTTCTTTCAACCAAGTCCCTTGTCTTTGACTGTGATACAGGTTCCCAAAGCATGAACACATTATATTCTCTTTGTCTCCTTGAAATTTTAAATTATCCATGGTGAATTATGAAGAAAATCCTACACTGTACTAAAATGAAAGTCAACTGGTATATAATGAGGACCACTGAAGTAAAAACCAAAAAGTCAACATGAGAGACAAGGACACAGATTGACCACTTGTTGAGACATTTAAAGTTCATTCTGAAGGCACTGGGGAACCAACAGAAGTTTTTAAACAGGAAAATCAAATTTCATGTTTCTGGAAGCATACTTCTTCATTTATTAGCATCACTAAAGTTCTTCTCAGCATGCAGATGAGTAGTGTTTCAGGAAGCATCCAATGGTACTTTGAAGTTATAGATATGAATGAATCTGAAAACAAGGTAATACCCTGAAAACTATTTTAATTGTCTAGGATTTAGGTGTTAACTAGTAAAAATTGCAGTGTGGTAATCTAAAACAATGCAAAGAACAAAAGATAAAGATTCAGGAACCATGACATTAACTGTGTCTCTGTGTGTTTATTTGTTCCTCATGCTTTTTCTTTTTAAAATTATTTTCCTATGTTTTATTGTTGTTATCTGCCTGTTTGTTTTCTAAAGACAGAGACCAAGGACAAGAAGGCACATAATTGAATGGATGGGAAGATCGGGGAGGATCTGGAGGTGGAAATCATGATCAAAATATATTGTACGAAAAATATATTTTCAGGTAAAAAAAATAGATTAAAGAACCAGATATTAAGTTCTTCTCTGGTTGCTTACAATCGTGTTGGACATAGTATCTTAGAATTAACTTGCTCAAACATGACTCTGGGAACTGGAAAAGAGAAATTCGAGTCTGCAATGCAGGAGTTAGAAGAATTAGTAAACACAGCTTAATATAGGGAGAGCCAGGTCCCAGAAAGTGCCTCTGAGCCTGCACAAATCCTAGTGGCCTTTTATCTCTCACAACCACCCATTACTAAGCTCTAGCACCCTTGCCACTGCCTGAGCCAAGGGGAACAACTGAAATTCTCAGGGGGAAGAGAACTCTTCAAGTTCAGTCTTCAAAATGGAGCTTCTTTGGGCCTTGGGGCATAGGAGGAGCCAGAACTCTTAACCTTGCCTACAGTGTTTCTTTTATTCCAACCCTAACGTGCTAGCTGGGACCCATCCACCTTCTCTCTGACAGTCAATGGTCTCCTGAGAACCATGAGGTAGTTCTGTGATAATCTTGGTAGAATAACTAGTCCTTGACAGAGGTTCTTTGAGCAGAAGTCCAATCCTGGGCAGAGCATCACAGCAGGGTTATGTCGCACATTAGGCTTTTCTTATCTACTGTTGTACATCAAACAAGAATTTGCCTAAGAAGATTACCTTGGCAGGCTTTCTCTTTGTTCAGTATTTTTGAAAACTTCTTTAAAGAAATATAAAATTATATTTGTGTGGGAAAAAAATTGCTACTCCGTGGGTTCAGTAATTGCTATGCATTTCCAATACTTTAATGCCACAGGAACCTGCCATCTAGATGATGGGGAGTTCATTTCCAGCCATGAGTGGGGTGAATTTTTCTTTGCACTTCCCCAGTAAATAATCAAACACAGAACAAAAAGGCAACATTTTAGGTGTATGTAGAAATGTTTCTATTCTGAAAGGAAAAAGAAATTTCAAACATCACAAAAAGGAGACAAATCCTTGTCAGGAAATTATTGGGGAAATGGAGCTTTTCATGATCATGAAACATTAAGTAATATACACATATAAATAATTAAACAACAAATGTGCAGCTTTCTTATTATCCAATATGGTACATAAATTATGTTGTTAGTATATTTCATATGTAATTAAAAATGAGTTACAGGTAGGCATTGCTATCCCTCCAGACACAGTCTTGTTTGATTAAGACATTGATATGCTTATGATAGGTTCTATTCCCAGATTAAGCCTCAGAATTACTTGTTTCTAGATATCTTATTATCCATTCCCTGTGTAAAAACTAGTTTAATTGATTTGGAGGTGATTTTTCCCAAATGGAAATTAACCTGAGTTCTATTTTTTTTTAATGTGAGCACATACAAAATGAAATGCAGACTATGTAATTCTGCAATTTAAATTTACCTCTTCTAAAATATATCAATCCAAAATAGCTGACAAGTGTATGTGATCAGAAGGATGGCAGTATTATAGTCTCTGTGAGAGAGACAAATCTAAAAGTAACTTCTGCTTTGTAACAAAAGATTAAAAGCTCATTCACAATAGACTTGCCCTTAATAAGACTGAATTAAATCGGCTTTGCCTTCTCTGTGCAGGGAATTGCCTTTGCTTTTCTTATGCAACAATTCCAATTAGAATAACCATCCTAAGAGATACCACTTATTCAACAGCTTCTCTTTCATCACAGTCACTAAAATATTTACCCCATCATTAAATGGCTATGGCATCTTCTTCCTTTTATGATCCTAATTTAAAGAAGAAACATAATCAAAACTATTCCAAAACATTAAACATTTTGAATTTCTGTTCTTGAGAAAGGTGAGATTGGAAAGATTTTACTATCCTTTTATAAAGTGCTAACAAAAAAAACTGAAATTCTGATAGAAAAACTTAGCATGTTATTTCTCCAAAGTAAGAAAGAAATTATATTTTTGGATGACTTCAGCTTCTTCTTTTGTCAGGTAATGATTAAAAACTTGACAAGAATAATGAGCTTTTGTTAGGATTTGTGGTAATTTTAATAGGATGATCAAATAAGAATTGTTATTTTTCAGTATTCAGAGAAAAATAAGGCTGTTCCATTATTGTTCTAATATATAGCATGGGATTAAACCAGATTGTCCCACAATTCTATATGATGCAAACTGCCCACAAAAATGCTGAATGTTGAGAAAAGTTCCATCCACATCGTCTCTTTCCCCCTTAGCTGAGAAACTTGCATCCTCCTGAATAGTCCAATGGACCATCTGTCCTACATCCCTTCAAGCATCCACTCATTCATAAAACAGCTCTCCAAGGACCAACATGCAGGGAAGGCACCATGACAGTCAGACTGCAATTTTGGCCCAGAAACTCTACAAGACAAAGCAGACCGTGGGGGCGGGGTGTGTGAAGAAAACTAACTTGCAAAAAAATGTTCTTTCATTAAGTTGTATGCAGCATAGGTATACCTTCAAACAAAAGGTAATGGAGTGAGTTAGATTATAGAATTCTGTTTTCTATACTCTGTAAAAGGTATTCTTCCTTTCCCAGAATATACCCAGTACAAGGCTGAATAGGGGTAAGATAATGGTATAATTAAGTGAAGCCATACTCTGTCCACAGGGGCCATAGCTGTGAATTATTACTGTGTGGGAATTCCATATCAGCAGTCTCCAAAGTTTTCTAACAAAACTTTACATCCAGATTGCAAAATGCTTACTATCAATTTTATCAAAACACCTGTGTCTTCTTTGTTTCAGACTGTTGTAACAGCTAGCCGTGTCTGATGGGCCCATAGATACTAGAAATTTACTTTTGCCTTCCCAAAAGCTCCTCATCAGATCAAGGTGCCAGCATGGGCAGCTTCTCGTGAGGATCTTCTTCCAGGCTAAAGGGAACCATTTCAAAATGGTACTCACCTCTTTCCCCAAAGCCCCAACTTCATAACCTAAATTCCTTCACAAAGGCTTCATCTTTTACTATCGCACTGAAGGTTTAGAGGTTCAGCAGGTAAACTGGGGGACTGGGGCCCAAACACTTAATCTGTGACTCCCCATCATAGGCAAATGAAGTACCACATGCCCATGTGAGTCTGCTGGCTACCGGTTCACACTCTCAAGTTTCAAAAGGTGAGAACTCATGTTCTACACTTCATATACTGCATCTGTAGTAAAGTCTCAATATAAAACTCACTCTTCTCCATATTTGTTCAGGCTTCCTAGAGATAGTCAAGATGATCCCAAAATGTAGCTTTGGGCAAAGTATGGCCCAAGAATAAAGAATTATTACTCTCCACCCAAAAGTTAAAATCTGTAATAAAGTGCTATCTTATTTAAAGAAAGTGGTTTCTTTGATGATCTAAATGGGCTATAATAGAGTTGTAAAATATAATATACATATGTATAATGTAATATACATAGAGTTGAAATAATCCAAAAGCAGAGCATTTGTCTTCTTGGGGCTCTTGATTAGATTCACTGAGGCCATTATGGAGGCAGAAGGCCCAGTCTTTGTTGTCCTACACAGCCACCTGTTTCTACTCAACACACACTCCTTAGGAACTTACACATGGTTGTTATTCATAATTAAATAAGAAAAACGTCATGTACAGTCTACGAAGTCTAGTGACCAGAGATGGCTTTCACACAAAACAAAGTGGATATCTCAAATACTCTGAAGGTCTCAGCCACATGAAGGGCAACATTTTGTTATTCCAATCTGATTATTATTAATATTTTGTCTTTGGAGAAGCAATACAGACAAAAAGAAAATGGGAAGGTTGGGATAGTATCAAATGAAGCATAAACCTAATAGTTCTATGGAACATAAGTCTGCAGTTATTACAATGTGCTCACTTCCCACACACACAGATGTCTCTGAAAATAACCAGTCAACAGTGGAGCTGGGTTCTGCAGGGATCCATATGATCAGTCAGAAATGAAATTTATTCATGAACACAACAATTTCTGACCCAGCTATTAAATTTTGGAAAGCTTCACATACATTCAACACTGGTAGTACTTTCAAATTATTTAATTTGCTTCTCTCATTAATTCTCAGGTTTTAAATTTGAATCGTTGCTTGCAAAGAGGAGAGAGAAGAAAAATAAGGAGAAAAATCATGAGTCTGTTCTGAACTGTGCAAATGTGGTGCAGTTACATCTAGTTACGTTTTAGGAAGATAACTGTGCTCATGTATATCTTTGCATTCTGAACATGAGTCCGTGTCTAAGAATTTATCCTAAAATAATTACCATTAATTTTTAAATGTTTATCTTAAAGTAATACATTATTTTTATTGTTACTAAAAGTTAGAAAATTTTTCATCAATCATAAATTAGTTAAGTACACTGCGATCCATCCATACAAAGGCATGTGGTTACAATGGTATATATTTTAAAATGTAAATGTAAAACATAAATACAGGAGTTGAGGAAGGGTTGGAGGAGAGGTTGGAAGAAGTGTGGTTGGGATGTAAAATGAAATTAAAAAATGGAAAAAATAAGTGTCAACAGATGATGGCTGTTATACTATATTTTATTCTTGAAATAGTAGTCAGAAAATTACATGTTTAATATAGATCTGGGTTTTCTTTCATTTTTTTGGTCAAATATTATCTATCCATGGCTGACTAAATCTATAGATAAGAAACTTATAAACAAAAAGGATCAATACAGACATGTATGTATCAACATACATATACATGTGTACAAAAAGGTATATGTTTTAAAGATAAAAGTTGTGGGCTTAGGCAATTCCTGCCCTGTTGTAATGTATTTAATAAACTATTTTCCTAAAAACATAAAAAATAAAGCTATAACAACAATAAAATGTTCTCAATTTCTGTGTTGTGATGTACCTGTAGTGTATACTCATATGTGTAGAGAGATATACAGAGGCCAGAGAAGGACATCAGAAGTCCCACTTCACCTATCTCTATTTTAGTCCTTTTAGGGCCTTCCACTAAAAGCCTGGAAATAGGCTGGTTGCCTACAAACACCAGCAGTCTTCCTGTTTCTGCTCCCCAAAGCGCAGGGTTATAGAAGTGTACAGGCTCACTTTTGGCTGTTCCCATGGTTCTGGGGTCCTCTATAGTTTTCCAGAGCCTGAGGAAGAAAAGCAGAACTTGAGCTGTGTTAAAATTCAGTTGTTTCTGGGTTTCATAAGTCACGAAAGAAAACTATGCCACTTTCCTCCCGTTAATAACCTTTAGATGTGACTGGTGGGATTTTCTGCCCTGGCCTTTAGTAAAATTGGGTGCATATCTCATCATTTTTTCCCACCACCCCAAAGTAATAGAATTATTTTGTTTTTAATTTTCTAGAAGTTATTCTCCAATATAATTCCAAACTTGAATTTCCCCTGTTGATACAGCTTTTTGCTCCCCTAGCACAATTTCACATTCTTACTGAAGGAACAGAAACAGAAGGAAGTAGCCCAAACTTTTTAAATCTCTTTCTCCTACCACCTTCCCTCCATTCACCAAGAGACTTCCCATTGACCAGAGGCAAAGACAGCTGAGATACAAAATACAAAACTGCTGTTTGCTTAACCAGCACTCTCTCTTCTTCCTCTGCTGCCATTCGTTCTGTCAGGTCAAGGTTCTAAATATTGCATTATCTACCCTAGATGCTTATTGTATTATAGGAAAAACCTTCTTACAAGGCAGACTTGGCACTGAACTCTCTGTGTGACCCTTATGAGATATGCCACCTGCAGTTAATTTCCCCCTAGTAGGGAGCAACTCTATGAGTTGTTTGATAGCCTATTCAAACCACAAATGGTCATTGGCCTTTTTCTTCTTGCCATTCATTCAGCTTGTACTTGTTGCCCTTGTATAAGTATTTATAGCAATACTTTGATTTTGAAAAGTGTCCTGATTTCAGTAACCATCTATCAGAATTAAAAATCTTGCCATTGATATTTGTGTTGTAACTATATAAATCCTTGTTCATAAAAATTAATGCTGACGCAGTAATAATAAAGAATACAATGGCTGCAACTCAGTATAATGTTTGAGAAAACTTATTTACAGAGAAAAGAAAAACAGGACATGGCCAAGCAAAATCTGTTAGCAAGATGGCAAAACAAATGCACCAAAATACCAAAATGCTGACATTAACTGCAGGAAGGATTTTCATATTCTTCATGTTAGATTTCATTTTTGCAATTTTAAATAATTTTCAAATAAAGAGCTTTATAACTCATTTTATAATTATTCTGCCAATGCCTGGATGTTTTCAGATGGCCCAAAATATTCAATTACAAAGCTGTCCTCACAGTTGCCCTCATCTTTCTGTTAACAAGAGCTAATTTTCTTTTTGATTCAGTCAGTCAAAGGCATCTTTTGTTCTTTTCCCTCTACTATTCAGAGGTCATGTGCCAATCCATTTCAAATACTTCATTTGCTGGTAACTCAAGCAAGATCTAGAATTTTCTGCAGCACATTAAGCAGTCACCAGAAGAATCTGTCTCTAGCTTCCTTTTATGCAAGGTATTTTGTTTTTGTTTTCTTCTGAGACTGGACTGACTTAACCAGAAGTAACCAGGGAAGAATGGAAAGGTGTGCTGAGTGGATGCTCTCTAGTACTGCTGATTCTTCTAAGAGTATGAACCTCAAATCCTCTGTCAGCATTCATGGAAACTTCACACTGACATAGAACAATTTAGCTCGTCAGCAAAGCCTACCAGATACTTTTAACTTCTTCCTCAGAGCATCACTGAAAAACTAGTGTCAAGAGACGCCATTTCTATTACACAAACACACTTTATCTGAAGAAAGCACTTACGATGTTTTGTATGTGGACATTTGTTTTCTGTGTCAATGAAGGAAGACTACGAAGAACAGTTGTGTTTGTTAGCATGTGTGAGAGACAGTGTGTGAGAAAATGAGAGAGAGGTGTATGTGTATGCATTTGTATGTGTGCAAGAATATGGAGGTGAAGGATCAACACTGAGTGTTTTTTTTTTTACATTCACTCCCTACCTAATTTTTTTTGATACAAGAAGACTCATTGAACATGGAACTCACCAATTCAGTGATGTTAACTGGCCTGTGAGCTCCAGAGATTCTCTCTGGGGTTGAGCACTGTCATGCTTGACTTTTTGGCATGGGTACTAAAAGTCCAAACTCAGAGCCTCAGAGTTCTGCAGCAGGCACTTCACTATTGAACCATCTCCCCAGCCTCAGCTGTGCTCTGCTCATCTTCACATTTCCACCTCCTATTCTGGCTTGTATCTGTGTGTGCCTGATCACACTGATGGGATTTGGAAAGAGAACAGAGGAAATACAGCTTGGATGGAGACGAGATTTGAAAAAGAAGTAGCACAGAGGATTTTGTGTCAGATTTGAAAGAATACAGATGTCTTGAGATCCTAAGAGCAGAGGAAACCTGTATCCTATTGCAGTATGAATCTTAGAGAAGTGCCAAGACCTTAATAGGAAGGTTGTAGGAGGCATATATAGAGATCAGCTTCAAGGGACCAGAGATTTCAGTCTCATTTAATGAAGGCTTAATATTCCCATTTTTCATCAAAATATCAGATTCATCTTCTTGTTGAAGATTAGATGGGTTTGTAGAAGAGCAGCAGTAACCTTGAGAACCATCAAATGGAGACATTTGTTCTGATTACCACATAAACTGCTGGGAAGGTGCTATCCACAGGATTCCCCTAAAATGCTAATATTAGAGCATCCAGCTAGCCTGCCAAGGTTAGATCTTTAAAGTTATAGTACATTCTAAATAAAGAAAAACTGTGAATTCTCATATATCAAAGTTTAAGAGATCATTCATACCACTGTATAAAAATGACACCTTAGTGACTATAAAACAGCAGTAGTGTAGCTCATTGGTAGTGCACTTGTCTAGGATGTGTAAGACCTGGATTTAGTCCCAATTACTGCAAAAAATGTTTTATTGTGTATATTATTATAGTTATAAAGCAAAACAGTTTCTATTTGTGGCTACAAATTATTTGCTGGTGCTTAATCAAATCAAATGAGCTTTTTGAAACATTTCCTATTAATATAATTTTTCCACATTTTATTATTAGAAAATAATTTATAAATGTATGGGGTAATATGGGACACCAGTATACATGTTTGCATTATAGAATGACTAAATTCAGATTAGTATATCTTTCAACTCAAATATTTATCATTTTCTGTAGTGACAACATACAAGTTTTCCTCTTTAGCTATAGCATCATAAGATGTTATCATGCCATCACCACAAAAAAACCTCACTAATCCTCTGGTCTGAATTAGGAATCTGATAATTATAATTCTCTACATATTCTGTTATACTGTTTGGTTCTGCAATGAGTATGTGTCTAGGCATAGAAGATAACTTCCTTTGACATTTCTAGTATCTTTCCCTCTCTAAGTAGTTTGGGTTTAAAGGCTGAGATAGAATATATACACTCCAAGAAGACAAGTTTTACAGCAAGTTGAATCAGAAGTAGTGGCTTGAGCTGCCAAGGAGAACCTGCCCTTGATGTGGATATGAGTGCCCACTACTGCTGAGTGGTCATTGGCAGGCCACATAGGCATCACCACTGCTCCAATGGCTCAGCAGAGCTGGGAAGGCTCTTCAAGAAACAACAGCAGTGCAGAAGGAGCCAGAGAATACTGAACGGTAAACTATGTGAGTACCAGGTAGGCCTTTAAGTCAGGCCTGCAAATCCAATAATATGATGGCTACAGTACAGACAAAATAGACTAAAACATACTAAGTATAACTGATACTCCACCTCTAGGTTTTAGTCTTTTGGCATCAAGTCTAGGTATGTACATTGCTGTGGCTATGTGGGGTTTAAAAGTATCATATGTACTCAGTCCTAATGGAAATTTAAAGGAATTTGTAGTTATGGGTAAAAGAATGATCAAAAGCTCCCTTGTTCTAAGGGACGCTGAAGAATGGAGGGAAAGCAGAAAGGGTACAGGGGAATCCAGACTTGGTGATTTATCAATACTGCTACTAATTGTGCAAGTCACATAGAAACCTGAATCCAGGAACCTCAATTTTCTAAGAAGCAAACAGATAATAGTGATCCTGCTGAACTGAAGTTCCTGTGGAACTCACGTGAAGCAATGAATATGAGATAAAAAGATGAATCCATATACACACATGTAAGCTGTTTTACCATGGACTTGGCATGTACTGAAATGAAAATCTTGCTAGTCAACTTGAATCAACACTGTCAGGAAGAGAAGGGATATTCCCTTACAGTAGGAAAGAATGATAGTCCAAAGCCCAAAAGTCCAGTCTGTCATTCTTTTCATCACACCACTGGGTAAGGACATGTTCTAGGCAGGAACAAGTGAATGGCTCTTTCTCCAGGTCAATTCATATTTGAAAGAAAGTCTATATGATTCTAATGGGAGAATGGAAATCTTGGAAATAATTGACAGGTATTTGAGACCAGTGTCAAAATTCTGTTGAAACCCTAGGATACTGCTTCTTAAATGCTTGTCAACATTTAAATTATAAGCAGTATTTCCCCAAAACTTATACACACACATTTCTCCACAGTTGACACTTAAAAGTGTGAACTTCCTAGTTCAGTCCTATGCTGGTTCCCCAGCTGTCTGACTGGGATCCCTGAGCTCCCACTTGCTCAGGTCAGCTGTTTCTGTGAGTTGTGTGGGTGTCAGGAGGCCTGGGCAGTCTATGGGGCCTCTGGCAGTGGAACCAGTATTTATCCTTAGTGCACTAATGGACTGTGGGAGCCCATTCCCCGTGGAGGGATACTCTTTCAGCCTACATACACAGGAGAAGGTCTAGGCCTTGCCCCAAATGACATGACAGACTTTGATGATCCCCTATGGAAGGCCTCACCCTCCCTGGGGAGTAGATGGGGGGTGCAATGGAAGGGTTGGTGGAGGGCATGGGAGAATGGGAGGGAGAGGGAACTGGGATTAATATGTAAAATAAGATTGTTTCTAATTTAAATAAAAATTTATTTTAAAAAATGTACTTCCTAAACAGGGCATCTTTTATCAGCATTGAGGTAGAAAATGCTACAGAATCTCTTTGGTCTCTGCCTCCATCAGCCCATTGCTGGTAACAGGGGAAAGAACATCAATAAGAAACTTGCAATTCTTTCTTAAGATAGCACTAGGGTAGATGCACTGTTTTTAATATGGCTTATACAGGAGCTGATCAAATTGCCAGAAAAAGGAGCCATGAGCTACCCTCCCAGTAATTTGTCACTGTCGATAGGCATTTGGTCACCAGCAATAAGGAGCTTCATTTCTGCTTTCTCTCTTTCTTTCCCAATTTGATTTAACTGGGAGTTTCAGCCCATGGCACTACAGACAAACAGCAACGCCATCAGTAAATCCCAAGAGATCTACTCCATACTTCGTTTTCTGATCTAGAGCTCTAAAATAAAACTGTGTAGCATTAAGAGTTAGTTACATAAAATATGGTACTTAGCTCCATAAAACATATATCCATAGTTCCTGTTTGTTTGAATTTACTTTTGTTGTTCTTTGTTTGGTTGTCTTTTGACACACAGTTTTGCTATACAGCTCCTGACTTTGATGTTCATAGTTTTAAACTGTAGGAGGCAAGTGTTCCCGGAGCTTTTCAGACCCTGGCTTCCTTGCCCCCTTGACTGTTGCCACAGACTTTATCTTCACTTAAGACTTGGGCTTTTATTAAAACTGATCAATAGATGAAGCATTGGCTGCTCAAGCATGAGGACTCTGACTCTCTGGGTCTCACAGAAAAGCCTGGCACAAAAGAGACGCTGTCTCACACCAGGTGGAAGGTGAGAACTGACTCCAAAGTTATTTAGTGGCCTTCACATAGGTCTCTCTCTCTCTCTCTCTCTCTCTCTCTCTCTCTCTCTCTCTCTCTCTCTCTCTACACACACACACACACACACACACACACACACACACACACACACAGAGGAAATGCACAAATGCATACAATAATCACATATATACACAGAAGATTTTTTTTAATCAGTGGTTTCCATTGTTGCTTTTACCTTTAAAGCTCATGTTATTTGTGAGAATCAGCACAATTAATTCATGGTTACGAGAGTGACTCCAGGGTTCAGAATGCCTTGGCCTTGCTATCACACTTGGCCATTATTTTCTGTTTGTTTGTTCCTATTGTACATCTGCTGAGTAAATGTAATTGTAGTTCCTGTCTTATCAAAGAATCCACATAAAGAATCACATTCAATACTTGCCACCTAGTATGATGAGCAAAAATGGTGGCAGTTATTACCACCACCATTGTTATTAAGCACAGAGTTAGAACTATTTTGTTTACTTGCTACTTGTTATTATCGATTATTTACAATATTATAATTTTCCAAGGTTATACTTCTTAAGAACTCACTATAAGTTTGTAGGCCTAATTTTACAGCAAAATTCACTACAGAATGTTTTAGTAATGCTCAAAACATGAGGTTGTTGATATAGCACAGGGATAATCTTATATACAAGGACAAATACAAATTTAAACCATAAAATTCAACTCTCCCTGTTGAAATTGAGGGAATACAATTTTTCCCACCATGCAAAACATTTACCTTGGATAACTATTAAGTTCTTCTCTATTTATGTGAACATAAGTAAATCTTTTAAAAGCTAATTAAGCCTTTTCTTATCCCAAAGACTCAGGCATATCTTTCAAGGGGAACTGAGAACCATCTCTTGTAAATGTAATTGTGATATTGATTTATAATAAATGATATATATTTGAGCCTTCATCCCTGTTTCCTGGCACACAGCTCTTGAAAGTCTTGGAGCCTCCATAATGAAGTCTCACTGCCCATCAATGAGCTGTCTGATGCCTGAGTGCTTCTGAATTTGGACTGGTTGCCAAGACAACCAACTCAGTGATTAGAGGTTGGAGCTTTCAGTCCCATTTGGTGACCTCCAGAAATGAGAGAGGGCTGAAAGTGGGGTTGGTCACTAATGACTAGTGAATTAATCAACCATACAATGTATAATGAAGCTTCCACAAAAACTGAAACAGATGGGGTTCAGCTCATTTGTGGATTAGTGAACAAACCAATTGTGTTTGGAGGAGGTACACTCCAAGTCTACAGCAGCAGGTCCCTTGGATTGTGGACCATCTCAGAACTTTCTCTATATACCTCATTTGGAAATCCACCTCTATTCTTTATCATATACTTTATTATATTATGAAATTGCTTATCCATGAAATAAATTTAAAATATTTCACAGCCAGTCTTGGAGGTACAAGCTTATAATCTCAACTACTTGGAAGGCTGAAGCAGGAGATTATAAATTGAACTCAAGATCAGCCTAGTTAACTAGTAAAATCCTGTCTCAAAACAAAATTTTTTAAATGGCTTGGATAATAGCTCAATATTCAAACCATCAAGAAAGAAGGAGGAGGAGGGAGAGGAAGACAGGGAGAAAGATATGTTTAACTGAGATCTCTGAGCTTTACTAACAGGTTATCAAACCTAAAGACAAGGTCATGGTAACATAAAAGCATCCAAGTCTTAAAAGTGTTATAAGTTCTTAATTTACAAATGCCATCTGCAGTGGAACCATAGACTTACATGGTGTGTGTTTTAGCTCCAAGCAGATAGTGCCCCTACCTATATGTCCTGTTCTAATTCCAAAAGTTTCTGATCAGAATTGAATAAGTCTGGTGTCTGTTGAGGACAGCATTTCCTGGTGTAGGGTAAATCTCCATATATGTGGTCTCAAAAGTGAAATACTGAGAATTGTAAAAAAGCAAAAGAAAACAGTTTTTGTTTTCTGTATATAGCAAGCATAAAGGATGGCAGTGTTCTTATCTCCTGGTTCTATAAGAGAGTATGGCCTTATCTCTGCAAGGGGAATCATCTCCAACTTGCAAAACTATTACCTGTTATAGACATGAGAAATTTCTCTTTCCTTTGGTAAGGCTATTTAACAAGCAAAGATGAACTTACCAACTACCATTCTAGAGTGGACTGTTTGTGAACAATGCACTGTCAAGTCTTTTCACCTGGGGCTTGTTATTAAGACCATTTATGTAATGGGCTGTACTTGTTTTGACTATATAGAAGTTTGAGTTTGCTTTGTCCTTGCAATCTCTTAGTGTAGTATTTTATAAGACTGACCATCACACTGGGCATCTTAATGACTATTCAATAAGAAAATGGATTTATTCCTCTTCAATCTTTGTGGACAGGTTTTCTGAATTGCCAGATGTGTTTTAAATTTCTCCAATTCATTTAAGTTTATGTGCCCTGTTGCTTCTGTTTTGATAAATAGTTTGTTTGATAACTTAAGTTGATGGTATCAGATGGGAAGATACTCCAGGATCACCTTTCCAATAATGCAAATTATTGTATGATAATTGCTAATACCAGAAGCTCTAAAACTCCATCATATTTGGCTATTAGAAATGGATTTTGAAGGAATCTTTGGGTTCTAGGAAAGGGCAAAGATTAAGAAATCCCTAGATTCTCTTGTGTCCCAGAAAATAGATTATCACAAGCAATGACTTTTCTCCATAAAACTTAGCTAAGGCTTATGTATGCCTCTTTTGTTTGCTTGCAAAAAGGCCCTCCCTTTCTCATAAATGATTCACAAGTCTTATTTTGTTCTTACTGATCAGTCAAAACAAAATACTTTTTGACAAAATTTTACTTCTTTGCTCCCTCAATTCCTGGAAATCTGACCCCTTCAGAGTGGGGTGTCCTCATAGAACACTCTGTGACCTCCTGTCTCATCAAGCCATTGCTACCTCCCTTCAGTGACATTCAACTCCCCCAACCTCTTCTTTCTAGCTTTGATTATTCCTTCTTATTAGGAAAACTCCCTTCCACCTAAACCTTAGACTGCTGCAGCTCTCACAGTCACAGATCACACACACACACACACACACACACACACACACACACACACACACCTGCCGTAATGCTCCTTTTCTACATTGTAATAATCCTTTTGAAAAAGGATTGTCTCTGCTTATCTAAATTGGAGTTTGTTTTGGCAACGTATTCTTCAATAATTTATGTTCTGTCTAAACACCAAATAGCAAAGAAACTACCGCTGAGTAGATCTAAATCAAAATAAAATAATATAGTATCCTATTCATGAAATAACTTAGAAGTTTAAGATGTCATTCAAAAATTTTAAATCATTTTCACTTTATTATAATGATTCATTTGATTTAAAACTATTTAGCTGCGAAAAGATAAATTTGTGAAAAGCCTTTTCTGGACATGTTTATCCAAACTGAAAATTTCCTAATAATAGCAGCTATCTTCCCTCCAGCCATTATTTAATTTGTTCTGTTTCTTTTCTAGATGTATTTCTTTTATTGAGTTGGCCAAACAGTAAATCATGGTTAGATTCCAAACTACATATCAAACTAAGAATTTATTTGCTATGCAAGAAGCAAACAAAATTTCAAAAACAGTTGAGAGGATGGCTTAGTAAGAAAGAGTACTGGTTGCCAAGTATGAGAACTTGAGTTTAAATTCCAAGGCAGGCATGACCACACATGCACAGTAACCTCATCACTGGTGGCTACAGGATAGATATAGGAGAATCACTGAGGCATATTGGCCACCAGCTGAATTCAAAATTCAATGAGAGACCCTGTGTCAATGGAAAAAGGTGCAGAGTGACAGAGCATGATACCCAGAATCATCTTCTGGCCTCCATGTATACACAGAGGCAGGTACACAAACACACATACTCATGTATATTGTGCATACAATACACACACACACACACACACACACACACACACACACACACACACACCATTTATATACTCACACACAGAAACAAAAACATTTTAAAAGGCAGATAAATATTTAGGTGTAGAAAAGCTATCATCTTCAGTTCACATAGAAAAGAGACAGTGTGCTATTAGTACCAAAGGAAGTATAGATGAGGCAAAAGCTTAAAGCAGTATCACTTAAAATTGAATATACAATCAAGGCCCCTGAAGGACATGCTAAGATACAGATCACTGGGTAGCACGCTATGGTCTCTACTTCAGTAAGAACACATGAAAGCTAATAATTTACATGTCTAACAAGATTCAAGGTGTTTTCATTGTTAAAGGTTTGGCTGTTATAACATTAATTTGGAGCATTTTTTCATTAATTCATTCATTTGTCAAACATGTATTGATATCCAGTGTGCAATATGCATTGCTTCAGGTACTCAGAAAACAGTATTTAATAAAGAGAGACAACTTATACATTCAAATAATTCATACTCAAAAAATAAACAATACACAAAATAGGCAATGAATAAATATTGGTGATAAATGCCGAGGAGAAAACAAGTCTAGCAGAGAGATGGGAACACTGCATTGGGAATGATGTTGAAATTTCAATGGGTTGTAGCTCTAGATAGTTCTACTTGATGAGACCCTTTTGAGTAAACCTAAAAGAGTGGTTTGCCCATATTGTGCAGGAGGGAAGCCCTTAAGGAAAATGAAAAAGAAATGAAAGAACATACCAAACCCAAAGACCAGGGACAACTATGAACTCTTAAAGAACTCTAGCTTATTAAAGTCAAGTGATAAGGCAAAGAATAAAAAATTAGTTTCCCAAGGAGTGCCCAAGAGGAGACACATGGAACTCCCTGAGAAAGGGAAATAGAACAGATCTCCTAGGTGGACTAGGGGCAAGCAGGGATTAGAACGTGAGAAATAGGGTTGGGATGGGTGGAGGTAGTGAATTCTGAAAGAGATGACTGGAAAAGTAGAGACATTTCGGGGTCATATAGAAAACTAGTGCAAGGGAAGCATCCAGAAATCCACAAGGATGACTGCAGCTAAGACTCCTAGCAATAGGATGAACAGGCCATCCCCTATGATCAAACTGATGACTATCCCAATTGTCATCAGAGAGCCTTCTACCAGTAACTGATGGAAACAGATGCAGAGACCCATAGCCAAACATTAAGCTGAGCTCAAGGAATCCTTTTGAAGAGAGGGAGGAAGGATTGTAGGAGCAAGAGGGGTCAAGGACATCACAAGAAAACCCATAGAAACAAGTAACCTGGGATAATAAGAACTCAAAGAATCTGAATTAACAACCAGGGAGGCTGCACAGAACTGATCTAGCCCTCAACATATATGTGACAGTTGTGTAACTTGGTCTACTTGTGGGAATACTAACAATAGGAGCAGGGGCTGTCCCTAATGCTTTGGCTAGCTCTTGGGAAACTATTCCTCATACTGGATTGCTTTGCCCAGCCTTAATACAAACTGAAGTACTTAGTCTTATTGCAACCTGATATTCCATGCTTTGTTGACACCCTTGTGAGGTCTGCCCATTTCTGAACAGAAACAGAAGGAGTGGATTGAGAGAGGGGTGAGGTGGGGCAGGAATGGGAGGAGAGGAGAGAGGGGAAACTGTGGTCAGGATGTGAAAGGAAAAAAGGAAGGAAGGAAGGAAGGAAGGAAGGAAGGAAGGAAGGAAGGAAGGAAGGAAAGAAAGCAAGCTTCCAAACATGGCATGAATGGTGATTAAAGAAAACCTTGCATGATCTTAAGATAGAAGAGTGAGAAAAGATTTTGTTGGGGCTGGAGAGATGGTTCAGCACTTAATAGTCCTTGTTATTCTTGCAGATAACCCAGATTCAGTTCCTAGCACCCACATAGCTAGCAACCACCTGAAATTCCAGTTCTCGTGTATCCAATGCCCTCTTCTGGCTTAGGGCACTGCATACATATGGTACAGAAAAATACATGTAGGCAAAAAACACATAAACATAAATTAAAAATAAATAAATAAATATTAAAAAGCAAAGATTTTATATGCTTTTGAAAAGTGAAAAGCTAATTTGTATTTCAGTAAGATTTCCTGGCTTCTGGACTAGAGTAGAGATGCATGAACAAAGGAAGGTGGGCCAGAGAGGAGATTACTAAGGCTGACAGTAATTATCTGAGGATGTTCACTTATTCACCATCTACATAAGTATGTGTTTAAATTCCAAAGTCTAGTCTTTGTGGCATGTGCTTGATGGTGCAGTTAAATCCTGGCATAAGTCTCTCAAGATGAGGTCCAAAATTACAAGCATAAAGCATATGATCCTGTTACCTCAGAGTTAATAAGAAAATATGAAAAAAACAAAAGTTTTTCTAAATTTTGATATTGACTGTACTAGGAAAATGAAAATCACAAGGCGATTATTATGTGAGCTCCCTCTGTCTTCCTATAGAAGATAACAACTTTGTCTTTCCCAACTCCAGACTCTACCATCTCCTGCTAACCTAAGCTGAACAGAAGCCACCAGCTAAATTACTCATCATTATAACCAAGTGAACATTTCATGGGGTTATTATCATGAAATGTAATTTTTTTATCATTATATGAGGAACAAATTCAATTTTCTTCTGGCATAATAGTAACACTCATTACAAATTGATCTGTGTATACACAACATTATCCTGTGCTCCAAAACAATGTTTCTTATAAATATTATAATACTTATTGCTCTTGTAATTTTCAATGGCCTCAGAACAAGTGTTATTTTATAATCTTTTTATCCCCTACGTACAAGTACCTGAGTACAAAAAGAGCTCATCAAACAAATTGTCTTTCTAGCTGAATTTTAAACTCATTAATCTCATGACACTTGTTAAAATGGCAATGAAGCCATTATTTAAACCTACTGGAATAGTGAAGAGAGATTGAATTCTAAAACAGAACAGTGCAAAGGTGCTGACTGGGCAGTGGAAAAACACTGATCATGAGACAGGTGGTTAACCAAGGTGATCGGGCCATCTGTGTTTGCAAATTGGCCCTGATATAAAACAGCTTTTTACCCTCAAAGGCCAGAAGATAGGCATGCTGAGCTCATTGGTAGGTACATTTCAAAGGCATGGATGCCAGATTCTTGAGAAAAACATTTCTGTGTTGGAAAACTAGCAGAATGTTGGGCTAAGATGGAGCTTTCAAAAGGTCCAAGAAAAAAAAAAAGATACTGTGTGGCTCTAAGAAAGTGAGGAGAAAGGCCTACATGGAAGAGAAGAGCTTGTTATGGGATATTTTGTAGGCTGTGTAAAGATGTATTTGCTGTGATTGGTGTAATGAAAAGCTGAACAATGAATAGCTACGCAGGATGTCTGGGCAGGATTTCCAAGGAGAGAAAGGAAGAAGAGGAGGGATCTAGGCATTCAGAAGTTTCCAGCCAGATGCAAAAGGAACAGGAAGTAAGGGGTAAAGATAATTAAGCCACATAAAAGAAAGTAGATTAATGAATATAGGTTAATTTGAGTTATAGGAGCTAGTTAGGAACAAGTGTAAGCTAAGACCTAGCTTTCATAATTCATAATAAGTCTCTGTTGTTTGTGAGCTGACAGCTCAAAGAAAAATCTGACTACAGGAGCTCTATGTCTTTCACATAAGGTAATTTTCCATGTTAATGAAACACTTACAAAATTTATCATGTACTTGGTAGCAAATAAAGGAGAACTGTGTTCTCCAAAATTTGAGAAGTAAATGGTATATTTTCAGATCAGAAAATATATGTAGACAAAAAACAAACAACAACAAAAATTAACAAGCAATTTTCTCCCCAAAATAGTACCTAATGGTTGGTGATTTGGTGTTGATTATGGAACATTAATGTTGGAAAGGGTTGTCTGTGTTTTAAGTTTTTGCTTTATTCTGCTTTTCTGTCGCTATAAGAGTTTTTCTGAAGCTCATATTTTGAATTTTTCATTGATTATCTGTTTTTAGTATCAAAATGTGATATTTTTAATAAATAAATTTTCCATTATGTGAATGAAAAAACGACAGCCAAGAAATGCCAGAAGAAACAACATAAAAGCTGACACTTCCTTTAAACAACCTGAATAAAAGTGATAACTAAAACGGAATGTAAATTATCCTGGAAAAAAAAACATTCTAGACAGGGACAAAGATGCCAAGAAAAATATTTTCTATTGTTCAATAAAGGTTTGAAAATAAGTATTTGAGAAATTTGGAGGGGAAGCAAAAATAATACAGCAAAAGTAAGAATAGATAGATGATAGATAGATAGATAGATAGATAGATAGATAGATAGATAGATAGATAGATGACAGAGATAAAAATTAAATTAGTACAAACTTAAGTCACCAGACACTATGAATTAAACCAAAAATAATTCTCATGAAAGACCAATACTGTAGATGATTAGTAGAAACAGAATTAAGAAAGAAGAGGGATAACCAAATCCCATTCTTAATAAAACATTCTATAATAAATGATTTAGAGTATTATAAGCAAATGTTGAGATACAGATTTATAAGAGCTGTATTCATTAGCAATGTTAACATTTTATACTTCTTATGTGTTTATTATCCCGTCCTAACCCTGTACTCCTAAATTAACATCAAAATGAATGTACTTTAATATATACTTTACTATTTTACATATAAAAACTGAAATAAAGTTATACAATGTATTTATATAATAAATTTGAAAACATAAAGGATAATTTCTAATACAATGGTAATTTTTCAATGATGATTCATGAGGAATAAAAATATTAATAAGCCAAAACCACAGGAGACACTGGGAAGGCTATTAAGAAAAATTTAATAAAGTTAATTTGCAAAAGTTTCAGACACTAGCAATTTTACAAAAGAATTGTCTAGTTTTTAAAGAAAGGGCCATTTCTCTAAAGCTATGTTGTAGAGTAGAAAGTTTCTGGTTTTATTAGGAAGCAAATAAACTCTTTTAATCACAGTCAATTGATGACAACAGGAGATTGAAACCAGAGGGGATGTTTAGGAACAGGGACCCTGAAAGCCAGAAGTTCTACTCTGTATGTGTTTGCCATGCCTGGCAACCAGTTCTGTCTGGGTCAGTGGGTGAAATGTCATTGATTCTCTTGGCAGCTGTGTCTTGGCCAGAGGCCAGAAAACTGGTAAGGAGCTCTGGATTGTGTTCTGGTTTCTCCTTTTTTTTATCTTCTTTTCTTATATAACAACTTAAATAAGGAGAGCACCCTGGAAGCTATGAGTGATCAGGTATTTCATTGACCCTGTGACAGAGAGGCACATGAATGTCTCTTGCATGGACCAACAGACTGGCTCACTCCCATGCTTCAACCAAGCCAGGTTTGTTAACCACCAGAACAGCATCCTTAGTGGCATCCTTTAGTTAGAACCCATTTCCACTATTAAATATCTCTGCTTTCTTCATTCCTCTTAAATGAACTCTTATGATAGGGCTCCTTTCTGAAAACTACCCTCCCACTCATTGCTCATGAAATTTATTCTTCATATTCACAAAACAGAGAACCCAGAAGCCACTGGTCCCCGGGGGGTGGGGGTGGGGGTTGTAGCTACTGACTGTCAGCAATTCGAACCTGCTGAGCTGTACTCATCTGATCTATAGAGAGGCTCTGCCACACCCAGTGATGTCCCTTGCTCCCTCCTCCCACATCAATTTATTAGTATGAAAAGACTAGAGCAATTTTGAAGGCAATTTTGAAAAAGACTAAAACTTTACCATTTCAATTTCAAAACTTACTATAGTGTTTGAACAGAGTTCAGCTCCATGTTTTGAGGCTTTTGCTACTGTTCCTCTGAGACTTGCACCTCATTCTTACTCTCCTGCTTCATATGGGGACAAACTCGTGAGAAAGTCCAAACTCCTTCATTCTAAGAGTAGGAGACTCTTAACCCTATACCACAGTAAAATCTCAAGCTTGTCTCTTTCCCTTGCTCATTCAAGCCATGTATAGGCCCACTTAAAAAGCTTGACTGGCTCTCTGAAATTTGATTACATCACTGTGAAAATATGTATCAATACGTATCCATGTTTTAGCCAACATTTATGGTAGATGTTTATTTTATAAGGTTGCTTACAACCTATTTGCTGTTTATAGAATCTGATTACCATCATATGTATTACTCCTGGGCCCAGGCCATGGAAGAGTAAATAATGTAAGATTATAGCTATGTAGTTCTTTCGGTTTAAAAGTTTATTAGATGGGATATCTAAAGCAAGTAAGGTTAGTTGTTAGATTTTTCTCTTAAAGACAAGCTAAACAAAGTTAGATATGTATACAGTAGGCCAGCAACTTAAATCCTGAGTGACCCTTAGGTGTATTACTAACTTTGGCTATGAAGAACAGCAAAAGTTCCAGTTACTTAGGATGTAAGAGAGATTTTTCATAATAACCACATGGTCTATGGAACAGAAGGTTGTCCATAATTTGAAGGCTCTAACTACAAGTCTGATGTAATAAAGGTCAAGAAAGTTTTATCCTTTTGGATAGAAATTGAGTGACCTAATGTACATGTAGGCATTTACTAAAACATATTATAGGATGACCTTAAAAAACTTCATGTTGGGTAGGCGATTAATAATTTCTGCTCTATATGTGCAGTGCTGGACCAATTTAAGAAGGATGTAGAAAGACAGCCATCACACCATCCATATTGATTACTTCTAAAGCTGGGAAATAGGGCCTGAGGTAGAGAAGTTGCTGACTGTACACCATATCATAAGACCTGGTTCTGGGTTTGAATTTTTATCTGTGTTAACAGAAAATGACATAGTAGAGAAAGAAATGGAAAATCAAATTTATTTCAATTTTGGCGAAAACTGGGGAAACAAATCTTCTCAGTCTGTTTGTATAGTCTCATAGCAGTGTCACAACATATATTTGCATGTCCATGTGTGCATGCATGTGTGTGTGTATTTGTGTATGTGAGACACAACAAACATATACATGTGGGAAGTCATTCTTCTAGGAGATAAGTCTTTCCTCTTGCAGCAATGCTCTTGTAGGTAATCCATATTCATCCCTAGAATAACATTTCCTAGATGAATCTCAATTGCCAGGTTTTCATTTTAAAGCTATTTACTTTTCTTTTATATGTTTGTACTATTTTTTGTTATATGCATACGATACATTTGTAATTTTAAATAATAAAGAAAATTATTACTTGTCTTTAATTAGCAAGAAAATTACAACAAAACGATACTTGAATTTCAAATATTCATTTAGACCCATACAACTGACAATAAGTGTTGGCATGACAGTTTAATTTCTCTATATATACTGAAGCACATACACTATTTTAAAGGGTAAAAACAAGACTACAGAAAGTATAATGGATGCCTTCAACAAAGCTAGAATAAACCTGCTACCTATTGATTACAATTAGAAACACAAACAGTCAAGAGTGACTTCAAACTATGTCTTAAGATATTCCTTCTCTTTGATTTCAAATTGTGTTCTCATTGCTGCCTTCACCTCCTACATACTTCCTTTCTGGAAAATCAGTAAACACCCAATGACACTGTGACCTCCCAGCTGTAAGCCTAGCAAGATAATCTCAAATAAGATCTAGTGTTGATATAATAGAAATTGGATGTTCTCAAAGATCTCATTATCCTCTTTCAAAATCAGGCACAACTAAGCTATCCTCCCAAAGAAAGTAAAACCCCAGAAGTACACATTTCAGGTGAACTAGACAATCACTATCATTACCTCCCTAAGCGTTGGATAAATCAGGTTTACTGTAAACTTCAATTATGATACCTAAAGTTTGTTTGGTATGGAATATTACTACAACAGGAAAAAAATTAGAGACCAAAGAAATCCAAGTGTAGATGATGAGTGCTCCAGACAAGTGACTGTTTGGTTGATATCAAAAGCTGGTTTTAAAAGACTGCTTCTGTTTCCAAATGGCTCTCTCATAAAAGCAATTTTGCTTTGCAAATGGAAAGCGTTTCAAGATACCTGGGAAGTGCTTCATCTGTGCCTGTGCAAAGGAGTACTCACTGCATAAATGTGCCTTCCTCTAGTTATTGGCAGAAAATGGCCAAGTTCACAAAACAAAATAGTCAGAAGCCACAGAAAATATGTCTCTGCAATCAGTCACCAAATATTCTTTACTAGCAGAGGAACATATGAGAAATGAGTTCCTCTTTGTTGGCATTCTTGGAGGCCAAACTCTTCTAAATCAATAAATAAAAGCCCTGCTATGTATTCCCTTGCCAAAGTTCAGCTGTTTGGTGATATGATTATTATAAGATACTTTTGAATTTTATTTTATCTCTGTATTGCAGATCAAAACTTATAATTGTACTTTGTTTTGTTGGAATTATTTCAAGTTCATGAAGCTTATTTCCTTAAATAGAACTTGTTTTGTTTGTTCATTTGTTTTCTTTTGAACATCTGATGAACTCATCACAAGTGCAGGGTGGGGTGGCAATTTATCTTAAGGTTGTGGAAAGAAAGAACCAGGATAGAACAACTTATTTGCAAGTATATATCTTTATTAAGGTAGAGTTATATATCAGTAAGGCCATAGTCTTGGTTTCCTGAATCAAGAGTCAAGTGTTCTTTTTCTACATCTTCAATCTAACCCAGCCAGTCAGACACCAACGGACAGACTTCTAACTAATGTGGCATGTTTTCTTAAAGCTTACTCCTTGGTTAATTATGACCCATAATACAAAGCTAGCACAGGATCACCTGCAATTGTTGCTTGGGAATAAACAAGTATAGTCCTCCAAACAAATTCTGTTTCCAAGGCAACAATCATTTGAATGTGCTTCCCACCCCACCAGGATCTCTACATTAGATCTGATTCTAAAGTCAGCTGCCATGAAAGTCTATTCAGGCTCAAAAGTCGAGGTGCCATGGTCTGGATGACAACAGCATGGTGATTCCTGAAAAGCTCTGGCTTTTCTGTAGATAACTTATCCATTCTAATAGTTCTAGACTATTTCCCTATGTATTAGAAAACATAGGTATGCTCATGGGTGCTTGTGACCTCTAAACTGATAGGTGTGGAGCCACCATGGGACCAAACTAGGCCCTCTGTATATGGGAGACAGTTGTGTAGATTGGTCTACCTGAGGAGCCCCTGGCAGTAGGACCAGAATCTATCCCTGGTGCATGAGCTAGCGTTTTGGAGTCTTCTCCTTATGGTAGGATACCATACTCAGCCTTAATGTAGGGGGGAGGGGATTGTTCCTGCCTTAACTTAATGTGCCAGGCTTTGTTGACTCCCCATAGGAGGGAGGTCTTACCCTGGGGGAGGAGTGGATGGGGTGTGTGCTGGGAGGAAGGGGGCAGGTGTGGGGAGAACTGTGGTTGAAATGTAAAATGAAATTTTAAAAAAGAAAGAAAAGAAAACATAAGTGCAATTAATATGCACTCATTAGAAATACTTAAGAATTATAGTTGAGTCAATTTGAAAATAAATATTAAATGAATAATTATATGCTTATTAGATATGATATAGCATAGAATGAGAAAATAATATAGCATAAAAATAGCATGATACTGAGGTGGATGAATAAATCATGACTAAAGACACATGCACTCTACACTGAAATATCAAATAGCTGTGGTCTTCAGTAATGTTGATACATCTTCCTGAACATCTCAGAAAACCATCTTCAGGATCTTGATACTGGTGATGCTTTCAGACAGACAGAGCATGTTCCATACATGACCCTGTGACTTGGCCCCTCTGTAACACATTTGAATCAAGTTTCTCTGAGTATAAATCACTTTTGGGGGAAATCAAAAATAAATCCAACACAGCCAGTATGTTAAGGAGTTAAAACCACCTGGGTTACAGGGAAGTAGAATTCTTGTTAATCATGGTAAACAAAACAACCAGGCACTATGTCAAGAATTTTGAGTATGTTGCAAAAACTTTCATTTCGTATCCCAAACAATACAATCTTTGTTCCCTGTCCATTCTTCTCCAGATTTTCAGAAGCAATGATAAAATTACCACAAAGTCAAAGCCTACATTCCATTTTGAAGAAAGCAAAGTAGATACATACTGTGTTTCTAATGTTTCTTCACTCAAAGGTATGTGTGGCAATCACCGAATCTATATGTTAATGAACTTTGGAAGTGAAATCCGTAGCAGATAATTAAGATTACATAAAGGTCATGAGGATGGAGGTTGCAATGCCTTTTATTGGTTGTCAACTTGGAATTAACTAAAACCCAAATGACTGGACACACCTGTGAGGGACTTTTTTCTAAATTAAAACATTTGAAGTGGGAAGACCCATTTTAATCTGGATTCTTGAAATAGAAAGACACATCATTAACCCAGATCTTCTGAGGTGGGAAGACCCACCTTGAATCTGGACCATACCTTCTGCTGACAGCCTACATAAGGACATGGAAGAAGGAAGCTTTTGCTCTTCACCTGCTTGCTCTCACTCTCAGTAGGAAGTTCATTGCTTCACTGGCATTACAATCTACTTCTTCGGGATTCTTGTGTATACTGAAGACCAGATGAGACATCCAGGCACATGGAATGAACCATTACTGGATTCTTGGAACTTTGGTTGGTAGACTGTCGTTGGACTAGCTGACACATCTTACAGTGTGTGTGTATGTGGTGTGTGTGTGTGTGTGTGTGTGTGTGTATGTGTGTGTGTGTGTGTGTGTGTGTTTCTGCTTCTCTAAAGAACCCTGACCAATTATGATATCCTTAGGGTCTTACCAAGAGGAGGAAGAGAAACCCAAGTTCTCTTGTCTTCTTGTCTTGCCACGTGATGGCTTCCATCTCATTCTCATGTGGCAAGATTGCCCTTGCCAGGTGTTGGCACTATGCTCTTAGATTTTCTAGAACTATAAATTAAATATAGCTCTATTCTTTATAAATTACATGTCTGCCCATTCATTTTTAGCAAGAGAACAAGGCAAAAGAAGATGAACTAAAAAAAATGGACTTTCTCTAATTCTTCATAAAGCTATTTAAAAGAATGCTTTAAAAATTCCAACACTTGACCATACCTCATGACTCAAGACTTCTAGAATGAAGACTTTCCCAATTAATATTAATTTCCTCAAAATTCTCCAGGAGTGATTCCAATAAAAATCCTGAAGCTCTGACATACAGAATGCTCCAGGGAATGATAAAGAAAACAATTAAATGCATGCCATGTCCCAGAAGACACAAGTACTATGAAAAGGAGCATCTACAAGATGCAGCAAGGAAGTAGTTAATGTTGACCTTAGAAAGAAGGCATATGCCAAAAATAATTGAGCCACCATCTGATCTATGATATTAGCTTCCAGGGTTCTAATATAATCTAATTAGGGTGCTAATCCTTAATTCTGAGATTCACATGGAAAACCTTCCAGGGAGACTCTAAAGGGGAAGATTCTATTACTCTGCTGCATGGTGGCAAATGACTCAGCTTCTTGAACAAGTTTTACAAGTGGGAAAATTTGCACATACAAACCCATAATTTTATTTGTTTTGTTTTATTTTCCAATGAAATTCTCCTAAGAAAGAAATATCATAAAGATAAAAGTACAGGTCCCTCGTTTCATAATGAAAGCTGCTATAGCTTTTAACTTTTCAATTAAATGGGGCAATAAAATCTACTTTTATTTCTCTTGGTATTTTTTTTAATGCTACAGGCTCCTTTTACATGGATGTATACTAAAAACCAATACTCAGGCACAGCTGTCTTCTATTTCTAGTAAGTACTCTTGGAAGTTCAAAGGATGATGGATGCTATTCAGACATCAGAAGAAGCATTTGACCTATTACGGTCCATAAGGGGGCTTCCCAAACCTACAGACAACTTTATATTATGAACCAATGTAAAATTTGGGGAAATTATAAAGCCATAGCTTTAATATAATAGACATAGTATTTGGTGACCTAAAAGTGTAAACAAAATGATCTTGAAACCAGTATATCTAGGCCTACTTCCCTTAATGGGAAAATAACTTCCCTCAAGTGTATAGGTTTTATCTTAAATAACAGATGCTTTTGCAGAAAACTGATGTCTACTAAGGAAACCCTCTGAACAACTCTTTTATGAGTCCCATTTAGTATATTGACAAATCTTTCTACCTCTGTATCAAGACACATCTGAGGGATGATGATAGAGTATCATCATATGTTACTGAGTCCCCCCTGCCATAATTCTCTGCTGAACTACTTGGATGAAAAGCCACCAGTCACAAAATTGGAGCTTTTCTCAGCAAATTTTTGGGAGCAAGTGTTTAAAAGCCTTTTTTCAGTCATCTTCCCCCACAGGGCTAATTCCCCTCTCAAGCAAATGGAAAATATCACAATATGGAGTTTCAAACCAGGTTTTAAAGTGGGTTACCCTGATTCTACTAAGTTCAGAGGGGTCAGAGGCAAGTGTGTACACCAGGAATGTATGTGCTAGGAAAGACCACACAAGGCAAGGAAATGAAAAAGAAAGTTTGGAGAGATATTGAAAAAAGTCAATTGAACTTTGACAGGGAAATGTATTTTCAGAAATATAATGCTTTTATCCATAAAATTTATAGTTAATAGAAATTTACAACCTTTTAAGATCCCCAAGCTGCAAAAGATTTTTTCTATATTGAAATGCCCAATGTTGCAAGTTAAAGCTTCCATTTATCCTTCTAGTGATAGAGCCCTCATAGCAAACATGTGTTTGGACATGAAATATTCTGCAGCATTAACATGATAACTGTGTGTGTGTGTGCTTGTGTGGTATATATGCAGCTACACACCCATGTATGAACTTATGGAAGCCCAAGGATGGCAGTGGGGGACTTATTCTATTTTTTCTAATATAGAGTCTTTCACTAAACCTGGAGCTTACTGGTTGGCTAGACTGGTTGATTAGGCAGCCCCTGGTAACTGCCTGTCTGACCCTGCCCCAACACTAGGTTTACAGACACAAGAAATTCTGCCTGACTTTTAACATGAATTCTGATAATAGGAGCTCAGGCCTTATACTTTCATTGGCAAGTACTTTACGCACTAACTCATCAAGTCATCTGCCCAGCCTCACTGCACCAATGTCTTTATTGTCATTACTTATTTTAGTCTGGATACACTATATATAACAACTGTTATTTCTTATCTTTTTTCTTTTTTGTTTTAGAAGCACTCTTATTTTACATATCAACCCCCATTCCCTCGATCTCCCATCCTCCCATGTCCCCCAATAACCCCCCCAACCAACTCCCCACGCACTCCTCAAGGATAGTGAGGCCCTCCACAGGAAACCATCAAAGTCCTTCAAGTCATTTGGGGGAGAGCCCAGGCCCTCCTTGCTGTATCTGGGCTACAATAGTATCCCTCCATAGTGAATGGGCTCCCAAAGTCAATTTGTGCTCTAGGGATAAACACTGGTTCCACTTTTAGAGGTTCCATAGACTACTCAGGCCTCCTAGCTGGCACCCACATTCAGAGAGCTTGGGTTGGTCCAATGCTGGTTCCTCAGCTTTACGACTAGGGTCTCCATACTCTCACTAAGTCAGGTCAACTGTTTCTGTGGGTTTTCTCCAGCACAGTCTTGGCTCCTTTGCTCATTCCTCCTCCCTCTCCACAACTGGATTCCAGGAGTATAGCTCAGTGTTTAGCTATGGGTGTCTGCTTCTGCTTTGATCAGCTACTGGATGAAGGCTCTAGGAATGGCAACCAAGGTAGTCATCAATCTCATTATAGGGGAAGGGCATCAAAAGCAGCCTCTCCACCACTGCCTAGATTCTTAGTTGGAATCATTCCTGTGGATCCCCGAATATTTCCCCAATGCCAAGGAATCCAGTATTCAATTCATGAGACTTTCATCCCAAGATTGAGACTCAGGAAAACAAAGATCACGTTATTTTGGGGATGCTAGATTTTTGTTTGTGACCTAGGATGATAATAGATGTCATAAAGTAGTTGGAAATAGATAAACATCATTCTTTTTAAAATAAATTTATTTGTTTATTTACTTATTTATTTATTATTTATTTTACAGCCTGGCAACAGTTTCCCCTCCCTTCTCTCCTCCAAGTTCCCCCCATCCTTCCTCTGGTCCCATCCCCCCAATCCACTCCTCTTCCTCCATTTCTGTTCAAGAAAGGACAGGTTTCCCATGAATATCAACAAAATATGGCATATCAAGTTTCAGTAAGACTAAGTATCTTCCCATGTATTAAGGATGGGCAAGGTGACCCAGTATGAGGAGTAGGGTCACAAAAGCCTGTAAAAGAGTCATAGATAGCCTCTGTTCCCACTGTTAGGAGTCCTACAAGAAGACCTAATAAGTATTGGATCCCAGTTATTGGGTTGCTCCACTGATGCAATAAGCCAGATCAAACTGAATTAATAACACCAGATTTAATAAATAGAGCAAAGCAAAGCAAAGCACTCCAGGGTGTCTATCAGAAAGGCAGGAAAGAATCACGTGGCAAATCTGTCGACAAGGTCTTATGTACCCTGGGCAAGGATTGGAATGGGGGAGTGAGAAAGAGCAGAGATTCCCATCAGAATTGAAAATTGTCTATTTAGTTCTGTACCCCACTTTTTAATTGGTTTTTTTGGTGTTTGGGGGACTAGCTTCTTGAGTTCTTTGTATATTTTGGAGATTATCCCTCTACAATTGCCACAAACAACATAAAATACCTTGGGGTAACACTAACCAAAAATGTGAAAGACCTCTACCATAAGAATTTTGAGTCTCTAAAGAAAGAAATTAAAGAAGATACAAGAAAATGGAAAGATCTCCCATGCTCTTGGATAGGTAGGATCAACATAGTAAAAATGGCAATCTTGCCAAAAGCAATCTACAGATTCAATGCAATCCCCATCAAAATCCCAACACAATTATTCACAGACCTTGAAAGAACAATTCTCAACTTTATATGGAGAAACAAATCACCCAGGATAGCCAAAACATCCCTATACAATAAAGGAACTTCTGGAGGCATCACCATCCCTGACTTCATGCTCTATTACAGAGCTATAGTCCTGAAAACAGCTTGGTAATGGCACAAAAATAGACTGGTAGACCAATGAAATAGAATTGAAAACCCTGATATTAACCCACACACCTATGAACACCTGATTTTTGACAAACAATCCAAATTTATACAATGGAACAAAGAGAACATCTTCAACAAATGGTGCTGGCATAACTGGTTGCAGACTTGTAGAAGACTGCAGTCAGACCCAAGCCTATCTCCTTGCACAAAACTTAAGTCAAAATGGATCAAAGATTTCAACATAAATACAGCTACACTGAACCTATTACAAGACAAAGTGGGAAATACCCTTGAATTAATTGGTACAGGAGACCACTTCCTGAACATTACACTAGTAGCACAGACACTGAGATCAACAATTGATAAATGGGACCTCCTGAAACTAAGAAGCTTCTTTAAAGCAAAGGAGACAGTCAGCAAGACAAAATGGCAGCTGACAGACTGGGAAAAGGTATTTACTAACCTCACATTTGACAGAGGGCTGATCTCCTAAATGACTTACTTCTTATGAATTACTGAAGCAACGTCCGTCATTTGATTGAAGATGATCAAGAGCAATCTTACAAAAACAAAAAAAGATAAAAAAAGTAGCCAATCTAAAGAAAATTATGTTTTAAGCCAAATAAAAATATATTGGAAGGGAATTAATTGAGAAAATGGAAATAATATCCATCTATTTATTTTTGTACCTTGCTTTGTCGCTACAGAACATGATGGATTACCTCTTTCAAAGGAGAGTGGGATGTTATTCCTACTGACTCTACAGGAAGCTGACTACACAGCTTGCCACTCAGTCAATCAATACATGTATTCTAAGTAAATATCATATACATGTTCTTGTTGGACACTGGGATAGCTTGATAAAATAATGATGATTCTCAAAAGTCATACAATTGTGCCATGGCATTGAGAAAATTGGTTCCTTTGGTCAATTCCAGCCCAAAAGCTGTATCTCAATTTCTTTTATAATTTTATTGGACTGCAGCCATGTTTGTTCCCTTATGCTGAGTTGAGCAGTTTCAATAGAAGGCTTGTAGCTCAATGAGCCCAAAATATCTGCTCTCCAACCCTAAGCAGAAAAGGTTATCACTATTTTATCTAGAAATAAATCAATAATAGTTGTATAATTTCAAATGGTGATATACAGTCTGGAGTTAATAGGCTGTGATGGTACAGTCTAAGGGCTACATGGATGCACTTAATAATAATTCCTCTCAGCATGATGTTTAAGATAAGATTAAATGGTGAGAGAAGTTGGATATACGAAATACAAGAAAATGAAGCTGCCAATCAGGAAAAAAATAGATTTACAGTAAAATATCATTGTATCCTAAAACAGATCACAGAACGTAAAACTTTACTCAAATGCTCATTCCAATAATTTCTAGGAAATGATATTGGTCATTCCCTTATACCTTAGTTTCCTTCTTTATACAATGTATATAGCAATAGTCTATATTTCATTAGACTTATAAAATAACTAATAAGTACATTATGTTTAGGAAAGCAGCTATTATACTTTAAATAATCAATAAATCTAGTTATTAGCATTATTTTAATGTCATTCTTTGTATTCTTATTACTTCAAATACATGGAACAGAAAGATCTTGGCCCATTCAAAAAATAGATAAAGGAAAAAGTGTGATTAATTTAAGTGAAAAAGAGAGTGACAAGAGATGGTATAGACAAACTAGACATTTTTATAGCAAATGCATAAAATGCATAATGGGAAGTTATTGGGGAATTTTTTTTTACTGTTTGATGTTTACACATTACATAGAATTCCCAGTTGTTTATAGAAAATACATTTAGAAAAAACAGGTGCAAAGAAAGGTACTGTTGTTCTAGTCTATACAAAAACAAATGACCATGTTGAAAATGTGAGAGGTGGAAATAGAGAAAACTTGATGAATGCAAAGAATTCTTAGAGGGTAGTAGTTGAACTTAATGATGAATTTAGCATAGGAAGGGGAGATACAGCATAATCAAAGATACTCCTGGGATTCTAATATGAGCAGTAGGTAGAATGGACTGTTCTTTTGTGCTACCATAATATTTGCATGTAAGTAAGAAAGAGTGAGACTAAGTTATGAGGGCTACAGCTGTGTTTGGGGTATTCAAAATATCAAACACAGTTTGTTGTCTAAATCTTTGTGGCTTATCACAATTGGAGTGTTTCATACTTTTTCTGTTCACCACGTACACCTAATATGGGGTGACAGTGAATTTGCTCAATGGATTCTCTTAAGAGTAATAACCCAGATTGCCACAACAAAATACCATAGAGAGGCTAGAATTTCCACATCAGGGTAGTAAGGTTGGATTTTGGTGAGGACAGGATTCCAAGTTTTCCCATGCTACTTTCTTGTGCTTTCACATAGTGAAGACTAAAAGGAAACTCTGAGTCCTTTTAAAAATCATTGATTCTTTCAGACCAAGCCCCAATAATAGGTCCTCATTTAAGCTTAAGTACTTCCCTACTCCAAATAAAGATAAAGATTTGACATATGAATTTGGGGACACAATTCAGTTCATGTCACTCAGGGAACCAAACTGAATTAGAATTAAATTTGAATGTATGCTTCCACAGTTATAACAACAGTGAGAAGAGAGTTTAGACAGCTCATGAAGTAGACATGCTACACTTATCATTAGTCAAAATTCCATGCTTTGTGATGAATGAAAAAATATGACCTTCATATTGTTAGAAGATGGAGAGAGCATTTTTAAAAATAGCACTATAGCTGGGCAATGGTGGCACACACCTTTAGTCCCAGCACTCAGGAGTCAGAGGCAGTCGGATCTCTGTGAGTTCGAGACCAGCCTGGTCTCCAGATCAAATGCCAGGATACGCTGCAAAGCTACACAGAGAACCCCCCCCAAAAAAAAGCACTAGTGCATACTGTTCTAATTTTCTGACACCAAATATTAGTTATTCTTATTCTCATTCATAAATGCAGTTTATTTTCCCATAGAAGAGACAGTCCACACTCCACTGCAAAATGAACATCAGCTGAAATTCCAAAATCTAGAATTATGTGATTTTGTCAATTCGTAGTGGCTCTTCTTGATCTATAGAAGATACACATGCAAAGGAAAGCTTATTTGTCCCAATGTATGCAACATACAATGATAAAAGAAGTCAGAGAAACCCTCTATTCTCCTCTATTCAGAGAAGGAATACACACACACACACACACACACACACACACACACACACACACACACACACACACCCTTGTCCTTTGAAAAATCTCAAGTCACATTGGGAAGGCATTTGGAAGCTCCTGATTCCAGAAGTAGGAAATGTTCCTAGATGGAGCTCCAGCTCTCACTCCTGGTACAGGTCACAGATCTGCATGGCTTATGGCCTGCTCTCTAGAAGTTCTCTTCTATTATTTTCTTTAACCATAGATGAAGTAGCACTGATGAATCTCTTCCTTAGGAGATGGCAGCCCTCCTAGACTGCCTCCTATTTACAGATGGTTGGACGCTTTTCACACAGGCTTTTAAAGGATCTTAAACACTTAGCTATCTCTTATCAAATTGATTCAAATCAGACCCATGTACCTCCAAGCTACACACAGAGTTACTCTCTGGACATTCTTAAGTGCGATATTTTCATTTCCTTTCTCTTAGGTTCCCTTCTTTTACTTTGTAATTACTGAAATGTGGATCCATTTCACTTAAGGGGAAAGATATATTTTCTGATTTTATGCAAAAAATGTTGGGTCATTGGGAAAATGTCTGGATCCCACAAACTTGAATCATTGATCTGAAGCACTTAGTCCACCAGGAGTTTGAGATAATAGTTGTGACAGGGATACCTTTTATTTGATTCTCACATTGTGGGCGTTTTCAATTACATTTGTTGCTCTAAACCTTTTTAATATTTTAATATTTTTGTTTTATTATTTTAAAATGGGACTGTGAAGAAACTGCAGTCTATGCCTGACAGTCTTTAAATCTTTAGAAGATCTACTTTATTTTCCTCTTTTTACAAGTGGCCAATTCTGTTTTAAGGTCATTTGTTCTTTGCTGTACCACGTAACTAGTAATGTTCTGCTTTCCAACTTTCATTCTTAGTGCTATAAATCCATTGGGCATAAGATCTGCCTTCCAAATTATTACAGGCAGAAGTATCATCAAATATTTTGGCACTTATCATTTACCCTTCTTGTCTCCAATAACAGCCTCTTCACTAAACATTTCAAAATCACTACCTCAGCATTTGACTTTTGGCTTTATAAAATGTTATTACCAATTTCATATGTGGTAGTCTGGGTAATTATAGATGCCCACATAATTTCAGAGGGTTATTAAATTAAAAATTCATAAGACTCACAGTTTATATCCAGTGTGAGATGACAGGGTGGTATTGCTCTTGTAAACATTCAGAAACTCAAAAAAAAAAACTAATGATGATAATGCTATCGTCATGGCTTATCATGAAAAGGTTCTTGAAGCTTCCACCTAAAAGTGACACTTTTAGAATTTGCAAGACAGCTGAAGAGCCACTAGAATTAGTGAAACGGCCCAAACAATTTGAACTTTAAAGGCATTCTTTGGAAGATCCTTTCCTTGGTTTCTTCTTAGTTACCTAGTTTCTATGGATATTGTAAATAAAACATACATATCTAAAGCTTAAAAACAAACATCCAGTATAAAAGAAAACATACAATGTTTGTCTTTCTGAGTCTGGGTTACCTCACTAAGAATTGATGTTAACAGCTCTATCCAATACATACAAATTTCATTAGTTCTTAACAGCTGAGTAATAATAATATTACATTGTGTAAATATACCATGTGTTCATTATCCATCATCAACTCATCAGCTTATAGATATTTATGCTCTTTCCAATTTCTGAATATTATGAACCCAGCAAAAAATTGAAACAGTTGAGCAAGTGTCTCTGTAGCAAGATAAGGAGTTCTGGGGTATATGCCAAGAATTGGATCTTCTGGTATATCTATTTTCAGGTTATTTTAGGAACTTCCACAATGATTTCCATAGTGTCAGTACCAGTTTACACTGCATCCAGCAATGAATAAGTATTCTTCAAATGTGTTAAATGCATTAGTGTTTAATCACAAAACACAAATAATACAAAAGTCTCACATTAAGGAAAGAAGTAAATCTTTTCCTCTTGGAATGACTTAACCAAGAGTGAGTCCAGATTAGAATTTGATACTTTATGCTCCTTGCATCTTCTGTCCTTTCTGTTGCATGAGTGCCTGCTTAAAGACCATCTTTTGAATCTGTCCCTAAACTGTATCTGTGTAGATCCCTGTGTGTGGCTGTCTCCAACAAAGGTCTTAGCTCTATATTTATTAACCTACATATAAAGTATCACATGGGGAAGTAACATGGTGTTTTACAGAAATATTTAACAGCTAAGGGATTAAGTCACTGGCTCTAATTGATCCCAACTGAGCAGAAAACAAACAGTATTACAAACATCACTGTCTATCAGCTAATATCCATTAAAGGTTGTCTTTAACATTATGGTGGATATTCATTTTAGAAGTTTGCTTTTAACCTCTATGCTTGCTGCTTTCAGCAAATGATACCCATGCGTTATTCTGGATTGCACCATGGAAGAGTACATGACTTAATATTACAGTTGTGAATTTGCTTAGGTTGTAAAAGCTGATTACATGGAAAATCCAAGACAAGTAAAGTTGGTTGTTCAATTGTTCTCTTAAAAGCAAGTTAAACAAACAGTAGTACACAGGATATCTGTCTTAAGTGACCCCAAGATGTATTATTAACTGGCTGTGAGGTCTATCAAAAGTGCTAGATCCTTAGAATGTAAGAGATATTTTTATACTACTGCATTGTCACAGTCAGCCTTTCCCCACATTCTCCACATCTTCTGTCATTTACTTAGTTAATCTTGGCCATTCTGACTGGGGTAAAATGAAATCTCAAAAGTAGTTTAAATTTGATTGGATTTAGTTCACCAGTGACACTCATACCTGGCACTGCTAAAGTAGCCAAGAAACTAAGACTCTGTAGGTAGGTCATTGGCCTAAGGGAAAATCTACTGCTATTATTCTTCTGAATTAATAGAATAAAATGATTCCTAATGACATACTGCTAAACCCATATAATAGTGCCTATCTCAGCCCTCATCATAGAAGTGTCTTCTTAAAGTATATGGTAATTAACAAATACCGGCAACTGGACAATGTGGGGAAAAAATGAGAAATTTTGGAGCACTGAGCCTAAATGAGATGACTTCATCAAACCCCTCCTCTCACAGCTCAGGGAGATACAATAAAGAGGAAGCAGAAAGACTATGAGAGCTGGAGGAGGTAGATGTCTCCAAAGAAACAATGTTTCTCAGACAGAAGAGTACTGTTTCAATATGAATTCACAGGGACTGTGACAGCATCCATAAGACCCGCACAAGTTCAAACCAGACAAAATCCCAGCATTGAGAGGGAAAATGGACACAATGTCTCATTCCTAACCAAAAAGCTATTTGCAATTGATACCTGTTGGGAAAAGTGAAATTCAGTTTTCTGCAGTGTAATGACTCCTAAGTATACCAACCACATTCAAAGGCAGGGCCTACATCAAGGCAGTAGTTGCCAATACGAAACAGACTCCATGTTTTTGGTGTGATTTTTGTTTTGGTTTGTTTTTGTCTATTGGGAGTATAAGAGCTAATACCAATACTTGTCAAATGGTTCCACACAATAGAAGCAGAAGGTTCATTGTCAAACTCTTTTTACGAGGCTACAATTACCTTTTGAGGAGTCGCCATACTGATTTCCAATGTGGCTGTACAAGTTAGCACTCCCACCAGAAATGGAGAAGTGTTCCCCTTTCTCCACATCCTCTCCAACATGAACTGTCATTGGTGTTTTTGATTTTGGCCATTCTGATAGGATTAAGATGGTATCTCAGAGTTGTTTTGATTTGCATTTCCCTGATGGCTAAAGATGTGGAACACTTTCTTATTTGTCTTTCAGCCATTTTAGATTCCTCTATTGAGAATTATCTATTTAGTTCTGTACCCCACTTTTTAATTGGGTTGTTTGGTGTTTGGGGGACTAGCTTCTTGAGTTCTTTGTGTATTTTGGAGATCAGCCCTCTACAATTGCCACAAACGACACAAAATACCTTGGGGTAACACTAACCAAAAATGTGAAAGACCTGTATCGTAAGAATTTTGAGTCTCTAAAGAAAGAAACTAAAGAAGAAACCAGAAAATGGAAGGCTCTCCCATGTTCTTGGATAGGTAGGATCAACATAGTAAAAATGGCAATCTTGCCAAAAGCAATCTACAGATTCAATGCAATCCCCATCAAAATCCAAGCACAATTCTGCACAGACCTTGAAAGAACAATTCTCAACTTTATATGGAAAAACAAAAGACCCAGCATAGCCAAAACAGCCCTGTACAATAAAAGAACTTCCAGAGGCATCACTATCCCTGATTTCAAGCTCTATTATAGAGCTATAGTCTGAAAACAGCTTGGTATTGCCACAAAAATAGACAGGTAGTCCTATGGAATAGAATTGAAAACCCTGATACTAACCCACACACCTATGAACACCTGATTTTTGACAAAGAAGCTAAAGAAATAATAAAGGAATAAAAGAATAATAAATAAATAATAATAAAGGAATAATAAATAATAAATAATAGTAAATAATAATAATAAAGGAATAATAAATAAAGGAATAAAGAAAGCATCTTCAACAACTGGTGCTGGCATAACTGGATTCTGGCATGTAGAAGACTGCAGATAGATCCATGTCTATCACCATGTACAAAACATAAGTCCAAATGGATCAAAGACCTCAACGTAAACCCAGCCACACTGAACTTATTAGAAGAAAAAGTAGGAAATACCTTTGACAAAATTGGTACAGGAGACTACTTCCTTAACATAATACCAGTAGCACAGACACTGAGATCAACAATTAATAAATGAACCTCCTGAAACTGAGAAGCTTCTGTAAGGCAAAGGACACAGTCAACAAGACAAAACGACAACCCACTGATTGGGAAAATATATTCACCAACCGCACATCCAAAGAGGGCTGATCTCCAAAATTTACAAAGAACTCAAGAAGCTAGTCTCCAAAATACCAAATAATCCAATTTAAAAGTGGGGTACAGAACTAAATAGACAATTCTCAATAGAGGAATCTGAAATGGCTGAAAGACACATAGAAAGTGTTCAACATCCTTAGCCATCAGGGAAATGCAAATCATAACAACTCTGGGATATCATCTTACACTTGTCAGAATGGCTAAAATCAAAACCACCAATGACAGTTTATACTGGAGAGGATGAGAAAGAGAAATACTCCTCTACTGCTGGTGGGAGTGGCAACTCATACTGCCACTTTGGAAATCTGTATGGTGACTCCCAGGAAAATGGGAATCAGTCTACCACAAAATCTAGCAATTCCATTCTTAGGCATATACCCAAAAGAAGCACATTCATACAACAAGGACATCTGCTCAATGATGTTCATAGCAGAATTATTAGTAATAGCCAGAACCTGGAAACAACCTAGATGCCCCTCAACTGAAGAATGGATAGAAAAATGTGGTATATTTACACAATGGAGTACTACTCAGCGGGGAAAAAAAGCAATGGAATCTTGAAATTTGCAAGCTAATGGATGGAACTAGAAGAAACCATTCTGAGCGAGGTAACCCAGTCACAAAAAGACAGGCATGGTATGAACTCACTCATGTGGATTTTAGACAAAGAGTAAAGGATTGCCAGCCTCACAAAAAGACAGGCATGGTATGAACTCACTCATGTGGATTTTAGACAAAGAGTAAAGGATTGCCAGCCTGCAGTCCAAGCTGCTGGAGAGGCTGGTAAACAGAGAGACATACATGTTCCCCTGGAGAAGGGGAAAGGGACAAGATCTCCTGAGCAAATTGGGAGCATGGGGGGAGGCAAGAGGGAACAAGGAAAATGAGAAGGGGAGAAGAAAAGGGGTGAGGAAGACATGATGGGGCAGAGAGATTGAGTTGGGGGAAGAATAAAAGAGAGCAAGATAAGAGATAATATAATAGAGGGAGACGTTATAGGTTTAAAGAGAAATCAGGCACTAGGGAAATGTCTGTAGAGCTACACAGATGACACCAACTAAGCAACAGAGGAGAGGCTACCTTAACTGCCCTTTCCTGATAATGAGATTGATAACTAATTCATATGCCATAGTATAGCCTCATCCAGCATCTGATGGAAGTAGAAGCAGACACCCACAGCTAAACCTTGAACTGAACTGAAATCCAGATGCAGAGAAGGAGGACTGATGAGCAAAGGGGTCAAAACCAGGCTGGTGAAACCCACAGAAACAGCTGACCAGAACATCGGGGAGCTCTTGGTCCCCAGTCTGATAGCTGGGAAACCAGTATGGGACTGATCCAGACCCCCTGAATGTGGGTGTCAGTGAGGAGACCTTGGAAATCTATTAGGCCTCTTACAGTGGATCAGTACTTATTCCAGCATAAGGATTAGACTTTGGAAGCCCATCCCACTTGGAGGGATACTCCCTGAGCCTGGACACAAGGGTGTTGGTCTAGGCCCTATCTCAAAGAATATGACAGACTTTTTAAGAACCCCTATGGAAGGCCTCTCCCCTGGGGTGCAGAAAGGATATGGGATAGGTAGGTTGTTAGTTGGGGGGCCAGGGGCGGTGGAAGAAGGACCTGGGATTGACATGCAAAATAATTTTCTTTCTAATAATAAAAAAGAAAGAGTATATAACAAATGCTTGTTGAACTTGCTTCAAAATACAGTTTACAAAGTTTAATGTTACGGGCATTCTTTCCTGCCAGCATGGTTCCAGAGCCTTGTCAGCCCCAAATGAACACACAAGACTCATGTTAATTATAATACTGTTGGCCATTGGCTTGGGCTTCTTATTGGCTAGCTCTGTCTTAACTATTAACCAATTTCTATTAATTTATATATTTCCACATGGTCTTATCTTACAGAAGGTTCAACGATCTCTTACTCCTCTGGCTTCCTACATCTTGACTGACTCTGCCTACGTTTCCCAGAATCCTCCTCATCTCCTAGTCCCCCCTATTGTGCAGCTCTCTGGGCCACAGTGTTTTATTCATCAACCAATAAGATAAACATATACAGAAGACCATTCCCCATCAGATTAGAGTATTGGTTATTGATACTGCAAGGTGGAAGTAGAGTGCATTCTGATAAGTACATGTCTGTTTTAAATAATGATTGGCAATCAGAGATAAGTGGATCAGGTTTTATTTATTATAACCCCCACATAATGTCTGAATCCCCTCTATTGAGTCCCTTGCCAATTAATAACCTCTGTGGTAGGATATCCCAATCTCTTGCCCCTCCTTTCCATTTCCAAAAGCATTTGGGGACTTGACAAGAAGACAGAAAGGAAAATCTTGGATACTTGAGTGCATCTCCACAGCAGAAGAATTCATTACCTAGCACTACTTCAAAATTAGGAGATAGTATTCATGGATACAGATTTTGTGACTTATTTCACGCATGTTTTCCCTGTAACAAAAGAGAAACAAAATTACTGCATTATAACTCAAATCAATGTTGTTTCTAGGTATACCAAAAACTACATTAAAAAATTACAGAAGCAGATTCTCATATCATTAACAAAGGAAGAAAAATGATTTCTAGATTTAACATAATTAAGAGTTCTTTCATGTAGAAAATGAATTTATGCTTCCATGGGAAGCCAGACTTCCATTTCTTACCAATCAGGTTCTTCTTTCATAATTAAATATCTATTCATAAGCAGAAGTTTTTAACTTTCTGAAATTAAACACAACCAAATAAAAGAACATTTGCAAGGTAAAAACAAAATACTCACCTTATTAGATTACTAGCATATATGAAAAGAAGAGCCTGGAAGTCAGGTCTTTGGGTTTTGTTCCTTTTTCTTCCATTGCACTGACTTACTTGAAGTGGCAAGATGGAAATGCCAAGGAAAGGGTAGTCAAAGAAGCTCAATGTGATGAAACTGCTCTAGCCACTGCCTTGCCAACAAGGGCCTGGTGCCAGGAGAGCCAGCAGAAACATACTAAGTCCACTGCTGTTTATATTCCAGGATCCCAGCAGCTGTAGCTGTGACTTCAGACAGTTGCAGCAGTGTGGAGCAAAAAGACGGATTTCATAATCTTGAGATTTAAATTGAAATGAAAGTCTCAACCCAATCATTCAAAGCAAGTTTGTCTTCTTTTCACCCCTGACAAATCAGCATATCAAGCCAACTATTGAGTCTACAAGCCCACTACTGTTTTTACACAGGGATAAATCTTAACTTTCCAATACACACAAAGCTGGAAGTCTCCAAGTCCTCTGTGGCTCCCTCGGTGCTGACCATCTGGGCCCTGTTATGAGTGCCCTAGACCCATGTCTACTCTTCCTATATACAGCCAACATTATTCACTAGCAACTAGATGAGACTGAGCCCAGGAGACTAGCACAGTGAGAGAAGCCACAGCCTAAGATTGGGGTAAACCATTTTATTCATCTACTTTTAAAAAAGACATTTTGGACTGGACTGTTTACCTGGCACTGCAATGTTCATATACATTATGTAATCCTATCTTCACAACACGTGTGGCCATTTTTATCCTATGGGAGATGACATGTGAAATCAGAAAATAAGAAATGACAGCCATGTTGCTACTGGTTCCAAAGCTAAGCCTCTTGTTTCATCAACTCCAGCTATTACACACTTGTCTGAAGGCCTCAGAGTGCCAATCATGGATTCACATTAGTAGAAAAGTGAAGTTTCCTGTACTCTGATGAAATTCTGAGTCAGTAATAACAATATGGTTTCACTATCCTTGGGATAAATAAATTGGTGTTTCAGTATCTCTGATAATCACTACACTTAATGGAAACATTGACTTTTAGAGAAGAGGTTATCACACCTAACACTCAAGAATGATAATAATGAATCTTTATTCTCTGTACTCTAATAGTTTTCTTCCAAATGAATATTCCATTCTCTTTCAAATCATTACTTAGATAATAGAAATATTAATGACCAGGTTATCAATGCATGCATTACCTACTTTGGCTTTTAAAGTAGGTTACTGTAACAGGAAAACTATGCAGGAAAATGTAGATATATTATGAATCTCTTTCACCTCACCATAATAAAAATACACTCTCCATGGACAATGAAGTCCCAGGGAGGTTAATTTTTAATATAGTCATCTTTTCATTGGCACTTAGTATGTAAAAGCCAGTACTACATGGTCAAGAGTGTGGCAAATTTCGTCTGCAAGTAGTATCTCCAATAGCTGTTTTTAAATGTCTTCTGGAGTATGGACAGTGATTTGGTTATAATGCTCACATCTCTCCCCAAGAGAGCCTGATGTGAGGAGTGTCACCAGACAGCCTCCAGGAGCCATATGTTTGAACCTAGTATATTGCCAAGGTCTGATCCCCGTAGGCTGCTCCTGAGGGACCAGAGACACCCTAAATCTCTGCTAATAGGCAATTTTCAAGATTCCACTAGCAGCAAATTTCTCAATGCTGCAGAGTCAGCCAAGACTCCTCTTACGTCATCATCTCATTCTTCTCCCTTCTTCTAATGGCTGTCAGAGCCACAATGTTGTCTGGAAGCTTCCCACTATCTCATCCTGCTCCTGTCTTCCACTGTCTCATGGTGGGGGTTGAAAATTCTTCAATAAATCTGTATGTCCAATGCTGTCTTCTCTTTGGAAGACCCAAATGGACACTTGTGAATTTTCATAGCATTTTATTAATTTAAATTGTTTTAATGTTAATCTTTGTGCTTGTTGCACTTGAATTTTATGGTTTTTTAACCTCTAATGACATAGTATTTGAAAATAGTCTGTGGGCTACAGGGATGGTTCCAAAGCCAAAAGCATGCACTGTTCCCAAAACTCATACCATGTGGATAGAGGTCTCAGAATTGACTGTAACTCCAGCTCCAGGGAGCTGTGTGGACACTTGCATTCATATGAATATTCCCAAAGACAAAGACATACATGAATACACATAACTAAAACAAAGCGAACCTTTTAGGTAGCAAGTCTGTTTTACCAGAGTATACTTTTGGATATCAGTCACTGAAGTGAGACAAGAAATGAAAAGTCCTCTATTGGTGGGGTCCTTATTCTACTAGGAATTGATATTTTATTTGTTTTCACATGTTGTTGGTATGTTTTCTTAGGCTTGTAGTCCTTGGTTACTGTTCTATTGCTATGAAGAGACACCATGATCAAGGCAAATTATAAAACAAAGCATTTATTTGGAACCTTCTTACAGTTTCAGAGGGTTAGATGATGACCATTGTGGCAGAAAGCATAGCAACAGGTAGACAGGCACAGTACTGAAACAGTAGAGCTGAGAACTTTCATCTGATCTACAAGCATGTGGCAGACACACACACACACACACACACAGAGAGAGAGAGAGAGAGAGAGAGAGAGAGAGAGAGAGAGAGAGAGAGAGAGAGAGAGAGAGACTGGGCCTATTATCTTTAATAATACTTACATATTAGTCAAGACTATTTTCCATGAATTCCCAATTATTATTTTAATCTAAGCACTATAACTATGAACTATCCTAGGGTGTCTTATTTCCCAATCCAGTAAACTGTCATATCAAACTCAACCCAAGGCAATCCCTGGTCAACTTCATTGTGGATTACATTTTTACTAATCTGCAACATTGAATAGAAAGTAACCAATTATGTCTGGCCTCTTAACTCTACATAATATTTTTCACATTTATCCAAATCATACCAGGCAGCAGTAGACAGCTCAGTTCAATTGCTGAGTAGAATTTCATTCTGTGATTAAACAGCAAATTACCTGTTTACCTGTTGGACATCTGCCTATTTTGCTTTTGGCTATTAGCAATAAGACCACTGTGGGTGTGGGTGTACAAATCCTTGTAAGTATGCTTCCATTTATCTTGAATGAATTCCCAGAAGTATAATTGCTGGGGCATAGACTAAAAGTCAGGCTTGCTTTTATTATTAGGGAGTCAAATGTGCCAAGCTATTTACTTTTATGGATATCTAATACCACTCCAGATTGGTTTCCCTAGCAGTCAGAATATTTCCTCTAAGTATGTTTCCAGAGAATTTACTGTGAATCACAGGCCCTTGGGGGTCTAATTTATGAGTATATTTACTGTACCTTCATACTTTAATATTTTGCTAGATATGAAATTCTGAACCCAAAGCTCTTTTATTCAACATATAACTAAAGTGCCTTCTATCACTGTTGAGAAGTCAAATGGTGATCCACAGTTACTTTTCTTAAAGAAAAGTCTATACTTTTCTTTAAGAAACTTGCATTTTTATGTGTCTTAACTCTTAGAATTTTGGTAAATAGAGTGTTTGGCTATGACACTTTTTTTCTTATGTCTCCTATTAGGCTCAGCAAAATCTTTCAATATGTCACCCATACTTATATGAGAAATTATATGAATTTCTTATATATATTCATCTCTTAATCACACTAGAATGCATCTCAGAGAGCTTCTCATTTATACTCAATCTTCTACTTTTCTATTACATTCCTCATTATTTATTTAACCATTCCATGTGTTATCTCCCATGCTTCCTAATGGCACTTTGTTACAGTTCTTACTTCTTCTTTACCTTAACAAGCACCAAGCTTTCTCAAGAGAATACTGTTTCTCAGATGAATTTGTAAAGAAGATATAGAAAGTGTACATTATATAACACATGCCTAATATTCTCAAAATATTATAGTGAATAGAGTCAATGTCCTGGAAAATACTAAAGCATCCATACTTATCAGGGACATTTAATGTTTGTTTTGTTGTTGACCAGTTGGCCCGTCAGTCAATTGGTCAGTTGGTTGATTGGTTGGTTGGTTGATTGGTTGGCTGGTTGATTTGTTGGTCTATCATTTGTTTGGATAGTTTCATTCCATATGTGTCAACTTCCTTGTACATACTAGAAATTTTGGCTAATAATAACTAATCAGGGGATGAGTCAAAAGCCAGTCTTCCACCATGTGCCATGCTAGGCAGGTCTTAGATAGAGCACATACTCCAGAGATCTCTGCCCATCCCTCATTCTCAATTTGACCACCACTCAACCATTACTAAACCAATCTACTTTACACAGTAGGTTCCTAAATGACCCTTCTTTTCTAAGAATTCTTCTTCCTTGATTATAACTCCTGCCCCATGAGGTAAGAAAGGAATGTTGAAAGACAATGAATTCTCTGGATCTAGCCCATGAACTTGTCAATTCTTATTTGCTATTTGCCCCAGCCAGGGTCTCTACTTTCTCCCTGATGCCACTATTATATTTCCTGGGACTCTGGGTTTGTTCTGATAATTTCCCACAGACATCACTGTGCTCTTGAAAGATAAATTCAAAGCTTTCTCATAAGAACTACTCCTCACATAGTTATTTATAGTAAATATATTAAAAGGAAAACTCAGCAAGCTCTTTCAACCTGATAAGGCGTGCCTGACCTTTGGCAGCACAAAGTTGAAATGCCTGAAGACGGATGACCCCTGCTGCTTCTGTGCTGCCACTCATTTCTAGAGCAACATCTCCCCTGTGCTCTCAGATAGAGCACATTAATTCACAAGACATAAGTACTTTGTCTCAATGTTGACAAGGAGAGCCTTGCAAGGAAGGATCCGAAGTATTCTGAAAAGTCCACATTCTTCTGGCCTTTTAATGGTCCAGGTTCACTATTTCTTACTATATAGTGAGGACCAGTATATGGCTCCCATGACTTCAATTTTTTCATCAATAAAATAAAATGAAAATATCCTTTTTATTTCACAGTTTAAAACTTAAAACATCTTTCTTAAAAAACTAAAAATGAAACTATCATGATCCTGCTATACTGCTTTCTGTATATTACATATTATATAGTTTATGTATTAACAGGATTAATACATTATTATGTACATAACATATTAATATGTGTATATATTAATATAATATGTATAGAATATATTACTATGTATAATATATGTATTAATACCTAAGGGATTTAACTCAGCACACTAAAAAGATACTATATACTTGTTTGTTGCAGCATGATTCACAATAGCCAATATGTGTAATCAGTCTAGATGCCCATCAACAGAAGAATGGATTTTAAATATATGGTATGTATGAAAGTATTATTATTCAGACACAAAGAAGATGGTGTCATGTACAGGAAAATGAATCAAACTTTAGATAATCATGTTTACTGAAATAAACCAAAACCCTGAATAGCAAATACCACATTATCTCTTATATGCAAGATGTAGATTTAAATGTATATATGTGTACATGTTTACTGTATGACATGTAATTAGAAATGGGGCCATTTGAGATATGAAGAAGACTAGTCAAATGTGAGCTGGGGGATAGAGAATATCAGTAATAAACAAAACAAATACCATGTTTTCTCTCACGTGCAGAATATATTATCCATATATATATATTATATATATATATATATATATATATGTATATATATACATATATATGTATTATTTATGACATGTAGAAAGCATACTAGTTGGGGTTAGATGAGATTGTCAGGAAGTGAAGGAAAGAGTATAATTTGGTGATATGAGAAAAGTACAATAATAAACATATATGAATATAATGTATAATATAATTAAACCATTAATTTTATGCCAATTTAAAAAATTAATAACAAAAATTCATTTTTATGTAGACTTTGTATAGGCCCCTTGTTTTCAATTCATTTCACCTTCCAAGTGTCTAAGATTTGCTGCCTGTCCTAGTTAGCATTGCTTGTCAAACTGACATACCCTAGAATCTTCTTGAAGGAAGGCCTTTATTGAGAAATCACTTAAATCAGATTGGCCTATGAATGTGTCTTTGGGGAATGGTCTTAGTCATTAATTGAATCGGGAGTACCCATTGATTAATATAAGCAGCACCATTCCCATGGCAGGTTGTCCTGAACTCCATATGAAAACTAGCTATGTATGAGCTGCCAGTGAGCCAGAGAGCAAGCCAGCAGGCAGCATTCTTCTGTGATTTCTGTTTGAAACTCCTGATTGAGTTCTTGTCTTGACTTCCTTCAAGAATGGACTGCGATGTGGAAGTATAAGACAAAACAGATTTTTTTTCCACACTAAGTTGCTTTCGTTCATAGTGTTTTATCAGACCAACAGAACCCTGTGCACTTGACATAACTTTAATCTTCACGAACCTTACAAACCTTTCCACACTAGCCCGAGCAAAAGTTCCCTTATCCATCAATGCTTTAAGCTGTGTAGAGACCACCTCTTCCTAATTCCTCATACCTCCCAGGTCAGATAAAAATATGAAAATCTATAATTTTACTTGTGGAAAGATGTTCTTCTTTTAAGCTTTGGGTTAAAGAGAGGAAAGGGTACAAGTAAGAAATGATCCTGAGATAAATTTTGGCAGCTGAGCACAAGGTCTCTGTTCTTTCAACCAGAAATTTCTAAATGATGAATGGCCTGTTGAGAAGCACTTTGTAGACAGTAGTTTTCCAATGACTAAGTATCCCTACACCTCTGATCAAGTTGATAAGATCCATTTATATTGTCTGAAGCATGGGGAACTGTAAAGATAAAGGCCTGGAGAGGAGAGTGAATGTGATGCTGTGAAGGAACTAAAAACAGCTCAGAACAGCCAGAGCCCAGAGCAAGGGGAGAATGTGGTACAGGTCACTCTAGAAAGGCTTGCTTATGATAAACCTGAAAAACCATTGCACACAACACTACTAAGAGCCCCTAGCTAGGAGAGACCATGATCGTTTTTTTGCATTTGTGATATAAGTGTGCATTTGAAAGGATGAACTGCAGTTATGCACTGTAGGAGGTGAGGCAAGGAGCACAGCTGAGTGGCTGTGGTGGCTTGGACTGAGTGGACAGATGAAAATAGAACCATCTGAGAATAAGCAAAGAACAATTAAGAAAATGTTAATTAGTTCTTAGGGAAAGAAAATGAGAAAAATCAAGGAACTCACTCAATTTTCTGGCTTATAAGAGTTGATCAAGTAAAGGAAGAAATAATATGAATAGAAGCTCGCACATACTTGGGTCTGGTTATTTTAAGTGAAAGACTTCACTTCAGAACAATTACAATGTCTTTGGGAAAGTTTGCGCTCACTGATCTGGTCAACAGTATTCTGGTCAGCAGTCTACTTCAGTTGAGATATGTACATTTTGTAATCTTAGAACTTGAAGCATACCCATTACTATGGGCAGATTACACTTCTTAGAAACACTAGCTCTAAGCATAGCCTCTACTTGCATTTACTCTAATGGCTTGCTACTATGATGTATCTTTTCATTAAAATTTTTTGATAGGCATCTCTCCTCAGTGAAACTTGGGGTCAGGACATTATATAGATATATCAGTGTTCTTTTTTTCTAATTCTTGCTCCTGTATTCTTTATGTAAGACAAATCAGAACAGTCGTACTAGTAAAATGTCCCCAGTAGGTCAGGGGATAATTCATTGGTAAAGTGCTTACCACAGAAGCCTAGGGATGACTTTATTCCTGTATCCATATATAAAATCTGGGCATGGTGATGCATGTTGCAATCCTAGTGTTGGGGAAGCAGAGACAAGAGCATCCATAGGGCTCACTGGCTAGTCAGTCTAGCCTAAGCAGTGAGCCCCAGATTCCACTGAGAGATCCTGTCTGGACAAACAGATTTAGGTGGAGGAATGATACGTGAAATTATCCACTGACCTCCACATTCATGGGCATACACATGTACACATAGCCCCCATACATGTGTTTGTATATACACCTATGTATATATGTGTGCATATAACATACTTATTTTCAATTGCTCTCAAATTTCTACTGGTTTGTTTTTAATCTATTTATGAGATTATAATATAATTCCTCCCCACGGAATCCAACCTATCTATTCATAGGTCCTTAGCCCAATAATGGTATAATAAACATGAGTTTCATCTTATGCAATAGGGCTTAAATCCAACCAGAAAGTGGATGGTTCCTACCATGATGTTTGTGGCACTATTACAGAGAATAAGGACTTCAGAATTCTCAAACCTCAACTCTATAGATCATACAATCCCCACCACTCCCAAGGCTCAGGATTCTATGCAGAAGGATAGGGAGAAATATTTTAAGAACCAAAGATGGTGTATGACCACAGGAAACAATATTCTTTGGACATGGCCAGACAGATACCATATGAACTTACAGAGCTTGTGAGCATATATAAGATCTGCAACTTGATATGCCATGTTTTGTCAATATCTATGGAAAGTCTGCCCTTTTCTGAATTGAAATTTAGGAGTGGATTGGAGGACAGAGAGAAGGTAGGAGAGGATTGGGAGGGGAGGAGGGAGGGCAAATTGCAGTTGGGTTGTGAAATTTTTTAAAAAATTAAAAAATATACCCTCTTATAACTGACCCAAGGTAATGATGTTGGTTTGAAAAAAATACAAAAGGAAGAAGAGCTGGCAGCTATCTGGAACACATGCCACAGGCAAATGTGGGACAGATTCTCAAGGAAAGAGGCTGTCCCTGCCATCTTCCTTGGGCAAATTTCTCTAACTGTAAATGTTGGTTTCCCTATATATGAAAATAAAATAAAATATAGTGTATCCTCCCTAGAGTATTTGTAAAGAGTAAATGAAATAGTATGTAGAAGATGTTTCACATATCATCTGTTGCCTATGTCTACAAATGCTTAATAGGGGACCACAATTATCACCGAATTTGCACATTGACTGGAGTATGGGTTGAATGTCATGCTCTCATTTTGAACAGTAAAAATTTAAGTTCCTAAAGGAATATTATATTTTATACTTTCTCTGACACCCCATATGATAGTAGATGGTGAATAAGTATTATGTTTGTTCTGTTACTAGATTCTCAGCACCTTGAGGAAAGGAAAGTATAGCAATTGTCCATATATTTCCACTAACGGGCAACCGAGTTCAAACAAAATGTCCTGATTCAAAGCTGCTATTTGGCACAGTAAAGACCCTGTTCAATCTAATAGCTTAGTGCTCATTTGCTAAAACATGGCAGGACAAGTTTCATATCATTTCTATTTCTTCTACACAAGGTGTCAATTCTAATTTGATCAATTAGATCATATGAATATTCCTTCAAAGGCAGAATCTCCCAAATGAGAGATGATTGATGTATTGCTGGCAGCATAAATCATTCATAGGCAGGAGCAGGGGCTCAGTTCATTTTATATCTTCTTGACAATAAAACACACCAGCCCTAATAACACTTATGTTAATTATCTAAAATGGCCAAGAATAATAAATTATCAAAACTCTAATGATAAAATCCCATCTCCATAAAAATTCTAGACTGTGACACTTTGCAAAGAGAATCTGGGGAGCAGTACAAGACCTGATATAAAGATAATGTACTAGCGTTGGTGGCACATGCCTTTAATCACAGCACTTGGGAAGCAGAGGCAGGCAGATCTCTGTGAGTTCAAGGCCAGCCTGGTCTCCAGAGTGAGTGCCAGGAGAGGCTCCAAAGCTACACAGAGAAACACTGTCTCGGGAAGAAAAAAAAAAAAGATGATGTACTCTGGGAGTTGCTAACTCTGGGTGAGCCAGAAATTTGCCTGAACTCCATAGACAGAAACTATGGGAAACCAGACAAGGTGATAAAAAATCTTCAACCCAGTAATAATATTCTGACATCTGTTTTTCTCTTTATCAGATATACAAAGATTTGAATTGATGACATGTGTCTGAGATTCAAAGGCTATATTGCACCAATTTGGAAGGAGAATGGAAAGATCCAAACGAGACCATAAGACAAGAATTCAGTCAGTGTCTGTAGAGAGTCCACTTTCTTTTTTGTTTACAACTTCACTGAAGAGCCATATTACTCCTTTTTTATTCTTGAAACTTCACTGTAACAAAAGAGTAGCTGTTCTAAGTTTATTGATCTACCAAAATTACTCTACAAAAGGAAGAAACCAGCAAAAGTCATCTTACAATAAACTAGAGAAGATATAAACCTCTACTGTTATCTTTCCTCTCCCTCTGACCTGCCAGGACTTCTTGTTGACAGAACAGAGAAAGGGAGTCCAGTAATTCAGTCTACAGATATCAGCTTCCTGGGAGCAGAGTATCACATGGCCAAGGTCAGAGCCCACAGCTAAGCAGACAGGATATTTGAAATCTTTCCACTGTGAGCGCAAAAAAAGGCCAAGGGCTGTAGCCCCCTATAATCAAAATGTAAAACCCAGTCGTCTTACCTATCGTTGTATGGTTCTAAGTAAATTACTTCTCTAAGTGTCAGTTCCCTAATACAAAAGTGAAAAATATAAAATAGTTATCTATTTTGAATGAAGTTATTACTTCAACAACACTGTTACTATTATTCCAGCTTTGCTTAATAGAAATTAAGGAAATATGTTTGACCTCACATGACTAGAGCTATAAATAATATAACCAGGATTGAATACCAGGTGTTAAGACCCAGAATTCTTAATTCTAACTAATTCTTAATTCTAACTATTGTGTAATGTTGACTGTCTATAACACTAATTTAGATATACCACATGGTTATTGAATAATGAATAAATAATGTATGCACAGCAGTTATGCTAAAAAAGTATACTTGAGTTTTATTGCCTGAAATTAATCTCAACATTCTAAATTCAACACTAGTTTTTAAATAACTTATAAAGTTTAAATTATTAAAACTAAAATGATATTACCATAAGGGTGAGAAGAGTTTGTAATGATTATGATGGTCTTCCAGAGTTTGAGTAAAATCATCCTTTATATTTACATCTACGAGTAGGACCAAGATAGATTTCCCATAATCCTCTCCCAGGATAAGGTAGAATTAAAAAAGGTACTGGCCCCAAAATGCTCTGTGTATTTAATAGAGGAAAATAATTATCTTCATGGGCTTCTTGGAAACACAGTTCCCCCTTCATTTTCTCATTTAGATTACACACTCTCCTTCTTAACTCATTTTCTTTGGACTGTATCTCATGACAAACATTTCCTCTGTCACGACTACTGGGTGACTAAGAGAAATCAAGCTAGCATTACAGGAAGATTTTGTTAGTGCTTGATCCTTGTTCTGTTATTCAACTTAAGAGAAGTAGTAAGAGCAAGTCCTAGGCTTTCTAAGCAGTCCAGTTTTGTTAGCCAAAACTTGATGTCAAGAGAAACATAGATACTACAGAGATCAGTAGGATTAATATAGTAAAAATGCCTATCCAACCAAAAGCAATCCTCACATTCATTGTAATCCCCAACACAATTCTTCACAGAAACAACAACAACAACAACAACAAAACAGTATAGGTAAATAAAGCATTCCTGAATAATAAAAGAACTGCAGAAGATACCAGCATTCCCAATCTCAAATTTTATCACAGAGTTATAATAGTAAAAACAACATGGCATTGGCACAAAGTCAGACATGTTCATCAGTGGAATCAAAGACCTATACATAAAGCAACACATCCATGAACACCTGATTTTTAATAAAGAATCCAGAAATATACACTGAAAATAGACAGTATCTTCATCAAATGATGTTGGTCAAACTGGATGGCTGCAGATAGGAGACTCTAAACAGACCCATACTTATCACCATGTACTAAATTCAACTCCAAATGGATCAAAAACTTCAGTAAAAACCTGATAGAATGAACCTGATAGAAGAGAAATTGGGTAACTCTGAACTCATTAACACAGGAAAAGACTTTCTGAATAGAACACCATTAGCAAAGGCATTAAGGTCAACAATTTTTATGGTATCTCATAAAACTGAAAAGCTTATTCATAGAAAAGGATGCTATTATTCAGACAAGCAGCAGCTTACAGAATGGGAACAGATTTTCACTAACTACACATCTGATAAAGGGATAATATCTAAAATATATAAAGAAGTCAAAATTGGATATCAAGGAAACAACTTAATTTAAAAAAAAAAAAACAAGATGCAGATCTAAACAGAGAATTCTCAAAAGAGGAAATTCATATGGCTGAGAAACACTTGAAGAAATGTTCAACATCCTTAGCCATCAAGCATATGAAAATCAAAACTACTTTGAGATTTCATATTGTACCTGTCAGAATGGCGAAAACCAGTAAAACAAGTAATAACTTATGATGGCAAGGATATGGAGAAAGGGGAACAGCCATACATTACTAGCTGGAGTATCATCTGTACAGTCACTATGGAAATTGGTGTGATGATTCCTCAGCAAGATGGAAATCTATCTCAATATATAGCTATACCACTATTGAACATATACCCAAAGGATGCTTCATCCTTCCACAGACACACTTGCCCAACCATGATCATGGTTGGTCTGTTCAAAATATCCAGGAATTGGAAACAACCTACATGTCCTTCAACAGAAGAATAAGTAGAGAAATATGGTACATTACGTAATGGACTATTACTCAGGTATTTAAAAAAAAATAAATCATGAAATTTTCAAGTAAATGGATCAAGCTAGCAAAGAAGACTAAATGTTTTCATCCCTACATCCTAGACTTAATATCTTTAGGGTAACTCATCAGAGATGAGTGCAGCTGATCATGAATTTAGGAATTAACTCGATTTCCTATTTGAATAAAAAATATTTAGGAGACACCATTTGTCTAGTTCTAAAGGATCAGACACTGAGTTTTAGTACCAGAAACATGTGAAGTCAATAATGTGATGCAAAGGAATCATATTAATTTAGAATTTCAATTTTGTCTGATAAAATTAAGGAATACAAAAGACATGGTAAAGTGGATAAACAAAAACCATGTGGCCTCAGCACTACACAAAGAACTACAGGCAATAAAGGAATCCTGGGAGCGTGATGGGAGCAGGAGAAATAGTCTTCCCCAGGGAAGAATACACCAATAGATTATCTAATACCCAAAGGTCAGTCCTGAAAACATGGAAACAACATTACACAGACTGGACAGGTTATATTTAGGGAATATATGTGTATATACATATATGTGCACTAACAACAATTAATGAAAAAAAGGTCTTGAAAAATAGCAAAGAGAGACATATGGAAGTATTTGATGGTGATGAAAGGGAAAGAAAAAATGTTATTATATTATAATCTTAAAATTAAAAGAATAAAAATCTAAACAAAATTAGATATGACTCAAACTTTTAATTCAATAAATACTTATTTTTTGCTTCTGACTCAGACTTTGAGTTTAGTTGGTCTGGCTAATTTGAGACATGAATTTATAACTAACCTGCTCTAGAGATACTATAGACTGTGTAAGAAAATGGTTAAGTAATTCTGCCTGCCCGCCCTGGCATACACCTTGAGTATGTGCACATATTTCTTTATTAAAATCAGGAACAGAAATTGTCTTTTGTATCTGCACATGCCTTTTAGGAGCCATGTTAGAATTTAAAATATAAAAACCTTAGTGTTTTGCATACAGGTGTGAAACCAGTAAACATTTAGATAAAGCATTCAGAACCTCTATTCTTTCCAGACCCAGTGAACTTAGCCTACAATTAGATAAATCCTGAAAACTTGATACTAAAACAATTTGATGATTAGTCATCTAATTCCTCACAATTTGCCTCATACTTTTAAGTATCAGACATTTAAGCCCTCTAATATCTGCCTCTTTAAAATGTGTGTTCTAATCAATAAGTCTAAGGATTCCAGGTACCTTATCTTCCAGCAATTCAAAATACTCTACTAAGACTAATGTAGCAATATTGAGCAACTGTTCTGATTGATAAAACTCACACATTACTCTTTATCCACAAAATTTTCTTCCTAAACCATATTTCTCTCAATAGTTCCAATGTCTATTAATGATTTTTCTCAATTAGACCAGAGTGCTAGACAATTAGAAGAGACTGCCTTTGATGGTGTGAGGTAAATACGACAAGCCAGTTTGGATCAGCTAAGCAAGTGAGGAACAGTTGTATTGAGTATTAATACTACATTTCCCCATATAATAAAGAAAAAATAATTCATTGTTTTTATAATTTACATTCTAGTCTATATTTCTTTCTATTTGTTTGTAGTTTGTTTTAATTTACTTGTATGGACATTGTTAAAAAGATTCTTAATAAATACTTCTTTACAAAGAATATTTCTTGCTATTTTACTTCCTACTTGGACCTTTACCACTTTTAAAAATAGGGATAAAGGGGTCAGTGTGACAGCTCAGTGAGTAATGGAGCTTGCTGCCAATCCTGACAATCTGAGTTCAATCCCAAATATCCACATGGTAGAAGGAGAGAGAGAAAGGGTTTCTGATCTCCACACATGCACCATAGGAAGCATATAACCATATATGCACACATGTGTGTGCATTCAGACAAATAAAATAGAATTTCAAAATTATCTTTAAAACATAGATAAAAACACACACAATGGAACACAAATTCTATGAAAAGAAAAATATTCAAGAAAGTAATAAATTTTAAGGCACAAAGTTTTCATAGAAGCCTCTCCACTTTAAGATAAACTATGAATTAGGGTGTGACCTTTCTAGAGGCCAAAACAATGTGAAAAATTATCAATTATATGAAGTATACCATCCAGAGATTTAAAAATCAAACATACTCAAGTATTTCTAAAACTAAGGCCTGAGAAGCATCTTTCCCTTGTGTCTTTACAAGGAAGATCATGAAATGCAGATAACAGCATTCCAAAACAGTACACTATAGTAAATGCTTGCATAGCTGAGCATAACAGCATTCCCATACAACACTTAGCAATAATGCATCTCAAAACAGGTCAAGACAAAACTCAGTGCAAGAACAAAATATTCAGCTGAGTAAAAAACCTTGGGGAGAGCCAGGTACTAAATGATATGATATAAGCAAGCAGTTTCTTCCTGTCTGATAACCCATGAGAATATTCAGTGGGAAATAGACCCAACCTGCACTGCACATCCTCTAGCAACACTCTACATACTTTCTTATAGCTATTGAACGGTAATGAATATAGGTATTAGTTCCCAGTAACTAGAAATATAAAGAATTCAGTCTCTCAACGAATACCTATTTGGGGTCCATTGAGCACTTAAAAAGAGCTCATATTCTTTTTTCCAACTTATAAGGGAAAAATACCCATGAGTCAGTCCTGTCTCCCTTCTCTCCCTGCCTTGGGTATGCAAAATGACATAGTCCTGAATCTTTCACCTCTTCTTTCCTTTCCCATCCATGTTAGTCAGCTTTCTTTACGCTGTGACAAAATAGCAAACATAGCCAATTAAGGGATGAAGCATTTCTTTGTGTTCACAGTTTCAGAGGTTTCAGGTAATGATGAAGAGGAAAACACTGGGGGAGCAAAACAGTTCAAATCACAGAGGTGGGAAATGGAAACAATGCCCACAATAGCAGTAGCCAGATTCCTCCTTTATGCCATTATTTCATAGGGGTCCCAAGACTATGGGACTTTACCTCTCAATTAATCTTTCCTTAGAAATGTCCTCACAAAGACGTGATTGACTTGCTTTGATAATCTCCCAGGTACGTCTCAATCCAACCAAATTGACAATTGTATTATTTGCTTTTCTCATTACTATAGCAAAGTCATAACAGGAAGCAACTTAAAGAAGAAAGGTTTATTCTTGCTGACAGTCTGAGGATATAGTGGATCATGGCAAGGAAGGTATGTGGAGGAAGGTGGCCAGGGACACTCATAAGGAAATGGCAAAGTTGAGAATCACTCACAGAGGTCAAAAGGAAGTCAGGGAGATCAAGACATACTGAAAATTCCTTCTATCTTGGCTTATAAACTCTGAAGCATTTGCACAACTGGTACTAGGTATAGGTGAATCTCTGTTAGATAAATTTGTGATTGTTCTTGTTCTCTACCTTAGACTTGCCTTAGAACCCTTCACACCCTCAGACAGAGCTCATCTTGTATTTCTGAAAATACTTTCTGACTTAATAAACTTTTTCCTGGCCAGTATTTCCAAAGAAAACGGATTTGCTTTTCCCCTAGAATGGGAGACCATTATATAGACATAATAGGGGCATAAGGATATCCAGCTGTGTGAGCCTTGTCCCATGCTTATGAGAAAGCAAAGGAGAAAAATAAGTGCAACCCAGCTGTACCCTGCTCATTTCCAGCTCCAGTCAACTCTTACAATCAGCAAGAGAATCTTATTTAATTGTTAGGGAGTGGAGGAGGAATAAACACAAAAGCGAGAGAAAGTTTGTGGAAGGACACTATCCAAAACTCTTCACCTACACACCAATATTTTCACATCACAAATGTAATTTGCACATATTCAACAAGGAAATTAAAAGCAATTTAAACTTAAGCTAAACAGCTGGTCTACAACAAAAAAGCTGCCCTTCAGACAACTTTTTTTTTAAGTTAAATGTAAAGCTTAGCAAAATACTTCCTCAAACACCCCCGCAGCCCAGCACACATTGTTAGTGAAGATTATGCCTTACAATAGCAATGGTAACATAGCCTAGCATATATTCACCTGTTACTGCTTCACACACATAAAAGGGAGACATCCCAGGCCACCAATAATACTTCTTAAGGCATCAACACTTTAAACGTTCCAGAAACTGTAGCATTCCCAGGCTAAATGTTGGTGTTTAAGAACTGTTTCTCTTGTTGATAGATGCCTTAATAGATGAAGATAGCCTACATATCTGTGAATGAACCTCCTGACCTTAGGAGGTCCCAACGGACATGACTGCACAAAATAAAGCAATAAGTATATGATATATGGATTTCCAGGACATACAGAGATCATGTTATAGTACATCCTTTGTCTTCAAATTAACTGGATGCAGCTAAAAGTCACACCTCATTAAAATTGGCCATTTGTTTAGAATCTTTGTTCTGTCGGGAACTGCCAATATAGAAAGATAGGTAACTATGTTAAAACTGATCTCCCAGCCTTCCCATTCCTGAGCAGGGAGGAGCTTTGGCCTGTGGCTACTACCATTATCATTCATTCCTTGAAGCCACACCATGCCATTGTGAAGTGCCCATCTCTCCCCATCTGTTTAAACTATTGTGCCATCTGTGGCTAGAACTAACAAGCTGTATTTGCTGATGGGCTTGCTGGCTCCTGTAGCAAGGGCCATGTCCTCTGAGCTATCCCCTAGGTTCCTGACCTTCAAAAATGCCACATCCAAGTTCAGCTCCTACTTCCCAAAAGATTTCCAGCTCTTTTCTCTTCTCACTCCTGAGAGATTAAAACCCATTTCATAAGTTTTCTTCTTTCCACACTATAAACCCAGATTGGATCCTTTTTCTCCCTTTTGAGAAAATTAGAGCTACTTGTTTTAAAAACAAAACAAAAACTTGCAGAAACATCTTTTTAGTGGCTTTTATTTCTTCAGAAATACCACACCAATCTTACAAGTATCACTAAGTAAGACTGTGTTTTGTTGGTAAGGAAAACTCAGATGCTAAACTCCATCCCAGGAATGAAAAGACTTGTCCTTTCTCCTAATAAAGCTGCTATGAGAATAAACAGAGCACATAGTAATTCTTCAGGATGTGGACCTGCTACAGGAAATAATAAATAATAAATCTATTTGTTCATAAATTAAAGAAAAATATCATGTCCAACCATCTTGAGCAATAGGAAATACACTGAAGTAGAATAGTGAGGAAAAAAGGATGTTGACTCTGTTCAAATCACCGTGGATAACAATTAATGAAAGTGACAAAACACAAAACCACTGGGCTCATCCTGGAACACAAGGAAGGTGCAAGGCAGTAGTAGTCTTGTATTTGAAAAACGTTTAAACATTGCTAAAATAAGAAATATATGTAAAAAGACTAAGCATCATGTGAAATGCTAAAAACAGAAAGTACAAATAATGGGTTTCATACATTATCCCTAGAGCAAGGTTTTGGAAATCAGAAGTAATTTCACCAAGCATAATAATTTGCATTACTAGAACCCAAAGAAAGTGAAGGAACTTGACAAGTGGAAAATGAAGAAGACATTACAAAAATCAAGTCAAATGTTCAAAAGTTCAAGGGATCCCAGGAACTGTTAAGTTGAAAGTAATTAATTTACTTCTTTTAAGATAGGGTGTTAACAGATTTTAAACTTTATTCTATGCTATTCCTGTCTGTTTAATAAAGCATTGCTGACTTACCCTGAAAGGGGGTGTTAAATATTAGCTATTTACAAATGTTCACACTTATTCTATCATTCCACTCAACAGAGATCTGCCTTCCACTATTTTCAACTATATGTTGTCTGAATTCATAGAAGTGATGGATTTCCCTCTGCTTCTTCCTTCTAGCCTCTTCTGGCATGATGATGAAGTATGTAGAGAGGCTTTCCTTCTTGAACAGATGCTTCCTATACACTCAATGCTTCCTACACACTCAACACTTCTTATACACTCAATGCTTCTGATACACTCACTAAAAGAGTGTGATCTTCCTGAAAGGCAGTTAGGTAGTCAGCATCAAAAATAAAGTCCTGGGGGGGAAACATATACTCTTATAAATATACTTCTATGGCTTTATCTACATAAATAACCAATGTTATTTGGTGAAAAGTCTCACAGTGATAGGTGTAAGGTTAAACTAGATTGAGGCAGTTTAAATATCCAAAGCTGTAGACATGACTATATAGATATAGTCATGCAAAATTTTCAAGGATATAAGAAAATATTCCAAGTAAAAACTGCCATCTTATGAATAATAGTATGGTTTCAATCACAGAGAACACTATATGCATATAATACATTCATAGGTAAGATGATATTTAAAATATTACTAAGATCTGTTAGCTCTTGGTGTGAGCTCTATGAGTTTACATGTATTTTGATTTCTGCAGTGAAAATTCTAGTTCTAAAGAGGATCAAATCCTACTAGCTTTGAAACAGTTAGAAATCATTCATGAACTTTGAATCAAGTTAACAGTCAATTTAAGATTATGAAAATTAATACCTTCAGTAAACCTCCTATTTCATCATCATTTTTATGAAGATAAGCCTTAGCTACTGAAACTTCCATAGATAAACAAAATGATTGGCTGCTACCAGAAATGCTGTTTTCCTTTTATATCTAATAAACCTTATTCAATGACTAACTATCTATGTATCAGGCAGAGAAGCCCATTTATATGGTACATTCATTTTTGCATACTAATTTTGTGTACAAAATTTCTACACATTTTAAATGTCTTGTTCTGCACAAGATGACAGCTTTTAACTCCAGGAAGCCAAATCTACCATATATACCAAAATTAGCTAAGGAATTGATCACGTTGTTCTCTTGCTCAGCCATAAGCTTGAGGCCAGAGTGAAGCATGTTAGAGACCACTCTGTTGTGGAAGAACCAGGAAGATGGATAGAGAAATGCAAAGGAAGGAGTAGGGAGCAACTTGGAGATTTGGGGGCCTTTTTGCTTTGGGATGGGTGGAGAGATGCACTCTTCCTAGATCTTTGGCCAAGAAAGAAAAGTCAATTGGTTGCTTCTCACCTACTCTGGTCTAACAGGTTTTCACACTAACATCTGACTCCTGAGTCTTTATGAGTAAACAGAAAAACTTAGATAAAAAGAACACCACTCCACGGGAGCAGGAGCAAATGGGAAAGGGACTCCATTTCCAGATAAAAATGCAAGGATCTGGAGAGAACATTAGCCCATTCCTAAGACACCAAGAGAAATGGAAGGCAAATTGTTAACATCTCACCTTTCTGGAATCCAGAGCTAAAATCACAAAGCAGACAACTAGCCTAAGACCTATGGAGGCAGACATACATGAGAGAAAGAGGACAGACAGAATAAGCATCTTTTGTCCTAGAAATTTCACAGCTAGATATCTTATGAAGTCAACTAGAATATCCCATGCATTGTTGAAGGCTGGTGTAGGGTGGCAAGACTGTGTAAAGCTCACAAGAACCAGATAGGGGGGTGTACTATATTATGAGATTATTACAAATAGGCCTCAATAAATCACTGGTAGGGAATGCTAGCTCCTGGTGCAGTCAGTGAAAGGTTACCTTGATAGTTACAAGAGGGAAGACACAAAATTCATGAGTTACAGCATACCAAGGAAACACAAAGGCAGGGGTCAAGCAAACTTTGGAGGGAGGGAAGTAGGAAACCCTGCCCTGTCCTAAACATGGGAAGCCCATGGATCATAAAGAGTAACTATATCACCACCAAATTTCAAACTAACCCAATCTATGAATTCACTCAAATCTTCATGTAACAGCATAGATGAAGGAAAATATAACTTATCCAGGCATAAAAATTGTTACCTCAGTCACGACTGTCCTTCACAAGATGTCTAGCTTTCAATTAAAATGGATGAGGCATGTGGAAAGGTATGAAAACACATCATGCTGACCAGAGACAAAGCTGCCAACAAAACCATAATCTAACATAGATACCAGTTACCATGTAAATAATTTCGATGACTCAAATGCATAAATTTAAAGCACTAATAAAAGGCTTCTTAATACTGCTCTTATTTTGGCCTAGGAATCCAACCTGTAGCTGTAAGTTGCACATAGCCACACATGGCTGCATGTCTGAATTTGCTTCTCTGTTGTTGTGATAAAACACTAAGCAAAAGTAATCCAGTGGAAGAAAGGGTTTACTTAGATTTAGGTGATAGTCCCTTGTCCAGGGAAGCCCAGGCAGGCAATGAAGGCATGTGCTTCAAGTATAAACCATGGAGGAACTGCTTTTTTGCTTGCTTGCTTGCTTGCTTGCTTGTTTGCTTGCTTGCTTGCTTGCTTGCTCTGACTTGTTCAGCTACCTTTCTTTACAGTCAGACCCAACCTACCTAAGGGCAGTACCATCAAGAGTAGGTTGGGCCCTTCTACGACAATTAGCAATCAACAATGTGCCCCATGGTTATACAGACCAATCTGATAGGGACAATTCCTCAGTTGAAGTCTTCTCTTCCAAGGCTCTAGTTTGTGTCAAGTAGACAAAGTCTAGCCAAGGAAAGCTAAGAATGCCAACAAACATAAAGTTGTAAATTTACTTAAAACATGAGGGTTTATTTTATGGTTGTTTTTGTAACTCCATTGCACTGTCTTCAGTTATGAACTTTGTAGATGGCAATGTCATATTGTAGTAATCAAAGGGTGGGCATACCTGGAACTCAGTGATTTATTGTTTAAGGAGGTTTCGCCTGTGCATTATAAGATGTTTGGCATTATACCCAAACTAAAACTAGATTCCAATAGTATTTATCCCATAGTGTGACAACCACAGATGGCTTACTTTTGACAGGAGCAAAAGTTCCCTACAGAGAGGGAGAGGTCTAGAAGGAAAAGAGGAGAAAGATGCAGCATAATGAAAGGGCCCCTTGGAACTGGGGAGATGGCTCAGAGGGTAAAAAAAAAAAACAAATTGCCAGAACATATGTAAAAGAAAAGAAGTGTCAGTTTGCTCCTGTCACCCCATAATTGTTGGGGGTGAAGGCAGAGAGTGATATAGGTGAACACACAACATTATCTTCTGGCCTTTGTAAACATGCTGATGGGCACAAGAACCTATACACAAACATACACATACATAAAACAATTTGTTTTATATGAACTGCAAACATATGAAGAGAAAGTCTTGAAGGCAATAAGAACAAAATGATATGCAGGAAAAAACATTGAAAAAAACAGCAGACTTTTCACACACACACACACACACACAAAATGAAGTAACAAACAAAATACCAAGAGCAGAAGCAGAAGTAATCATCTAACAGGATAATATCCAAAAATGGTATGGAAGAAAATCATTCTCAGGAAAATATAGCCAGAGAAAAATGTCAGACTTATTATAAATATTAAAATAACTTTTCCAGACAGAAATAATAATATATTTGACAGAAACATGGTTCTATACACAAGCAAGGATGTAAGGTATTGAATGTGTTAGTAACAGAATAAATAAAGGTATAACATTTTGTCTTATCTATACCATCTTAAGTAAAAATAGTTATAATGTATTATATCCTTATAACACATGTAAAAGTCAGCATAAGAAGCCAATGAGACAAGGAGGTAGAAAATGAATAAAACCATTTTAAGATCCTTGTTCTACTCATGAAACATCATCTGAAGGTAAAGTGTGATAAAGCAGATTTGCATATTATGAATCCTGGCAACTGATAAAACATTTAATGAGAAGGTGCAAATAATATGCAAATGCTGTATGTAAACTATAATTAATGTAATGCTGAATTAGTCCTAGAGAAAGGAGAGTGCAGGGAGGAAACAGTGCAGGCAAAAAGAAAAAAAGAAAAAGTAGGGCTTCAGTCTTGTTGGCTTCAGCTCAGCTCACACTACGGTATACAGGTTGATCTCAAACCCCTGAATTTCTTATTCTATGACCTCAGTCTCCCAAGTAGGGTGGTTCAGAGGCTTCTTTCACCACACAAGCTAAGATGGCATATTTTAATTCAGTTATAAGCATAGGAATCTCAATGGTCTCAAAACATTAATTAAGATAAAGATCATTTCCAATTATGTTTAACAATCAAAACCTTAATGCTACATAAGCAGCTCACTTTAAATAGAATATAAAAGGCTAGATAGTGATGCATCTTACAACCAGTAGGCAGAATAATCTGCAGGAGCTATTTTCATATGAGACAAAACATTTACAGAGAATGAAGTATAAATAAGGAAGAAAGATGGTATCAAATAAGAGCCTGGAACTCTCATAAGAGGCAACAATCCCAACTATATAGACATGTAAAACAAGGAGAAATTAAAATGTCATAAAGCAAAAAAAGGAACAGAACTGGCAAAATCAGCAATTATGACTGGAGACTTCAAGATTAATCTCAGTAGTTAACAGAATCTGTAGTTAAGGATACAAGGCCTCACGGCACCATCAGCACCATTGACATAACTGACCTTTATAAACATGCTACAGTAGCAGCATGCATATTTTTTTTCAAAAGCTCATGAAACATACATCAAGATCCATGATACCCAGGAAGTGAATCAAGTTCCATCAGATTTGATCAATAGAATAGCAGTATACAATGTTTGTTATCAGGATAGCAGTGCACCAAGTGTGTTACCATCAGAGCACAATGGAGGTACACTGGAAATTGCCAACAAAATTATCTGCAAAAGCTTCTCATACTCACTCGGAAGCTGAAGGAGACACTTCTAAACAGCCTAGAGAAAGAAAGTCTCAGAAGATACTTAAAAACTCTTTTAACTAGGTGAAATAGAATAAAACATCACAGTTTGTGAAATAAATTTGTAGCATACTTACAGGAAAGTGTGTAACCTTAAATGTTCCTAGCAAGAATCACTGTATTACACCAGTAAGTTAAGCTGCTTTCTCAAGGAACTGAAAAATAGGAGCAACTGTTAAATAATAAACGCATCACAAAAACAAAAGGCAGATGGCACAAAGTGGAAGTACAAATAATGAAATTGAAAATGAAATCTACAATTTGAAACAAAATTGATTCCTTGCAAAGATCTATAGGACTGATCAGAAATAATAAGGCAAATAAAAAAGAATAAAATACAAATATTAAGAAACAGAATATATCAATACAGACTCCATCTCTGTTACAAAGGAAAATAATGAACTACTATGAACAACACTCTGACCAATAATTCAGCTACCTAGTTAAAATGAGCCAATTTTCCAAAAGACAGAATTTACCAGGTAAAACACAACAACAAAAAAGCAAGTAGATAATGTGAATAAGCTATTAAATATACTAAGTTTACAACAAAAGAAAAGTAACAACAAAATTACTTCCAACAAAGAAAGTCCCATCCTCAAATTAAATTCATTGATGAATTCCCTTAAACATGTAAGGAAGATAATAATTTTAATATTAATTCTACATAGTATGTTCAGAAAATATTAAGAGAATATTTACTTTTGCTTTGGCTAGTTGTGTATGTGTGTATGAGAGAAGGGGAGGTGGGGGAGACAAGACAGACATAGAGACAGAGTATATGTGCCTGTACACATGGACAAAGCCCAGAAGACACCATCACCTCTTTGCGTGTCTCTCTCTCTACCTATTCCTTTGAGGCAGGTCTCTCCCTGAACCTGGGACTCACATTCCTTTTTCCTAGGCTGGAAGCCAGACAGCCCTAGCAACCCTTCTTGAAGCTGGGTTACAGGTGTTTCGTGGGAATGCCCAGCTTGTTATACGAGTAATGGAATCTGAACTCTGGTCTTGATTTTGTAACAAGCACTCTTAACCACTGAACCATCTTTCTAGCCCCTAAAGGAAGAGTTACTTTCCAATTTATTTCTATGAGGCCATTGTTACCATTTACTATTTTCCACTGTTATGGTAAGTACTTCAGACAATGCAGAGAACAGATTGTTTTGTTTCACTACCTCCATAGTTTCAGTCTGTGATCTCTGGCATCATTACTTTGGGCTCATGGTAAGGCTGTACATCATGATAGAGGGGCATGGAAAAGAAAGACTCTCATCTCATGACAGCCATCAGTCAGAACGAGAGATAGACGAAGGGGTTGGAGACAGTACATACTTTTAAAAAATATATTTGGAGTGACTTACTTGCTCCAACAAGGCCCCATCTTCTGATGACCTAATCATTTTATGGACTTATTTATAGAGTCATCAATTAAACATGTTAGCATCAAAATGATCACTCCAGATTCCCTTCAGTTGCACAACTAGCTGGGAATCATGCTTTCAACATTTGAACCTTTGGTGACATTACATATGCAAACCACAAAATTTCAACCCAAAGATTCCAAAATGTTAAGAATCCCAGAATTCCTCAGAAGTCCCAGTTCAAAGTCTTCCTTGAGACATGAAATGAATTCTTAACTATGAACATCTGTGACAATCAAAATAACAAGCTAGATATTCCCAGTGTTGTGTAGGATGGATGTAGGGTAACTTTTCATCCAAAAATTAATGAATGGAATGATAGAAAGGAAGGATGAGGCCAAACCAACACCGAAACCAGCAGAAGAAACACTGCATCCCGTAGTTCTCAGCTGGCACCCAGGCACACAGTGATTTGAGATGAGTTCTAAGGGTTTTGAGTAGCTCACCCTTGAGTTTTTATGAAGCATGTGGCTTCTGTTGGCACAGTTTGGCTCTTTTCATACAGCTTCCCTTGGCACCTGTCCCTCCTACAGTTCACAGTTCTGGCATCTTCAGCTTTCTGGTCTCAACTGCAGTTTCATCTCCATTCTCCCAGCTTCAGAGATGACAATCACAAAGGCTATCTACTTGACGTTGGCCATGGTAAGCAATACCTGGTCTACCTGATATTTCTTTGAAATTGGATGGAAAATTCCATTAACTCACAACTTCTATATTCTGTATATCTATGAATCCATAATTATAGGAATGTTAAAATCCAAGACCAGTAAAGTGTTAGAAAGCATACTTGAACCAAGACAGAGACTCTGAATGCCTGTGTGGCAAAGAATAATGAGATGAATCCTAGAGAAAAATCTTCCTAGACATCCATGCAGGAGAAAGATATCATACAATTCTCTTTCCAGGAATATTTTTTGTTTGCTCTTTCATACTCTTGAGCCTGTAATCAGTGGGGTCTAGAAAATTCCTGAAATGCTTTTAGGGAATTTTGTTGTCCTAGTGCAAAGTGCTGGACTTTTTTGTTTGTTTATTTGTTTTGTTTTGTTTTGTTTTTTGAGACAGAGTTTATCTGTGTAGCCCTGACCATCCTGGAACTTGCCCTGTATACAAGAACTCAGAGATCTCCTGTCTGTGCCTCCCTAGGGCTGGAATTATAGGTGTGTGCCACCTCTGCGAAGCTTAGTATGTGACTTTATAGTGTGTTGCTGCTCTTCAGCAACCCCACCTTCCTTGGCTCCAACTTCAAGCACATTGCCTTCCTTACCAATATTCAAGGCTTTCAAAGCCAAAAGTAACCATCATTGCCCATCCCACAGTCTGAACGCATTCCTCAAATTCCTTGAAATTTCCTCATTTAGGTTAATTATCACTTATCTCTTAACTCAGTCTCTCAATAAAGTCTCAGAGCATAGACAAAATATAAACAACTTCTTGACCTGAATAAAATTGCTGTGGCCTCTGCTCCAAGTCCCTATGAATCCCCATTTCCATCTGAAAATTCATGAACCTCTATTGATTCTCAGCATCCCTATCAACCACTCAGGCTTTCTGTTCCCATCAGAACCCACCATTTGAGTTCTGTCTACTGCACTCAAAGTCCTGACCAGCTGGCTTCTCAGAACTCTTCTGAATTCCTCCCACAAAATAGTTCAAAAACTTCTGAGTCATGTGTAGTGACAGCAATGACCACTTCTCAATACCAGTTTTCTCTGTTAGCTTTCATTTTCTTTTCATTTCAAATCTTTAGCACATCCTGATACAAAACTGCCAAAAAATAAAAAATAAAAATAAAAACACAGAAAAGTACAGAGAAATCACTTTCATGAGCATAGGTACCAAGTTTCAAAAAATAGAAGCAAATGATTTGAACTAATAAATACATAAAAAGTTTAAGCTTCATAACCAAGTGGGTGTTAACCTGGACATATGCAACTGGTTCAACATTTTAACAATGAAATATTGTAATTTACCCATTATTAGTCTTAAGAGGGGAAAAAGCATGTGGATATATTAAAAGATACAAGGTAATGCTAATGTTTGACAAAAATTATGAACAGATTCTGAGTACCATCAGTAATCATTAAAACACAAATTAAAACCAAAATGTTATATAATTTCACATTTGGTACCTCAAGCTAACAAAAGTCCTGACCACATGGCAATCAATGAGAACATAGTGGAGCCAGAACTCTGATAACCTACTGAGATAAAGAGAAATGTACAAGCACATTCCAAAATGCTTTGTCGTTTTTCTTATAAATCTCAATGTCCATTTACCATGGGAGCAGTAATTTTAGCTATTTACTGGAGAGATATGCAAATTCATGTTCACATTTATTAGTATCATCTGTATTCATAACTGGGCACTCACTATTTGCTCTTCTATCAGCAAGTGGATCAACCAACTGCTCCACAGATGTGGTGTAAAAGGAAATGCTAGTTAAGCAATAAAAACAAATGTATTATTAACTATGAAACAGCATGATATGCCTTAATAAATTTTGCAAAGTGAAAGTAACCATACTTAAAATATTAATACATATTTTATGATCTGATTTATATAACCTTCTGGAAAGGCAAAACTAGATAGAATATTAGGTCTTCAGTTGCTTGGTTACAAGTAGAGGGCTAAGTTGACTACACAGGGACATAAAATAATACTGGATCCTGTCATAGTGAAGGATGAGAAGTGAAGTACTGATAAAATGGGAGCACAGTCTACAGTCTGGTTAATGGTACTATGCCAATTTCTTTATTTTGGTATTTTAGTTAGGTGAGATGCTGACAATAAGAAGAAACTGGGTGGAAACACTGGAGGGAAACTTCAGGATGTGTGTGAAGCTTTTCTGTAGGGGATGGCTTTCTATTGCCTCATCCATCCAGCCCTCTCTGGTCTTCCTCTTTTGGTATATTAAGTTCTTCTGATGCATCCTTGATTAGTCTCATAGATACCATGTGGTCAAGACTTCCCTCACTCCGTACCCAGAGTGGGTGCAACTCTGCTTTTCTTGGTACCAGTATCTTCATTCCATCCCTCATGTATCTTAGTTCTCCACTTTGTCCAAGCTTCACCCCCCTGACTCCCAGCCTGCTCCAGAGTGTGCCTGAGCATTGGGATTTGTGAATTCTTCGTGGCTTATCATACCTGTGTCTTCTTCTTTCTTTCTGGATCTATCAACCACTCCACTTTTCCTCTCATGGCACATCGATGTCTGCATTCAAACAGCTACTTCTTATATTATACCCAGTCCCATCATCCTTAAAAGCCAAGATCACCTCACTTTATTCACAAGGCCAGCTGACTTCTCACTTCCCTCAATTTCTCCCCAACCGATTGTCTCCAGATGCAAAGAGGATTGCCTGCCTCTCTTATGATGGGTTATTAATTTCCATTTCACTCCAGTAGAGTCATTTGTGTACTTCCATCTCCACAACTAACATATTATGGAAATATAATTTTAATGGATTATGGTTACATAAAAAATACCTCCCACACGGTAAAAAAAATTTTCTTTAGAGTCTCAAAAGCTACAACAAATATAACATGGATTTTTAATAGAAGTAAAGTACTTTATGCTGCCAATTAAATTCTTCATTGCTTTTATGTCAAAGAACTTATTAAAATTCATAAGAGAATACTTTTTAAACAGAAAGATACATTCCTGACACACAGAGAAATAAACATTATTGACATGTAGGTATTTACTCAAGCTTTGATCTTCTTCATATGGGCAAATATTTCTTTGTAAATAATTATTTTGCAACTTGTTTCTTGTTAACAATGTATCACTAGTATCATTCAAAAACCAATCCACAGGGTGGAAAAATTGGCTCAGCATGTAAGAGTATTTTCCACCAACACTGTGACACAAGTTCAGTCTCTGGGACCCACATGGCAGAAACAAAAAACATATTGCATATTGTCATCTGGCCTCCACACATACTTGGTGGCATGCATTTGCCTGAACACACACACACATGTATGCACATGCACACATGCAATATGTACTCTCTCACACACAGAATCAATAAACAAAATTGTAAGAACTTCTACATCCTTTTGAATGATTACATTGTATTTTTCTGTATGAATTACCTTAATGAATTATCCAAACCACTATAATTAAGCATCTAACCTCTGCCCAGATTTTCTGTGTTATTAACAATGCTGTTGATTGTATGTCTATAAACATATCATTTGTCAGTAGTCTGATAATTGCCATGGAATTTTCTAACAGTCAAATACTTAAAACAAAGACACACACATTTAAATACCCATGACATATAGCACTAGTTTCCTGCAGAAAATTTTTATTCAATTTGCTTTTAAACAACTGTACATAGGGTAGTTCATTGTCATCATAGCTTCACCAATAAAAATGCTGTTGATTTATGCTTTTGTATTTATTTTTGTGTGCATGTATATATGCATATGTGTATATGCTGGTGTGCTGCAATGTGCTCATAGAAGCCAGAGGACAACTTGCAGGACTCAGCTGTCACTTTCCATCATCTGAGTTTCAAGGATCAAGTTCAGGTCCTCAGGCTTAGCAGTAAGTGCCTTCACCTACTGAGCCATTGTTCCAGACCCTCTTTTTATTTTAAAGTATCAGTAGCTTTTTCTGCAATTGGTTCATTCAGCAGTGCTTTTCCAAGTGTTAACAAAATATTTGTCTTTTATTCACCGTCCACTGTGTACTCAAGCCATCAGTTTGTTCTTGGAAAAATAGAATGCTTACAAAGTTGGGTGGGAAGGGAAGGAGGGTCTGGGAGGAATTGAGGGAGGGAGCAGAATATCATCAAAATAGAGTATATGAAATTTTCATACAAGCTTAAATTTTTCTATGTGGGCTTTAACTATTAGATTCATGTATGATAGAAACAATCTAATCAACTTCCCATTAACAGAAATCTATCAACATATAATACAGCAAGGGCAGCTATGCCTCCAAAAAAAAAAAAATACATTTCCTGCCATCACACAGCGCTTGGTTGTACCCTGCATTTCTAAGGTCATTCCACCACTTGAGATAGATTACAACTATGAAGAGTGATTAAAGACTAACCAATATTTAAGACAACAGGAAATCAAAATTATGCTTACTGTCAAAATAACCAATGTTAAGTTCATTTTAATAGTCCTGATGAATTCTAGATCCTTGTTAATATCCCCAATGCATTATTAAATTGTTATATAGATCAAACATCTTCTTTATCATATATCCCCAAGATTGTGACTTATCATTCACAAACACACATTTAAAACATCTTTTTTTTCTGTGAGTGATTCTGCAGTGTGTGTGTGTGTGTGTGTGTGTGTGTGTGTGTGTGTGTGCCTGTCCTGACTCTTAATAGTGGGGTATTTTGTCATTGACAGGCCTTTTTCTGGTTATATGATAACAGTATTTACCATTTAATGCCTAAAGGTTATCTCCGATGTCACAAAATCACACTGATGCATTAATTTGGGCATTCTAATTATCATTGTTTTGTTTAAAAATCTGTTTCCAGTTAGCTTCTCTTTATGCTGAGTTCAAAATACCTTAGACTAGAGTATCCCCTAAAGGCCATTCTTGTACAATGACTCTATTATTTTTATGTGACTTTCTTACTCATGTTAGATGTCCTAGCTTCATCAGTTGTGGAGGATACCAAGACAGAAGTGTGGTTGACCTCCTTTTCCTGTTCATTATTACACAAAAGGTAAAGCCCCGCATGTAAAACTGTTACAAATTCCAAGGTCTATGAAGCTTTCACTACCATTACATACAAGTCACATATTCTCTGGTGATGTTTATAAGATGTTATTGGATCTTTTCAATATTTGGTTTTCTATATTTGAGAATCACCACTAACCAGACAGGATGGAGAATCACTTAAAAGATTATCTAGACTATGTTAACTGAAATGTGAAGATGCATCTTAATGATGGGTGGCGCCATCCCATGGGCAGAGTCCCAGACTGAATAAAAAGGAGTAGCTGAATGCTACCACTTATCTCTCCTCTCCTTCCTGTCTGTGGATACAATGTAGCCAACTGCCTCAAAGTCCCATTGCTATTGCCTCCTTACCATGATGGACTGTGCCATCAAGGTGTTGAGTAAAAATAACTCCTTTGAAAGGCAGTTTGTCATAGAAACATCAAATAACTAATAGAATCATCCACTAAGCTGTCTGCTTATTTGCTTTACTGTGTCAGTGGCTGTTTTTTTTTAGTTTAATTCTGGGTCCAGGTGGAAGCATGGCCAAGCACAAGATTAAGATTCCTCTGGTAAAATGAACATGCATGCGAAGAGGATAAAAACAACCAGTAGGCTATAGGTATCTACAAATAACTCAAGCCATTTTCAACAGATTACTTCCATAGATAATGTGGGAAGCTTTTTACAATTCATTTTGAAGCTGTTGAACTATATAAACTTCTAAAACAGGATAAAGCACTTCAGTGGATTGGTTTCATCCCCTGACTTTCCTTAGTCTCTGACTTCTCAACTTTCTGCTCAGTCATCACCAAGCTCATTTCTACTTAGTTACTCTACTCCACCATTCCCCTGCCAAGGCCACTACAGGATTCTGCAATCTTCAACCAATTCATCAGCAAGAGGTAACTAGCAGAAACTCATTAATTGTGTTGAAAAAAAAAACTTCTTATGGATAAAATGTGACATGCATGTAGGCTCACATGTTTGCACACATGGTTCCTAGCTAGGGGTCCTATTTAAGAAGATTGTGCAACCATTAATAGGTGGGGCCTTGCTGAAGAAAATAGGTTATCACAGGTGGGTCTTAATGTTTGTAGTAAAGCTCTGCTTCCTGACCCACTAGGAAATAAGAAGTCTCATGGTCCCATTGTCACACATGAATTGGTCGCATTGCTATACTTTACTATCATGATGGACATATGTCTGCTCTGTGTGATCCAAAATAAATCCTTCTTCTCTCAAGATGCTTCTTGCCAGGTCTTCAACCACAATGATGACAAAACTAATTCAAAACTCATACTCAACTTAAAAACATTAGGTTTATTTTTTCTGTGATGTGTGTTGCACTTGGTGCAAGTACCTGTTTGTGGGGACTCACAGATGTGTTTATGTCCATGCATGTGTGAATGTTGAGACAAGGGGTTGATTTGGGTTGATTTCTACTTTCTTTGATGAATCTCTATCTTTATTTTATATTTTCCTTCAGTTGTTTTTGTTTGTTTATTTGTTTCATTGGTTGGTTGGTTTTTTTGTTTGTTTGTTTGTTTGTTTTTGTTTTTTAAATCAGTGTTTTACTGAAACTGAAGCACATTGGTTTGGCTAGGCTGATTGGCCAATGGGCTTCAGGACCTACATTTCTCTGCTCTCTAAATGCTGCTGCTACAGAAGCAAGTTACCATGCCCAGCTTTTTGTGTTATGGAGATCCATCAAACTCAGGTCCTCATGCTGGTGCAGCAGGCTGATCAAACTGAACATTCTCCATTGCCTCATAATTGCTACATTTCAGGAAACCTTTACAGATGCACACAGTATGTTCCTTTTCAAAGGTTGGTAATTTGGTTAAAAAGGATTGAAATATAAGTATTTAAAAATATAAATATATACAGCTGCATTTCATTTACAATTAATTCCTCAACCATTACAACAGAGGATAATATTTTATAATACCAATAATATCCCAGTTAGAGCTTAAAGTTATTTTCCCAGACCAAAAAAAAGTATCAATGAGTTAGAATGAATTTTGGAAGAATGAGCTAGTAGAATCCTGTTCCAGGTTCTCTGGCTATTATTTATACCATTATCATAGATTTAACACTACTGTTACCAAGAGTCAGTATGTGTTCAGTTCTCATTAAATTTCTGTCCTATCTAGTGGCATTCTGTCATGAAGTCATTTATTGTTTGACAGCTACAAGAGGAGATGTGACTTGAAACTTGCAGAGAAAAAGAATCATGGAAAGTCCATATTCCTGATGATCTTTCACTCTCATCTCAGCTCCATTAGCAGAATGCAAAGCATCAAGTTTGAGATGTGCTTCCCTTATATGTAAATTAATGTAAATTTCAGGTTAGCATAAGTTAATTTAATTTTATATCAATGATGAATATAAGGTGAAAATTTAATTAAAATGATGATAGGCTATTCAGTGTTTAGTGATAGAATGATGAAGTTATTCCTCTGGGATTTTCCTTTTACTGAGGCGATGGGAGACAGAGAAAGGATAGCACAGAATGTTCTGTGCTTGGGCACAATCAGCCTGCATTTCTCCCAGGAACATAAAAAGTCAGCCTCTTAGTTCTGCTTCTACATTCAGCCTGAGAGCTGGAGTCACTAATCAGTCATGTAACAGGGTAATCACTGACGCTCCCAGTGTAATTTTCCATCTGTAAAAAGGTATATGTATTTAAAAAGTCTTCCATTTCCATGTAATAACACTGAAATTACATAAGATTCTAGGCATGAAAGCCCCTGAAAAAACTAAAAAGCACTATAGAAACTAAGTGGAGGATAAGCCATCGTTATTCTTAAGAGTCTTCCTGCACGCATGCATTATTTCTTTGCTAGCCACAAAAGTATCTCAGAAAGTTTTTGCTCTGAAACTTGAGAAAGTGGCCACATACCTATTTTTTAGAGGACTTCTAAAACTTCAGCACTGAGGCAGTTCCTTGCTTTAGAGGTCAACTCAGCGCATGTACCCAATGAATGCCAATAGGCCCTTTCCAGTTGGGACAATGAAGATTCCAGACACTGATCTATTTATTTATTTATTTATTGATAGTCATATTAAAACAAGCATCATGAAAATAGACAACAAAATATCAAGGTTGCAATACAATGTCAGAAGTTCACACCAATAGAAAATCCCAGCACTTCCAAATAACATACCATCACAATCTAAAAGCAAACTAAGAAGCAAACAATTCAATCAATTCCTTGTCTCATGGGAATCAAGATTCACTAGACTCAGTGCAGGTTAAATGAGATTTATTTGGAGAGATTACAGTTACACAAGAGGCAGGTGGCTGCCACAGGTTCCAGCTCCAAGGATCTTCCCAGATCATTCCCTATGACCCGACCAGCAACAAGAGCAGGCTCTGGAGTCCAGTTCACCACCCCTGATCTAGTCCTCACCTTTGTCATGTCCTCACCTGTGGCCACACCCAAATGGGTGTGATCAGTGCTACAGGTATGTTCGGGGTGTATACCTCCCTACAATTCTTCATTAATATTTTCTCTAATTTGGTAAAGCAAGAATTATAGTATCAACTGAGCAAATATGTGCATCCTAAGATATGTTCACTTAGCAATAATATACCAATTTTACATTTTCCACAGTCCTCAATATTTAGAGAACTCTGTCATAACTGAAAATAATCATGAAGAAATATCATTTCTCCACATTTTATGACTATTACTGGTTATTTTGGCAGCTCAAGTACATTAGGGGCTTAAGATAGTAACAATGTTGTCTCCTGTGAAAAACCACTATGAATGAAAAGCAAAACTGGTAAGTTTCTCCAACTAGACCCCAAAAGTAGTGAGTACATATCAGACAGAGGGCAGGGCTACACATTTTATGCAATTTACCAGTTGCCAAGCGTATTTTCATACGTTGTTTTATTTCTTCAGAATAAAGGGTCTATCATTTTGCATGGATTCTAAGCAGGAAAGCTCCTGAAAAAACTAAAAAGCATTATAGAAACTAAGTGGAGGATATGCCATTGTTATTCTTAAGAGTCTTCCTGCACACATGCCCCATCCTCATATCTTCTCCTGATTTCACTAAGCCCCCTGCTCCTCCAAGTCAAGTCTCTTTCTCATTATCATGTCATTTTGCTTTCCTTTTTATTTTTGTTTTATGATCCACTGAGCTTATCTGGGGCCTCATACATAGGCATGTGAGTGGAGCTATCCACTACAGCATGGGCAACTCATCAATGTTGGTACTACTGGAGGGAGGCCCCTCACCAGCCAACAGCTGTTGCTAATTACTTAAAAATTCTTTGGATACACATGCTTTCTTCGTTTCTAGAATTTCCATAATGAAGGAACCTTTAGTGTCTTAGGCAGTCGTGAAGCGGAGGACATGAAAGTAGCTGCCACCCAGACAGATACAGCCAACTATTCTGGTTCCCGTTGTAGGATTATATCTCTCTTCATACCTTTTTTCTTCATCTCCTAAATCACAAAATAATCCTACTTCAAAGACCAACCCCTCAACACCTTTACTTCTTCCTTTCTTTGTTCCTTCAATTATCCTCCCATTTGACAGAATTTCATTTCTTCCAGACTTTGGCTTTGCTTTTCTGTTAATTCTATTTCACCACTCTCTACAGACTTCCCTGCCTCCTCTTATCTAAAGAAGAAAAGGAAAAGTGCATGTTGGCTTTATCCATCCTTTCCCTTTTGTTTCTCTAGCAAAAATCCTCTGTGCTGGCCACACTTGCTCTCACAGCATAGCCTCTCTTCCCTCTCAACTCTCAAAGTCTTCACTACACAACATTGTGTTGTTGGAGTTTCTGTTCTACCTGGCCCCGAAGCCCCTAGTAACAATAAACACACAGAGGCTTATATTAATTTTAAACTGTTTGGCTGATGGCTAAGGCTTCTTACTTGGCTAGCTCTCTCTAATTATTAACTCATAACTATTAAATAAACTATATATTTCTACATGGCCTTATCTTACCTGAGAATGCCTGGAGTCCTATCTTCCCAGAAGCTACATGTCGTCTCCCTGGAGGCTCCCTCTGCATCCTCTCCCCAGAATCCTCCTTGTCTTGTAGCCCCACCTATACTTCCTTCCTGGCTACTGGCCAATCAGTGTTGTATTCATCAACCAATAAGAGAAACATATATTAATAGCATAGAGAAGGACATCCCCATCAACATTGCTTTTTCCTTGAATATCTTTATAGCTTAGCTATAAGTTAGAAAGTTCTAGCCACTTTGAGGGTAGATCTTTGCCCATGAGTTTACCGTCTCTAGTATCACCCTATAGGCCTTCCCAAAAGGGGTGTTTCCTAAGTTAATTTATAACCCATCAAGTAGACAAAGCCAACCATCACAGTGCCCTTGAAATGATTCTACTCTCAGACTTATACCCAAGATTAATAAAAACATTTCTATGCGCCCATATAGAAATTCATACATATTATTTGTAATAGCCAACAGAAGGAAATAATTATCCCAATTATCTTCAACAGATTGATGAATAAGCAAAATCTGCTATACATTTAAATGGAATATTGTCTGACGATAAAAAGGACATATACTCAAAGAATTCTGCATCCTGCTACACATAAATACTAACACATCCATGTCTATCAATGCCTTTTTATAATAGCATAGAGATGGAATGAGCCATCAACAGACAAGCAGATACTGAAAATGTTATGTGCTCACACACACACACACACACACAGAGAGAGAGAGAGAGAGAGAGAGAGAGAGAGAGGCATTTTACTTATCCATAAAAATGAAATTTGTAGGAAAATGGGTAGAACTAGAAAGCATGTTAAATGAGGCAACCCTCCAAGTTCAGAAAGACAAATCCTGCATGTTCTCTCTCATAAGCAGACAGATCCTACTCCCTGTTAAATATGCATATCCAGATGGAATAAATATGGAAAAGGCCAGGAATCTAGAAAGGGACACATGAGACTAAGTACAAAAGAAGCCTTGGGGGAAGGGGATGAGGAAGATGCTAGAACAAAATAGAAGGGAAGATTACTGGGGTAAAAGAATATGTGGTGAAAGGGAATCACACTGATATAAGGAAGGTGTGTGCTGCAGGGAAACACCCAAAATAAAGTATGAACAGAAATCTATTATTATTCTGTAAACTAATTATTAAATATGGGAGGGAAGGTAGGTTGCAGTATAAGAAAATAAATAAATATACATAAAAAATGAATGAATGAATATTTTGAAAAAGATTTTGTTATATACAGCTAGATTTTATTGTTAGATTCTTGAGGAACAAAGATGCTGTACCATTAGAAACTAAATACTATTTTATTTTTAGTGAATAAGCTCTGTGTTTTGATACAAAGTTGCTAATTTATTAAGCATTGGGATAACCTACCTAAATTGATGCAGGTATGCTCTAAAATGAATTTCAATATTTTCAAAAAAAAGTATCATCACTCCAAAAAGTAAGCAGCCACTTTATTAATAGTTAATGAAATTAAAAAATTAAACAAACCTTCTAAATTAAGAGGAAATATTGGAGGAAGGGGAAGTCATGGTGGGGAGAGGAAGGAGAGGGTGAAAGTGAGCATGATTAAAATGCCACAATGAAGGACATTGCTCTGTATGACTAATATGTGTTAATAAATAACTCTTAGGAATAAAACGGTAAATTATTGGTAATTATTAGACCACGGGTGGCCTTTGAAAGCATTAAGCTGAATAAAAAAAGCTACCTGCAAGCCCGGTGCCTTGATTCTATTTGTATGACACATACAGAATGGAAACATTTATAGGGATGGAAAAATAGATTAATAGTTGCTAAAGTTCAGGGATTGTTGAAAATTAGGGAGCCAATGTAAATAGGAATAAAGATAATTTGGGAGGTGTTAAAGATTGTGATAGTGGCTGTACAGTTCTGTCAATGTACTACAAACCTATGAAACATATACATTAGACTTTACTATAAAGCATGTAAATTATATCTCAATAATGTGTTCTCAAAATAAAATTATACAATATACCCAAAGTTCAATAGTGGTTATAATAGGATGCTAAGTCCAGTTGCCCTCCCTGGCAGGGCAGGTTTTATTCACTTTTGGTTCTGTTTTTTCTCTTTGGACACTGGAAAGTATGTTGGGCGTAGAGGAACTGCTTGTGACTTGCTGGATAAGACCCCACCCCACTTCTCAATGCCTGGATGAGCACTCTTCTAAAGAAGGTAAATATTGACTAAATATTTCAATATGATTTTTTTTCTAGCAGGAAGTGAGAAATCCCTAAAATCTGAGCATACAACTCTCCAAATCTGTAGTTTCTTGGCATTTCTTATTAGGCATTAAACCATTTGTAGTCTTCATAATAAATTGTCTACAACTTTCTCAATCATTTTTTATACAAGTGACCATTTCAAAACTCAAAATCATATTCCTGATAACTTTAGCAAGCCAGCCCCAAGCAACTACAAAAAAAAAATAAAAAAGCAACTTTCTTCCCCTTTTATTTCAGCACCCTTTGATATTTTATTCTAGTATAGTGTTTCCAGAATTGCCCCATCTAAGTCTATTTTGTTACTGTTGTTTGTTATTGTTATTTGTTATTGTTACTGTTGTTTGTTATTGTTATTGTTATTTGCTTTATTCTCCCTAGAATGTAAACTCTCAAGGTCTGGAAATATATTTGCTCGTTTTTTTTTTTCCAATCTGACAAATAACCCCCAAATTTGACACCTTAAAACAACAACCACTTATTTAGTTTTCTGTTTCTTTAAATGAGACTATGAGAAATGTCTAGTCTTGCCTGTGCTCATATTTGTGTTTGCACTAAGTCAATTAGTCAACTGAAACACAAGTGGTCAAGGATGATCTTAACTGGGATGACTCCTCTGCTCCATCTAGTCTCTCAATTTTCAGCAAGCAAGCACAAATTTCAGCTCATCATAGCTGGACAGAGTTCAAAGGGTAAATGACTTGTTCAGGTACATGATCATAAATGACAACATATCATTTCTGTTCCAAGTCTCAGGAGCAGTCCAAGAGTCAAGGTGCTAGAAAACGCCTTCTATATCCTTTTATAAAACATATCCATTACTTCACATACTTATTTACGGGTATGTGTACTGGCAACCCTTTATATATCCATTCTCCAAGCAACTACCTACAGCTTCCCTATCATGACAGATGCTGGAAAGTACTCTGTAAAGAAAAGGACATGCAGGAGGAAATCATAGTATTCATTTCTGCCAGCTATGTCTCAGAGACACTTGACCTGCTCTATCAATTGCTGTAGTGTCTTGATTTTATGACTGTCCCATGGAATAGATGCTCTCTAAATATTACCTGAATGAATGAATACTTGCATTATCTTTTGGCTCCATCTCATTCAGAGTCATTCTCATGAATTGTCCTTTCTTTGTTGTATATACTTACTGCATATAGATGCTTACATTAAACTCTATTTTGGGTGAGTGTTTATAATTGCAACGTGTATATGCTGTTCTTTTGAGGCTAAACTCAACTTTCATAGTCTCTTATAGTTCTTGCAAAAGCAGGCTGATTTCTTCCAGAGTCTATGAAGCATTTACACTTCATAGAAGACTTCCGTTCCAAGGACACTTGGAGAAGTTTCAGGAGACACTTCCCATCAATCTCTATAGCTATGTAGCAATAGTACAAGTGAGTCTTAGTGTGCCTTGCCTTTTTCTCCATTCCAAGTCATTCTGCTTACCCCTCTCTTCTCAAGTATTAAACCAGCCTTAGACACAGAAGAACTAATGATTTCCAATATATGAGTGCACTTTAAAATCTTGTCTTAAGGAATGTTCTGAAAGCCTGAGCAATAACACAGAGTTATAGACAACATTGCAGTGTCTGAGATAGCAACAGATAAAGATGTTTCTACTGACACTGAGTTTCCCCTTCCCTGCCTCTGTCATATAAGCAAAGCAAATTGGAAAATGAACAAAATTCACTGGTTACTCTAATCATACTGTTCTGTCTGAAAATGTGTAACCCTCAAAATTTAAAGGTTGATATCTAATCACCAATGTGATGGTATACTGTTGGAAACCAATTAGAAGATGAGCAGATTATGAAGGCAAATCCTCTTGAATAAGATTAATTCCCTTAAAGCAAGTAAAAGAGCCAGAGACAACCCATGCTCCAACTATTAGGAGTCCCACAAAAAGACCAAGCTACATAACAGTAACATATATTCAGAGTGCCTAGGTCAGTCTCATGCAGGCTCCCTGGTTGGTGGTTGTCTCTGTGAGCCCAGATTAGTTGACCCTATGGTTTTTCTTGTGGTGTCCTTGGGCCCTCTGACTCCCATAATCCTTCTTCCCCCTCTTCCATAGGACCCTTTTTTCCTACTGGGTTACCTCATCCAGCTGTAATAGGAGAAGAGGTGCTACTCTTACTGAAACTTGATATGCCATGACTGGCTGATATACTTTTCAGGATATACCATTTCCTGAAAAAAACAAAAAAACTAAAAACAAACAAACAAAAAAAACGAGGCATGAATGTGGGGGGGATGAGCTAAGGAAGGACTGGGAGGGGAGGAGGGAAGAAGGGAAGGAAGGAGGGAGGGGAGCTAATCACACTAGGAAATTTTAATTAATTAAAACAACAAAAAAATATCAATTTTTTATACAAAGAGGCCCCTTGTCCCTTCTTCTAAATGAGGTTATAGCAAAAAGTTGGCTGTCTATAACCCAGAAAAACAAGTTCTCAACAGACACTGAACACTGAATTTGTTGGTACCATGGATTTCCTAGCTTCTAGTATTGTGAGAAATGAATTTGTTATTCTTAAACTATTTGCTTTATTAGGTATATTGTTCTTGCCACCCATGAAGACCAAGTTTCTTAGGAATAACCTACAGGAGGTTGATTGGTAAGAGGACTTGTACAAACTTGGTGGTTCCATTTTCACTGTGGTTAATATTTAAGCTTTGTATGTTCTTCCCAACACACCACCAAGCACAGTATTTTGGAGTTACTATTCCTGAAAGGTTTTTGTCCCTTGGAATTGTTCCCTCCTCAAAAAATGACTAACATGTTCTACTGTCCAGATTTACAATAGTCAGGGAACCGATTCAACCACTGTTCTGGGTAGTAGCATGCCTTAAGTACTCATCCAAACAGCAGATTGTTTAAAGCTGTGACACCAATCAATTCCTTATTCAGCAGGCCCTTGCCATCTGGGCTAGTTCTGTTCACAGTAGACAAAGCCTTTTCATATTCACAGATGAAGCAACTAAAGGTAATGTCCATAGAAGAAATGACCCCTGACTTTCTTTTCTGCCATATACCCAAATCTCCCAGCATGAAAACCTCATCAGGATCACTGCCCCCCCCCATAAACACAAAATTCTGACACTTCTTTTTTTAAAACAATCCTTTCATTATTATCATTCTCACTAACCAGAACTGTAACTCTGCCTTTGGACCTGGTATTGAATGTTTGTACATATGCTCTTTAGCATTGTTCTCTGTATTTATACACTACATTGTAAAACTGCTTGTGATGGTTTGAAGAAGAAATGTCCCCAATTGACTATGCGGTTTGAAGAAGAAATGTCTCCAGTTGACTTGTTTCCCAGTTGGGGGCACTACTTGAGTGGTGGTGGAATTGTGATGGAAGAAGGACATCACATTATTTAGCTTTACCCCACTACCAGTATTCCCTCTCTGCTTTGGAGATATGATTTCTCAGCTTTCTGCTCCTGCAACCATGACTGCTTGCTGCTATGACTCCTTCTATGATGGACTCGTATCTTTCTAGAATTGGAGACGAAAATACACTGCTCTGGTTCTAAAATGATCTCTTTGGCAGTTCTAAAAAAGGATTTGAATGGTATATTATATGTGGAAAAAAAACACTTGGCCAAATTTAATTGATGAATTAAATAAATTATATAATTAAAACCATTTCATAAGTGTGAAATTTTTGTCATGTCCTGACCTTGTTGTCACCTTTTCTGCCCTTTCTCTGCTTAAAACATTTCTCTGTCATCTGATTGTCCCCCATCTTACTTCCTTTGACTTCAGATTCCTCTCCTCCCTTCTCTTCATGTGCTCTTCAGATTGTGAAACATGATTTTGCTGCCTCATTGTCAAAGACATCACTTGCATAAGCCACCTGGTGGTTAATCAAGGTCAAACAACCCATTGAAAAGGACACCTACCTGTTCATTCCAATTCCCACCTGTCCAGAATTCCATCTTGGAGAGATCTTCTACTCATTCTTCCCAGTCACCCATCCCACAGTGACCTCTGTCCTCTGAACAGGGTCACACTCCTTTGGATTGTCTTGTATAGAGAGCACTTTAGTCCCTCCTGGGTGGGAATTTAGTCATAACAGCTCATCTCACCCAACCAGGCTGAAACGGTCTTCACTGCAATAATAGCTTATACTGTTTTGTGATCCTATATTATCAAACAGGGGCTGACATGTGAGCACTGCTACTGGGTCTCCTCTGGGTCTTTCTTGTCACTCTGGAAGTGACTGGAAATAATACCCTCACTGAGCTGTAGAACTGACCTCTATAGATTTTCCTGTAAAAAAGAAAGCCCATTGAAACAGAAATCTGTTGTCTCTACAGCAGAAGTAGTGGTAGAGGAGAGAAGAAGGGTGAGGGGAGGCTCTTCCAAGCTCCCAAGACAAATCTGTGGAATTTGGCATTTTATGAAATGTCAGTGATACATTTATATAAAAATGTATAAAAATTTTCAGGTAAGAAACTTCAAGAAGTTCTCATGTCTCAAGTCCTCCAACTTTAATGTATATATAAATTTTTCATCCTGAGTCAGGCTGCATGCAAACTCTGAGGGTGTTTTGCTGGGGTCACAGTGGCCCTCACTTCTGTTTACACTTGAGGTTAACTGAGGTTTAACTGTAGCCATCATTCTGACACCAGAGAAAGGTGATGTGATGATTCCAGTAGGGAGAAAAGAGTTTATGCATTATTTTTCACTCAGAGGTAAGTCTTACTCCTGGAACCCCATTGTCAAATGAGACCCAGGGAGAAGAGCAAATGCCCCTTCATGTTTGTTTTAGACAACAACCCCATAACAAAGAGCAGCTCCTTTGGAAACCAGTGGTCATTGTCCTCTAGCTGGGTATTACAAAGGACACAAAGGAAGAGCCTCAGCCAGCTTTCCACTTGAAAAGGTAGTGATTCCCTCCTATTTTTCCCCTCACCCTGACTATGTTTCTGAGACAGACACCAAAAACTTATTTCAGGTGCCAGTCAGGGAAAATGCATGACTTCATGCATGAAATAGAATATTATTTACAAAATGAATTTTAAGAAAGAGAGGAAAGATGGAGAGAGAAATCACTTGTCTAGGAGTGGTGATTTAAAACTTAATATTTCTCTAAGTGTTAAATTTCTTACCTAAGCAGGACATAGTGGCCCATGTCTTTAATCCCAGGACTCTGGAGCAGAGGCAAGGAGATCTCTTTAGATAAAGGCCAGTTTAGTTTATACAGAAGGTTTCAGGCCAGCAAGGGCTACATAGTTAGACTCTATCGAAAAACAAAAACAATTCCCTAACCTGAATTGTGAGATCACCCCTATTTTTCACCTTTATTTTGTATTCATACAACTAGCACAAATGGAGACTCTGAATAAAGATACATGAATTACTGGTCTTTATTATAGCATTGTCATTAATTAAGTCCTTTATTGTCACAAGGAAAAGTGAGGACCAGTTTTTATGCATGAATATTTTACCTTAGTACAAGTATATTAAAATAAAACAAGCAGCTGGGGTTCTTTAGAGCCTTTCGGCATGTTGCACTTATTTCACTATTAATTGGAAATTTTATTCCAATTGGGTGCCCCCTTTCCAATCTTGTTAAAGTCTCTCTCTCAGGGTAGCAGAAGCAAATGCCACCCCACCCCCATCATAGCCAAACATTCCTATGGGAAAAAAATACAAATAAGTAGAAGTGAAAAGTCTTTGTTTCTGATATAACATCTGGAATTTGGGGGTTGATTTATTTCAAGTAAAGAACCTGTTCTAAAAACAGTAAAACACAAAGAAAAAAATGTTTCATCATATAGTTCTGCTTAATTTTGATGAGAAAAAAAAAGGCAAGTTTTAATTTTCAAGCTTGTACTAGAGAAGCCCCTTGCATCCTGTATTGTCTCCAGGGAGCTCCCATGAGCCTCTCGCATGCAGATGCCCAGCAGACTTAAGGTCTGAAATGGCTCTTTTACAATGGGATACCATACTCATTCCCACACTAGAGTAGAGCAAACACACACACACACACACACACACACACACACACACACACACACACACACCAAATAGAGGCTTTGTTCAGTTTGACAGACAAAACCATGGCTTCATGTGGCCCCTCTGTCCTTTCACCCTATTTGTAAACACAAGGCAGACATCTAACCAGCAACTTTGGCAACGAAAATATGCAACACTGTTTTGAAAACAGCAGGTGCAGAACTGGGAAAGATGCAACTGAGGGGAAGGGGAGTGAGAAAACTCTGTGTAATTACTGGAAAATGAAACCATTATTCAACAGAAAATTCGAGGTTTAGATGTAACTAACACAAACCCCTTGATGCCCACTCACGTAGCTTGGAATGTACATTCAAACAATGCACCAAAATAACATTCCTTTTGGGGGAAGGTCAGCAAAAATAACTACAGGGAGGAAATGCAAAAAAAAAAAAAAAAAAAAAAAAAAAAATACTGAAAGGACACAAGACGAAAAACCGGTTTTCCCAGAAGAACTCTGAGACAGAAGAGCCAGGGAGAAACTAATCCTCTAGATTCCTAGACTCCACGGAGAGCACCTTCTAAACTGTCCTCTCAGGTCTCCACTCCTTTAGTTATCTGTCTCTGAGATCAAGATCGTAGGTAATGGTGAGGTGCTGAAACCCTTCAAATGAGAGCTCAGAGTTCTGGGATATGCTAAACAAAGCGATTCTTCAATCGACAGGGGCAAAGGGTAGATTAAGAAAAGTTGCATCCTATGGTTAAAATTGCCCCTTTTGATTCCTCAGGACGCGCCGCTAAAGTTGGAAGCAGTTACAAATCTTTTTGCTCTTTACCTCTCTCTACATGCCCCACACCCACACTCTTGAGAGGTATCTTGGTCTCAGGCCCTTGCAGCAAGGTCTGCTCTCTCTTGCACAAGCTCTAACTTCTCTACCATTTCCTGGAGAGCTGAGACAGAGGAACCTGTATGCTGCAAACCCAGGGGGCTCTGGGGAGCTCCCCTCCAGAAACCAAGGGGAGGGTGGGGCGTGCCATCCCTGGCCAGCGTCCCCAGTTCGCCCTCCCTGGCCAGCAGTGGGCGCCTCCCGCAGTAGACACATGGCCGTGCCAGAACTTACAGGAAGGCCACCAAAGCATACAAATAAAAGTCTGCCTTCTAAATAGTCTGATTGTAGGTTTCTTTGGTGAGTGCTGACACCAAGAAGAGAAACCATCCACAAGCTTTCCTGGATCTTCCCCACTGGCCTCCTATTTGTAAGTCCACTCCAACAGATACACCTTTGCCACTTGATTTTGAGTTCAAGAAAACACAGAAAGTGGGCTCTATGCACGGTGGGTGGGGGTGGACCTCATATTGGCTACAGAGCAAGGCAGGGATTTCCTGGGCACTATAAGTCAAAGTAGTCCCAACTGCTTTTTCAGACCAGCAGTGAGTACATAGGAGCCAGACTCAGTGGAGAAGGTTGACACCCAAAGGGGAGTAGATGTTTCTAAAGACAGAGCAAAGTCTTGAATCTCAAAGTTCCAGAAGTAGGGCAGAGAGGTGGCAGTTCTCCTGGCAGACGTCCATGCAGCTTATATTTTCTGTTTGGATTTTCTGCCTTGAACCACCGAGGTTTAATTTCGAAGAGGGAGGAGGTTATTGCAACTATCAAAACTGATCCTAGGGCCAAAGACTTAGCCAATAACTTTTTTGCAGACTCTAGGAGGCTTCTAAGGTTTCTGCAAAGAGCACTGTCTCCTTGAAATGGAATAGAAAGAGAGCAAGATCGGAAAGCATGGGCCAAGAAGCTGCATGTCATAAGGAAAAGCAAGTTATCTCAGGTGTTGCTTCCAGGGCTGAGACACTGAGTGAACGGGGAGGATCCTGTAACCCCTACAGTCCTCCCCTTCTCCTTCCTTCTCCACCAACACCATCCTCCTCTTCACCATCATCATCGGCGGCAGAACTTGCACTTGATGATCTTCTTAAATGCATTTTGAAAGTCCTTGTTGAAATAAGCATAAATAACTGGGTTGAGAAGGGAGTTGGAGTAGCCCAGCCAGTTGATTATGGCACCCAACAATGCAGGCATGTGGCAGCTGCTCTCACAGAAGGGCAACACCAGAGCCACAATGAAAAAGGGCAGCCAGCAGAGGATGAAAGTGCCCATGATGATGCCCAGAGTCTTCACTGTCTTCCTCTCACGGGCCAGGGCCATCTTGCGCTTTGCCTCAGCATTCCGCTCATTTTTTCTCTCCAGGCAGGCGGGGGCATAGGAGGTTGCTCCCGACTCGCTGGGCAGCGGCAGGTGGTCTTTGGAGTTACCCACTCGGTGCACCTCGATCACCTCCAGGGTGGCTTCGTCATCACCCTGCCTAACCGCGCCATTTGCGCACGGAGCCCCCACAGCCCTGTTCTCAGCGCTGCGCCTCCAGTCCCCATTACCTGGCTGTCCGTTCAGGCTCTTCTTGGGGGGCGGGGCCGACGATGTACTGAGGCTGGTGCTTGCTCCCTTCTTTTCTACCTTCTTGACAGTCTTGCGGATCCGAAAGCGCGCGGCTCGGAAGATGCGCCCATAGAGAACCAGCATGAGCAGCAGAGGGATATAGAAAGCGCCGAAAGTGGAGTAGATGGTGTAGCCGTGGTCCTTGCTGATGGTGCATGCATCGGGGTCCGAGCGGTCTTCCGGGGTGCGCCAGCCCAGCATGGGCGGGATGGAGATGAGAAAGCCAATGAGCCAAGTGAGCGAGATCAGCGCAGCGGCGCGCCGGGGCGTCCTCTTGTTCACGTAGTCTATAGGGTCAGTGATCGCCCAGTACCTGTCTAGCGCGATGGCGCACAGGTGCAGGATGGATGAGGTGCAGCACAGCACATCCAGGGCGATAAACAGGTCGCAGGTGACCTGGCCCAGAGTCCACTTGTTGAGCACCTGGTACAGAGCAGCCATAGGCAGCACCAGCACTGACACCATGAGGTCGGTGACCGCCAAGGAACCGATAAGATAGTTGGCCACATTCTGGAGGGAGCGCTCCAGGGCGATGGCAGCCACCACGCAGGCATTGCCGAGCACCGCGCAGAAAATGAGAGTGCCCAGAAGCAAAGAGGTGATCACTTGGTAGCTGAAGGTCACGTCGGAGATGCCAGTAACGTTGCCGCCTGTCCCGAAGGGCTCCTGGGAAGATGTGGTGTTGTTGCCCTGGCCAAGACTGAATATATCCATGTCTGCCTGCACGCCCGGTGGGGTGGGGGAAGGGAGGGGGAAAGAGCTGCAAGGGGGATCTCCCTCGCCCCTCCCCCTAGGGTCTTCCTCCTTTTCTGGGGAATTTCAGAGGGAGGGGATCCAGGGACTGGAGCGGGAAGTTCTTACTGCTCTAGCGAAGGCATCTGAGAGGGGCAGCTTCCCGGCGCGCTCTCTTGCTTGGCTCCCGCGGGTCCCGAGCGCTCAGAGGCTCCAGCTAGGAAACTGTAGTTAGCCCCAGAGCAGCTTCCAAATCTCTGAGTGGTGGAGAGGTGGCTGGAACATCTGTCTCACGCTGTCCATTTCACTTTGTCGCTGCCCAACTAGCTGCGGGAGCCCGACTCTGCCGACTAGCAATCAGTCTAGAATCTCAGAAACCCCAAGCTCTGGGGTCATTCTGTGACCCTGGTCTCCTAGTTCCTTCTCTCCCTCTCCCTCCGGACTTCTCTAGTCTCGGTTTTTCTTTTTTCAGCCTCCTTCTCTCGGCTTCCTCCTATTGGCCTTCCTTTCAGTTCTCCTTTCCTTCTCACCCCTCTTTCTTTATCCCTATATATGTTGCTCAGACAGCTAATCTCCCTTCCTCCCACGCTAACCCCCACCACCACCCAATACTTCCCCAGCCAAGAGTGTGTCTCCTTCCTCTAGGTCCCCGCCCTCCTCCTATCCTTCTAGACAGGCGTCTTTACATTCGAGTCGACACACTCAGAACTCACTTCACATGCCCACTCCGATCCGCTAGTCAAACCAATGTTTTAGCAGATGAAACTCCGCCTCCTGCCCAGGAAACTAGAGGGAGACAAAAATCTTTCCCTACCATCCATTCCCTTTATTTCTGTCAACTTCTCAAGTAGAGCCAGGTTCACGGTGTGCTTATAGAAAATGGGGACAGATACAGAAAGCCTGAAGCCTGGAAATTTGGGCAGCCCCGGGTCACCCTCTGAATTATTAGGTTGAGAGTGTGGGTCTTAGCTTCTTAAAAACGCAGTCTCATTTGACATCTTAGTCTATCTTGGAGTGCTGGTGCCTATGACCTTTTCCTAGTTTCCTTGTGGAATGGGGAAAAATTATAAAGGACACGCTAAAGGACAAGAGCTGATAAACAGCTGGGTCGCAAAGAAAAGATTAAAAACTCCAAGTAGGTGTGTATTCTAAACACACACACTTTTCATCACTTCTCTCTTCATTTCAATGTCATTAACACCTCCTATTGCTTTGTAGCAAGTAAATTTGTGGAAAGAAATGGCTTACAATACATAGATGCATTGTAAACAAGGACTTGCATTTCCTATGGACTTTGGACTTTTGTCTCCTTCACCAGTCTGCAAATCTTCCGAGAACTTTCTGAAGACCCTATCGCTACCCGCTCTGCAGCTCTCTGAAATTGGGTTCAGCACCTGGGACAGCTCTACGCTAGAAGGGCTTGCTTATGCCGCCACCTTCCGGCAAGTGCTTCAGAGCGCCATCTAGAAACGTCATAAAGAAATCAGCCTATATTAAGGAAAGCCGAAGACTCTAAGAGAAAGAAATGAAAAGCAACCATTAAATGTTGTCACTTTAAATATTTTCTTCAATCATTTCTTTTTGCCCCTTCTGGTTTTATACCAAGCTTGTTATGGTTTCTACCTCCTTTTAAAAACTTAAGACACCACAATTCACAAAATCCATAGGAAAAACGCCCCTTTACGAGACGAAGACAACACTGTCATCTACTAGTGTTGTGGGGCCAAAGCCTGTGTGTTTTATTGGGGGAGGGTGACAGAATTATCTTTTCCATAAAGGAATGACTTAATACTGAAAATAGAAACTTCTAGAAGTTTGTTTTAAACTGTTTTTTCTTTTTGCAAACAAATAATTGATCCTGATTGAAAACAAAGAATAGAAAGTTCAATTAATCAGAGTAAACACAGCACAAGAAAGATCCACTTATAGATTCTGATTACAGACTTGCAGTGAAGAAATGTAGAACGCAATTCCTAAAGCAGCCAATTCTAGGTAACAGTCAGGGACTCACTACAAATTGCAATAGTTTTACTGTTGTGTTCAAATCAGAGCTTTGAATTTCATAGTTTTGTACTCTTAAGACGAAAAAAAGAGAGTAATCACTAGCGCATCAAAGAAAATCTACTTGGGCAGACACACAATACAGGCAGTGTGCTTGGAGATGGACTGACCTGGGCACAGTTCCCACTCAATCATTTCAGCATACCAAAACAATGAAGCTGCCATGTGTGGTGATGCATAACACTGACAAAAGAGAGATGAGTATGCACAGAAAGACAGACTCTGAGAAACTCTTTCTAAAATGTGTGATTATTATATGTAGGTTAGTTATCCTAGTAAAATCCCACACAAATATAGAATTAAATTGTTTATTAAAATGCAGTTGCAACTGCAGAGATTATAATGGACATTGAAAGTCTGAAAGGTCCAAGGACAAAACTTCAAAAACATAGCAAAATAAATATTTATAATCAAAGAGCAAACATATACATATAAAAAACCTACTTGAATACAAGTTCTGCAAACTTATTAGCATATGTAAATGCACAATAGATGTTATGCAAATATGTATAGTACAAATAAGGAGCCTTCCATCAGCAATTGCCCTTTATGTACTAGATGCTAAATGGTTTAATAGCTAACAAACTTATTTTTCCTTTTCAAGAAAGTTAAAAGGCTTTGAGTCTGGAGTTTATGCTTATGATGTCTGGGATTTACTTTTCTACCTTAATATGACATGTATATTATGGTAGAGTGTACCATGTTTCATATGTACCATGTTCAATAATATTCCTAAGTAGTTAATATTCATCCTCAAATTAATGGACATGATATATCAAATATTTCCTTTCTTGAATTTAGGAAGTTTGTAGATATGCTACTAGATACTAGGAAGAAAGTCACAATGGATGTACAATGCTGTGGTCTTGCAGCTTCTAGGTAACTAATAATTAGGTATGACTTTGTTGAACAATACTATGGTATATATTAAAAGTAGACTAGTGTTGCCTTTCTTCATGCTCACACTTACCCAATTCTATGTTTAACCCTTATGAGATGCAGAAGCTAGCCAGGTATGGTGTCCACAAATCTTTAATTCCAACATTTCCTTCTGGAGGTAGAAGAAGGCAAATGTGTGTGAGTTCTAAGCTAGCCTGCTGAGTTGTGGACCACGCAGGGATGTGTACTGAGACAATGACACAAAATCACCATCATCATCATCATCATTATCATCATCACCATCATCATCATCACCATCATCTGCTTTGAAGTAATGCAGAAAATAAGATAGGATTGATAAATGGTGCAAAATTCTCCAAACAGACTTAAACTCATTCTTCCAGACTTCTGAAGTTAACATAGGGAAAAGCTTGCTTTATTATAGCTATGACTGATCTGATTTCCAGACAAAAATATCAATCACTCTGCTTTTATTTCTAGTTTGAATTTACTAGAATCAAGCCAGAACTTGTCAGGTTATAGATCTTTGTGTGATGTATCATCCATCATGGGGAATTTCTCTGAAATACTTTATGAGGGACAGATTATTTTTTAACATTTTCATGGAAATTTGATCCATGCATTGCGATGTAGTTCTCTGACCAGGCATATAAAAACAAAAAAGATTTTAAACTGAAGCTCTGCAATAATCATAGCTGAAGCTGGGATTCATCAGTAATTGCTTAAATATCATGCCCCACTTACACTAAAGATTTTGTTGAGGAAAGAAGATGCTGACTAGTTGAAAACCAACTTACAAAAGCTATTTCTAAAAGTTCCTATTTGAAAAGAAAAATGGTTTAGTTCTTTGACACAAGTATAGATTATCTGAAGCTAAAAATACTGTTCTAAACTAATGTCTCTGATCCTTAGATACCAAAGTATTAAAACAATTTTATTTTTTCAAACCATGAGTTTGACTGGAAATCACCAGAAAAAAAAGTTTACATAGGAAATTTTGTTTAGATAATTATCACTTGAAATTTAAATAAGCAAATAAACCAAGAAAATAAATTCTTTAAGACTGAGTACAGTTTCTTGAGTCTAATCCTCAGCATCCACTTTCCTCTGGGAATGACATTTCTTCACTGTGCTCTTCCTGCCATACCCTTCTTATGGCATTGCAAGGGACCTGATACTTCAATAAGCAAAGCACAAAACAACAGTTTTCCTGTTTCCTAAATAATCAAATGGCTGCAATTATAGACTTGTGACAATCAAATGATATAATGCACTTTGTTAACCCAAGATAATCTTCAATGAAAATTAAAAACAAATAAGTATAGTGATGCAAAGTAATAATATTAATTGTCTCACTCGTGATAATTTCTCAGAAATGTGGAGGAAGAGTACTAGGTATGCATAATAAGAATGTAAGAGCTTATAAAACAAAACATACGAGGCTTGATTTGATGAGACTCCATTATAAAGACAACTTCCGTGTAGATGTTACCCTCTTTGATTCCTAAAAATAGTTATTAAAGAATTCTCTAGGAAATTATGGGTAAAATACAAATAGATTAAAAATATTATCATTGCATTCTGGAGCTTCTTGGGTTAAATCAGAATTTGTTGAAGAGGAAAAACAAATATGCCAATGAAAATTCAATAACTGGTGTTGAGTAGGAGTCTGCCCTTTCCCCAGGAGCTACCATGTTTATTTCAAAGCATGAAATAAACAATTAAAATGTATTTCTGCCAAAGAAATACTTAAAAAAAGACACCCACTAAAATCTGGAAGATAGTGTTTTCAGTGTTAGAAATTACCATATTCATAATAAATTTGTATTAATAAATATACTTTTCAGATCTTAGTTCCTCTAGAATGCCATCTAAATTATTCAAATTAGAATATACATGTAAATATTTTCATTGTTCACTTTCGAAAGAGTAAGAACATAGCTGAAATGAGACAAATATTAGGGATGTGAACATTACTATTTGTTAATCTGAGGGGATTTGAAATTCAATTCAGTCCAATAATTGCTTGACACAAAATTTAGTTACTCTGTTTATTTAAAATTGGGAGGATGCCCACAACAAGACCTTCCTTGCTCCTCTATCTTTCCAACACTCCTTTATTCATCCTCAGGGCACTGGGTGCTTCAGTGTATCACGAAGTGTATCACTCTTTGACGAGTCAGCCCCACCCACAAAATGTTCACTGCAATGAGTCATTGGTCTGATCCAAGGCCTCTGGCACATTATTCCACAGGACCAGTCCCTTCAAGCACTCTAGCAGCTCATATATAGGATAGATGTTTGAATGGGTCAACGTAAGGCTCAGATGTGGGTCTGGGTAGTAGCTGAGCAGGTCAGTCTGGGCCACTGGGACCACCCATCCACCCCTCAGATAACATACAGAGCCAGTTCTCCCATGCCCATGGTGAGGGCTATTTCCCATGGAGTGGGGCAAAGCCAGCTCTCTTGCTGTAGTGTCCAGCAAGGGTCTGAGCCAGATATCTCAGGGCTAGTAAGGGATGAGGCCAGCTCAGCACAGACCTCAGATTTCAACATACCCAGTTCCTACACTCCCCTGTGGCAACATGGGCCATGGACATCAGTTGTAATAGGAACATTGACCCAGACATGGTCCTTGGCAGCAGCTTGGACCTACACATCATCATGGCCCTAGTAACAGCACAAGCCACATAGATCAGTATGGCCTCAGTGGCAGCAAAGTCCTCAGACACCAACATGGCCTCAGTGACTGTCTAGAACCTGGGCATCTGCAGAGCTTTCAGTGGTAACAGGAGCCATGGACATCAACTCAGACCCTGGCTGCTGCTAGGACACAGAACTAGACATGGCTCTAGGCAGCAGCCCCCCAGGCCCAGACAACACCATAGCTCCATGTGGCAGCACAGGCCACCCTGACTGTCATAGCCTCAGTGGTGGCATGGCTCTCAGACACTAACATGGCCATAGGTTTTGGCCTAGATCCCGGGCATCTGCATGGCCTTTGGTGTTACCATGGGCCACAGACACCAACACAGACCCTGGCTGTGGTAGAACTACAGACTCAGACATGGTCTTTGGCTTCATATGGGGCCCAGACAACACCATGGGCCCAGGTCACCCTAATCCACATGGCTATGGCAGCACTTGTTTGCTTCTTAAATGTTTGCATACATTAGAAAAATAGAATTCACAACCTGGAACACTACTTCCTGCATGCTGAAGCTTGACTTTAGCAGCTGATGCTGTGTACTCTTTCAAGATCATCAACTAATTAGCAGGAGCTAACCAGCTGGGATTGAATGGAGAAGGAAGGAATATCTGCATTCTATTACAAATCCCCAATTCTTGCAAAAATTCATTAAGGGCTCCCTAGGTCATTCTTAGTAGCCCTTCATATCCTGGGATCCTGGCTAATACCTTGGGTAACTGCTTGAGAGCTCCTCAACATTCCTCATCTACCCTTTTTAGTAAAGACTGGAGTTTTTATAATCCAAAAATTCAAATAACAGAAAATTAAACTAAGGACTCTTGCCTGAGACCCATAAAATGGGGCTTCAAATGGCATCTGGTGTCACTATTTAGCCAAAGAAACTGAAACACTTTGAAGTTTGTGTCCAATAATTCATACCTTAATTCTTTATACTCATTCATTAGCTCAAGGATATTTTATACCATACCACCAGCACCAGACCTTTCTCTATAGGTTTTAGTCTCTGCAGGTAATTCTAATGAAGCTGAGCCAAGTAGAACTACTGCCGTATGGTTAACTCCTAACCAAAGGCAGAACACCCCTCCTTCTACCTGGATCTGAGGTCTTTCTCTCCAGAGAGAGAGAAAAAAAATCATTGGACTGTACCAGAATATTCTACCAATGAGGAAGTCTGTATCGTCACTAGCATTGCACGAAAATGAGTAATTACCTCCTTGACATTGGATTTAATGAGAAAGACTGCATAGCTAATCTGCTTTGGTTCTGGCTTTGCTGAAGAGCTGGACAGAAATAGACATTCTGGCAAGTCCTTTTCCCCTTGTTGAGAAAAGAGAAGAAAGATTACATGAGGGGCAAGCTAAAATATTTCATATATCATAGTATACATAAAAATCACAAAAAGAACATGCTTAAAACACAGGCTCCAGACCCAAGGTGCCAGTGAGCCTGTTGGAGTAGTCCAGACATCTGTTTAGCCAGCCCCCTAAATGCTGTTGATAACAGTGTTCCACCTACCAGTGGACATGGGACCTGCAGACAAACAAAACCACCCCATCTTTTATAATATATAAATAAATGCCCCTTCTTCAATGTTAAACACACTCAAAGGCCCTTTAGTCATTTTTAAAATAAAAAGAAAAACATCGAAGAAAATGTTTGAAGGCCAATTTTATTTTTTAAATTTTTCTTTATTTAAGCCACCGTTCCCCTCCCTCCCCTCCTCTGGTTCTCCACCAAAACCCTCTATACACTCCTTAGTAAGGGTAAGGCCTCCCATGGGGTGTCAACAAAGTCTGTCATATCAAGTTGAGGCAGGACCAAACCTCCCCCTGTATCATGGCTGAGCAAGGAATGGGCTCTCTTTGCTCATATAATGTCTCCTCCCTCTCTGCAATTGGACTCCACTCCTGGAGCTCCACCCAGTGCTAAGTTGTGGATTTCTGCATCTGTTTCCATCAGTTACTGGATGAGGTTCTATAATGACAATTAGGGTGGTGATCAATCTGATTACAGGAGCACAGTTCAAGCGCCCTCTCCATTATTGCTAGGAATCGTAGCTTGTGGATTCCTTGTGGATTCCTGGGATATTCTCTGGTATTGGAGTTGGAGTCCAGGATAGGACCTGCTATCATTCTGAGCAGATTCTCTGTTGTGAAAATCCTGGAGAGGAATGCCCCATCCAGCTGCTCTCCAGGAAGTCACATGAGAAAATCCTCCCCTTCTCAGATGCAAATTCTTCTAAGTAAGCTGGGGAGGATTAACTAACCTGGCTCAGTTATTGTTGGTCAAGGGTTAATTTGGTGATAGCCTAGGACTTCAGTACTCATATCTTTATCTGAAATGGAATGTTTCAAGTTTAGGAAATGCAATCAGAACAATACACTCACCCTTCTGGGAAGCCCAGAGGTGCAGTGGGGGGCTAGTGCTTGGACTAGCCAGAAAATAGATTGTTGATTTCTAGTATGCATTTTTCCTATTTGTATCAATCAGCACAAGGTAGCAGAATGTAATGCCATAAGTCATTGAACAGTGCCTTCTTATTTAATCTTTGTATGCTTTCATTCCAGAAATATTTGATTTACTACACTTTCATTTATATACTATAAAAGCAGAATCTAAGTCAGACTTGATACAACTAATGTCAATGGAATGCTATCCCAAAGAACAGAAACAAGGGCATGGAGAAAGAAAAGAGGTAAAATCCAGTTACTATAAAAGCATGTTACATCGGACATCACCTTAAACACAGGGACTAATCTTCATGGAACTCTTATAGGGGCATCAACCCTGAAATCAGCACTCTAAAAGATGGGGGAAGGGGCAAGATCTGAGAACACAGTGACCCTTTTGGAAAGAAAGCCTTTGCTTGTTTAACCTATGTGTTTCTAACCACCCCCACTCAACTCCCTGGCATGCATTCAGACTCAGGAAACTAACTCCACTCTCCCTCACACCCTGCCCCCTGCCTGTAGCCCTTTCCAGAGTCTTAGGTTACCTGAGGAACTCAGGGTAGAAAGCAAGATGAGGGAAGTAAGCCAGGGTGAACTGTACCTTACAGAAGCTAACCCCAGGTGTGTGTGTGGGTGTGTGTGGGGGACAACCAAAAAATATTAGTTGTGGCATGTATCTGTTTACTATAATATATTCAGCTCAGGAAGAGCTACAAACACGAATAAATCATGGTCTTCAGAGCTTTCTACAAGTTTTGCTTTTAGAGTAGGGAACAGCAGAAATAACATCAGTATGAAATCTGTCACAGAAACAGCAAATATTAGAAAGAGAGGGGGGACTCTTTAGTGGGAAGGGTGATTTGGAGAAAGAGAAAGAATCCTGGTGAAGGGAAATTGAACCAGCTTCACCCAAAGACTCAAACACTGACGGAAAAAATAAATGTGTAATTCTTCAGAAGTAAGGCACATTCTGCAAGTGACATTGAGGAAGCTTTACAAAGCTGGCATTCATGTGAAAGAGGTTGAGGCAATGAAGCTGCATAGTGTCACCCTTCAAGCAGGAGAACCAGAGAGGTTTTTTCAGGGGAGTGATTCAAGAGAGTTATTTCTACTCTTGGCAAACTTTCAGACAAGATCACAAAACTGATCCCCAGAGATTTGTTCAGTTAACAAACATTTGCAAAGAACCCATTATATACAGGGACCATGCCAGGTCCTGAGCACACACCGGTGAGATGGCCCTTGTCATTGAGTAGATAAGTTCAGTAGGAGGGACAACCTTGGTAATATAAAACAGTTGGAGTTTCTCTACCTCTACATGCAGGTGTGCATGGTGAGGCCCCTTATCCATCCTTCTGGGGTCCTTGAAGACTTCCTGAGTCCTAGGAAGTGTTCCAACTTCAGAAGTTGAAAGGTTGGAATGCCAGCTTGAAGCATCCCAAGGGAGATTCTAGAAGTGGCTGTGTGCCAATGTGAATAAAGCATGAAATAAATGGTGGATTGAGGACAGGGCAAACTCAAGTTGAGTACTTGTGACTGTGAATTCTTTCCTCTTCTCTGTTCCTGAAAAGTTTTGCTTTATTACCTGTACCACCACTTTCTTCAGCCTTCAGTGAGTGTTGCTACATCCTGGAACTTTCCTTGATCCCTCAAATTTAAAAGGTTCTGTCTAAGGGTCTAAATGCCATCACAAATTTTACTGTTCATAATGGCTTTAAAAGAAAACCAGTGTATTCAAGCCAACAAAATTTGATGCTTTCGACTTTCTTCTGACTGTAGTAAGACCCAAAGTGTCTTCTCATGTACTTACTGTACAGTATTCTGCCCTTGTCACAATGAATCAAAAACTAAAAAAGGAAGACAAAATAAAATAATATAATGTCTGCTTAGTTTACACAAGATTCTCTCCTTGGCTTTCTGTTAGATGTCCATAATAGTTTTAAGCCAAAAGCATGATTTTAACTGTTTAACGTCTTCTTGTCTTCCTTTTAGCTCTGCCTCTCAAATTAAACTTCCTGTCAAAGGATTGAGGTCCAATTCAGCTTGACCAATCCTACTTAGTATGAGAAGCCAGACTTCACATTTAGGCTCCCCTGAACAAATACTGTACCCATGAGCTGCTTCCATGATCAGTCATCTCTGAAATACTTGAAACATTTTGTCTAGCCCTCACTGATGTGTCCAAAGAATTTCCATTTCTATTTCCCACTAATAATGATAGCAATAGTTGGTAGTAAATCCTGTGTACCTGGCACAATTCTAAATGCTTTACATATAGTTTTGTATTGTAATATTATTCTTGATATAAGATCTCGGGGATAAATAAAAAAGGAAAGCTTATTGCTTAATAGTTTTGTATTGGTATGTCAAGTTGACAAGAAATCAATTGTTCTAGACAGGTCAACTGTTATAAGCCAGAATCATTTGGGAAGAGGAACTGCTTACTAAGAAAATTCTTCCACAAAATTTACCTGTAGGTGAGTCTGTAGTGCATCTTTTTTTTAATTAGTGATTGATGTGGGAGGGCTCAGCCTATTGTGGTTGGTGCTATCCCCATGTAGATGGTCCTGGATGATATAAGAAAACAGTCTAAGCCATGGGAATCAATACAGCATTCTTCCATGGCCCCAGCTTTCAGTTCCTGCCTCCAGCTGCCTGCCTCAGGCTGCCTGCTATACTCCAGTTCCAGTGATGGACAGTGACCTGAGAGTTGTAAACTGGAATAAATGCTTTTCTCCTCAAGTTGTTTTCGGTCATGGTGTTTTATCACAGAAATGGGAGCCCTAACTACCATGCAGGCTTTAATTCTTTTTCTAGTTTCAACAGCTTTATTGGGTAGAATATTTTAGTTCTTGCTGAAATGAGGAGGAAACCAAGACACTAATTCACATTACTTGTTCTAATAAGCACAATGTCAAAGACTTGTGGTCAAAGAAGGCTGGCTCCTGAGGATGCGATCTGGATTGCTGTCTCAGTCCTTTGACATTTTCCCATAGAAAGAAAGATCCACCTGCCTGGGGATTATACTTATTTTCAAGAAACAAATCATTATTGTAATTTTAACAGTTCTTGTAGCCACCCCTCTGTATCTACTCACTTAGTCAATACACCTTGTTCTCACCAGCTTCCAAATGTACCTGCTCTTCTCTAATGATGCTTTTGGCTTTCCAACGTGCAGCCTGCAAGAGAAGAGTTCGCTGATCAGCAGACAACCACCAAGCCATGGTCCTTACCCTGAACTGAAAGTCTGGCATTAGGCATCATTTCAATTCTTTTTACCATCATTTGGCTGTTACAGCTAGCTTGTCACAGCCAGGGACACTGTCAAATTGCTCTCAAATTTGTTCCTTTATTGTTAAGTAGAGACATTCCACATCCTTGCTTTCTTTACCTCAAGCTGGCATTTTTATTTTGTACTTACATAAAGGAGATTTTAAAGATTTTACAAACTTTAGAAAAGCCTCAGTACTAAATAGAATTTAACTCCTTTTAAATGAAAATTGGTCAACAGCTATGACAGGAATACATTATTTTTAAAACTTCTCCTTCTGAAGAGCTAACAAAAATACTCTTCCTTTTGATAATAGCCACAATAACTAAAGCCATTGAATCAATGTCATGAGGTGGGCAAGAGCAAGAGGGTCATTCACCACATTATGGATCAGGTGAGCAGAACTGGAAGGAAGAGTGGGGTGTTTCCAGATTCAGGGAGCTCCTCCCTGCCTGGGCGGGTCTACCCCAAGCAGGAACAGGCTCAGAGATATTGGGGTGAATGGGGCTTTGGACAGGAGTTGGGCAAGAGCAAAGGTCACTCACCTCGTTATGGATCAGGTCGGCGGAATGGGAAGCTGTTCCTCTTTTTTTTAATTGCATAAGTTACTCTTTATACAAAATTTGTAGCAACCCTTTTACACATTTTCTCAATCATTGTTTGCCAAGATCTATTGGCAGTTGTACATGTCTCTAGAGTTGTACAATTCACAATTATCCAAAATAAAGAGGTATTATTAAGGACATAGTTCTCCCCTCATTCTGTCTCTCTGTGTGCCTCTCTGTGTGTCTTTCTTTGTTTTTGTCTCTTTATCTCTCTGTCTTTGTGTCTCTCTATCTCCCTTAATGGAGTCTTTCTACATAACCTTGGTTAGCCGAGAACTTGAACTCCTAAAGACCCACCTGCTTCTGCCTTTTCATGGCTGGGATTAAAGGCACATGCTACCAGGTCCAGCCTATTTTATTTCTTAATGTTAACACAAATATAACTCCAGATTTGTGGACATGTGCCTATAGGTGAAGTTTCTGTCTATTCTGATCCCGCAGCCCCATGTAGTCCCAAACAGACACACAGAGGCTTATATTAATTAGAAACTGTTTGGCTGATGGCTCAGGCTTCTTATTGGCTATCTCTCTCTCTGAGTTATTAATCCATTTCTATTAAACTATGTATTGTCATGAGGCTGTGGCTTACCCATAATGCTTTGGAGTGTTACTCCTTCAGTGGCTGGTGACTCCTCTCTGCCTTCCTCTTTCCAGCCTTCTCCTTGTCCGGTAGCCCTGCCTATATTTACTGCCTGGCTACTGGCCAATCAGCATTTATTCATCAACCAATAAAAGAAACATATATTCATAGCATACAGAAGGACATCCCCATCACATGCCTGTGATCTCAGCTTAAGAAGCTATGATGCGCCTCCTTGATGAATATGGTTCACTTCACAACTACAAGAATATTCTAGGAATTGCTGGTGGACTGGACAACATAGTACAGTCCTCATAGTGGTATGTGTGGCACAGAATTGTAAGCAGGCTGTGGTAGCTATTAGTCTTGGCTGTGGGTGATATGATATACAACTGAGTCTCAGCTATCTGCCAAGAAAGAACTAGCCAATTTAAGGGAGAATATAGATACTATTCTCAGTATTGGTTTCTGATTTGATGGGGAAAGTTGAGGGAGGATGAGACGGAGGAGTTGGGTTGCTGATTCTTACAACTGACAGGATGAACTTGAAAGAGAATACCAATTACATCTGTGTCAAGGTGCCCTTTCTGGGATCCAGAATGGGAGTCCATGTGAAGAACTGGAAAATAAAAACGGAGAAAGTCAGGCAGAAGTGACAGGAGGTACCCCTCTGGAAGAGTTGAAAGACTTGAATTAGCTTGTGACTCAGAATCATAAATGACTAAAGCAATCAAGAGGCAACCGAAGGGCAAAGCAGACAAAGGGGGCTGCCCAGGCCACTCAAAGGCAAATGTGTCCAGATTTGTGTGGAGCTGAGATTCCTGGGGGAAATTCTGTAAGAAAGTTCAATACTGTGTTATGAGCTTTTGCAAGGCTTTAGCACCTAAGCAATGGTTTGCAGAAAAACATGAATGATAAACTAGTGTGTATAAAAAGAATTGTGCTTGTTATAGAGGTGGACAGTTATCTCCCTTGAGCAATGGTTCTCAACCTTCCTAATGCTGTGACCATTTGATATAGGTGCTCATGTTGTGCTGACCACCCCCAACCATAAATTTATTTTGTTGCTACTTTGTAACTATAATTTTTCTACTGTTAGGAACATTGTAACTATAATTTTGCTACTGTTAGGAACCATAATTTAAATATCCAATATGCAAACTCCCAAAGGGGGTCACAATCCCCAGATTAAAAACCACTGCCCCTAGAATGAACTGTAAACTTCTTTACTCCAAACATACTGGGAATGGAAATTGTTTGCCCAGCCTGAGGCCCTTTCAGTACCCAGTGTATCTGATAGAAAATCAAGAGCGGCAGTGCTAAACCATAGCCCGTCAGAACTGGAATGCTGACTCCAGTGGTAGGTACAACAAGTTAAACTGTTGTCATTATTTCTGCTAGGCTTGAGAAGAGCTAAGTATCCTGAATAACATCAAGAGTGAGGGTATGTGTTTGTGTGTGTGTGTGTGTGTGTGTGTGTGTGTGTGTGTGTGTGTGTGCATGTGATGAGCTGACTGGGAAAATGGCTATGGATTAGGAGGTCTATATGGGGTAGTAACTTCCCATGACATTGTAGTAACTACCATGATGCTGTAGCCAACATTGATACAACTAATGAAATATGCACCTTCTGTGCTGTCACTGTTAATGTTTGTGTTTTAATATCCCAAGACCATTGGCACTTGCCTGTAGCATGCAGAAATAGGCCTTCAGTGATCCTGCTTATCTTCCATATAAAAAGTTTAATTATATAATGCTAACCCTTGAATGTCTTAAAGATTTTGAAAAAGCATCTCAACCCCAATAAAAATAGCAGTTAAGGAGCTTTAATGAAAGTGCTGTCTGTGTGGGAAAAGGCATTCCAGGAAACCATAGATTATTAAATGAAAACCCCAGTTACAGAGGTAGGCTACCCTGAGGTCCCACAAGACATAAAAGCTACTGTTACAGCTATTGGTTGAATGTCAGCTTTGGCTGTAGAACATGAGGAAACCACGTTTACATTGAGATGAGCCGTCTTTCTCAGCCAGCTGGCTCTTATCATGCCAGCATTCTCACAGAAGCCCTTTCCATCTATGGTCCTGCATACGCCATACCAACATGCCAGGCAAGAAGTGCCACATGGTGAAATGATGGTTTGACTCTTATCTGTACCACCAACTGCTTTCTGATTGGAGTTAAGACCTATTCCCTAGAAGGGAACTCATATTTTATACTGTAAGTCAGGGTACAGTACATGTGACTAAGGATTTCATAGGCTCCAGAGGGGAAGTTATTGCTGTTGTTTTTGTTAAACAGATGTGATGTGCCTAACAATTTGCCTTCTCTTAAAAACAAGTTCTGGTTTCAGAGAGAGACCCTGTCTCAAGGGAATAATGCAGAGAGTGCTAGAGCTTGACGCTACATGTCTTCCTCTGTCATCAGTGTGTACACACATGGACTCAAGAAGTTGTATACACCTGTACATATACCAAATACACATGCCCATACATCGTACACACATATTCATATGTTCACATATATCATATATCCAAATACACATAATAACACAAACAAGCAAACAAACAAAGTAAAAGACCTTTAATTAACTGGTGAATCATCCTTCTAGATGTTTTCTTTTTTATTTAAAATACAAACAAGCTTCTTTTATATGTCAATCTCAGGTCCCTCTTCCTCAACTCCTTTCCTGCCCCACACTGACCCCCCTATCCCAACCCCTTTCTGCTACCAGAGAGGGTGACTCCTTCCTTGAGGGAATGTCAAAGTCTGTCATATCATTTGGAGCAGAGCCTAGACCCTCCCCAGTGTGTCTAGGCTGAGAGAGTATCCCTCTGTGTTGAATGGGTTCCCAAAGTCTATTCATGTACTAGGGATCAATACTGGTCCACTACCAGAGGCCCCATATATTGTCCAGACCTCTAAACTGACTTCCTCCATCAGGGCATCTGGAACAGTCCTATGCTGGTTTCCCAGCTATCAGTCTGGGGTCCATGAGCTCCTCCTTGTTCAGGTCAGCTGTTTCAGTGGGTTTCTCCAGGCTGGTCTTGATCGCTTTAGTCATCACTCCTCCCTCTCTGCAACTGTAGTTCAGAGTTCATTCAGCTCAGTGTTTAGCTGTGGATGTCTGCTTCTGCTTCCATCAGCTACTGGATGAAGGCTCTAGGATGGCCTATAAGGTAGTCATCAATCTAGTTATTGGAGAAGGGCATTTAAGGTAGCTGCTTGACTATTGGTAGTATGGGGGAGAGGAGAGGGAGATAGAAGAAAGAGAAGGGGAGAAGAGGAGAAGTGGGGAGGACATGAGAGAGCAGGAAGATTTGTTCAGGGGAAGAATAGAGGAGAACAAGAAAAGAGATACCATAATAGAGGGAGCCATTATAGGTTTAAAGAGAACTCTGACACTAAGAAAATGTCCAGAGGCCTACAAGGTTGACCCCAACTAACAGTCTGAACATTCATCAATTTTAATGCAAGGATAGCCTGTGGGTTGGCTTCAAACTCAGGATTAAGAACTCCTTTTTTAATTTTTAGCTCACTTTTGAGTCCCCTTGTACTCATTTATTTTTCAGAACTACTTCTTGTAGATACTAGGGAAACACTTTTTTCATATATACTAGTAATAAGAATAATCAGTTGAAACAAAAATAGAAATTGAGCAACCCTTCCTTAAGTACAGACCAATGTCTTTCTTGTGGAATAGTAAGCCAACCTCAGAGACACATCCACCTTTGGAAGGATGACCGTAAATCTCCTCAGTCCATCTACCCAAAACAGCTCATGATCAAACCCAACATTAATTTGTGATCAAAAAACTTCTTCATAATGTTGTTAAAGAAAGCATGCCCTTCGGCTAGTATAAAAACTACGGTCAAAATAAGTAACAATAGCCCATTTATAAATAAATCAATTCTTTTCATTAAAACTTTGGGAGAATTCATAATAACTCAATACTGTACTAAAAACATTAAGCAGGCTAATATAAAAACAAGAAAATGGAGAAATAAAAGTAAAAACTTTTTTTAAGTGAAAGTGACATTATTAGAAGAAAACATCAACATAGAAACTTAAAGATTAACTGTCAATCATCAGAACTAGTAAGGGTTTCCAAAAGTGTTATGAATTTGTCCTGATTCACAATGGTAAGAACATTCATGCACACCAGCAACAATTAAGAAATGTAATGGAAAAACTTCCTAATAACAACAAATACATAATTAGGTAGGCTATGTGTGTAGCTATAGGGTAGGATGTTTAGTTACCTAGCAAGAACAAGGCTGGGTTTAAGTACCTAGCACTACCAAACAATCAACGACCACCTTCAAAAGCAAGGATATCTCTAAAAATTCTTTTGTATTTTTTATTTTTGGAGAATTTCATACTTTCATATAATACGTTTTAATCAAATCAAATTAAATCAAATTTAATTCCCTCCTCTTTCAAGTCCCCTTCCAGTTGTCTTTGTGTGCTTCTCTACTTTTCATGTGCTCTCTACTTTTCAAAGCTGTTGAATACACAAAGCTGCCAGTATGCACAAGAGTGTAGAGCCATCTACTAAAGCAGGCCCATTTACACTTCAAGAAAATTGACTTTTCCCCTTCCAACAGCTATCAGTTTCCAAGAACTCCTCAGGCTAGAGACTTCAGGACCACCTACCTTCTCCTCCATGCTGGGATCTTCCTTTTCCACCTCCTTCCTTTTCCTCCTCCTCCTCTACTTTTTGTAGCTTAAGCATTTCAGAAGTATATGAAATTGAAAGAACAGTGCAAAGAATTCCTATTCATTTTATCTTCATGAATACTTACCTAAAATTTTCATAACCATTACGGAGAAGAGAGTAGAACGATGCCTTTTTGATACTACATACTTACTTCAATGTGCATTTCTTTTTTTTTTTTTTCCGAGACAGGGTTTCTCTGTGGCTTTGGAGGCTGCCCTGGAACTCACTCAGTAGATCAGCCTGGTCTCGAACTCACAGATATCCGCCTGCCTCTGCCTCCAGAGTGCTAGGATTAAAGGTGTGCGCCACCAACGCCTGGCTCAATGTGCATTTCTTAAGCACAAGGACATTAATTTATGTATTCATAGTAATCAAACATGGTATTAATATCAGGGAATCAGCACTGATACAATATTATTATATAATCTAGGAACCTTATTAATTAATCTTGCTAATTATACTTCTTCAATATCTGGCACACAGTCAAATCTTGGATCTTATGCTTCACTTATTTGTCAGATTACTTTAGTCTCATTTAACCCAGACTATTTCTAAATTTGAATATGCTTATTATCTTAATAGCATCGTAAAATTTCAGTAGAATACCGACGAATTATTTGGTAAAATGTTGAGTGTATCTTCCATTTCCTTGTGATACATTGATATTTTATCGCTGGTCGGAATTTCGGTGTCTTACCCCATATTCTCATTGACTCTTTTGTTGTGGTTGTTGTTTCTTTTTCTAAGCATTAATGTCACTTTGGTTTGGAAATATCTATTTTATAAAGTATATACTTAGATCTTGCTCTTTCTGCACAATTGAAGGTAAATTTTCATTTAATAAATTACTGGACAGTCACACAGACTAATATGGTTGATATGTTGGATATCAGCTGGCATTTTATGTTGAATGGTTGGCATCATATTCTGTGGATGCTTTATCCACACTTGCTCAGACTTCCTCATGTTTGTGACCAATGTTTTTTGTTTTTTGGTTTTTTTTTTTTAACTTTTTCTTTTAGTCTTGGTATTTCAAAGATATCTTGGCTACATAGAAAATGCATGGATTTTTACATTCTTCCCATGAGTTCTGAAACTGCTGCCTCGCTGTTGCTTTTGGAAGGCACCATTCTGTTGGAGGACACTTGGAAGTTTTCAGATCTTAAATTGAAAAAGTTTAACTGAGATAAACCTCAGACTTGTTCATTATATGTCAACATTCCCAAGTCCCCCATGGGCTTCCAATATACAGAGGCAAGTTATCTTTCACTTCTGCAAAACTGCCATAGCTTATTTCAAATATTTGTTCTCTTTAATTGTTTTGTGTTTCTGCTTTGGAGACCAGTTAGTCAAATGTTCGCTGCTTGCCTCTTTTCTATTACAAACACTTTTCTCTGGTGCTTTTAAATTTTTCTTTCTCTATTGTATTTCCATTCTTTTGGCTGTTTCTCTGCTCTTCTTTGACTGATTCAAGCTTTTAGTTTTAATCTTCATTGAGTCATTTATAATTTAATCTCTTATATTTCTTTCACAAGTGAAATAAACAAATACCCATTTCATTCCATCTCTTCCTTTTTAAAATTTAAAATAGGTTCTTTTCTCATACAATATATCGGGATTATAGTTTCCTTTCCCTCTACTCCTCCCAGATCCTCCTCTCAGGATACACTCCCTTTCTGTCTTTCATTAGAAAAGAACAGGCTTCTAAGAGATAGCAATCAAATATGACAAAATAAAATGTAGTAAAATGAAGCAAAAAATTCATTTTCATATCAAATTTGGACAATCCAACAGGAGAAAAAGAGTCCAAAAGCAGCCAATAGTCAGAGACTGACTCATTCTTGTAGCCAGGAGTTCAATGAAAATATGAAGCTAATAGCTGTAATATATAAATAGAGGACCTGGTATAGATCCATGTCAGCATTCAGTATCTGTGAGTCCATATGCACCTTGCTTAGCTGATTTCAGAAGGCCTTGTTCTGGTGTCCTCCAACCCCCTGGTCTTACATTCTTTCCACCTCCTCTTCTGTAGGATTCACTGAGCTCTGAGAGAGGGATTTTATGGAAACCACAATTTAGACTCTCTCTGGTTCTTGTTTACCCAAGAAAGGCCAGTTATGGGTTCCCTCCCATGGAATGGGCCTTAAGTGAAAGCAGATATTGGTTGGATACTCCCAAAGTTCTGTGCCAACGTTGCACTAGTATATTTTGCAGGCAGGATAGATTGTAGGTTAAAGTTTTGCCCTACTATATTTTGCAGGCAGGATAGATTGTAGGTCAAAGTTTTGTGGCTGGGTTGATGTTTATTTTGTCTTTTGGCAGCCTGCAGGGTGCCTTTCCTCACCAAAGAGACTAGAACACTACGTTCTTCCCTTTCTTGATATGTACTACTCCTATCAAAGTTACTCATATTATCTTTTCCATTTTGTCAAAAATTTATTTGAGTATCTCTACTTTACTGTGTGGGCTTATATAACAGTGTTCTGGTTTTCAGTTGTGTTGGAAATAATTTTCATCAGGTATAATGATTCCATAAAATTCTGTTTTCTTCTTAGTATAAATGATGTCTGTTTCCACATTTGCATTTAGTAGCCAGAAATGACATAGTGTCCTAGATAATTATTCCTTCTCTATGAAGGAAGAGTGGCTTTTTAATGTTGAGACAAATAAGGTTGTTTTTTTTCTCTCTCTCTCTTTTTATTATTATTAATTCAAGTTAGGGAACAGGCTTGTTTCACATGTAATTCCCCTCTCCCTCTCCCTCTCCCTCCCCTTACCCCCATTCCTTCTCCCCCACCTCCAACCTACCCCCCACCCCATCCACCCACCACTCCCCAGGCAGGGTAGGGCCCCCAACCGGGGCTCCACCAAGTCCACCAAATCTTCCTGTGCTGGGCCTGGGTCCCTCCCCATGTGTTCAGAGACAGAGTGCATCCCTTCAAGTGGGATGGGCTCTCGAAGTCCCCCACATACACCAGGGCAAAAAGCCAGTCCACCTCCGGAGGCTCCCAGGAGTGCAGGGGCCTCCCCGATGGCATCCATGATCAGGGGGCTGGATTAGTCCCGTACTGGCCTCCCAAAGAGCATCTGGGGTCGATATGCTTTCCCTTTTTCAGGCCAACTGTTTATGTGGGTTTCTCCAACCTGGTACAGACCCCTTCGTTCTTCATTCCTCCCTCTCTTCAACTAGGTTCCAGATTTCAGCTCAGTGTATTTCTGTGGATGTCTGTCTCTGCTTCCATCAGCCACTGGATGAAGACTCTAGGATAGCACAGAGAGTAGTCATCACTCTCATTCTAGGGGAAGGGCTTCTAGGCCATCCTCTCCTCCACTGCCCGGACTGTCAGATCGTGTCATCCTTGTAGGTCTCTGGAGATCTCACTATTTCCAGTTCTCTTCTCGGACTTATAGTGGCTCCCTCTGAAATGGTATCTCTCATCCTGCTCTCTCTCCTCTATTCTTCCCCCAACTCAATATATCTGCTCCTCCATTTCTTCTCCTCTCCTCTCCTCTTCTTATTGTGCTCTTATTGTGGCAGCACCCACTCCCCTACCCTCATGCTCTCAATTAGCTCGGGAGTTCATGCCACTTCCCATTCCTGGGGTCCATTAGAGTCATTCATGATTTCTAGTTTCTTTGGGGAAGAGGATTATAGGCTGGTAAACCTTTGCTCTATGTCTAAAAATCATATATGAGTGAGTACATACCATGTTGTCTTTTTGTGATTGGGTTACCTCACTCAGGATGGTTTCTTCTAGTTACATCCATTTGCCTGCGAATTTCAAGATTCCATTGCATTTTTCTGCTGAGTAGTACTCCATTGTATAAATGTACCACATTTTCTCTTTCCATTCTTCAGTTGAGGGGCATCTAGGTTGCTTCCAGGTTCTGGCTATTACAAACAATGCTGCTATGAACATGGTTGAACATATGTCCTTGTTGTATGTACATGCATTTGGGTATATACCCAAGAGAGGAATGGCTGGATCTTGAGGTAGATTGATTCCCATTTTTCTGAGCAACCGCCATACTGATTTCCAAAGTGGTCTTACAAGTTCACACTCCCACCAGCAATGGAGGAGTGTTCCTTCTTCTCCAACCTCTCCAGCATAGGTTGTCATTGGTATTTTTGATTTTAGCCATTCTGACAGGTGTGAGGTGGTATCTCAGAGTTGTTTTGAGTTGCATTTCTCTGATGGCCAAGGATTTTGAGCACTTTCTTAAGTGTCTTTCAGCCATTTCAGATTCCTCTGTTGAAAAATCTCTGTTTAGTTCTGCACCCCACTTTTTAATTTCATTGTATGGTGTTTTGGTGGCTAGCTTCTTGAGCTCCTTGTATATTTTGGAAATCAGTCCTCTGTCAGATGTGGGATGGTGAAGATCTTTTCCCATTCTGTGGGTGGTCGTTTTGTTTACTGACTGTGTCCTTTGCCTTACAGAAGCTTCTCAGTTTCAGGAGGTCCCATTTATTGATTGCAGACCTCAGTGTCTGTGCTTCTGGCGTGATGTTCAGGAATCGTTCTCCTGTGCCAATTTGTTCAAGGGTTATTCCCACTTTCTCTTCTAGAAGATTCAGTGTGGCTGGATTTATGGAGAGATCTTTGATCCATTTGCACTTAAGTTTCGTGCATGGTGACAGGTATGGATCAATCTGCAATTTTCTGCATGTCCGAATCCAATTGTGCCAGCACTATTTGTTGAAGATGCTATCTTTTTTCCATTGTATGGATTTAGCACCTTTGTCAAAAATAAGGTGTTCGTAGGTGAGTAGGTTAATATCTGGGTCTTCAATTCGATTCCATTGATATATCTGTCTATTCTTGTGCCAATACCAAGCTGTTTTCAGAACTATGGCTCTATAGTAGAGCTTGAAGTCAGGTATGGTGATGCCTCCAGAAGATCTTTTATTGTAAAGAGTTGTTTTGGCTATCCTGGGTTTTTTATTTTTTATTTTTTATTTTTTTTTGCCTTTGTTTCTTTTTTTTTAATTTAATTTTATTTTATTAGTTCTAGTTAGGGAACAAGCTTATTTCAAGTCCCTTCTCCCTCTCCCTCCCCTCACCCCCAAACTTTCTCCCCCACCCCCAGCCCACCCCCCCAACCCCATCCACCCACCACTCCCCAGGCAGGGTAGGGCCCTCAACGGGGGCTCAGCAAAGTCCACCAAGTCTTCCTATGCTGATCCTGGGCCCTTCCCCATGTGTCCAGGGCCAGAGTGTAACCCTTCATATGGGATGGGCTCTCAAAGTCCCTTCTTGCACCAGGGAAAAATACTAATCCACTACCAGAGGCTCCCTGAAGTACAGAGGCCTCCTTATTGACATCCATGTTCAGGGGTCTGGATCAGTCTTGTACAGGCCTCCTGGACAGCATCTGGGGTCGATGTGCTCTCCCTTGTTCAGGCCAACAGTTCCTGTGGGTTTCTCCATCCTAGTACAGACCCCTTCGTTCTTCATTCCTCCCTCTCTTCAACTAAATTCCCGATTTCGGCTCATTGTATATCTGTGGATGTCTGTCTCTGTTTCCATCAGCCACTGGGTGAGGGCTCTAGGATGGCATAAAGAGAAGTCATCAATCTCATTTTAGGGGGAGGGTTTTTAGGTTATCCTCTCCACCATTGCCTGGATTGTCAGATCGTGTCATCCTTGTAGGTCTCTGGAGATCTCCCTGGTTCCTGATCCCTTCTCGGGCCTACAGTGGCTCCCTCTGATATCGTATCTCTCATCTTGCTCTCTTTCCTCTATTCTTCCCCCAACTCAATGTTTCTGCCCCTCCATTTCCTCTCCTCTTCTCCTCTTCTCTTGCTCTTATTGTAGCAGCTCCTTCCCCCCCCCACCCTCATGCCCCCAATTAGTTCGGGAGTTCATGCCACTTCCATTCCTGGGGACCATTTAACCCTTAGAGTCCTTCATGTTTCCTAGTTTCTTTGGTGAAGAGCATTATATACTGGTAGTCTTTTGTTCTATGTCTAAAATTCATATATCAGTGAGTACATACCTTGCTTGTCTTTTTGTGACTGGGTTACCTCACTCAGGATGGTTTCCTCTAGTTCCATCCATTTGCCTGCGAATTTCAAGATTCCATTGCTTTTTTCTGCTGAGTAGTACTCCATTGTATAAATGTACCACATTTTCTCAATCCATTCTTCAATAGAGGGGCATCTAGGTTGTTTCCAGGTTCTGGCTATTACAAACAATGCTGCTATGAACATGGTTGAACATATGTCCTTGTTGTAAGTACATGCCCTATTTGGGTATATACCCAAGAGAGGAATGGCTGGATCTTGAGGTACACTGATTCCCATTTTTCTGAGCAACCGCCATACTGATTTCCAGAGTGGTCTTACAAGATTGCACTCCCACCAGCAATGGAGGAGTGTTCCTTTTTCTCCACATCCTCTCCAGCATAGATTGTCATTGGTGTTTTTTATTTTAGCCATTCTGACAGGTGTGAGGTGGTATCTCAGAGTTGTTTTGAGTTGCATTTCTCTGATGGCCAAGGATTTTGAGCACTTTTTTAAGTGTCTTTCAGCCATTTCAGATTCCTCTGTTGAGAATTCCCTATTTAGTTCTGCACCCCACTTTTTAATTTCGTTGTTTGGTGTTTTGGTGGCTAGCTTCTTGAGCTCCTTATATATTTTGGAAATCAGTCCTCTGTCAGATGTGGGATCGGTGAAGATCTTTTCCCATTCTGTGGGTGGTCGTTTTATCCTACTGACTGTTTCCTTTGCCTTGCAGAAGCTTCTCAGTTTCAGGAGGTCCCATTTATTAATTGCAGACCTCAATGTCTGTGCTTCTGGCGTAATGTTCAGGAAGTGGTCTCCTGTGCCAATTTGTTCAAGGGTAGTTCCCACTTTCTCTTCTAGAAGATTCAGTGTGACTGGATTTATGCTGAGATCTTTGATCCATTTGCACTTAAGTTTTGTGCATGGTGACAGGTATGGATCTATCTGTAATTTTCTGCATGTCCGAATCCAATTGTACCAGCACCATTTGTTGAAGATGCTATCTTTTTTCCATTGTATAGATTTAGCACCTTTGTCAAAAATAAGGTATCCATAGGTGCGTGGGTCGATATCAGGGTTTTCAATTCGATTCCATTGGTCTATCAGTCTATTTTTGTGCCAATACCAAGCTGTTTTCAGAACTATGGCTCTATAGTAGAGCTTGAAGTCGGGGATGGTGATGCCTCCAGAAGATCCTTTATTGTAAAGAGTTGTTTTGGCTATCCTGGGCTTTTTATTTTTCCATATAAAGTTGAGTATTGTTCTTTCAATGTCTGTGAAAAACTGTGTTGGGATTTTGATGGGGATTGCATTGAATCTGTAGATTGCTTTTGGCAGGATTGCCATTTTTACTATGTTAATTCTACCTATCCACGAGCATGGGAGATCTTTCCATTTTCTGGTATCTTCTTTAATTTCTTTCTTTAAAGTCTCAAAGTTCTTATTGTACAGATCTTTCACTTTTTTGGTTAGTGTTACCCCAAGATATTTTATGTTGCTTGTGGATATTGTGAAAGGTGATGTTTCCCTGATTTCTTTCTCATTGGATTTATCATCTGTATATAGTAGGGCTACTGATTTTTTTGAGTTAATTTTGTATCCTGCTAACTTGCTGAAGGTGTTTATCAGCCGTAGGAGTTCCCTGGTAGAGTTTTTCGGGTCACTAATGTAGACTATCATGTCGTCTGCAAATAGTGAAAGTTTTACTTCATCCTTTCCAATTTGTATCCCTTTGATCCCCTTTTCTTGTCTTATTGCTATAGCCAGAACTTCAAGTACAATATTGAAGAGATATGGAGAGAGTGGACAGCCTTGTCTTGTTCCTGATTTTAGAGGAAACGCTTTGAGTTTCTCTCCATTTACTTTGATGTTGGCTATTGGTTTGGTATATATTGCCTTGATCATGTTTAGATATGTTCCTGTTATTCCTGTTCTCTCCAAGATCTTTATCATGAAGGGATGTTGGATTTTGTCAAAGGCTTTTTCAGCATCTAGTGAGATGATCATGTGGTTTTTCTTTTTCAGTTTGTTTATATAGTGGATTACATTGATGGATTTTCGTATGTTGAACCATCCTTGCATCCCTGGGATAAAGCCTACTTGATCATGGTGGATGATTTTTCTGATATGTTCTTGTATTCGGTTGGCCAATATTTTATTGAGTATTTTAGCATCATGTTCATGAGGGATATCGGTCTGTAGTTCTCTTTCTTAGTCATATCTTTGTGAGGCTTGGGTATCAAAGTGATTGTAGCCTCATAGAAAGAGTTTGGCAATATCCCATCTGCTTCTATTGTGTGGAACAGTTTGAGGAGTACTGGAATTAGCTCTTGTTTGAATTTCTGGTAGAATTCTGCAGTGAAGCCATCTGGCCCTGGGCTTTTTTTGGTTGGGAGGCTTTTGATGACTGCTTCTATCTCATTAGGGGTTATAGTTCGATTTAAACTGTTTATCTGATCTTGATTTAATTTTGGTAAGTGATATTTATCCAGAAAGTTGTCCATTTCCTTTAGGTTTTCCAATTTTGTGGAATACAGGTTTTCAAAGTATGACCTAAAGATTCTCTGGATTTCCTCAGTGTCCGTTGTTATATCTCCCTTTTCATTTCTGATTTTGTTAATTAGCATGCTCTCTCTCTGCCTTTTGGTTAGTTTGGCTAGAGGTTTGTCTATCTTGTTGATCTTCTCAAAGAACCAACTCTTTGTTTCATTGATTCTTTGTACTGTTTTCCTAGTTTCTACTTTGTTGATTTCGGCTCTCAGGTTGATTATTTCCTGGCGTCTACTCCTCCTTGGTGTGTTTGCTTCTTCTTGCTCTAAAGCTTTCAGTTGTTCTGTCAATTCTCTAATGTGACTTTCCTCCAGTTTCTTCATGTGAGCACTTAGTGCTATGAACTTCCCTCTTAGCACTGCTTTCAGGGTGTCCCATAAGTTCGGGTATGTTGTGTCTACATTCTCATTAAATTCTAGGAAGTCTTTGATTTCTTTTTATTTTTATTTCTTCCTCAACCCAGGAATGGTGCAATTGGGAGTTATTCATTTTCCACGTAAATGTAGGTTTTCTGCAATTCGTATTGCTGTTGAATTCTAGCTTTAATGCATGGTGGTCTGATAAGATACAGGGGGTTATTTCAATACTTTTGTAACTGTGGAGGTTTGCTTTGCTGCCAACTATGTGGTCAATTTTTGAGAAGGTTCCATGTGGCGCTGAGAAGAAGGTATATTCTTTTGTGTTTGGATGGAATGTTCTATAGATATCTGTTAAACCCAGTTGTGTCATAACTTCTTTCAGATCCTTTGTTTCTTTGTTAAGTTTCTGTCTAGTAGTTCTGTCCAGTGGTATAAGGGGGGTGTTGAAGTCTCCTACTATAAGTGTGTTGAAGTCTCCACTACTATTATGTGTGGTTTGAGCTTTAGTAATGTTTCTTTTACAAAAGTGGATGCTTTCGTATTAGGGGCATAGATGTTCAGGATTGAGACTTCATCTTGATGGACTTTTCCTGTGATGAGTATGAAATGCCCTTCTTTATCTCTTTTGATTGCTTTCAGTTTAAAGTCTAATTTGTTAGATATTAGTATTGCTACCCCAGCTTGTTTCTTGAGCCCATTTGATTGGAAAATCTTTTCCCATCCTTTTACTCTGAGGTATCGCCTGTCTTTGAATTTGAGGTGTGTTTCTTGTAAACAGCAGAAGGATGGATTCTGTCTTCGTATCCATTCTGTTAGCCTATATCTTTTTATGGGTAAGTTAAGACCATTGACATTCAGGGATATTAACGTCCATTGTTCATTGGTTCTTCTTAGTTTTGGATTTATTGTTGGTGGTATCATTGCGTGTGGATTTTGCCCTTCTGTTTCTTTTTGTGTTTGGTGAAATTCGATTAACTACTGCCAGTGTTTTTGTGAGTGTAGTTATGTTCGTTGGGTTGGAGTTTTCCTTCCAGAGCCTTCTGTAGTGCTGGATTTGTTGATATGTATTGTTTAAATCTGTTTTTGTCGTGGAATATCTTGTTTTCTCCATCTATAGTGATTGAAAGTTTTGCTGGGTACAGTAGTCTGGGTTGACATCCATGCTCCCTTAGTGCTTGTAGGGTATCTATCCAAGACCTTCTGGCTTTCAGAGTTTCCATTGAGAAGTCGGGTGTGATTCTGATTGGTTTGCCTTTATATGTTACTTGGCCTTTTTCCTTTGCTGCTCTTAATATTTTCTCTTTATTCTGTAGATTTGGTGTTTTGATTATTATGTGTCGGGGCGACTTCTTTTTGTGGTCCAGTCTGTTTGGTGTCCTGTAAGCTTCTTGTACTTTCATAGGCATATCCTTCTGTAGGTTGGGGAAGTTTTCTTCTATGATTTTGTTGAATATGTTTTCTGTACCTTTGAGCAGTGTTTCTTCACCTTCTTCTACACCTATTATTCTTAGGTTTGGCCTTTTTACGGTGTCCCATATTTCCTGGATATTTTGTGTTAGGGTTTTGTTGGACTTGAGGTTCTCTTTGGTGGATGAATGTATATCCTCTAGCGAGTCTTCAGTGGCTGAGATTCTCTCTTCCATCTCTTGAATCCTGTTGGATATACTTACATCTTTAGTTCCTGATCGTTTATCCAACCTTTCCATTTCCAACATGGTCTCATTCTGTGTTTTCTTTATTGTGTGTATTTCAGCTTTCATGCTTTGAACTATTTCAAGAGCTTCCTTCACTTGCTTGGATGTTTTTTCTTGGCTTTCTTTAGATTCTTTAAGAGATTTATTTATTTCTTGAATTTTTTGGTTTGTCTTTTCCTCCAATTCATTTAATTTTTTGTTTGCTTTCTCTTCTATTTCTTTAAGGGATTTTCTTGTTTCCTCTTTAAAGGTCTCTATCAACTTGCTGAGATAATTTTTGAGGTCCATCTCATCTTCATGCTCTGTGTTGGGCTTTTCAGCTCTTGCCGGAGTGGAGTCCCTAGGTTCTGGTGGTGTCATGTTGGTCTTTGTGTTGTTGAGTGAAATCTTATTCTGTCTTCTCCCCATATCCTTTTAGTGGGTGCGGGTGGGTTCTCTCTATCTCCTCTTGTGGCCCAGTGGTGTGTGGGGGCTAGGAATTCGATGTCCACAACTCTAGATGATCTCGACGCTCCTGGTGGTCTCCTCGCTAGTTCCTAGTTTCTCGGTCGTTCGGCGGAATGGAAGAGTGGGGTGCTACCAGATTTGGGGCACAGGGAGCTCCTCCCTGCCTGGGCTTGTCTGGCCCAAGCCGGCAGGCACAGGCGGGGGTGGTGGGATGGGGGTGGTGGGGTGTTCTGGCCTGGGGTCGGAGCGGGCAGGAGCTCACTCACCTAGTTCCAGGTCAGTCTGCCGTGGTGGAATGTAAGAATGGGGTGCTAGCAGATTGGTGGGGCAGGGAGCTCCTCCCTGTCTGGGCGTGTCTGGCCCAAGCCGGCAGGCACAGGCGGGGGTGGTGGGATGGGGGTGGTGGGGTGTTCTGGTCTGGGGTCGGGAGCGGGCAGGAGCTCACTCACCTAGTTCCAGGTCAGTCTGCCGGGTTTTTTATTTTTCCATATAAAGTTGAGTATTGTTCTTTCAATGTCTGTGAAAACTGTGTTTGGATTTTGATGGGGATTGCGTTGAATCTGTAGATTGCTTTTGGTAGGATTGCCATTTTTACTATGTTAATTCTGCCTATCCAAGAGCATGGGAGATCTTTCCACTTTCTGGTATCTTCTTTAATTTCTTTCTTTAAAGTCTCAAAGTTCTTATTGTACAGGTCTTTCACTTTTTTGGTTAGTGTTACCCCAAGATATTTTATGTTGCTTGTGGACATTGTGAAAGGTGATGTTTCCATGATTTCTTTCTCATTGAGTTTATCATCTGTATACAGTAGGGCTACAGATTTTTTTTAGTTAATTTTGTATCCTGCTACCTTGCTGAAGGTGTTTATCAGCTGTAGGAGTTTCCTGGTAGAGTTTTTCGGGTCACTTATGTAGACTATCATGTCATCTGCAAATAGTGAAAGTTTGACTTCGTCCTTTCCAATTTGTATCCCTTTGATCCCCTGTTCTTGTCTTATTGCTCTAGCTAGAACTTCAAGTACAATATTGAAGAGGTATGGAGAGAGTGGACATCCTTGTCTTGTTCCTGATTTTAGAGGAAAAGCTTCGAGTTTCTCTCCATTTAGTTTGATGTTGGCTATTAGTTTGCTGTATATCGCGTTTATCATGTTTAGATATGTTCCTGTTATTCCTGTTCTCTCCAAGATCTTTATCATGAAGGGATGTTGGATTTTGTCAAAGGCTTTTTCAACATCTAGTGAGATGATCATGTGGTTTTTCTTTTTCAGTTTGTTTATATGGTGGATTACATTAATGGTTTTTCGTATGTTGAACCATCCTTGCATTCCTGGGATGAAGCCTACTTGATCGTGGTGGATGATTTTTCTGATATGTTTTTGGATTCGATTAGCCAATATTTTATTGAGTATTTTAGCATCAATGTTCATGAGGGATATAGGTCTGTAGTTCTCTTTCTTAGTCTTATCTTTGTGTGGCTTGGGTATCAAAGTGATTGTAGCCTCGTAGAAAAAGTTTGGCAATATCCCATCTGCTTCTATTGTGTGGAACAGTTTGAGGAGTACTGGAATTAGCTCTTGTTTGAATTTCTGGTAGAATTCTGCACTGAAGCCATCTGGCCCTGGGCTTTTTTTGGTTGGGAGGCTTTTGATGACTGCTTCTATCTCATTAAGGGTTATAGGTCGATTTAAACTGTTTATCTGATCTTGATTTAATTTTGATAAGTGATATTTATCCAGAAAGCTGTCCATTTCCTTTAGATTTTCCAATTTTGTGGAATACAGGTTTTCAAAGTGTGACCTAAAGATTCTCTGGATATCCTCAGTGTCCGTTGTTATATCCCCCTTTTCATTTCTGATTTTGTTAATTAGCATGCTCTCTCTCTCTGCCTTTTGATTAGTTTGGCTAGAGGTTTGTCTATCTTGTTGATCTTCTCAAAGAACCAACTCTTTGTTTCATTGATTCCTTGTACTGTTTTCCTAGTTTCTACTTTGTTGATTTCGGCTCTCAGGTTGATTATTTCTTGGCGTCTACTCCACCTTGGTGTGTTTGCTTCTTTTTGCTCTAAAGCTTTCAGTTGTTCTGTCAATTCTCTAATGTGACTTTCCTCCAGTTTCTTCATGTGAGCACTTAGTGCTATGAACTTCCCTCTTAGCACTGCTTTCAGGGTGTCCCATAAGTTCAGGTATGTTGTGTCCACATTCTCATTAAATTCTAGGAAGTCTTTAATTTCTTTTTTTATTTCTTCCTCAACCCAGGAATGGTGCAATTGGGAGTTATTCATTTTCCACGTAAATGTAGGTTTTCTGCAATTCGTATTGCTGTTGAATTCCAGCTTTAATGCATGGTGGTCTGATAAGATACAGGGGGTTATTTCAATACTTTTGTAACTGTGGAGGTTTGCTTTGCTGCCAACTATGTGGTCAATTTTTGAGAAGGTTCCATGTGGCGCTGAGAAGAAGGTATATTCTTTTGTGTTTGGATGGAATGTTCTATAGATATCTGTTAAACCCAGTTGTGTCATAACTTCTTTCAGATCCTTTGTTTCTTTGTTAAGTTTCTGTCTAGTGGTTCTGTCCAATGGTGTAAGGGGGGTGTTGAAGTCTCCTACTATAAGTGTGTGTGGTTTTATGTGTGGTTTGAGCTTCAGTAATGTTTCTTTCACAAATGTGGGTGCCTTCGTATTTGGAGCATAGATGTTCAGGATTGAGACTTCATCTTGATGGACTTTTCCTGTGATGAGTATGAAATGCCCTTCTTCATCTCTTTTGATTGATTTTAGTTTAAAGTCCAATTTGTTAGATATTAGGATTGCTACACCGGCTTGTTTCTTGAGGCCATTTGATTGGAAAATCTTTTCCCATCCTTTTACTCTGAGGTAACGCCTGTCTTTGAAGTTGAGGTGTGTTTCTTGTAAACTGCAGAAGGATGGATTCTGTCTTCGTATCCATTCTGTTAGCCTATATCTTTTTATGTGTAAATTAAGACCATTGACATTTAGGGATATTAATGTCCATTGTTTGTTGGTTCTTGTTTGTTTTGGATTTATTGTTGGTGGTGTCATTGTGTGTGGATTTTGCCCTCCTGCTTCTTTTTGTGTTCGGCAAAATTAGATTATCTATTGCCTGTGTTCTTGTGCATGTAGTTATGTTCCTTGGGTTGGAGTTTTCCTTCCAGAACCTTCTGTAGTGCTGGATTTGTGGATATGTATTGTTTAAATCTGTTTTTGTCATGGAATATCTTGTTTTCTCCATCTATAATGATTGAAAGTTTTGCTGGGTACAGTAGTCTGGGTTGACATCCATGCTCCCTTAGTGCTTGTAGGGTATCTATCCAAGACCTTCTGGCTTTCAGAGTTTCCATTGAGAAGTCAGGTGTGATTCTGATTGGTTTGCCTTTATATGTTACTTGGCCTTTTCCTTTGCAGCTCTTAATATTTTCTCTTTATTCTGTAGATTTGGAGTTTTGATTATTATGTGTCGGGGCGACTTCTTTTTGTGGTCCAGTCTGTTTGGTGTCCTATAAGCTTCTTGTACTTTCATAGGCATATCTTTCTGTAGGTTGGGGAAGTTATCTTCTATGATTTTGTTGAATATGTTTTCTGTATCTTTGAGCAGTGTTTCTTCACCTTCTTCTACACCTATTATTCTTAGGTTTGGTCTTTTCACGGTGTCCCATATTTCCTGGATATTTTGTGTTAGGGATTTGTTGGACTTGAGGTTTTCTTTGGTTGATGAATGTATATCCTCTAGTGAGTCTTCAATAGCTGAGATTCTCTCTTCTGTCTCTTGGATTCTATTAGTTATACTCATGTCTTTAGATCCTGATCGTTTATCCAGTCTTTCCATTTCCAGCATCGCCTCATTCTGTGTTTTCTTTATTGTGTCTACTTCAGCTTTCATGCTTTGAACTGTTTCAAGAGCTTCCTTCACTTGTTTGGTTGTTTTATCTTGGGTTTCTTTAGCTTCTTTAAGAGATTTGTTTATTTCTTGAATTTTTTGGTTTGTCTTTTCCTCTATTTCCTGTAATTTTTTGCTTGCTTTTTCTTCTATTTCTTTAAGGGATTTTCTTGTTTCCTCTTTGAAGGTCTCTATCATCTTGCTGAGATAATTTTTGAGGTCCATCTCAACTTCATGCATTATGTTGGGCTTTTCGGGTCTTGCTGGAGTGGAGTCCCTAGATTCTGGTGGTGTCATATTGGTCTTTCTGATGTTGAGCGAGTTCTTATTCTGTCTTCTTCCCATATCTTTTTCCAGTGAGTGCAGTTGGGATCTCTCTATCTTCTCTTGTTATTCTGTAGTGTGTGTGGGCCAGGAATTCAATGTCCGAAGCTCTGGATGGTCTTGCCTCTCCTCGTAGTCTCCTCACTCTGCAGGAGTTAGGCCTCCATAGGGATCCTCCTGGTCTGGTCTGGCCTGGTCTGGTCTGGTCTGTGATGAGTCGGCGGAAGGGGAAGGAAGAGTGTCCTGTACCCAGATTCAGGGAGCTCCTCCCTGCCTGGGCGTGTCTGTTTCAAGCAGGGACAAGGCTGGAGGGATCTGGGTGGATGGCGCTTAGGACAGAAGTTGAGTAAAAGCAGGGGATCGCTCACCTGGTCTGGTCTGTGATGAGTCGGCCGAGACAAATAAGGTTTTTGTCTCATTTTTATTACTGTTATTTTTTATGTACCTTACAGTACTCAAAAAATTTGCCTTCATTTTACTCTTACCTCTCCATAAATGTGTCCCAAAAATTCCCTCTGTTCTCTTTTCTGCATTTTTTTGTACTTTGTTACCAAGAAATCCTGGGATGAGAAGTTCAAACATAATCCCATTGTAAATTTATATTTATTTTTCTGCTTACAAAAAATTGAATTGAGTGATATATTCTAGTCTACAGTCATGCAATGGCTTTGTATGGCTTGAATTAGGATTTTTGCTGATTTATGTAGCTGTTAGGGGATATATTAGGGCTTTAAGACTTAAATGTCTCCTATTCATTGGATACCTCTTCATATTCATGATTCCTTTAACTCTCCACCAGAAGGTAAATATGGTTTAAAAATACAATCCTGCCAACATGTTTCTTCAAATATTTATTTCTATAATATTTTGTAGGATTTTAATATTTTATTGTTAACTCCAACTCAGGTCCACAAAACCCAAGCCAGTAATAAATACCCCAGCTTCTTTTGAGTAGAGTAACTATGAGGATATCACTGAAATATACAATGATTGGTCCTCACTCCCTAAGGACATCTCCTGTGGGCTCCTGTAGTGGCTGATCTTAACTGACAACTTGATAAACTACAGGGTCTTCAGTATACCAGTAAAGAATACTTCTGGGGATACCTATGGGGAATGGTAGGAGAAAAACAACTGAAGGCAGAAACCATCTCTAAATGTGAGCTGGGCAGCACTATCCCCTAAATGAGGGGCAAGATGAACTAAAAGAGGAAAAGAAGAAGCCTGCAAAGGCAGATTTTTTTCCACTCCCCACCACCAACCATTTCCTGGCCGCAGAAAGTAAGCTACCATGCTCTTCCATACCTTCCTTACATCTACCCCAATTATGAGCCAACATATCTATTTCCTCCTTAAGTTTTTTTGCTGAGATATTTTGTCACAGTGATAAAAATCCAAACAACATAGCTCTCAACCATACCTCTCCTGTCTAGTTCCCTGTGTAGAAGATAGTATCACATACATCACACATATTCCCTCAATATTTACCATACCGATTAGAGCCAATGATTTCTTCCAGAAATCATCCTGCTATCTCCGACTGGGTGTTTTTCTGGTCCTAGGAATCAGAGAGAGGCCTTTCTCAGGGCAGACCCAAAAGGCTTACCCCTAGGAGACACTTGATTGCATAGAGACATTGGTAACTTTTGAGCAGAACTTTAAGACTACCCCACACCACTAATGGGAGAGATCCATATCCCATGGCAAGCTCTGGGTACCTGTGGTAATGCAGTACTTGCTTTCCTCAGCACACAGCCCCACTATTCAGCCAGGGCTTTCTTGGATTACCTCTAAAAGAAATTATTCTCCCTCAAAATTCTGCCTCAGAATCTTCTTTCAGGGAACCCAATCCTAACACACACTTCCATGAATCTATAAACGTTTATATTCCACAATCATCTCTTGATGTACATTGGGTCATTTTATCTTCTGGGATATAAGATTTTGTGCAAAGGATCTCAATCTAGACCACATGTTGGGTAATTTAGCTCTAAAGACTTAACTGGCAAAAAAAAATCTTTAAAGCCAGAAGGATAGTGCTTAAATGAACCTGTTTGATGGAACGGAGGAAACTCTCTAAGCCATGCTGAGATATGTAGACCATGAATAAGATACTCAGGAAATACCCAACTGAACACTAATGTGAAATGGATTGTCTTCAAAGAGTCATTTGCCTCTCTGAGTTCAGTTTCCCCAATCAGTAAAATGAGAAGTTGAAATGGCTGCTCTCTAAGCAGCTCACCACCTGTAAGGCTGCTTGATTCTATGATTCCAAAGTAGGTTTATGGAATCAGTAACACATCACATATTTTCTCCATAGGTTTTTCTTGGAAGTTAAACTCAGTGTTCTCTTCCATAACCCCGTTTATGTAGTCAGAGTTAGTTCTGATTCATCCATGCCTGACTTTTTAGTGAAAGCGCTCTCCTTATCATTAAGCAGAGATGTTAGGTACTTTCTCCACTGAGCCACCCAGAAACATCTTGCTGATGTCTGACTACTAGAAGCAGATATGTGTATCAATCCATGCACATATGCTGAAACATCCCATGATACATGTAAGTTATCACACAGGAGAGTTTTTTTTTTTTTTTAATTAACCATGAGACGTCTTCTCTGATACCTGCTGAGAAATTGAATTTTGTAACAAATTGCTCTTGGGTATGACATATTTATCCAAGAGAGAAACTGGCATTGAATTAAGGAAAATAAATCAAAGCAAGCTAAAAAAAAGAAAAGAAAATAAATTGGTTTTTAATTTAGCAGAGTATAAGCACATCAGATTTAGAGAGGAAGAGAAGTAAGTAGGAGTAGAAAAGGGTAGAGCGGAATGGTTAGCAGTCTTTTAACTATACAACTGAGAAGAGACAACAACATGATGGAAATCAGACCAAAAAAAAGTTGAGATCTGGTATTAAACACCATCATATTTGTTCCAGTCACTATTTCCCACAAATCGAACCTTTATGTATTGACATGGATTAAAAACCAAAACTCACATGAAAATAAATCAGACAGTCCTATTGAACTACTTCTAGAGGAAGACCTGAGGAACGGTTTAAGGAGGCATTTGCCATTTAAACCGAGATCAAGGAAATACATGTGAAAGTTAATTTGAGTCTGCAATTCAGAAAGGGAGATATTAGAACCTTCCATTGCTTCTTTAGCTGATCAGATTAAATTTAAGTAATAAATAAAATATGTACTTCATATACTGTCTTACTTGACCTGTTAATGTATTTACCTTTTGCAAAGAAAGCTCAAGAATCACCTGCACTACAAGATGTCCCAATGACTTCCATGTAGTTGGTTTGAGATGGGAGAAGCTGTTGGTTGGAAACTGACCCAGGGAGACCACACAGTAGAGACCTGCCCTCTCTTGGAGAACAGTATGAAACAGCTGGCATGTGACAGCAACTAAGGCACAAACTGGAGCTTTTGTGCATGGAGAAGACAATTCTATAGCTGAAGAAGTTCTATACAGCCTGTTCTAACGTAAGTTTCCTAAGGGAGAATACCAATGTAGAAGCCAACAAGGAAGTTGCAGGTGAGCCATAGAAATACTACCTAATGCAGCAAACAACTTTGGAACCATGATAGTGAGGTATACTCCAGTCATCGAATATGAGATCATGAAAAATCATGCCTTTGTATTTTGAGAGGGAGGATGATATAGTGTAGATCACTAGAGGGTCTTAATCACACAGAATTTTATGGCAGGGTTAACATGGACTAAAATTTCTACCTGCAATTGTATTGTGCATGTGAATACATCTCTAGGACAAGATTGGCCTGATGATTTCAGCCTTGGAACTTAGTATACCATGGTGAGCTCAGATCTCCTCTTTTCCTCTTCACACTTGCCCATTTTTCTGTTCTTCATGTCCTTCAATATGTTGGATATTCCCAGCCTGACCCAATAGGAGAAAGAGAAAATGATGAAGACAGGATAGAAGGAAATGAAGAGAGGGAGGTAAGGAGGGAAGGGAGAAAGGAGTGAGGAACCCCAGAATTCAGGAACTATAGATAAAAAAATAGATGAATGTCAAATGTTCTTTTAGAAACTTCTACTTCCTCTTGAATGTATACTATTATCCTTAAATTCCCTTCAATCTTTCATCTTAAATCTACATCTGTACCTTTTCTTGGGGCCAGAGAGATGGCTCAGTGGTTCATAACCATCTATAAGTCCAGTTCCAGGGGATCTGACACTCTCTTTTTCCTCCATGGGCACCAAGGTCAAACGCTGTGCATTTACAAACATCCAGATAAAACACTCATACAAATAAAAATAAAGAAATCTTTAAAACCACACTTTTTCTTAGTAAATCTCAACTTCATTAAAAAGAAAAAGAAATAGAAGAAAAGGAAGAAAAGCAAGGGAAAGGAAAGAAAATTAAAAGGAAACAGAGGTGATGTCTTTATTCATGTAGAAGGCACCAGTGATGTTAGCCTACTGCCCGGGTTGCTATTAAGCATCCTTGCTTCCTCTTAGAGGTGGATCAGGCAAGATAGTTATCAATTACTGTCACTGTTTGGAAAGCATGAATTAAGTATAGATGTTCTTTATATTTAGAATTTGATATTAAAAGTGACACCAAGAAAAGGAGCAAGTCTAAAAGCAAAGGTGAGCAGACCTCTCAGCTTGCAATGACTATCCATCAAGACAGTCCATGACTCCCAGGGTTTCTGAGCTACAGAGAACCTGTAGAACACAGCTGCCTAAGTGATGCTTACAACTATGGCAGTGATTTGCTGCTCAATTTGACCAGCTATGTGCAAAGATACAGCCAATATCTGTACAAACAGAAGAAGAAAACTAATAAGAAAAATCAGGATTTACATGAAAAATGGGGTCCCAATTTGTCAGAAAATGTTATCAATGTCATTTTAGTTCTGTGCATCAAGCCTGGCTGATGCAGTCTCAACAAATTTGTGGCTAAGAAAATTTATCCTGGCATAGTAGAAAAAGCAGGTTTAAAACAGATTGAATACATCTAGCTTCTAATTTTGGCTAAGTCACTTGTTGTGTGAGATTAGACACATTATTTAATCTACCTGATTAAATAATTACATCCCTTTCCATGTAAACAGAAGCAATAATATTATCCTAAGCATGTAAAGTTAAGTACAGGGCTAATCTTGGGATGGGGAGATGGCTCAGTGTGTAAAACATTGGCTGGGCAAGCATGGGTTCAGTCTCTAGCACTAGCTTATAAGAAGCTAGACTTGATGTCATACTATAATCTATAGTCTCAGTGCTGGGAATACAGAGACCAAAGGATACCTGAAGCTCACTGTCCAGACAGCCTTGCTGAGTCAGGGATCCCTGAATCACAATAAAAAATATGGTGGGCAGTCACTCTGTGGAAAAACATTACAGGTTGACCTCTGCCTTCCACACACACTGTATACACATGTACATGTTTGCATGTATCCAGATTCACACATACAGGTAGACAGATTAGGTAGATACATACATACACAGATAGATAGATGATTGATATTAACCCTTAGCATAATATTAATAAATGCATTAATATTTATAATTTTGAATTTTATTATTATGAGGATGCCAGTAGTTCTTTCATAGACTTTAAAGCTGTTCTAATGTTTTTCATTTGATTTCTTTCCTGGTGTTACTTTTGTAGAGAAAAAAGACAATAAAACTAAATGATATCCAGTATTGCATGGACTCTCTAAAATTGTTATCTAGTTATCTTACTTTTAGTTTCCAGGTTCTTATTTAACTATCCAAGACTACAAGCTTCCTAACCCACATTCAGTCTTCTTTGTAGGTAGCATGAAAGACAGTAAGAAGAAACTTTGATCTTTCTACTCAGGATCCCAATGTAGAGCATGGCCTAAAGTAAGAAACATTGTGTTCTTTGTCCTTATGAGTATACCATACTCCAGATCTTAACTCCTGTTAAGTGATGTTAGGGAACAACTTCAATTTCCACTTAATGGCAGTGCTGGCTTCCACAGTAAAGTAAACATAACATCACACCATTGGCACTTTTAGCAATTTCAGAGTGCAAGGGAGGCTATCCTAAGCAGTGGGTTGGAGAACAGGAGTGGGCAGAATATTGACCTCAATAGTGGTTTACAAATAGGGAGAGATTCAAAAGGGGGTTGTGTCAGATCAAGTCCCTTTCCAGTGAGACAGAAAATGAAATGAAACAGTCCAAAAGGGGAGGAGTGACTCATGGTGACCTCTCTTTGGCAGTGGGAACAAAGGATGCATCCTGTGAGGTAGGACTGTCCAAGGGAATTTGACTGGTAGTAAAAAGAGAACAGGAACTAGCCCAATGCTTAGGATATGAGACAAATGCAAAGAACCTGGCAAGCAAGTTGCATGCTGCTGGAGACAGCTCAATGATGAACTAGAAAACCAGAGCCAGCCGTGTGGTGTGACTGGACCAGTATCAATTCCAGGACACATGGGAGTACTGCCAAGAGAGCTGGGAAAGGAGTGTGGGAGCAAAGAACCACAGTGCACAAAGGTGCCTTGTTCCTCATTCCAAAAACTGGAGGGTGGGTGCACAGCTAGCTCAGTGCTCAACACAGACAGATGAGATGAGGCTGGGCAAGGACAGCCTCAAAATCAGCTACACACTGCCTACTTGTGCATCCAGGAGTATCCTAGCCTATTCCATTCCATTGTTCTGTAATGGTGAGGAAAAAGGAATATTTCACTCTATAATCACATACTGAAATTTAGAACATTAGGCCGCATAGTTGATGTTAACTTTGGAATCTCTTTAGATGCTATTTGGCTATTCAGGATGAAAAAATAACATTTCAAACCCACAATGCATGATGAAGCATAACTTGATGCTTTCCAAACACATTGAACAAGAAAACCATCATAACATAATGGAGGCATGTCGTTACTAGTGTAAAGTCAGTAGGAAGCAATTTGGAAGTTCAAACTGGAAAGAAACCTCTTCTTGCTTTCAATAAATACAGCACTTAAACTCCACTTTATTTCCAGGTAAATGAGAAGAACTTTAATTTGTAAAGTTGAATTTTATAAAAATCATGTAAGAAATTTTGTATTTAAATGATTTTTTTATCTTTTCCAAAGCAGTAACTTTGGGACATGCTATGCCAATCCACAATTCTCCCTGGACTGTCAATAATTTCTTCTCCTCTTGCAAGCATTCTCTGAGAACCCGTGTCATCTACAGCCTGGGAAGCACTGTTCTGTTTGCTGTGTGGTCTTGCACAGGTCACTGGCTCTAAAGCCCTGGAATGCAAAAGTCTGTTGGGAATTGATTAAAGTATTTAATCTAAAGTATTTAGAAATATACTTTATTTCACAGTCTACTTATTGAGGAGTGCAGACTATGGTATGAGAAGGGAGGAGTCTTATTTTAGCTGATTGCAATTGTGTGTGTGTGTGTGTGTGTGTGTGTGTGTGTGTGTGTGTGTGTGTGTGGTTTTTGTGTGTGTGTTAACAAAAATACCCACAAAAATCAAAGCAAAAACTTGACATTTAAAAGCTGAATTTTATCTAGACTGGGGTCAATAATTCTATAACTATGCTACTTCCCCCATGATTGAACTGCTAAATAACAAAGAATATATTAATTTTAAAGAAAATGTGTTTATTAGAACTCACTATCTTTCAAAACCATGTAAAAATTTCATTATACAAGTGTATCTTATTTGCTATAAAATTACATGATATGTTAGCATAACTAACTTAAACCTATTAACTTTAGTCCTAGATCATCAAGCAAGATGAAAGCAATCTCACCCATTTATCCTGTGTCTTTTATATTCCATCTTACCACAGGTACCACCCAAAAAAGTTACTTGGAATGTCAGGGAAACACTGGTGAGAGAGAGGTGGAAAGAAAGTGAAAATGAAGTGAGGATTATAAAACAAGCTGTACAATGAAATTACAGCTCCATCTTAAGATTGGCCACACAGACACCATTGCCTGCTGTGTTCTGCAGGTAAGCTATTAACCAAGAGAAAGTTCAAGAAAAAGAATGTCACCTTGTACTTTGTCTGTCACAGTCTCTATTAGCCACAGGCAGGAGAAAGGGGACAAGGTATCATTGATTTTGGTGAAATCTTACATTAACAATCAAAAAGCTCACTATCTCTATCAATCCAAATCAAAGTGGCCTCATTCTTCTATTCATTCTGTGGAGACTCTGGGACCAAAAGAGACTGTGATAAGACCTGCAGTGTACAAAAGGGGAGGGTCATGCAAAGAAAAAAAAGAAAAGGAAGAAAGGAAAAACTTCTGTTTTCTACATTTTATATCAGAGGATAGTGCACAGAAATTGAGTGTCCCTAGAACTGTTCTTAGAACTACAACACTTTAGAAATAGCCTGTCAATCAACAAAAATCTTATTTGATTAGATAATTGAACAACTGTGTAAGTAGCATTTCTACTGTGTAGTGTTGATCTCATCTGTGATGTGTTTGAGTATATTGGGATGGCCAGCATTTCCCTCATAGATCTTCAGCTGTATTGGGAGAACAAATATCTCATTACAACTTACAGTGGTGAAACAGTGGAAATAATCGTAGCACTCTCTGAATAATCAAAGAGAAGAAGTGTCAACACCCCCAGGGACATGATGAACCATAGTTAATTGAGGAGACACATACATATAACAAATTTAACCTTAAATTTGTATCAATAAATAAAATCCATACAATGCAAAGTATTAATTTCTATATTCCATTCCCCCTTTTTTCTTTAAAAAGAGATTGACTGTGATCATTACCATTTATAACCAACCCCATTTAAAAGAAAACAAACATTTATAAACAATATTCTGGAATTTGGGCACAGTTCATTCCAAACTGCTTCCTGCTGGTTGGGGGCAATATCCATACCATGGGGATCATGATAAAACACAGAAACCTGGTCCATCTATGACTGCATCATCTCAGCTGTTTTGGATGTTGGATCAGTTGGGTCACTGCTTCAGGGGGTCTTGCTTAATCAAACCATATTAGTCTGGAAGGAATACTCAGCTTTTCATTTTCTGTGTAAACACAAGCAAAAACTTTTTCCAAGTAACCTGTCCTTATTTTTAAATTCAGAAGTCAAAGCATTTTTAAAATATATAAGTTGGATTAATTCAGCAGCATTGATAATCAAATGTATTTTAGCAGTTGTTGCTCTTTCCTCAGCAATCAAACAATTTAAAGACAACAATATAGGAAATAGTATCCAGACTCTCTGCGTATTTTCCATCTTACGAGGCTTTTTCATTACTTTATTTCTTTTACTTTTATGTCCCGCGCGCTATATGTTCTCGCCGGCAAGAACAACACACAGGACACTCGGATCCTTCTGCAGGAGAGCTTTAATGCATCTTGAGAGTGAGAGAGCATAAGCTTACCAGAGCGGAGACCCCGGCCCAAGAATCCCGTTCCTTAATAAAGGCTGGCAGCCCGCCTGGGATGTGTTACCATCATTGTAATGGAGAATGCAGGAACGGCTCCCTACACTTTTATGTTTTCCTTTTATGAGACAGGGTTTCTCTGTGGAAATCTGCCTGCCTCTGTTTCCTTCAGCAAATCCTACTGGCATGCACCACCACTGTAAGACCCCGGAAAGCTCAGGCCTCCAGGATCTCAGCCCAGGACCGAGACCACCCCAATCACCATGCAGAGTCAAAAGCTTGATGCAAACTGCATGAGGCTTTATTGTTATTTAATAAGCTAACCCCATGTTATCTCAGGCCTTTCATCCATCCACCATGGTGGATGGCTAGAAAAGACAGCTCGAACCGGATGCATAGAGATCTTGTAGGGCATTGTAAGGGGAGTGTCTAGGGGTACGCACAGGCTCAGGATTGGTGTGCCTCCAGGCTTGGAGGGCTTGCCTTGTGTTTATTGGCCAACTGGTTGTTATGGCCCATAGGCCCTTCCCAGGGCGGTTGCTATGCTCTGTGCGTCATTGCTGTGCACTTGTCCGTAAAGCACACCCAAAGCCGTAAAACATAGAGCCACCAGCTAACTTCTGATTGGTTCCTTGCCATAAGGCAGACATCTGACCTCTTAGTGACCAAGGCAAGGTCAGACAAGCACATGTTCAGCTGTTATGGCTGCTGAAATGGGGAGCTAGTCCCTTCACCACCACCGGCTTTTTTCTTTTTTTCTATTAAACACAACGTAAATCTTTAGAGGTTTTTCTTCATCTGAATCTGTCTTTATTGTAAATCTTTACCTTTTACTGGCCACACAGTCTTTTATCTGCTAAGCAACATTACTAAAATTAAAGCCTCGGCTGTTTTAGCTGCTGTCTTTCCAAGATGGCGGGGGTGCGTTTACTGCCAGCACTGAGAGCTGTGCTCACTGCCTTGGTCTATGCTGCAATCAAGCAGCATGCTGCCAGCTTGGAGATGTGGCCACTGCCACTGCTAGCTGCTCGTACACACCACAAAATTTTAGCAAGTTTTTTGCTGCTTATGCTGAGTCAGGAAGTCTCTCTTAAAGGAGTCACGAGCCTCTGCTTGTCTCTGGCAAAAGAGACCACCTGAGAAAATGCTGCTACCACGAAGTTGTGCTTGTTTCTGTTCTTTTACTTCTAAAATACCTTTTTGAGCTTTTGTCAAGTTTTTATGTGGAAGTTCATAAAATCACGTTCTGACACCATTCTTTTCCCCTTCCTCCTGCTCTCTTCTCTGGAGCTGCCATGTGAGCCTGACAAGAGAGGACACACACCACCGGTGTCCTCAATCAGATAAGTCTTTATAAAATATATAGATTAATAATTATGGTTAATACTTATGACAGAGATAGCAGATAAGAGATCCTAGTCATTGGCCAACAGCATTGTACCTAATATAAGTCTCTGTGTTACTTGGAACCTTAACATGTGGCAGGTGGAACTCAGACGGCTGGTGAAAAGACTTATCGTTACAGCAGAGTTCAGGGACAGCTACTTCCATGATGAAATTAGGAAACATTAAAGGGTCCTATAGACATTATAGGAGAACCTGTAGACAATGACAAGACAGGATGCCTGAAGTAAAGACTTGGAAAGTACAGCAATTCTTTTTGCCAATTGCAGAATGGAAAGAGATAGAGACAGACAGACAGACAGACAGACAGACAGACAGACAGACAGACAGACAGACAGACAGACAGAGATATTCCATTAAAATTTCCCTGGCTTTCTTATTACAAAGAACTCTGACTCCAAACACTTGTTCTTTGATTCATAAATATAAAATTTTGCCTGCAGGTTATATCGGCATAAACCAGGAGAAATATTACTATTTTCAGACACACCAAAGTGTGTTGCGCTCCACTCGAGATCCTATTTTCTGTCTGCTTCTTGTCAGGCAAGGTGCTTTGCTATCTTATATACTGTATAGATCAAGAAAATTCCGACTTCCCAGTGTAATAGGAGTTACTATCTCATGTCCCCCAATTGAGGAATAGAAGACTAGACAGTGTGCCTAAGTTCACCCTAGTTATCACCAGGGTGCAATCGAGCATCGAACTTTTAGCCTCTAATAGGGATATTTAGATTCTTGCATGTTCCTGATTTTCTGGGTGCTCTTCCCTTCAGGTAATGGCCACAGAACCTGCTCAGTGACCCTTACTGTCCCAGGGCCACACAGTCTGTTGTTAACAGCTCCTCACCAAGTGTTTAGCTTTTCCCACATAAGCTTGGAGGAAACAAAAAGGACTTCTCTGCCTGCTTCCAGCACCCGGGATTTTGTCCTTGGAGGACACAGAGAGCTGTGAGAATTGATATCTTGGTAAGGTTGTCCTTTCCCAGATTTGCTTGCCCTCATCAGCTTCTATTAATCATCTCCACATAATCATATCTGATATGCTTTTCTGCTCTTCCAACAAAGGAGACTTAATCGATGCTAATTATAATTCTCTAATTAGTTTAATTATATTTTCATAGAACTATATAACACTCTGGGCATGTTTTCCAATAGTTAGAAATATCTTTTCCAAATAAATTCAAAATGACTTGCTTGGCCTCATCTGTCCCCACAGGAGGTTTTTAGTATTGATTGAGTCATCAACTCAAATTTATACACATATCCCAGGCTTTTTAAATTTCATTAATGTATTAACTTTTTTTAGTACACATTTCTTAGCCAAACTCGTGCACCTGACTACTCCAGTCACTTATGTTGAAATATTTAACACAACTTCTATCACTTTGCAGCAGTTTGCCTTTATTAGTATTATTGACCTATCCATGCATGGCCATTGAGTTGATCAATTTTCAGTCATATTCCTGGAGTTAATTGTATTAGATATGCTTATGGAATGCTCACTTCCTAAAGTTTCCTTTGGGTGTTCCTTAGTAGTGGCCTCTGCTGATGTGAGGGTGAGGGTGACTGTTTTACTACAAGAAGCCTTTCCTTCTTTATATCTACCTGGAACAGAAGTGAATGGTGGATACTTCATCCATGAGGAACTAATCATAGCCTGATATATGACAGATCAAGTTATGAAGGGCAAAATAGGATCATAAAGGAAAACAGTGTGAAGAATGGTAAAGACTGAAGTAAAATCAGAAGATTGTGGGACTACAAGAAGAGACAGTTGGTGGCTCACTATTACTGGTTTTAAGAGGGTGGCTCCACTTTCAGTATCTGGATGTTTTGTGAGTTTCCTCTGTCCATGCAGATGCAGAATGGTTGTCATTTGTACTGGCACTAGCATTCTAACAGGCCTAAGCAGTGATGGAACCAAGCTGGTTTCAAGAATCTGGTCACAGCCACATCAACTGCTAGAAGGAAAGAGATGTTTAAATGTAGGAGCAAAAAGTGAAGCAGACACTGGGATTTCAAGAATTTGGCATGGATATAAATGACAAAGTCTGTAAGGGAGAAACATATCTGCCGTAATAATCAAGAAATATTGGTTATTAGGGGTTGACCCCAAGCCAGAAGTTCAAAATACATAAAAGCACTAAATTGTACTAACCATTCCACAGGTAAAGAACACGGCAAGGAACAAGGAAGGGATGGCTACCAAAAGCAAACAGGCTGTTAGGCTAGGAAGCTAGTCATTATTTTCTTTGGTATAAGGGAATATCTACCAAGATTGAGAGAAGACAACTAGAATTATATAATCAGGAATAAATCACAAGAGAGGGTAAGTAGCTGGGTGTCTTAGTTAGGATTTCAATTGCTGTGAAGAGACACCATGACCACAGCAACTCTTATAAAGGAAAACATTTAACGGGACAGGCTTGCACTTTCACAAGTTTAGTTCATTATAGTCATGGTGAGTAGCATAGTAGCATGTAGGCCAATATAGTGCTGGAGAAGGAGCTGAGAGTTCTACATCTTGATCTGCAGACAGTAGAAGGAGACTATGTGCCACACTGGGCATAGCCTTGAGCATATAAAACCTCAAAGCCCACCTATACAGTGACATACTTCCTCCAATAAGGCCTCATCTCCCAATAGTGGTACTCCCTATGGATCAAGCATTCAAACCCATGAGTCTATGAGGGGGGCATTCCTATTCAAACCACCATACAGGGTTTGAGAGCAGATGAGACAAGACCCTAAAACTTAAGGACATGTGACTCTTCTCAAAATAAAATATCCTGGGTGATTTGCACTCCAAACATAATAGGCTACTTCATCTCCCACAAAAGGAGTTGAGACAGGGGAGTAAGTCTCAAGAGAAAAGTAAAATTCAGTCTTCATTCTATAATTGGTGGGTATTGATTTCATAACCAATCAGTTGGGCAGATGAAGGCCAATGGAAGCTCTGACAGTGACTGTGGTCAGAAGTCCTGTGTGTGTGTGTGTGGCAAGTTTCTAGGAGTCTGGGAGTAGTAAAAGCTATTTGTCAATCAGTGGGAAATAACAGGCCAAAGCAAGGCAAACTTTCATAGCACCAGGCACTTGTCTGGGTAGGAGGGCAGACAGAGCTACATAGGAATAAGGAAAGGGCCAGTGGATTGCAAAGCATGCATGGGAACTAGTTTTGCTCTCTCTGTTTGAAGGGATGCATGCTCCTGTGTTTTCAAGCAGCTGGCTTCCTTTATCCATCTTCAGAACAAACCTGGTTCTCATGCCAACTCTGATATGTACCTCCCTGTCTTGTTCCCAATTCCCTTGTATGGTCATGAACACGCTGTTTGCCAAGATAGCCCATCAATATCAACCCGGAACACTGTGCCCTATTTCTCACTCTTAGGATGGAGCTCTACCCTGCCCAGGCACGTTCTCAGAAGACAGAAGAAAGGATAGTGTAGGCAGATAAGATGAAGCTTCTGTATCTGGTTCCTGTTCTTGTCGCTGAGACAAAATACTTGACAAAAGCTACTTAAAGAGGAAGAGTTTATTCTGGCTCTCAGTCTGTGGATGCAGTCTGTAGTTGTCCCGACCCACGGGACAGCAACCTAGGGCAAGATATCCAGGGAGGGGAATGGGGACAAGAGACACAGAGACAATGACCACAAGACAGGATTCTGATCAATAGGCAAATTTTATTTTTCCCAGGTTAGCTTAGTTCATTATAGCCATAGTGAATAGCCATGTGGTAAAGGGGAGAGGGAGAAGAGGCCAAGAGCCAGGTGTTAGTTTAAACAGGATGTCAGAAAACTATAGAAGGAGGATATTGACAGGGTAAAAGTTCATGGGTGGTGGGGTTAGGGAGGGTTACCTAGGTAAGTGGGCCTGTGGTTGGAACAAAGGATTGACGTCTGGATCGTGTTGTTCCTTCTGGGTGTTCATGCTTCAATAAGCCATTTATAATCAAAAGAAAGTTCTATAACTGTGTGGCCTGCCAAGTTTGGCCTAAAGGTTCATGCCAAGCTGTATAGCTCCCAACAGCAGTTCACCATAACGGGGAAGGGGGGGTAAGGTGCCAGGAGTGTAAGGCAGATGGCCATATTGCACCCCCATTTGGGAAACAGAGTAATAAACAATGGTGCTCCACTCACATTCACACATGTTTTTCAGGTCAAGCCTAGCCGGGAGGAATAGTGCCATGCAGAGTCAGGGTGGTTCTCCTAGCCTCAGTTTAATCTCTCTGGAAATGCCCCACAGACACACCCAGAGTTCTGTTCCCCAGAGGACTCTAAATCCCATCAAATTATCGGTGGACGTTAACTACCCTATCACATCATGAATGGAGATTAACCAGCCTATCACCTCATGAATGGAGGAGGTTAACCAGCCTATCACCTCATGAATGGAGGTTAACCAGCCTATCACCTCATGAATGGAGGTTAACCAGCCTATCACCTCATGAATGGAGGTTAACCAGCCTATCACCTCATGAATGGAGGTTAACCAGCCTATCACCTCATGAATGGAGGTTAACCAGCCTATCACCTCATGAATGGAGGTTAACCAGCCTATCACCTCATGAATGGAGGTTAACCAGCCTATCACATCATGAACGGAGGTTAACCAGCCTTTTTTGCTTGGTTTGATATATGAACTCAGATTATCATGGACCTGTACATTAGAGACTTCAGAGAGTTCAACTTCAATGGAGTATATATATTCAAGACAGGAATTCAAGAAGTAAGGATGAGACAGCAACTCATTCATTCACTGCATCACCTTCAATTAGACATCAAGCTAGGAAGTGAGAGGAGTTGCAGTTTTGGAGAAAACACTAGGAGCTAGAGAGCTGTCTTGGTGTGTAGTTATTGATTTAATAAGCAGAATTTAGATGCATAAGTCCATTACCCTGTCTTGCTTTTTGAGGGAACAAGAAGCCAGACCTGCTTCTGTCAATGATCTTCATGCTAAAGCATACCCTGTTTCCCAACTACAAAACTCTGGAGATTTCAGTATGTACACTGGGTTTACCCAGAAGTGATTTTGACCATCTCTCAGAGTTTTAATGCGAATTCATCCAGCTGGGTTGCAGACAGGCAGTTATTTATGGTACATTCACATATGTAGATTGCCCTCGTCTTCTGGGCAGTCAAGACAATTGGTACCTCAGGCTTTTCATGTTTTGTCATTTTTGATTAACATCAAGTTGTCACAGGAAGTGATGCCTAAGGTCTCTGGCTCATACTCCTCATCAATTTCTCTGACTGCTTTGTATTCAGTCATTCAGACTAGATTGTTTGTGTAACTTCACAAAAGAAGCCTGCTTGCAGTGTTTGGAAGAAAAAAAGGCTGTATCTAGATGATCTCTTTTTGCACTTCGAATCACACACACATACACCATCACTACCACCACAACGACTTCAGAAACATCCAGCATCTTGATGGTTTCCTTGTGTTGGCATCCCACCTCCCACTGAATAGAGACTGGTTCCCAAGGGAATATTTTTGAGCAGTGGCTTCACAGTTAATCATGACATTCACTGGGGCGGGGGCTAGACAACTGCTTGAACGGGTGGCTTGGAAGGTGTCCACTGTGTCCACTGCGGAATAAGTCCTCCCTCAAACTTTCACCCACAATAATATCCAGTCTGTTCTGCAGTCACCAACAAGTCAGGACAAGTGACCTCTCACCTGTCCACCCTTTCCTATTTGGATTTAATTTTCCTATTAATTATATTTATTTCACTGGTACACAAAACAATATCAATTATACATAAAATGGGGTACCAAATGATGGTGTATAAATCATTATATAATGTTTAAATTAGGTTAAGTATATCTATCTCCATTACCTCTTATGATAAAAATGATGAGAATTTTTAAAAATCTTTCTTCAGCTTTTTGAAATTCACAGTGCATTATCATTACCCCAATCTCACTACAGGGCAACAATACACCAGAACTTCTCATTTTTACCTGATGTAGTAACAACTGAGTCATTTTTCTCCATCACTCTGTCCCCACTACTGCCCCAGCCTCTAAAAACCACAATTCTATCCTTAACTTCCATGAAATAACACTCATAATTTCTATGTAAAAGTGAAATAATGAAGTACTTTGCCTTCTTATAGCTGGTTAAATTTATTTAGCATGAAGATCTCTAGTGTAATATCCATAAAGACACAAATTGTTATTTGATTCTTTTGTATGATTGAGTAATATTCCATTTACTACCAAAATGTGGTATAATTACCATGTTTTCTTTATCCAGTCATCAGCTAATGGACACTCCTCATTTCTTGGCTACTGTAAGCAGTGCTGCATTGAACATGGGAGTGTAGCTGTCTCTTTGATATATAGATTCTATTTCCTTTAGACACTTCAAGCCAATTTAGAGCCATCTGACTCAGCTGTTCCATTTTAAGAGGGGAGTATTGCAGCTCTTAAACTCCAAAGGCAGTTTCAGTCCCTTGGATAACACCTTCTCTAAGCATTCTCACTTTATGAGATGGAAGAAGTAAGCTTCCATATCACAAAGCTTATTATAACTGAATGATCAAATTAATTCCAATTAGTTCAGATGTGAGCAAGAGCTTGGATAGGAAAGACTGCCTCAAGCACTAAGGAATAGGGTTCTAAAATGAAAACACACTGAGTTACTAGTCAGATTTTAATGTGTCATTGCTGCAATCTTATTTAACAACTTCATTAGAGAGTAATCAGCAAGAACAAAATTGAAATTATGACACTTGTAGAAAATAAGGTAAATATTAAGTTACTCATTTTTTTTAAGTAAGTATACTGAGAGGAATTCCAGGAAGGAAAGACCCAAAAGCCAGAACTAAAACTATATTGAACAGGGTATTATATAAACATCTGCCCTGAAAGGGAAGCAAACTTTCGATGCAATCAGTCGGAAAGATAAATCTGCAACAGAATACAGTGGGCCCCGCATCCATTGTGCTCTGGGTTCCCATAGAGGAAGTGGCGCATTCTTCACACTTTTAGAAAAAGAGTTATTTCCTTTATGAGAATGTGAGACCTCCATCCTTTCTGGATTTACCTATGCCTCCCTCTCTTCTTATGTTCTGTGAGCCACCTGGCTCCAGCCATCATTACCAGACCTAGAGACAAGGTCCCTAACGATTAGCTCACCCAGCCTTGGGAGAAGTCAGGGGCAGCTCTGACTTTGAACTTGGAATATATGTTAAAACAGAAATGGGTTCAGTCTCTTGTGCTTTCTTTAAGCCTGGCATTATGGATATGTTTTACTTGCTTGGGTTATTCTGTTACCATGGCTTAAAATTTGAAAAATGTTGGAGGAAGATTTTGGCAGTGTTGCTCAGTATTAAAGTGAATGCTTGACATGTAAGGGACCCTGGGCCCAATCCTCAGCAGTGAAGATGGAGGTGGGATTGGAGAGGACAGAAAAGGAGAAGGGGAGGAGAGGAAGGAGGAGGGAAAGGAAGAGGATGATACAGTATTTGATACTACAGCGCTTCCTGCCTCTACCCAGTCTTTGCTTCTCTGTCAGATTAGAGCTACTACATGTAACATGAATAAATAAATGACCCAGAGACTGATATTGGGGTTCAAGCTTCAGGCTGAATATTAGAAAAGTAAAGCAGTCAGCCACTAGCCTCTTACCTCTACCACAGTCTGAATGGGCTGGTCCTATTTCCACAAGCTCTCACCAAGCCTCAGACTGTAACCTTTCCTCAGTGTGGCTGGAGAATGAATCCTCTCTAAGATCTTGTTTCTGTCTTATATACTTTCCTAATGTTGGGATTAAAGGTGTAATCTTTATAATTCTCTTTTAGACTAATTCACTCTTGTATACATCTGGGTGGCCTTGGACTCAAAGAGATCCTTAGAGGCAGGAATTTCAATGCCAACAGAGAGGAACTCAGCCTGTATGGGACCCTGCAGAATCCTAAGCTGAATATGTCACTTAAAAAGGCCTGTGCAGGCCAGGTGGTGGTGGCACATGTCTTTAATCTCAGGCAGAGGCTGGTGGATCTCTGTGAGTTCAAGACCAGCCTGGTCTACAAAGAGCTAGTTCCAGGACAGACTCCAAAGCCACAGAGAAACCCTGTGTCAAAACAAAACAAAACAAAACAAAACAGAACAAAACAAAAAAGCCTGTGCACCCTCTACAGCAACTAACTGCAGATCTGTTATCTTGAATCTGGCAGTGAAAAGTGGCAGATAGACCCAAGCCTATCGCCTTGCACAAAACTTAAGTCAAAATGGATCAAAGATCTCAACATAAATCCAACTACACTGAACCTATTAGAAGACAAAGTGGGAAATACCCTTGAATTAATCGGTACAGGAGACCAATTCCTGAACATTACACCAGTAGCACAGACACTGAGATCAACAATTGATAAATGGGACCTCCTGAAACTGAGAAGCTTCTGTAAGGCAAAGGAGACAGTCAGCAAGACAAAACGGCAGCCCACAGACTGGGAAAAGATATTCACCAACCCCACATCTGACAGAGGGCTGATCTCCAAAATATACAAAGAACTCAAGAAGCTAGTCCCCCAAACACCAAACAACCCAATTAAAATGTGGGGTACAGAACTAAATAGACAATTCTCAATAGAGGAATCTAAAATGGCTGAAAGACACATGAGAAAGTTTTCACCATCCTTAGTCATCAGAGAAATGCAAATCAAAACAACTTTGAGATACCATCTTACTCCTGTCAGAATGGCTAAAATCAAAAATACCAATGACAGTTTATGCTGGAGAGGATTTGGAGAAAGAGGAACACTTCTCCACTGCTGGTGGGAGTGCCAACTTGTACAGCCACTTTGGAAATCAGTATGGCGAGTCCTTAAGAAAATGGGAATGAGTCTACCATAAGATCCAGAAATTCTACTCCTAGGCATATACCCAAAAGAAGCACATTCATATAACAAGGACATATGTTCAACCATGTTCATAGCAGCATTATTTGTAATAGCCAGAAACTGGAAGCAGTCTAGATGCCCCTCAACCGAAGAATGGATAGAGAAATTGTGGTACATTTTCACAATGGAGTACTACTCAGCAGAAAAAAACAATGCAATCTTGAAATTTGCAGGAAAATGGATGGAACTCGAAGAAACCATTCTGAGCAAGGTAACCCTGAAAGGCCCGCTGCCTCTCTGTCTTCCCCCCGCCTATGCTGATGCTGGGTGTTCTCTCTGGAGCAGCCGGGATGGGCTGGAGAGTGCAGCGCGGGGCGATAATTGTCCGGCAGCTGCTAGCTGCCGCAGAGCTGCCCTGCTTCACCTTCATCCTGCCCCCGCCGGCCTCCACTTCCCCCGGCTGCCGTTTTCCCTCCCAAGCCGGTTCACCCAGGCGGGGCTGCCCTGGCACCGCGCCGGGGCTGGGGCCGAGCACCCCTCGCCCCCACGCCCCCCCCGTTGAGAAACACTCCGTCCCAAGGTCTCCGCCCCCAAGGTCAGCCACCTGGGCGCGGAGGGAGGAATCAAGTCTGTTGTACCAGACACCAGACCTTGAGAATATGCTGATCTGGAATGGCTCTGTGCCTCATTTGAACCATCAAATAGAATCCCTGCTCCTAGCTTGCGCCTTTTTCCCTATATAAGGACCCCTTTCCCTTGGCTCGGCGCGCTTGGCCTCAGAAAAGCTAAGTCGCCCCGGGTACCCGCGTCTCCAATAAAGCCTCTTGTTTTTTACATCCAGTTCGTGGCCTCGCTGGTTCCTGGGTGTGTGGGTCTCCCTCTACGAAAGTATCCCTTCGGGGTCTTTCATTTGGGGGCTCGTCCGGGATCGAGACCCGCCCAGGGACCACCGACCCACGTCTGGGAGGTAAGTGTTGTGCGGATCCGCTGTTTTGTCTTGTCTGGTCTGAGTCTGTCTTGTGAATTGCGCTTGCGTTTGTAGTATACAGCTGTGTACATTTGTAGGCGGATCCGAGGAGGGACTGACGGGTTCGAACTCCCGACCGCGGCTCCAGGAGACGTCCTGGTAGCGTTTGAAGCCCTCTGTGTGAGGGATTTGTATTTTGAACTTGGGAAGCCCTCAGTGTGAGGGATTTGTACTTTGAACTTAGATCTATGACTGGACATTTTCCCAGTCTCTTTGGAGAAGGCCCTCGACTTGAGGGATGTGCAATCTTTACTGGGGACGAAGAAGGAGGGCCCCCTTCTTCGACCCGCCCCCCCAATTCTTTCGACTCTCTGTTGAAACTGCGCTGCGAAAACCTGTTCTGTGTTCTGTGTTGTTTGGCCTTTGTTTTATAATTGATGTGCATAAACGCAAATGAATTACTCTTTGTTCCTCAGCTCGAGCGTATAAACTTATCTGGCCTGATCCGGACATCTAAACGGCCTTAAAGTTATTAAGAACTGTAAAAAGGACTTTGATAAAATTTTGATGTTAACTGAGAAATAAAAAAAAAAAATGTAGGAGACTTAAATAATAAAGAGGGAAAGAAAAAAAAAAGAAAACTTGTCTAAGAATGTCTAAGAGAGTCAGAGAAATGAACTAAAAGGTTATAGAAAATTAAAGCAAGCAAGTCATAGCAGAGAAGATTGTTACAGAAAGTTATGGAGGGTCAAAGCAAGTTATAAAAGGTCAGAGGAAAGTTGTTAAAAATCAGAAAAAAGGTTATTATAAGTCAGAGAAAAATGTAAACTGTGCTATGGTTTCTCATGTCTAAAATTTTAACCATATTAAGCTAATTCTGTTTTATATATACTTGTTTTAAAATGTTCATATGACTTGACTGGTCGCCATTTTGCTAAAATTAAAAAAGGAATACTTAAACCGCCATCTTGACTAAAGATGACCGCATGGAAATTAGAGGTACCATCTTAGAAACAAGTTTTTCAATTGAGATTTACAATGTTAATGCTTCTATATATTACAGAAAGACCTTAAGGGAATTTAAATTTCTTTTTAAAACCAGTTTTTTTTATGTTTGTTTTTATTAATGTTTGTACTTAAAGAGCTTCAATTTAAAATTATTTTTGAGCAAAGCCTGACAATGTAAAGTTTTTGTTTTATGAAAGATGCTGATCTATTATAAGGTATTACAGTTTATATTTTAGAAATAAATTTAGGATGTTGATAACACACACCTTTAAGCTCAGGATGTTGGTAGCACACGCCTTAAGTTTAGAACATTGGGGATACACGCCTTTAATCCCACCACTCGGGAGTAAGAGGCAGATGGATCTTTATGAGTTCAAGGCCTGTCTGGTCCGGCAGATCGAATTCCAGGACAGGCTCCAAAGTCACAGAAAAACCCTGCCTAAGAAAGAAGTTAAGCTACTGTTTAAGGAATATAAGGTAGCTCTATGCAGTTTTAAGTTCAGCTGTGCTGTTTCAAACATCTTACTAAGTTAAAACCAGTTACAGTCAGACTAAAAATTATTTACAGAAATAAGACCTTACCTAGCCACCTGTATACTTAATGTGTGCTTAAGGCAAGTAATTAAAACAGACAAACAGACCTCTAATGCTTCAGAGATCTTCAGAATATGGCATTTAAATTGTTATCTTTAAAGTTTATAATGTCAGACAGACTGCCAGATCCTGACAATGACCCGAAGATTACAGGCACCTCAGTTCCTGCACCTGGACCAATGAGCAGATGCTCAGATATGAAACCTGCCGCCTGCCAGAACCTGGCCGAGACTGTGGACAAAGCTGCTGGACGCTGGAAAATTGATTGTACCCCTTTGCCTAGACAAAACAAGGTCAGTCTTTTCCATGTCCCTCTTCCACAGAGAGAAAATAAAACCTCTCACAGATAGGCCTGGCGAAGATTGTTGTTCTTTGAGACAGCTGCCTCCAACGGTAATGGAGAAACTTGGGTTTGGCTAACTGTATATGGACCTACTTCTAACTGGCTTCTGTCACTTTTTAGTAGATTCGGATAAAATATACCCTTCTCAGATCTCTGAAATATTACTGGTTGTCAGCTTGACAGCATCAGACAGTTAGATCCACTATAGACTAGTCAGTATGTTAGCTGATAAAATAATGACTATCTACTGTTCAGGCACAAGCTCAAGGTTTTTAAGTTTATTTTGGTTGTCATCTAAGTACAAACTTAAAGGGCTTTTCATCAGGCCAAAGGCACCCCTGTCCAATCCATACCTAGCTCTCTGGACAGAAGAAAAATGTACATGCTTATAGCCCAAATCTGTAGTTTTTGCTAGGACTCAAAGTTATAAATATGTTCTTGCTGTTTGAACAGATATCCAGATATCTGCTTTTTCTGCACTGTGGGCTTCTATAAATAAGTTTTAACCTCTGTTCCTAGTTTAAATATGTCTTAAACAGGTTTCTGCTTCTGACAGACATCTGAGTACCAGTTGCTGACTTCAGACTGTTCTAAGTAGACTGCGAACCCTAGACTTGCTATGGATGTGAACTAGTCTGCTGATATGGACACCCCCTATCTCTGCAACAGTGTCTGCTAACCAGAAGCCCCTGATGGATTCCCCGTTGCCTAAATTCCTTTTTGCTTTTGACTAGCATTTCAACCTTCTGGGGTCCCTAACTTCGTCCCAAAGTCAGCAGGAAGCAGTTTGGAAAAGAATTTCGCCGTCCATTCTCCCTGGTTGAAATGCTAAGTCAAAGGGAACTTCCTTGCGTGGGGATGCCAGTACCTATCACTCCCTGATGGGGACACTAGAGACTGGGTCCTCCTACTCCCCCTAGCATACCCCTAGGCCATATGGGCTCACACCTTTTAAAAAAAACTTATAAAGACCAGAGGGACCATCCTACCATTCCCCATTCCTACCAGATCGGGGACACTGTCTGGGTCCGGCGTCACCAGACCTCAGCGCCTACCAGTTGTGAAACTGCCATGCAGCACAAGCTCACATTGTCTGAGGTCTCAGGAAAGGGGCTATGCATAGGCAGTACTGGTTTGACCCCCTGCGTCTCTACTACCGTTCTCAATGCCACTATTGACTTTTGTATATTGACAGAACTTTGGCCCAGGGTCACATATCACCAACCTGAATATATTTATAGGGTACTAGAGAAGTCAACCCGACATAAGAGGGAGCCAATATCCTTTACCGTGGCCCTATTATTAGGAGGGATAACAGTGGGGGCCATAGCAGCCGGCATAGGGACCGGAACCATTGCCTTACAGGGAATTAATCATTTTAAGCTTCTACAACAAGCCATGCACACGGATATCCAGGTCCTAGAAGAGTCAGTCAGTGCACTCGAAAAATCCTTAACATCACTCTCTGAGGTGGTCCTGCAGAACAGACGAGGGTTAGATTTATCATTTTTACAGACCATACAGGAATAATTAGAGACAGCATGGCCAAGCTTAGAGAAAGACCTAACCAGAGACCTTTGAATGAAAGATTTCATTCAGTCACAAGAGAAATGGGGGAATGAAAGGCCCGCTGCCTCTCTGTCTCCCCCCGCCTATGCTGATGCTGGGTGTTCTCTCTGGAGCAGCCGGGATGGGCTGGAGAGTGCAGCGCGGGGCGATAATTGTCCGGCAGCTGCTAGCTGCCGCAGAGCTGCCCTGCTTCACCTTCATCCTGCCCCCGCCGGCCTCCACTTCCCCCGGCTGCCGTTTTCCCTCCCAAGCCGGTTCACCCAGGCGGGGCTGCCCTGGCACCGCGCCGGGGCTGGGGCCGAGCACCCCTCGCCCCCACGCCCCCCCCGTTGAGAAACACTCCGTCCCAAGGTCTCCGCCCCCAAGGTCAGCCACCTGGGCGCGGAGGGAGGAATCAAGTCTGTTGTACCAGACACCAGACCTTGAGAATATGCTGATCTGGAATGGCTCTGTGCCTCATTTGAACCATCAAATAGAATCCCTGCTCCTAGCTTGCGCCTTTTTCCCTATATAAGGACCCCTTTCCCTTGGCTCGGCGCGCTTGGCCTCAGAAAAGCTAAGTCGCCCCGGGTACCCGCGTCTCCAATAAAGCCTCTTGTTTTTTACATCCAGTTCGTGGCCTCGCTGGTTCCTGGGTGTGTGGGTCTCCCTCTACGAAAGTATCCCTTCGGGGTCTTTCAACCCAATCACAAAAAGACAAACATGATATGTACTCACTCATATGTGGACCTGCTTTCTGATACATAGTAGTGACCATGCTTTATCAGAGCTGTTTTTAATGATGTTGCTCAGAATGGTTTCCTCCCAGATGATGACTGAGAAACTAATTTAAAAAAAAATGGTGCCAAGTATCACAAGAGTAACAGAAATGTGCTGTCTTCTGGGATTTTGGTTTGTACTTTTTTGTTGTTGTTTGTTTGTTTTTTGTTTTTGTTTGTTTTTTGTTTTTTTTTAAATGGAGTGTGCTGGATGTCTCTACAATTTTGTTCAAAGGACTACAGAACCTGGAAAAGCTGTTGCTGCTATTGATGCATAACATATTGCCATTATTTTTTTTATATAAATATAATATATACATATATATATATGCTAATTGAAACTCAAATATGTGATGAATCCAAGGTGTTTCAGTTAGTGCTCACCTGTGCATGCAAATTTGATTTCATCTTTCGTAAGTAGTAAAGTTATATGCAAAAAAAAAAATGGAGCCCAAGGTGATGACTGATGCTAGGAAATCTGAGAGCTGTTGTAGGATCCAATAGAGCTGAGGTTAAAGAACTCTGTGGCTGTTGTTCCTCTAAAAGCAAAGGACAAGGGCAGCAACCAGTTTGTAGCTTAGGATGTGAGCAGTGCTACAAACCACTTGTGTAAGAGCTTGCCAGACTCTTTCTCAAGTGGCATGTATGTTTCCAAAGGACACAAGTATGTAGGGTAGAAAGCAGCATGCACACATACACTTACATACATGCGCATCATTATTGATAGAAGTGCAGACAGCAAATGACTCCCCCAAGGCATGAGAAAATACACGTTTCTCAGGTCCAACTAAATGAAAATGGGATGAATTCTTGCCCCTGAGAACGGGACACTGATTCACTTATTATAAGTGAAAACATAGAGATGATCAAACAGCCTACTAATATCAGTGAAAACACTGTCCCACTGACATGCCATGATGGCAAAAGATTCCAAAGGGAGTGAGTCTAGAGAGTGGAATGAGCACACTGACCAGGAGAAAGGTGGGAGTATCTGTAATGGTTTTCAGTGCTCACAAGCTCCAATGTGACTTCCCGTATTTCATCATGTAGTTATCTGTGTATATATATTAGCAGTCTGCAAAGGGGAAAAAGTGTTACAGATAGCATACACCCCTATAACTAACATACTTACAATGTCGTTCAGGGAATAAAACCTTAAAATATGCAAACAACTCCAGGTCTAATGCTCTATTATAGTGGGAAATTACCAATACGGAGTCAGGTAAAAATATAAGGGTATTTAATAGGGAAAAGTATTACTTACAGAGCGACCTAGCCAGCCGGCGTGGCAGCAGTCTGTATGCAAGCCCAAAAGAGAGGCCGAAAGCAAAAACGCAGTCACCCTACGTCCACTGACCAAGCCCTCGAAAGCTTTCGAGGGCGTGGTCGGGCACATCTGTAGCCAGCCCCTAAGTAGGCGTGGCTACAGCTTCCCCTACAATTCCCCTTTTAGTCTAAAAGAGGATAAAAACTTAACAGTTTAAAGTATCCAAAATTAACAATCATAAAGGTAAAATATAAGAAGATACAACACTCTATGAAGTACAATTACAGGCCACTTATACCTATTTAATTATAAAATTGTGAATCTAATGTTCATTATTTCTTGAAAGCAAACAATATGATCTTACTAAAAAAATGTGAAATCCTGCATGTTAGTTAATTCCATTCTGTCGTTCCATAAAGTATACATATGTCAAAGGATTGTGTTGTGAACAATAGACATGTAATTTTAAAATTTTTATTATTTTAAATACTCATATTTACATATCCATTCCCCAATTCCCTCCCCCTCTCCCCCTTCTCCCATGTTCCCCACCCAACCTACCCCAACCCACCCCCCACGCCCCACCCCAACTCCTCCTCAGGGATAGTGAGGCCCTCTACCAAGGACCTTCAAAGTCTGTCATATTGTTTGGGGGAGGGTCTAAACCCTACTTGCTGTATCTGGGCTGCAATAGTATTCCTCCATAGGGAACCGGCTCCCAAAGTCCATTTGTGATCTAGGGATAAAGATTGGCTCCACTGTTAGAGGAGCCGTAGACTGTCTTGGGCTCCTAGCTCGTACCCACATTCAGAGGGTTTGGTTTGGTCCAACGCTCTTTCCCCAGCTTTATGACTAGGGTCTCCATTCTATCAGTAGGTCAGGTCCACTGTTTCTGCAGGTCTCTCCATCCCCGTCTTGGCTTCTTTGCTCAACCTTTCTCCCTAATAAAGGAACTATATCTAACAACAACAAAAAACAGACTACAGTGCTTCATTCCAAAGGAAAGCAGTTTTCACTGTGGAATTTCAGATACTGTGACAGGTTCATAGAGTAGTAATTAATGTAGCAATTACTCTTGTTTCCCCTAGAAATTCTCCAGAAACAATTACTCGTCTTGTCTGCAGGTAAATGACTTGAGTAACTCATGGTGGAAAGACAGCACTTTGCCCCATTGGTCTTCATTTGTCTCTCAGGACTTGTGCATCAGTATTCGTGACTTCCCATATTCTATGCTAAACTTGGTGTCTAAAATTATCATCCAACCATGTACCCAATGGATCATTTGCTTTTCAATGAGAATAATAGAGGGTCTGCAGTGTAAACAAGGATGAGAGTCAAGATATTTGAACCTGGAGCCTGGTCATTCAGAGGGACCCCACTGGGGAACTTGGTAACTCAGGGGCATCACAAAGCCCTTCTCCAGAGAAGCCAACCTCCAGAAGGACAGGACTCCAGTAAAAGAAGTTAAGAAGGGGCTATTGATGCAGTCTCCCCATACCTCTGTTTTGGGGTCTACCACCATAGAACACTGAAGTTCTCCTGGCTTAGCATGGATCAGCCTTGTCTTCTAGTTATTCTTAATTATAGAAGGCACATGTATCAATAGCTTAAGAAGTTTATTTCATATGGCACACATGTTCAGGCTACCTAGCTAAGTTGACCACATTATTTGAAGAATACCTCTCTTCATCACTATTCTATTCTATAACACCAAACAATTTAATTATAATTTCTAAGAAACATCCCCCCAAGTATACATGCTTCCCAGGGAACTTCCATTTCTTGAATAGCCTTAATTGTGCTTATTTTAACCTCAGAGGAAAATTAATTTCAAGGCTGTGAAGATTTAACTAATTAACAGTAAACTCCAACTCACCAGTAATTCATATGTGTTACACTAAAGAAAGAAATCAGAGCACTTCCCCTTAGTGTCATTTGCTCAAGAGCGAACTCAAATTTGAATTCTCCACTTCACTCTCCCCCTTGTCAGTTGTATGAGTTTGAGTCTGTGCCATAATTAGGCTAAATTATGGATCTATCCCTGAGTCTCTGTCTGCTTTCTCTTTTATTGAACAGCAGATAAAGCATCACATGGGAAAGGAATGAAGAATACTTTCCAGAAATCTTTAACAGCATTCTAAGTTGCTGACTCAAACTGACCCCAATTGACTCAAATAACAAACAGTACTACAAACTTCTTTGTTTAACAAGCAGCATCCAAACATTGTGTTTAGCATTTATGGCAGATATTTATCTTATAAGATTGCTCTCCACTGCTATTTTTGCTGTTTCCAGCAAATGATTATTAGAATACACATGGATTACTCTGGGTGAAGTGTATGGAACAGCACATAATTTAAGATTACAGCTATGCACTAGCTTAGGTTATAAAAGTTGATTATATGGGACATCCAAGACAAGTAAGATTGACTGTTACATTGTTCTCTTAAAGGCAAGTTAGACAAACAGGCTGTACACACAGTAGGATGGCAGTCTTGACTCTTAAGTGACCCAAGAATATATTAATAACTCAGTTGTGAGCTACAGAAGAAGCTCCACTATCTTAGAAATTAATAGATATAATGCATTGTCACACATGACCATTTAGTTGAACTACTTATAACCCTAAAGTTATTTACTTATGTCACTTTTATGGCAGGGGCCAGTCTATGACATGTGAACTGCAAGTACTCAGAACTCCTGCCTTACACCTAGAACTTCTGTTTCACCTTCCTGTTCATTATTCTGTTTTTCTTGTAATCCATCTCCTACTCTTCTTGAGGTCCACTCTACCAGTTGGCCATCTCTTAACCATTAACAAGAAACACATCTAACATCTTTCTAATCCTATTGAGTTCTTGAACAGAGACTAATATGTAGTTCAATTGGTACTGTGCCTGCTTACCTGGCATGAATTTCCCAGGAAGATGTGAACAAATGTCTCTTCATCCCAAAAGAGACACTAATGGAAGACCAAAGAAATAATTCCATCCAATTCCAGCTTGATGAATCAATGAGTTTATTGGAGTTACTTACAGAAACATGAATGAGAAGTTATTGATAGGAGCATGAGTAATTCAATATCACTTGCATTACAAAAATGAAAGCACCACCCAGTAATCCCAGGTAATGACTCTCAAAGACTGTATAATTCATTTCCTCCCTAATATACCATGCCCCTCAAAGTCACCTGTAGCCGTGGAAAAGTACCCGGTAGAAAGGAATGAATGATGAATGGCTGGAATCTTAGGTAAGAGTTTCATTACCCCTCCCACTTTCATTTTTATAGGTGATGCTTACAGTCTGTTATCACCATAGACTTAACTGTTGCTGTACTCGCTTGTTATTCATCTATTTTATTTTTACTATTTTTGTAAAATATTTTTATTATTGCTTGACACTTCCATAATTTAGATGATGAACTTTAGCCATTCTTACCCCTAACTCCCTCTATGCTTTTCTTTTATATATTTGAACCCTTTCATCGTCAAAAGTCTATATCCTATTTTTATTTGTTTCATTGGACCAAGGCATTCTGTGGGTCACTACAGCAATCTGCTCTATGGTGCTGATGGCCATTGTCTTAGTTATTTTTTGTGTGTGTGACTATGATAAAACACCATAACCAAAACTGCCTGTGAAAGAGTTCCTTTTGGCTTTTGATTTCAGAGGGAGAGTCTATAATGGAATAGAAGCATGTGGGTGGAACAGGAAGCTGAGACTTAATTTATTTAATTACACACAGGAAGCAGATAAAGCAGACTATGTGAGTGGCAATGCTATAAATTCTCAAAGCCTGCCCTCCTCCCACCCCCAGTATCACAGTTTCTTCAGCAAGGCTGTACCTGCTGAGAGTTCTATAATTCTCAAACAGCACCAACAACTTGGAACCCAGTGTTCAAATATGTGACCTTATGGGAAAAATTCCACATTCAGATCACCACAGTCATGTCATGTCTAAAGTTAATTTTGCTATAGTACTTTACCCCTTTCCCTGGCTCTGAAGTTTTGTCTTACTTTTCTTCTACATATTGTTTCCTTCACCTTAGAGGAGATGATATACACATGATTCTTTTCTTAAAATTTTGCCACAATAATAGTCACTTATTTTTAGTAGCTTCATTAGTGACAGATGTCTATACACTAGAGATGAAAGGGGTTTTTTTGAACAAAGGAAGACAAATGTAGTAGTAACATAATTGTTTAGAAGGTACTGACAGGCATATCACATCTACTTAATAAAACAATTGAAGTATGTCCTCCATAGGATGTATCTATCACTTCCTAGCCAAGTTTTCTGCCTTAGATTGTGTGTGTGTGTGTGTGTGTGTGTGTTCCCTACTGTATACTGAGACTTTAATGTGGATAGAAGTTTCTGTCCCACCCAGTCCCACAGCTGTTTAGTCTTAAATAAACACACAGTGGCTTATATTAATTATAAACTCTTTGGCCTATGGCTCAGGCTTCTTATTGGCTAGCTCTCTCTTAATTATTAACCCATTTCTATTTATGTATCTCCATGTGGTCTTGGCTTAACAGAGAATGGCTGGGTGTCCTACCTTCCTGGTAACTACATGGTGTCTTCCAGACTCCCCTATTTAATCTGTTGGACTAAACATCTTTATTCATCAACCAATAAGAGAAACATATGTGCACAGCATACAGAAGGACATCCCCCATCACCTTAATGTACTTGGAAAGTAGTTTACTGTACCAAAAACATTCAAGCCACTGTTACACCAACAGGTACATTTTGCCTTTTTTGCCGATAGGTAATCACTGACAACAAATCTCCAACACTCTACATAGCATCCTCCTATACTATAAATGCTAGCCAACAAGGAGTAAACTTTTGCCTCAGTCCCAGTTTGATTTCCCCATCAACAGAGCATGCAACATCTTACCAGTTAATTCTTACATACAACCAATAAATGGACCAATAACCTATATGGTTTAAGGATCCTAGACAGACAACAAAAAAATAGGGAGATAACTCATGCTTGGCATTCAAATTTTTATTTGTCATCATGGCTTCTGGGCATCTTCTTTCACACATGCAGGACACCTTCTTTTAATTCTTTAGCTTATGTTTTACTGTTCTTCCAGTTGCATTTGAAATGTGTGAGATAGTCAGCAGTTATTATTATTTCATGTCATGGACCTTTTTGAAAACAGAATGTGGGAAGAATTTCTGAAGTGCTACCCACTGCCATCCATTTGAAGTAGGGAGGAATTGGTCTTGGGACTCAACAACTAAGGGGAAAGATTTTAAAATGTTATCAAGCTCCAGTATAGACTTAGCTTTCTATTTTATACAGCTATCCCTATGAATCATGATTTATCCGTTAGCCACAGCTGGTGGCTAAAAGTCCTTTGTGATAGGCAAATAATTTCTACCTTTACAGGCTCCTACTTCCTTCAACCACACAAGACATCTCTTGACCACCAGGCAAAAATGAGCAATGTCAATATGCAGGATGTGTCTCAGCAACATTTCTGCCCCCACCACACTAGTCTGCACAGGAGGCATGTCTATGGGAGGATAATGCTCACCCATATGATAAGCTTAGTTTTCTTTTAACTGAAAGAATTTATCTGCATATCCATCAACTGATTCCCATTGTTTCAAGTGCTTTAGGGAATTTCCATGGGTTAAAACATTACTAGCTTCCCAAATCCACCCATCCCCAAGTATTCTGCACATCAGCAAAGGAATAACAAATCTGCAGGTGACTAGGAAACCTCTGGTCTTCTGCAGGGAGCCTTGGCTTGCCTGTTCAGAAAGCAGGTAAGGTAGGTGTTATCCTAGGAGAGCTCCTTCAACAATAAGAATCTCTTCATTCGCAAATATTATATTCCATCAGGAACCTCAATAAAACAACTAAGACCCTATACCTATCCAGAAATCTCTGCTACATTAATCTCTTTCTTAACTTTCCTATGAAAATAATATTATCAATTTCACTGAACTGGATATCAAGCCTCACTTCTCTCGTGCTCAGTTCTCTTACTATAAATTTTATATCAATTTTCCTATCAGTATGCATCATCATACCTAGCATAGGACATGCCCTATATGTGAGCTACTTGGACAGATAACAATATATTCTCTGGTCTGTCAGCAATTTGGGGACATCCTTGTACTTCTTTTACAGACCACATTTGTCAGGGAGGTAGGTATTATACTTCATAAGACATAGAGAAAGATAGTTTCTACAGGATTTTCTTCACAACCTACCTTGCTTTCCCTCTAGATAGACAGCTTAGTCTCAGTTGTGTGTTTCTTCCTCCATAGGAATAATCATGCAACTGTTGACACAGCATGAAGGCATGCCATTCTGTATTACATGAAAAGATACTGGGCTTGGCCCTGCAAATGGTCCTCTCCTCAACTATAGTTGCCTAACTTCTCACTCATAGGTAAGGCCATGCAACTGATCTTTCTAAGTTCATATCACGTCCACATTTGAGAACCAACTTGTTGTGTGAATACTCCCAGAGAGATGTAAGTAAGTCTATTCACTCCAGATAGGACATTGACAGTAAAACAAAATAATAATTCCATTCAAGTCCAGCTTGGTAAAACAATGAACTTAACTGATCCTCGTTAGAGGAGCGTGGGTGACACATCACCAAAAAGTTCCATGCAGCATAGCAATGGCCTCATGAAAGTTTACGTTCTGTTATCTGTCAACCTATTTCTTGTATCTCTAGTGCATCCCAATACCACATGCAGCTGTGGGCAGTTGGATGGCTGAAATCTCAGATAATGGTCATGTGACCCTCCCATTTGCTTCTATGAGAGAACATTAATAGTCCTGTTAACATTACCATCCATCTAGGTACTGCTGTGTGGTTTCACTTACTCCATTGCCATGATTACTAAATCAAGGTTTAGGTCACCATGGCAATCCCTGCTACATGATAACAGCGGACAGGTTAGACCTGTAGGAAGTCATTTCACTATTACACATTTTCTAAATGCTGGACACCATATGATATGTTGGAATACCCAGAAGTGTATAAACATGATATCTAACTTAGTTAGTTGCTTTCTGTTAGAAAAATAATGGGGAAAAAAGTCTTCTGCCAAGTTAGAGGAGCGCTTTTGCAGTAATCAAATTTTAAGTTCCTATTTCAGTGGAAGGATAGCTGTATAAGGACAAAATGTAAAAAGATTTATAACTCAAAATCTATTGGAGGGAAGTCAACAGAAGTGAACAGGGTCAAAACATACTGCCTCAAGGTATAAGAAACTATGCAGTCAGACCATAGATGGGACTATGCTGGGAGGCACCTAGAAAAAAATCAAATGTTTTTAAATGGTTTTAGCATGTACTTTCCTTTCCAAATACAAGCAACAGTATATTCCCCTGTTAGGGAGAAAAAAGTCAGGCAATGAAACAATTACAGGGAAAATAGAGCAGTGTGTTTGTTTACAGCATACAAACAATGTTGTAAATGTTCTTGGGTTTAACTGGGGCAGTATGAATTCAAGCATGGAAAAGAAAAGACCAGTAAAACGCCCCTACTCTTCTGTGATACCGTAATACTTTATTTTGTTCTAGTACACACAATTTCTCACCCACAGTCCTACTTGAGATATTTATGGCAGAAATAGACACAAGTCTCTCATTTCTATTGCTTTTACTTTTTATCTTCCCTATCCTGGCCATGAATAAAGCATTTATTCACCATAGCTTTCTGCTTAGAATAACCTTGGTCAATAACACTCTCTCAATAGTTTTGCTGTCTTCTGCTCTTAAGGTCATCTCAATTCCCATCTCAGGGACACAATGCAGATTTCATAACTGGTCTAATGGGCTAACCTCACTGAGCAGAAAATCAGGATATTCTTATGTACAGAAAACTAGATGACTGTGTCCCTGGACTAGCAGCAGCATAGCCAGAGGCACAGCTCCTTGGTGCTGTCTGCAACAACCTTTGCCCAGGTGAGGCCAAGACTCTTGCCTGTGTTACAGGAAAGAATTTCAGGGTGAGGCTCTATGAAGCAAACCTGGAGTTTATTAGGAGATTCTTTTAATGTAGAATCAAGAACAGCATTAATTGAAAAGGACTGCACATATCCAAGTATGATCCTGGGCTTCTCAACAGAGACATGCTAAGTGTGTTGACAATGTATTGTGTAAAGTTGGGTGGCTTCTGAAGTCACATCCCAGGGGATTGCTGAGGTGATTTGTTTTCTTTTGCTAGACTTGTTTCTTCATTTTTGTAAGTGTGATCTTGTAATCCAGAGGTTACAAGAGTCAAAGGAATCATAGGCCACAGGGGACTGAAGACATACATTTTCACTGTAAACGAAGTTTATAGTCTTCTCTATGAGATTCCCAGAAAATGGTGGATTCAAAGGTGTGAAAGAAGGGTGCACCATGTGGATTTAGGCCTTCAGGATGGCTCATTTTAATATTTGTGTTCAAAATAGGTCTATATAAGAAAGAATCTTATTTCTATGCAGGCAATCTTCACAGAAAAAAAAATGTGTTAATAAAGCTGGAATTCTTGACTCTTCACTGAGACTTCAACCAGACTTCAGAATGAGGGTTTTTTCCCATCTCCATGTTCCCTTCATTTTTCCCTGTCCTACTCTGCCTCACCAGGAATACTAACCTACCACTCAAGGCTTCACACTACCTCTGCTGCATCACGAGACTGACCCATTTCAGTTACTTACTCTGTGTTTGCTTCCAGCACACTGCCTGAGGCAGGTGACACGTTTCCTATTTCAAAATAGCCTATAGGTTTATTGATGTAAACAGCATAGATTTCCCAGGCTGACAGTCTTTGTACAAACTATATCTTCTTCTTGTGACTCAGTTTCCCCAACTAGAAAGAAAGGCTGCTGTGAGTCTTTATCTGTCCTGTCCGCTAGCTCCCAAATCACGACACAGATACTTATTATTAATTATGAAAGCTCAGCTGATAGTGTAGGCTTGTTTCTAAGTAGCTATTATAACTTACACTAACCCATTTCTATTAATTTACATGCTGCCATGTGGCTCAAAGGTTGTTACCTCATCTCCTACATGTCATGCTTTTTCTAAGTCCCCTTGTGACATCACCCTTTTTCTTCCCAGAGTTCTCTGTGCCTAGAAATCCTACCTATTGACCATTTGGCTTTTTATTAAATCAATCAGAGTGACTTATATTTACATCGTATAAGCAAATATTTGGAAACAAAAGACTTCCTTTTGAATAACAGGTTTGGAAGCATTTCTAAATGTTTTAAAATTGACTTTGAAAAACCATAAACAAAAGCAATGTTTCGATTTTTCTTCTCCACTCTGGTTTTCTCCTCTTTTAAAAACATTTATTAGAGAATTTCATCCATGAGTACACCACATTTACATCATTGAAACCCTCCCTCTCCCCCTCCAGCTCCTCTCAAATTCATGACCACTTCTTCTGTCATTATTGTTGTCATGGTTTTATCTTCTTAATCAATATATTCTTATTCCAAATAATGCAGATTGTTTCCGGGTTAATTAGATAGATGTGCTAAGATGGATTTCATGAGAGAGATCCTTTTGCAAGGCTGACTACTTGCAGAAGAGGAAGCTGGGATAAAAGGTTCAACAGCAAACCACAGAACAAATGAAAATTCTTATAGACATGAGGCAAGAGTGTCTGGGCTTAGAGGGGAGGGATGTCTGAGCCTACAGGAGAGAGACAGCTGAGTTCAGCAGGTTAAGGAAGTACTAGAAGAACATGAGGCATGCCCGATCCCCTCTACAGGGGCAGAATCTGGGAACTATTGTAAATTGATTTCTTAAATTTCAAGACAGCTTGGAATCATCTTGATTGTTTATTAAAATGTAGATTGTTCAACTCTGGGTTCTGATTGAGTGGGTCTCAAGCGGATCCTGAGAACCTACATTTCTGATAAATTTCTATAAGCTGACATTCCAGGGACAACACTAAGAAGGACAATGCTAAAAGGCAGGGATGAACCTTCCAGAGCCTGTCTCACATTAACCTTAAGACAGAAGTGAACAGTGTGTCTGAAGGAACCAGCTCCCTATTTTGACAGCCATAACAGCCTAACACGTGCTTGCCTGACCTTGCCTTGGTCACTAGGAGGTCAGACGCCTGCCTTGTGGCAAGGAACCAATCAGAAGTTAGATGGTGGTGCTGTGCTTTACGGCTCTGGGTGTGCTTTACGGACAAGTGCACAGCAATGACACGGAGAGCATAGCAACAACCCTGGGAGGGCCTATGGGCCATAACAACCAGTTGACCAATCAACACAGGGCAAGTCCTCCAAGTCTGGAAGCACACCAATCCTGAGCCTGTGTGTACCCCTAGACACTTTCCTTATGCTGTCCTATAAGATCTCTGTCCCGTGGGATCTTGGGGTCTTTTCCCAGCCATCCACCATGGTGGATGGATGAAAGGCCCGAGCTAATGGGGTTAGCTCGTTAAACAACTGCAATAAAGCCTCCTGCTGTTTGCATCAAGCTTTTGCCTCCACCTAGTGATTGGGGTTGCAGCAGTCCTGGGCCAAGATCCTGGGGACCTGAGCCTACGGGGGTCTTTCATGTCCTCCTCCTAATTCTTAGAAAATTACTGATGAATGGATCTTCAAATCTTCATTGAGAATAGGTAAAAACAAAGATAATCTATAAGCAACTAAGGTACCTAGTCCTAAAGTACGGTTCAAGAAATTAAGACCACAGAATTGACTACCAGGTTAATCATATATACTAATAAAAAAATCTTCCTAAAATGATCACAAAAGAGATCCAAGTTTAATTTGCAATCCTCTGAATTCTCCAACTATTAGACAAATAAATTATATAACAGTCTTCAAATTATGATCATTGCCTATGTCCATTCATTTTTCAAGTATTGCTTTTAAAACTTATTTTTTTGTTTGTTTGTTTTTGAGACAGAGTTTCTCTACATAGCTCTGACTGTCCTGGAACTCTTTAAATACATACTTTGGATCAAATATTATGACACACATGATCTTAGCCAAAAGACTGAGGAATGATTATGCCAAGAGTTAGGGCAGGCCCTGGAGAAAACTGAGAACGACTGTCTCAAGAAGATTTTAGACTAATATAAAAAGGCAACTCCATAAAGGTAGATATAACAGCTGACATCAGTTTAAATATTGAGCTGTGAAAATTGCTTTAGTTTTAAGTCTGTTGATGTTCTCCAGATACCAGTGGCAGCTTATTTTCACTTTTGATAAGTTAGGAATCGGCAGCTCTGAGACAAAAATTGACTTGGCCATTTTCACTTGTCTGGCAAGTACTTGAGCCAAGATACAACCCAGGCCCTAAGATGCCAAAGTGTGTTCTTGGCCCAGCTCTGACTCAGTCCTCCCAGTGCCTGTGGTGTATAAAGACACCAAGGAACTGAAACTGAGAGGGCTCCCATCCAGGAGTCTGGGAGCCCAAAGAAGAAATTGAAGATAATGATTATGGGACAAGGAGGAAGAGTTCTGCCTTGAACAGACAGCAAAGGACAAAGCTAAAATTTTCCCCTCAAAAGCACATTCAGCCATATTTCTTTTTTAAAAAATTTCTACACTATAAAACAACTAAAGTTTTAAACCATAAGATTCTCTTCAGACAAATGCACAGATATAGTTGGTCAGTCTCAAGGATGCATCTGATAATTACACAAAGAAAATATGCCAAAAGAAAAATAGCTTCCATACTCCTGACACTTTATTTAGTTGACTAAACATAGAGTATCAAGCTTATAAAATGCCCATGAGGTGAGCAAAACTCCTTGAGATGTATAAAGAACATTTAAGAAGAAAAAGTAAAAAGAAAAAAAACCAAAAACAAAAACAAAAAAACCCAACTATTTTGAGATATATTCATGGCCCCTAGTAATTCAGATAAATTACATTACTTTACACAACAGGATAATCACATACAGCCATTATTTCTTGATCAAATATATATGATGCCATTTCTTCCAAATTCCCAGTGTGTTAGCTCTGAAATTCACACAGCTACCTCACTACACTTCTAAATTTCCCGGCTTTATTATTTTTACATAATAGGCAGAGGGGACACACTTTAAATCTACAACCACAGGATCCTGGAAAGGGGTTACGCCCCTGTACAAGATAATAGGCATTTAATAGCACATGCCCCGTCTTTCCTGGCCTTTTTGTTCTTTTTCTGTGAGAAGAAAAATGAACTCGCCTTGTCTCCCCTTAAGAATACACTACTTCAGAAGAGGGAAACAAATGCTGGTCTCAAGTGACCCTAAAGTAGCCCATGCTTTATCTGAAGGTGAGACCTCCCTGAAATTTCAGTACATAATGAGCCTGATTATTTCTTATGCAACAGGAACAACTACAATGAATGTCCTTTCCAATGCCAAGGCCTCTGAAGGTTAGAAAGAAATAGGGACAGAGGCCAGGCTTGGTTTCATAAACATAACTATAACACAGGAGTTCTCTTGAAAGGACTGTGACCTTGGAGCCAGGCTTTTCAAACCAGTGTGGTGGAGCAATCATACCCTGTCAAACCACACCCCTCCTTTAAATGTAAAAGGTACAGGATATCACAGTATTAGGCTTTCATGTTGCAGAGGCAGAAAATAATCACGACTCAATAATTAATGGAGCAAATAAAACCAAATACTATTGTTGCCTCATTTTACAGCTTAGATAAAACCATTTGAAGATAGTGAGTTAAATGTTCAAATAATTGCTGATAAGAAAAGCTTTAGCTAAAGGGGAAGAAGAGGGGGAAGAGAAGGGGGGGGGAGGCAGGAAGAAAACACCTTGCCCATTCTGTGGTGTCCTGGCACTTAGTGGCATGAAGCCAATGGCAGGTAGTGGTACTGTAAGACCCCCGGAAACCTCAGGCTTCCGGGGGCCTCAGCCCAGGACCGAGGTCACCCCAATCACCATGCAGAGTCGAAAGCTTGATGCAAACTGCATGAGGCTTTATTGTTGTTTAACCAGCTAACCCCATGTTAGCTTGGGTCTTTCACCCACCCACCATGGCAGATGGCTAGCAAAGACAGCTGGAACCGGATGCATAGAGATCTTGTAGGGCATCGTAAGGGGAGTGTCTAGGGGTATGCACAGGCTCAGGATTGGTGTGCCTCCAGGCTTGGAGGGCTTGCCCTGTGTTGATTGGCCAATTGGTTGTTATGGCCCATAGGCCCTCCCAGGGTGGTTGCTATGCTCTGAGTGTCATTGCTATGCACTTGTCCGTAAAGCACACCCAGAGCCGTAAAGCATAGCACCACCAGCTAACTTCTGATTGGTTCCTTGCCACGAGGCAAGCACCTGACTTTCTAGTGACTAGGCCAAGGTCAGACAAGCACGTGTTCAGCTGTTATGGCTGCCGACAGGGGCAGGCATCTGACCTTAGTGACTAAGACAAGGTCAGACAAGCTGTTATGGCTGCCGAAATGGGGAGCTGGTCCCTTCAGTACCTCATAACCTCTCAGGAGGGCAAGTAGGATGTTTTCCACATTGAGATTTTGTTCAGGCGCGTGCTCAGTTGCTTTGGCCTTTGCCAACTTGCAAGCATGTTTAGAAGAAACTGGCACGTCAGATTTTCTAACACAAAAGCCAAAACCACATCACCACTATAACCCCAACTGACAGCAACCAGTACCATCACCAGGAGCCAGGGGCTGCTGCAGCTTGGCCCTGAACTCTACAGAATGGGGAAGTTGAAGCTGCGCAGGATTGGCTACTCTGCTGGGTGCTTGCATTTCTGGGGCTGCATCCATAGATGAGCCTCTGTTCTCTTTTCTTTTCCTGTAACTGCTTGGAAGTGGCTGTCCTGTTTGTGCAGAAACACGCAGGATGATTGTCAAGCTTTTCTTTCTCTTGGTTGTAATTTTGTTTCCTCCTACAGTACCACAGTGCAGCTATGCACTGTTATTTCCCAACCTTTGTGTTAGGCCAGTGCTGGTTCTTAATCTGGGGGTCATGAACAATTTGGGGGTGAATGAGTCTTTCCCATAGGTTGCCTAAGACCGCTGGAAAACACAGATATCTGCCGGGCGTTGGTGGCACACGCCTTTAATCCCAGCACTTGTGAGGCAGAGGCAGGTAGTTTCTACACAGAAAAACCCAGTCTCGAAAAACCAAAAAATCAAAAAACAAAAAACAAAATCCCACAGATATCTACATTATGATTCATAACAGTAGCAAAACTAGTTACGAAGTAGCAATGAGAATAATCTTATGATTGGTTGTCACCACAACATGAAGAACTATATTAAAGGCTCACAGCATTAGGAAGGTTGAGAACCACTGCCTTAGGCAGATGCCTGCTACTTTTTAACTTGAGGGGTGGGGCTGCAAATGAAGGACCTTTTTCCACTGATCCTTTTAATCTCAGTTGGTTGGGGGAGAGGAGTATTTGATTTTAGGGTCATAGAAGCTCCTTCCCAAAGCAAATCCAAATGTTGATATTATCCTGATTCAGACACTGAAGGTAATTTCTTTCCTGTAGAACTTTAAACTTGTGTACTAAGTACGATTACCCATCACTTGCATTAGTAACCCCAGTAATTCTAAAGCCTAGCTATGTAATTTGGTATATTTCTGGGATAGTAAAAGAAAAACATCATTTAACTTCTTGTTTGTTTCAGTGGAATGCTCTTACATTACTAGCATGAAAATGAAATGACCTTGCTGTCCTGTTTTTGGTAGTTTGAGATGATAGTAATTTTGAAGGTTTTGGGTATGTGTTAACATAAAAGTTTTCACTGCCTAGCAGTTTATAATAAAAATGAAAATGTTCTGAGTATCTGTGCTATTCAGGATTCAGTCTAACCTCCAGCAGCATTCCTCCGTGGTGTGGAGTTACTGCCGACTGCCCAATTTGGGTCTGCTTTTAAAAACACAGTGATTGTGTGTTTCTAAAGATGTTTATTTCTTCAGTCTTTAAATATCTTAACATCCCAGCCTTTTCTTCCTCTATTTAAACTAACATTGATTCAGGGCTGGTTTTCTACTGTTGTCAATGGAGAAACACAAGAAGAACTGGCCCCTGGGCCTCCCAGAATATGTATTTTCTGTACTTTAAAATGTGAGTTTAGTTTCTTTGCAAAAATGTAGCACATGGTATAAATAATTCTTTCCAGACTTGTCTAGCAGCTTTAATGAGGCAGACAGAATCCCCAGGTAGTTTATTGGCTGTCCTCCTACAGTTCTCCCTGAGGTGGGTTCTCAGCACTGTAACAGGGAGTTAGTACTGAAGTCATTTATTCTGAAGGTCTTTCATTCATCACTGACTACTCTGTCTTAAAAACCACCAGAACATTGAAGAGATTCGAGCAGCAGTACTTGGTCTCTGACTTTCAAAGTGCTCTGCCAAGTGGATCTCACCTGACATTTCCCATGAGCCTATAGTCAAATGGCAGCTGTGACTAGGATCCTCCATGATTTGTTTGGTCACATGATTGGGGTGGGTTGGAAGACTTGAACATGATCTGACAGAAATAGGCTTTGAGGGTTTCTCATGGTCGCTCCAAGGTAGGAACTGTAACTATAGGGAGAGCCAGGATTCCCATGTGGTAGATGAGGATTTCAGAGATCTGTGTCCTGGAGGACAATCAAGCAAAACTCAGGAGTCAGGCAGTAAGATTCCTACATTTTGTTGAACAAGAATATAAAGAAAGAGTTGCTCAGGTTAGGGGAGGGGGCAAGTAACACAGAACCCAACTTTTAAGTTAGGGAGTGTCAGTGTCACATTGGAAGAAGAGTGAGATTTTTCTTTCCATCTTCATGAAATACACACAGAAATTCTTGTGACATTTGAAATCAAATGGTGTTAGTAGCATAGACTGGGTTTTCACTTACAACTGTAGTGCTTGCTCTCTGTGTCCGATATAGGGCTTGATCAGAATATTTGCTTGCCGAGAATTTATGGTCTTGGTTCTAAAAGGAACTAAGTCACAACTAGGCTCTTAGTCCTCTTCTAATATACTATGTTATGTGAATAGTGTGAACCTCTCCATGCTTTTATTAACCTGGGAAACAAAGACCACATTAGCTTCCCTTACTGTATCATCTTCTTAACTAACTCTTGAGTTCATGGGCCACACATGCTAAAAGGATAACCCTAAAATGATGATAGAACTGCATTCCCTCTGCTGCTGGTCCACTTGTAGAGTTTCAGAAATTCCCTCTCTAGTCAAATGATATTTGTCAATGTTTGAGAGTTTGTAGGAGGGTTTACTGTTCCCTCCCTGCAGCCTCTGAAGGTGATGGTAGGAGGATGCTACCATGCTCAAATGGGGGAACCACTAGATCACCACTAGTGTGAACCATTAGTGTTATATTTAAACAGAAGTAATATGGCTTAGGCTCCCCAGGATAACCTGGGGCTGGGATAAAACACCATCCTCCTTTCAAAGCCACTTATTTAAGGTCATCTGCCTGCCCTGCCATCAAGCTTCTCTTACTACAGGAAGAACTTCCTTCCAGTAATACCTTTCCTTTTCCATGTCAGTAGAAACAAATTCTGCAGCAGTGCCTCACCTCTTCTGCAGGTGTGGTCAGTCTCGATCTCTATATTAACTTCATCTTCAAGCCAAAGCCAAATGATCAGGCATGTAACTAAAGTGACTCTGTTGTCAGGTAAGAGAGTACCTTGATCAGTTAACCATGTTGTCTCCCAACAGTGCAAGAGGAAGGAGATAACAAGAAATCTCAGTTAGAGGAATGTGTTAGCCAAGGATACAAACTACTTGAAAATAATACACTACAAACACTGTTAATAAAGTATGTGAGGAAAGCTGAACTTCAACACAGAAAGTAGCAGCACTGTTGCTTGACTTGGGCTCCTAAGCACTCAGGAGCTCATTCCTGTGTCATTCCAGTCAATTTATATATTGTTCAAATGACTCATGAAACATCTGGAGAGCCTTCCTCTGCCCTGCTCAGAGACACCTGAGGCCTGGGGACTGCTCAGGGGGTGAATCTCATCCCGACAGGATCCAGCCTACCCAGAGACTGCCTAGGCCCCGTATCAGTCCTGAATCCATCACAGGTAGAGGAGAGATATCAGAGTATTGGACCTGTCAGTACCCACCAGAAGGGAACCTTATGAACATTGTTGCAAAATACTCAATAAAATACTGGCAAATCGAATCCAAGAACATATCAGAGAAATCATCCACCATGATCAAGTAGGCTTCATCCCAGGGATGCAAGGATGGTTCAACAAATGAAAATCCATCAATGTAATCCACCATGTAAACAGACTGAGAAAGAAAAGCCACATGATCATCTCACTAGATGCTGAAAAAGCCTTTGACAAAATCCAACACCCATTCATGATAAATAACTTCCCCACTGGGGCCTATGAAATCCTTAGTCACATGTACTGTACCCTGACTTACAGTATAAAATATGAGTTCCCTTCTATGGAATAGGTCTTAAATCCAATCAGAAAGCAGTTGATGGTACAGATAAGAGTCAAACTATCATTTCACCTTGTGGCACTTCTTGCCTAGCATGTTGGTATGGAGTATGCAGGACCATAGATGGAAAGGGCTTCTGTGAGAATGCTGGCATGATAAGAGCCAGTTGAGAAAGACAGCTCATCTCAATGTAAATGTGGTTTCCTCAGGTTCTACAGCCAAAGCTGACATTCAACCAATAACTGTAACAGTAGCTTTTATGTCTTGTGGGACCTCAGGGTAGCCTGCCTCTGGAACTGGGGTTTTCATTTAATAATCTATGGTTTCCTGGAGTGCCTTTTCACACTCAGAGAACACCTTCATTAAAGCTCCTTAACTGGTATATTTATTGGGGTTGAGATGCTTTTTCAAAATCTTTAAGACATTCAAGGGTTAGCATTATATAATTAAACCTTGTATATGGAAGATAAGCAGATCACTGAAGGATTATTTCTGCATGCTATAGGCAAGTGCCAATGGTTTTGGGATATTAAAACACAAACATTAGCAGTGCCAGCACAGAAGGTGCATATTTCATTAGTTGTATCAATGTTGGCTACAGCATCATGGTAGTTACTACAATGTCATGGGAAGTTACTACCCCATATAGACCTCCATAGCCATTTTCCCAGTCAGCTCATCACATGCATAAACACACACACACACACACACACACACACACACACACACCCTCACTCTTGATGTTATTCGGGATACGTAGCTCTTCTCAAGCCTAGCAGAAATAATGACAACAGTTTAACTTGTTGTACCTGCCACAGGAGTCAGCATTCCAGTTCTGACAGGCTATGGTTTAGCACTGCCGCTCTTGATTTTCTATCAGATACACTGGGTACTGAAAGGGCCTCAGGCTGGGCAAACAATTTCCATTCCCAGTATGTTTGGAGTAAAGAAGTTTACAGTTTATTCTAGGGGCAGTGGTTTTCAATCTGTGGATTGTGACCCCTTTGGGAGTTTGTATATTGGATATTTAAATTATGGTTCCTAACAGTAGCAAAATTATAGTTACAAAGTAGCAACAAAATAAATTTATGGTTGGGGGTGGTCAGCACAACATGAGCACCTGTATCAAATGGTCACAGCATTAGGAAGGTTGACAATCATTGCTCTAGGGAGATAACTGTCCACTCCTATAACAAGCACAATTCTTTTTATAAACACTAGTTTATCATTCATATTTTTCTGCAAACCATTGCTTAGGTGCTAAAGCCTTGCAAAAGCTCATAACACAGTATTGAACTCTCTTACAAATTTTCCCCCAGGAATCCCAGCTCCACACAAATCTGGACACATTTGCCTTTGAGTGGCCTGGGCAGCACCCTTTGTCTGCTTTGCCCTTCGGTTGCCTCTTGATTGCTTTAGTCATTTATGATTCTGAGTCACAAGCTAATTCAAGTCTTTCAACTCTTCCAGAGGGGTACCTCCTGTCACTTCTGCCTGACTTTCTCCGTTTTTATTTTCCAGTTCTTCACATGGACTCCCATTCTGGATCCCAGAAAGGGCACCTTGACACAGATGTAATTGGTATTCTCTTTCAAGTTCATCCTGTCAGTTGTAAGAATCAGCAACCCAACTCCTCCGTCTCATCCTCCCTCAACTTTCCCCATCAAATCAGAAACCAATACTGAGAATAGTATCTATATTCTCCCTTAAATTGGCTAGTTCTTTCTTGGCAGATAGCTGAGACTCAGTTGTATATCATATCACCCACAGCCAAGACAGCTACCACAGCCTGCTTACAATTCTGTGCCACACATACCACTATGAGGACTGTACTATGTTGTCCAGTCCACCAGCAATTCCTAGAACATTCTTGTAGTTGCGAAGTGAACCATATTCATCAAGGAGGCACATCATAGCTTCTTAAGTGCTGAGATCACAGGCCTGTGATGGGGATTTCCTTCTGTATGCTATGAATATATGTTTCTTTTATTGGTTGATGAATAAATGCTGATTGGCCAGTAGCTAGGCAGTAAATATAGGCAGGATTACTGGACTTGGAGAAGGCTGGAAAGAGGAAGGCAGAGAGGAGTCACCAGAGAGATGCCATGTAGCCACTGAAGGAGTAACACTCCAAAGCATTATGGCTAAGCCACAGCCTTATGACAATACATAGTTTAATAGAAATGGATTAATAACTCAGAGAGAGAGATAGCCAATAAGAAGCCTGAGCCATCAGCCAAACAGTTTCTAATTAATATAAGCCTCTGTGTGCCTGTTTGGGACAACATGGGGCTGCGGGATCAGGATAGACAGAAACTTCACCTACAGGCACATGCCCACAAACCTGGAGTTATATATGTCTTAACATTAAGAAATAAAATAGGCTGGACCTGGTAGCATGTGCCTTTAATCCCAGCCATGAAAAGGCAGAAGTAGATGGGTCTTTTGAGTTCAAGTTCTCAGCCAGCCAAGGTATGTAGAAAGATCCTATTAAGGGAGACAGAGAGACACAAAGACAGAGAGAGAGAAAGAGATAAAAACAAAGAAAGACACACACACACACACACACACACACACACACACACACACACACACACACACACACAGAGGCACACAGAGAGAATGAGGGGAGAACTATGTCCTTAATAATACCTCTTTATTTTGGTTAATTGTGAACTGAATTTCCCTCTAGAGACAAGTACAACTGCCAATAGATTTTGATTTGAGAAAAAGTATAAAAGAGTTGCTACCAACTTTGTATAAAGAGTAATTTATGCCAATTTAAAAAACAAGAGGAACACCTGAAACAAAAGTGAAAAGTTTTCTGGTTCATGAGAATTGACCTTACTCAGTTACATTATAGGAAAGTCAAGTGGGCTGTTTCAACGTATATGGTTTTGACAGTCAGGTGCCCTTTAATAATGTTCTGCTAGTGTTCTTTATAGATATGCATACTGTTTGTATTTGCATATGTGTATATAATGTGTAATAAGCATGTATTCTATATGAGTTCCTTAGCTCATTACAACCAAATGAGACAGCCACAGCCAGAAGTCAAACTGTACCTTAATTTCAAGTCTAGACATTTTTAGCTAAGCAATTCTGTCTGCTGGTGTGTTTATCATTTGGTAAGAAATTATTTATTGAATACCAATATGAGCCAGGAATTGTTCTAAATTTTAGCGTAGAACTGTTCAAGAGAACAGGAAAAATCTCATATCATGTGATGTTAGCAGAAAGCTGGCAGGGGAACAGAAATGAAAAGTTCATTTGGAGACATGAAAAATAAATCTGCATTAGGAAAGAGTGCCATCAGCAACCCTGTCTCAGATGCTCAGGGCTTCAAGAATGTTCTTGGTGATGAGCCTGGCATTTGAATAGAGGAGCAAACCTGAAGGATTTGTATGAAGATAAAATGGGGGTGGGTGAGTGGAGGTCTGTAAAGCTGGGAAACTGGATGCTCTCCTAGCCAAATAGCATTGAAGGCTTGCCTGCCAGTAACTTGATAATTAACTTCCTGCAGAGAAATGCACTCTGTTTAATCAACTAAGATCTACATGAGTATGTACTCATTCATAAATGGATAGCAGACATAAAGCAAAAGATACCCAGTCTACAATCCACAACCGCAGAGAAGCTAGACCTCTCTTCCAGAAACAGATGGAAGCAGATATAGAAATCCACAACTAATCAATGGGCCAAGCTCCTGGAATTCAATCAAAGTGAGGGAGAAGCGATAATATGAACAAAGGAGTCAAGACCACGATGGGGAAACCTACAGAATCAGATGACCTGAGCTAGTGAGAGATTACCGACTCAGGTCTGACAAATGTGGAACCTGCATAAGACCTAACTGTACTCCCTTAATATAGGTGAAAATGGTGTGACTGTGACAATATATGAGGCTACTGGCAGTGGGTCCAAGACCTAACACTAATGCACAAACTGACTTAGTGGAGCCCATTCTATATGGAGAGATACCTTGCTCAGCCTATACACAGGGGTGTGGAGGTGGAGAGGTGCCTTGGTCCTGCCTCAAAGAGATGATAGGACAGACTTAGAAGACATCCTATGGGAGGCCTTACCCGCTTCATGGAGCAGATGGGAGGAGGGTGGAGTAGAGAGAGTAGGAGGAAAGGAGGGAGGGGGAACTGGGATTGGAATGTAAAAAATTAATTAATTAAAAAAATCTACATGAGGGAAGTAAAGACACACCTATCCCCTGTATAGAAGGAAAACAATGAGAGCTGCTAGGATCACTACCTCCCACTGCCATAGCCTTTTATTTTCATTTATTTAAAAAATTAACCAAATATAATTATGTCACTCCAATCATTCCCTATCCTTTTTCCAAATCTTCCCATATCCCCTGTTTCTAACCTCTCCCATATCCCTCACTCCCTCTCAAATTGATGTCTTCTTCTTCTTTTATTATTACTGTTACATATGTGTGCACACACACATGAATATAGAAAATCAACCTGCTGTGTCTGTTTAGTGTGACTACCATGTGTATGATTTCAGGGCTGACCTCTTTGTGTTAGATAAGCAATTGGGAGTTACCTAATACCAAGGGAGACCTTGGTAGGTTAGTCTCCTCCTCTCAACAGTCATTAGTTGCCTATAGATCTTTTTAATTGTTGAAAATAGATTTTTTTCATACAATATATTCTGACTATGGTTCCCCCTCCCTCTACTCCTTTAAGTCTCTTACCACCTCCCCTCCCATTCGGATCTACCCCCTTACTTTCTTTACAAACATATGGACATTTAGGAGATAATAATACAATAAAAATATAATAAGGTAAAACAAAAACAAGCAAATCGCAATCAATAATACAGAACAAACACAAGGAAAGGAGCCCAAGGAAAGCCACAAGAAATAGATATAAATGTAAAGAATACTTGTTTGCATACTAAAGAATCCCATAAAAACATAAAACTAGAAGCAAAAATCTGTTAAAAAAATGTGTAAGTGAGTCAGGCAGTGGTGGCACATGCATTTAATCCTAGAACTCAGGAGGCAGAAGCAAGCGAGTTTGAGACTAGCCAGGGCTACAGAGGACGTTCTAGGACAGCCAGGGCTACACAGAGAAACCTTGCCTCAAAAAAAAAAAAAAAAATATATATATATATATATATATATATATATATTATATATCCAAAAGGCCCTAACACGGCATTATGAGACAAGGAACCCCAAAAGATAACATTGAGTTAATTTTCCTTGACAGTCTACTGCCGTGAATGAGGTACACCCTTGAGTAAACTAAATTTTTGTTAGTGTAGACAGTGTTTCTGTTCCACGTAGTCCTGCTGCTCTTCAGTCCCAAATAAATGCACAGAGGCTTATTTTTTTTTCCAAGACAGGGTTTCTCTGTGTAGCTTTGGAGCCTATCCTGGCACTCACTCTGGAAACCAGGCTGGCCTCGAACTCACAGAGATCTGCCTGCCTCTGCCTCCTGAGTGCTAGGATTAAAGGCATGTGCCAGCAACGCCTGGCGAGGCTTATATTAATTATAAACTGTTTGGCCGATGACTTAGGCTTCTTACTGGCTAGGTCTCTCTTAATTATTAACCCATAACTATTGATCTATGTATTTCTACATGGCCTTATCTTACTGAAGAATGCCTGGTGTCTTATCTTCTTGGTAGCTACATAGTATCTCTCTGGTGGCTCCTCTCTTCCTCCCACTGCCATAGACTCCCCAGAATTCTCCTTGTCTGGTAGTCCTGCCTATACTCCCTGCCTGGCTACTGGCCAATCGATGTTTTATTCATCAACCAATAAGCAAAGCATACAAACAGAAGGACATTCCCCTATCAGGTTGTCAGTTGGAGATAGCTTCTATGCTATTGGTGGAGGCATGTGTCTACTTCTTTCAAGTCTAGGGCTTCATGTGGTGCATACCCATACAGTACCTGTGCACACTATCTCAGTCTCTATGAGTTCATAGGTGCATTGGTCCTGCTGTGTTTCTATGGCCATACCACTCTGAGGAATATTATTTTAAGCTGTGTGACTTTTTTATACTGCATTTGTTTAACTCTGTGCAGCTGTGTTACTGGGTCTGTCTAAAACACCTGATGGTCTAATAAACAGCTGAAAGGCCAATAGCAAGGCAGGAGAAAGGATAGGTGGGGCTGGCAGGCAGATAGAATAAATATGAGGAATTTGTGAGTAAAAAAAATGGGATCTGGGAATGAGAGTAAGGAGAAGGACTTCAAGGGCCAGCCCCAGCTACCCAGCTACACAGTCAGACACAGAATAAGAAGGAAAGAAAAGGTGTGCAGGAATAGAGAAAGATAAAAAGCCCTAGGGCCAAAGAGAGATGAGATAATCTAAGTTAAGAAAAAGTGGCAAGAAACAAGGCAAGCTAAGGCTGGGCATTCATAACTAAGAATAAGCCTCCATGTGTGATTTATTTGGGAGCTGGGTAAGGTCCCCCCAAAAAAGCCAAAAGAGTAAAACATCCAACTACACCAGTCTGAACTTGCCTGAGCTCCTCTACCTCTGGCTCTTTACCTTGGGTTGTAACTTCAAGAGTTTTTCCTTTTCACATTATCACATCTATTCATATTTCATTGTTCAGGTTAAGGTACCATGGGTGTAGAAGCTTCCCTGATTCCCAGAGACAGAAGATGTCTCTGATTCTTAGAATCTTTCTGTCCCCTCTTCTACAATATTCCCTGAACCTCAGGTGTAGTATTTGTGTTGCAGATGTAACCTTTGGGGCTGGATTTATGGTCCATTGATCTCTACACTATGACTAGTTGTGATTTTCTGTAATGGTCTCCACTTGTAGTAAAGAGAAGTGTTCTTGATGAGGGATATAAGGATACATTTTAGAATGTAGTTAGAAAATATGCTAGTCTAGCAAAGTGGTAGTAGTAGGTTTTCTTCTGAAGATCTATGACCTCACTAACTCTAGATAGTAAAGCTGTCTAGGTTTCTAGAAGCGGACATGATTTTTTCTTATTGAGTGGACCTTACACTCAATTATATAGCTGGTGGTTGCTAACAAGATATGAGTGCCACTATTATACCTTTATGCATAGCTTTTTAATATTTAAGAGTTTGTGACAGTGTAACACGAGTTCTAGTAGGTCTTCATAATAAAAGCCTGGAGTCAGATATTAGGGGGTGAAAGCTGAAAGATCAGAGAAGCAGAGCAGCCAATCATTAGAGTTCTTACCTCTATGAAATCCTCAGATTGAAAAGAGACCAAGGTCCTGTCTCCTCCTGCCTACATTCCTCTCTCTGACCGGCCATCTCACTTCCTGTTATCTGTATCCTGTTATCTGTACATACCTCCAGACCTCTTTGGTTAGCTAGTGGCTAGCTCTGCCCTCTGATTGTCAGGAAAGCCTTTATTTGTTAGAGTATCAAGATATCACCACAGGACAGTACTGACCAGTTTGGCATTTATTTCCCCTTCCCCCTATAAAATCATTCTAATTTTCCATAGAATTAAATGAAAAATAAATTGCATCTGCATTGTATAAGTTCATTTTAAAGACATTTGATAAAATTGTGGAGGGAATTTTTAGAATAAAATTTCTTCTGTTTTGTGCATTTTTACTAGTATGCTAAGAAAAGAATTATAACATTTTCAACCAGGCACCCTATCATTTGTCAACATCAGGTAATGTGTTGAAAGTATATTGCCACCCACTTGCATGCTTAAAGTGAGATACTAGAGATCTTGATTAGAAAAATGCAATAAATTAACAAAATTATCAGAACTCTGAGAAGGGTTTAAAGACATAATTCTTCAAGATGTTATGCAAACACTTGGCCCAAAACTACCACAGCCTTACTCTTCTTACACATATAACCTTACAATATGGGATCTGCAGCTACTGAAACATATCTCTAGTAATTACTACTACTGCTTGCTTATACAGGTCATGTGTTACAACCTTCACCTGCCTTGTGGAAAAAACCCTTCCAACACTCTTATGAAGTAATTACCATTGCAATATTCTGCTGATAGGAGATTAAAGTAGCCTACACAAGAAATGTAACTTGTAAATGGCAAAGACATAATTCCAGCAGATTCTCACAGTCTCCTAGACTGATGCTTTACCAGATTGCGTAGTACTATTCCTGCCTCTTTACTGGTGCCCAAAATCCAGGCATTGGCACAAAGCAAGATGAGATTTAGCTACCAAACATAATCTATTTTTCTCATCTGAAGGACCTCAAAATACAAAGACTGTCCTGGCAGTCTCAAGCAATTCAGAGAGTTTGGTGTATATAAATTGGAAAGATATTGATCATCAATTTCCCATGGTAATTAATGAAGATCTGTTCAGTTCTTGCAATACAATCTATAGCAGATTCATAAAGGGCACAGCAGATCTATCATACTTGACTGAATATTATGTGAGAAAACACAGAGGAAGGCCTTCACCACATCCAGCACAATGATGTGGCATTGGCAGCCAACTGATGGGGACAGAGAGATAATAAGTGATCCCTACAAATTCGAAGTAAAATCCCATATTCAGTTACTTTTTACCCCAAGTAGAACTTGGAGAGGGCATTAAAGCTGTCTTGAGGCTACTGAGCAAATGTCAGTTAGGAGACAGCCCTGGCAGGTAATGTCTATTCAGAGCTGAACTCCACCAATCCTGGAACTGCTTCTGCAGCTCCCTGATTCCCTAGCAATACACTGTGTGGGTGTTTCTTGCAGCCTCTGGGGAGTATTCTGACAAGGTTTATCGTCTGTTAATTATTGTCTTCCCCTGAGAGAATTATTTGTTCTGACAAGTTAAAAACCTCTGCAGTGAAATGCCTTCAGCCTTCCCAAGCCCTGAAGACTATCTTCCAGGAAGATGCTGCACTGAAGTTTCTCAGTCACTTGCCAAGTCAGAATCTGCCCATGAGCCAGAATCTGCAACTGTTACCTAACGCTCTAAGAGTGACCCTTGGCAACCATGGGGGAGGCTCATTTCTCTTCTTCTGGTTTCTTGATCTGAAACTGAACAGTTCTAGGAGACAAATCCCACAAGACAGAAGGGTCTCATACAGATCTATGCAATATTAACTTGTCTGTGTCAATATGAAACTTGTTTTTGTCCATCTCATTTTCTGAAGAGAATGGCAGGTATAGGACTATCATGTTTCCAGGGGGCTCTGAGTGAACAATGGTAGACTGCAAAGGGCAAATGGTGATGAAAAAATAAAGGAATAAGATGAGGAGAAAAGGGGCAAGATTCCAGACACAATGGAATTCTAAGAGGTTTGGTAGGAAGTGAATATCATGGCTGGAAAGATGGCTCAGCAGTTAGCACATACTGCTCTTACAGAGAACCTGAGTTCAGTTCCCAGCACTCATGTGGGATGGCTTTACAACTGTCTATAACAGCAGGTTCACAGGCTCAGAAGAATCCAATACCTTCACTCACACACAACATGCATGCACATAATTTTTAAAAGAAAGTGACTATCACCAAAGATTATAAGCATAAATAAAAATAGACCAAACAGAAATAATAAATGCAGAGCTAGGGTTACAGCCCCTCACTTGGTGGGGCTGAGTGCAAAGCATGGTGAAGACAAGGTAGAGTGAGGAATAAAGACAAGAATAAGTAAAATCTAAAACTAAAATCAAAACAAACGCGGAAGAATCCATACAGTTTAGTTCCCATCAGAGGAATTGCAGTCCCTGAATATGCATAAGGTACCTGTTTTTGTTTTGTTTAGACAGGTTTTTGTTTTTGGATCTGTTTTAAATATAAAACTACTGATGTGGAGGCTCCCCACCCCCTCCCACTGCTAACACCGACTCTTGACTGGGTCAGCTCACTGCAGGGCTGAGCCTTCAGTGAGAAGGAAACTGGGGACCTTTATAGGGAGAAGGAGGAAACTTGGTTAGGCATAAAATGCTGTGAAGCAGTGTTTCCTTTGCTGTCCCTTGTTTTCTGTGCTTTCAGTCCCAAGTAATCGGAAAAAATGAATTGCATATAGAGGTGGTAGAGACGTGGGAGGTTGCCCCCTTTTCTTTGCAAAGTATCTGTTAATAAAGGTGTAAGGACAAATCCTCCCTCACAACAGCAGAAGGGGAAGAAGGAGAACAAGGAGGAGGAGAAGGAAGAAGAAGAACAAGATGAAGAAGAGGAGGAGGAGGAGGAGGAGGAGGAGGAGGAGGAGGAAGACATAAAATGTTTTAAAACTCTATAATAAATTCACTGGAGGAGATCCCATTATCTGGGAGCTTGTGGGGTGGGGCAAGTGAAGCATTTCCCATGGAGTTCTATGTATAGCCCTAATTATCAGTGTTGATGTTGCACACATTAACATCATTAAAATCAGCAGGAGGGAGACTTTCTCAAGAGCCTCATGAGGAGGAGAGATTAGTAGCAAATATTTTATTTTCCACAGAGGTTGGTATGAACAGCAGAGTTAGTCTATGCCAGAATGAGATTTCTGCTAAGAACAAAATAAACAAAATAAGCAGCATTTATGAGGCCAGGGCAAAGACCTCACAAGCAGCAAAGTCGGATATCTGTGAGGTACCTTCCTTCATGGTATTGATGCCTATGCAATGGGACCCTCCATTTTTTACCAAAAAGATATTCAGTGTCAGGATACAGTCTCAGTCAGTGAGAAGCTCACAGAGTAATTTTAAGTTCAGTACCACAAGCTCTCTGTACTGTCCCTTAGGGTCCTCCTGGTATGAAGCAACCTATGAAAATGAGCACTGTGGAACAGAGTGGACTGGGTTTCCATGACTGTACACACACACACACACACACACACACACAAACACACACACACACACACACACACACACACACACACAGAGACATGGACACGGACACACACACATAGATACACACATACATTCACACATAAACACACACAGAGACACACACACATAGACACACATACAGACACACACTTACAAAAGTACAAACACCTCTTCTTCCCAAACAAAATACACATGTAACCCATCGCTTCCAATCTCTTTGCTAGATTTGTAAGCTTGCTTGAAACCTGGGAGAGTGCAAAGACCCTTGACTGCTAGGGTGAATCATGGTCCGCTTCCTTGGAGACCCCTCTCCCATAAATGCGGCCTCTACCCTGTGCCATGCTGGTGTGACATGTCTTAGTTCATTTATTCTTTTTTTAATTTTTGAGATTATAATTTAATTGTAACATTTTTTTCTCTCCCTTTCCTCCCTTCAAATCCTTCTATACACCCCTCCCCCACTTCCCTTTAAATTCACGGTCTCTCTTTTTTTTTGTTTTCACTGTTATTGAATATATATATATATATATATATATATATATATATATATCTTTTATACAAGTACCCTGTTCAATCAGTATACTGCTCCTGTATATATGATTTCAGGGCTGACATAGCACTGGACAGACTCTTAGCAAGCCTATGACTTAGGCATTCTTGGTTTCACTTTTTAAACTTGTGTTAATGAGACAGGACTTAACTTTCTGATCCACATGTAGCTGACCCACACTCTTTGCAGCATATTTATAATAATTCATAAAAGAGGAATGGCAAAATGAGGCCCATAGTCCAGGAATAACAATAAGAACAGGAAACTTAGTCATTAAAAGTATTCTAAGACACAAGGAACTTGCTGGTTAATTGTTACTGTTAAATTACTTTCCCTAAGCCCTGTAATAAAAAATTGATCTGACTCTGGAGAATGAACAACCTCATTGTGGTAGTTCTACACACACACACCACACACATACACTACATATACCCCACACTCTACTACACACAAACACATACACACACACACACACACACACACACACACACACACACCACACACACCACACACATACCACACATACACCCCCACACACCACAATCCACTCACACATCCACACACACATCCACACACACCATACCACACCACACCACACCACACCAAAGCTCATATTTTGTGGTATCAGTGCTCACCAATTTCTTGCCTATCCTTGGATTACCTTATTTAATTTCTTTAAGAAGCCTAACACCCTGAACTGGGTTGTCTGGTAAACATTTCGGGTGCTGATGAGACTAGTAAAAGGGAGAGCATTAAATTTAATTTCATTCATACCATAAGTAATCGAGCATCAGGGACACAGTGGTGGATTACAAACCAGCTGTGGTTCCTTTCCTTATGGCACTTCTGTTCTAGAGAAGACACATCCCTAAAGAAATGCAGTAATTAAATGGCAGTGGGAAAGTTTCAGTAGGGATAGCCTGAGTGAGTGAGTGAGAGAGAGAGAGAGAGATCTTTGGCATATAGGTATTCCTTACCCCTCTGTTTCTCACCTAAGAAACACTCCATGTGTATGATAGAGCTGCTTGAATAATCATGCATATATTTGGTTTACAAGTGAAATGAAGTATGAAGTCCAGAAGACATTGGGTATCAAGGAAGATTGTAGTAATACCACTCAATGCCATGAAATTCTTGAAGTCCTCACTTTATGAATGATCTTCAATATGAAATTAGTATTAAGCTATTCAGGACCATAATCCATAACTATGAAGTAATTATTTGACATATATTAATACATATAACATATTAAATTATTTGGTATATTAAAAGACTTAACAATGGAATGCAAAAATCTATAATGCCAGTACTTGGAAGTTAAGGCAAGAGAAGTATGAATTTAAGGGTAGTATTAGAATAATTCTATAATTTATATTAGTATCAATATTCTGAATACTAATTCCTTATTGAGTAAGTAGTTTGCAAATACTTCCCTGCCATTCTTCAGGTTGTTCCTGTGTACTGTTCTTTCTTTCCATTGCTATAGAGAAATTTCTCAGTTCCTATTAATATAAAACCATTTGTGTACTTTGAAATTTTACTTCTGTGCTACTTTGGTGTCCTATTAAAAACTTACAGCAATTTCTTGATGTCTTCCATCTGTTTTCATCTAGTAGTTTCATCATCTGAGAGCTTAAGTTTAGAACAACACACCTTTGAAAAGTGGTAGTCCAAAGAGGAAATAAGGAAAAGTAGCCAAAAAGATAAAAGAAAATGAAAATACATTCCAAAAGGTGTAGGATGTGGCAAAAATCAGTGCTATGGTGGAATTGGCATTGTGGAGAATGCAGTAAACTCGGTGTTATAGGGAGATTGGCATTGTGGACATATAAATGCTCCAACTAGAAAGAAATTGAACTATCCATATTAACCGTGTAAACAGTGCCACTTCACAGTTCAAGGAATTAGGAAATGGATAAAATAAACCAACTTAAAAGAACGGAATTAATGAGAATAAAATCAAAAATAAAAATATTTTAAAATTAAAATGAGTTGGTGTTTTGAAAAGAAAAAAGGCAAATCTATTGGCATCAAGTAGTATCAGAAAGGAGAAAGGATACATTAAAGCAAATGTTACAGAAACCAGAAAGACCACAAAGCCTATCACTAATGTCTATAGATTTGACTACTTAGCAGAAATGAATGGGTTAGCAGAAGCATGACTTATCAAGAATGAATCATGAAGAAAAGCAGTCTGAGCAGACTGACATCCACTAATGTTCAATTACTAATCACAACTTCCCCAAAAAGCCAAGAAACCGGTGGCTTTGTTGCAACACTCCACTAAATATTATTAATTAAATCCATTCCTCTATGGATTCTTCCAGAAATAGAGGGAATCTATACAATAAGAGCCAATATTGCACTTATACATAAACCAAAGTCATTGCAAGGAAAGAAAATTATAGGCCAGCATTCCTACTAAAAAACAATTGGAAAAATCTTCACTAAAATGCCAGCATACCAAATAATAGCACAGTAAGAGACCTATACACCATACTTAAATGGAATTAGCCCTGTACTGCTACAGAGAAAAATCAAGTAATAATAAAAGCTTTATTGACAAATGAAGGATAAACTGCAAAATAAAATGCCAAATTGCAAATTGATGCAATTCAAATATTCCTTTACAATAAAAACCCTCAGCAAGTTAGGAATAACAGAAACAGACTTTAACATAATGAAACCCACATGAAACAAGTCTACAGGTAACATGATGCTCAATGAAGAACAAAACGTTTTCCCCAAAGATCAGGAACCAGGCAAGGTGCCCAATCTAACCATTTCCTTTTGACATCACACTGAAAGTCCTAGCCCAAACTATTAGGGATGAAAAAGAAATTAAAAACATTCAGATGGAAAGGGAGGCATAAAACTGTGCCAGTATGTAGATGGCTCAGGCTATGTTCAGAAAACATGAAGTATGCTGCAAAAAAATCTAGGAATCAATTTACCTATGGAACTTGGACTTTGAGAATAAAAACTAACAACTATAAATACTAATGAAAGGAAAAAATAATATGAACAACTGTACCCCCAAAACATTTATTTTTACAGCTACAGATTTAATAGCCCAATTAATCTATAGCTGCTATAGCTGCATTGTAATATCTATCAAAATCCCAAGGGCAATTTTCATAAGAATAGTAAAAACATAAAAATGTGAAATTCATACAGAATCACACAAAATTTGTACCAAAACAATCTTGAGTGAGAACAAAGTTGAAAGCATCTCACTTCCTAATTTTCAAAGATATTATAAAAGGACAGCTTTTGGGACAATATGCTACTGGTGTAGAGACAGACAAACTTAGCAGTGTAATAGACTTCACACATATAACATCAACTGACCTTTGAACAAATGGCTGTGGGAAAATTAAGTGACCACCTGTGGAAAATGAAATTGGACCTTATTCCACCCAAGGAAATCAACTCAAAATAGGTTAAAAAATAAAATATGGAAGTATAAAATTATTAGAAAGGTGAACATTCATAGTAGTGATTTGAACAATTTTTTTTATTTATTTAGCGAACACCAGAAGCCACAAAATGCCTCTGACAACACAGAACAAAATTAATAGTGAGAAAAGGCTACCTATGGGATATGAGGAAGCATGAAATCATAAAAGGGTACATTAGATTGAAATTCCAGAATAAGAGACTTTGTTCCAGAGTGAGATGTATATGTTCACCATCATATAATGTTATTTAAAATTATCTCAATAATTCTGTGATGGTTAACTGAAAGCAGCTATTTAATACCCCACACTAAACCTCTCACGGCAATTGTAGCTTGGCATATAACACTAGACCAGATGGGATTCTTTGTCCCTATGGACCTTACAGTTTAGGGAAGAACAAAAACTGCTACTCCAAGGCTAAGTGCACAGCTGTGCCCTTTGCAACAATGTTTCAGTCAAGGAAGGATGAATTATAATGATATTGAACTATCCATATTAACTGCTATGTTTCTGAACCTTCTCTGTGTTTATATTTGTTACATATACAAATACTACTTATGCTACAATGTGTTACAAATATGTCACATAATTTTTCAATGGCCTCTAGTATTCAGTACAGGAACATGATGTGCAGGGTTGCAGCCTCTGAGCAATAGGAGCCACAAAAAAAGTTTCTGTAAGTACTTTTATGCTGTCTGAATTAGGGGGAAATCCCCTGTGGATGTATTTCTCAGACTGAATAATTCCCTTTTGTTAAGTGATGTTTGACTATATAAAAGGAAAAACAGCTATAGCTGGAATGGAGATTTTTCAAGGGCACTTTCTCCTAAAGAAAATAACATTTGGGCTGATGTAACTCAGTTGATAACAGTGCTTGCTTAGCATTCACCAGGGTCTAGGTTTCATCCAAGCACTGCAAAGCTCATAGAATATATATATATATATATATATATATATATATATATATATATATATGAATGAGAGCTCAGGAAGTGAAGACAGAAGGAACAGAGTTCATAGTCATCCTACCCTACACAAGGTGTTTGAGGCCAGACTGAACTAGAGACCCTGTAGAAAGAAAGAAAGAAAGAAAGAAAGAAAGAAAGAAAGAAAGAAAGGAAGGAAGGAAGGAAGGAAGGAAGGAAGGAAGGAAGGAAGGAAGGGAGGGAGGAAAAGAAAGGAAACACAAAACATCTGACATCCCAGCGAAAGCTGGGCATGGTGATTATACAGGACAGTAACAGCACATTGGTGGTTGAGGCAGCAGGATCACAATTCAAAACTAGTTTGGGATATGTAATGAAGACCTTATATCAAAAATTAAAAACACCACCAACAAAATGTAGCATCCAAGAGGTAAGCGAGAGAATGGGTTACATAGAAGAGAAGTATTTTCTGTGGCTGTGGTCAGCACATGAATTTACTGGTGGTGATTTCAATAGTGGGATCACAAGAAATTCCTGTCGGTCACAGCGTTGCAGTTCATTGTGCAAGAAAAAATGGTAAGTTGACACTGGAATGTTACCAGGATATTGTAAACTGTGTTAAAGGTATTAGGCTTTATCCTGTGGGCACATAATACTTCTAAGAATCTTAACATGGCAGTGATGGTCATATGTTCTTGTAGAGGTTATTGAAAGGGAACAAGTCTGAGAACAGAAACTCAAGCCAAGGGCAGTGTTGGAAATAACAAAAAGTAGTAAGAACAGCAAATATGGGATAAAGGCAGGACTGGAAAAAAAGAATTGATTTAATCATAGCTGAATGAATACTGAGGGAAGGGAAAAAAGAACGAAGGTGAGTGCTATGAGCTGATACCAGGATAGAGAGGGAAACGGATGTGAAGTCCAGAAGCCAATTTCCAGAGGTTCTTTGGGTGTAAAGAATTTGATTTGCCTGTGAAATATATGGTTCAAAATATCTGCTATTTGGGAAGGAAAACTGAGCTAGAGCTTCAGACCTGGAAACCACTTCCACACAAAAGAATGGAAGTGAGTTTTTCACAGCCATAGAAATAGCTATCATTGGAGTATGAGGTCAGAAGGTCTGGGAAATTATTGTGGGAATGGGGGCGGGGCACCTGCTGGAGAAAGACTTCAAAAATCCATCAAAGTGGCAGGTGGTTATGGGCACATGAGGCACAACTATTGGTACCTCAACTCAAACCCTCAGCACCCTGAAAAGGCCTGGAGTGTCTGAGTGCCTGCAACCCCAGTATTGGAAGGACAGATACAGCATGTGGTTAGCCACGCATCCTAGACAAAACCAGGTTCTGTGGGAGACCCTGTCTGAAGAGAGTAAGATTGGAGAGTGATGGATCAGCACATCTGAAGTGCCTGCACGAGTTCACACATGTGCATAACACACACACACACACACACACACACACACACACACACACACAGCAACAGACAGTGCTTAGGAGCCAAACGAAAAACCAAGAGACTGTTACTCTACTAAATCTAGCAACCAGGGATGTTATATTTCATATAGATAATTTCCAAGAAGTCACATTAAATAAAATTTGAATGATGTTTATTGGGTTTGGCAACAAGAAGTTGGCCAGTTAATCATTCTAGACAGAGAAATAGTTGGGAGAGAGTCATACTGCAGTGGGAGGAAGAGTGATGAGGATGAAGAAAGACCCAAGAAGCATCAGTGTTATTTTTAAGAAATCCAGGTATGCACTTTTACACCTGGAGACAGGATGACTGAGTCTAGGAGTTCTAAATCGGCATGGACAATACAGCAAGGCGCTTCCTCTTCTAGGATAAACAAGAAGGCACACAATATTAATCAGTGATAAAATTAGAACAATCATGTTTCATTAACTATGAGTGTGTTACAGGGTGTAAAATAGGAATGTCTACAAGTTAAACTAGAAGCTCTGAAAACAACATGGTGCTTCCTGCCATCAGTGGCTTTGAGAGGGTCAATCCCCAGAAGTGCCAGCAGGTGGGGATAATGCCTCAAAAGATGAGGGACAGAATGGTGGCCTGTCATCATCATCAATATGCAGGAATGATGTGAGTAGACATGAATGATTTGAGCTGACACGACAAAGTCACTACATTATCCCTTTAGGAGACAGGCTCCCTCTTGAAATCAGATCTACAGATTGAACTAAACTGAACAGCTTGGCATGTGTTTTTTGTGTGTTTATCCTGAAGCTAAGTTTTTTCAATTAAAAATAAATAAATAAATAAATAAATAAATAAATATAAAGAAGTTAGAAATGCAGCAAAACACCCTCTCTACCTCCCACAACATTGTGTATTTATGGGAAATAGATAAAATTTTAGATTCAAATTTAAACTCATTTTAGAGCAAACCCTGATCAAACTGACATTTCTAATCTGTGGGATCAGATTTCCCCCCCCACCGGAAAATTTGGTATATCTTTTTTTTTTCTTTGGATGAAGGGTCTCATACAACTCAAGATTGTTGAGAACTTGCCTGAGGATGACTTTGAACTCCAGACCCTGCTGTCTTCATCCTCCAAGTGCTAGAATTGCAGGCTTGTGCTACCATGATATATGTGTGTGTGTGTGTGTGTGTGTGTGTGTGTGTGTGTGTGTATTATATATTATATATGTATATGTATATATTAAATTAGAAACAATCTTATTTTACCTATCAATCCCAGTTCCCTCTCCCTCTCATTCTCTCGTGCCCCCCACCAACCCCCCATCCCATCCCCTATCCACTCTCCAGGGAGGGTGAGGCCTCCCATGAGGGATCATCAAATCTATCAAGTCTTTGGGGCAGGGCCTAGGCCCTGCCTTGTGTATCTAGGGTAAGAGAGTATCCCTTCATGTGAAATGGGCTCCTGAAGTCCTTTCATGCACTAGGGATACATCCAGGTTCCACTGCCAGAGGCCCCATGGACTCCTAGCTGACACCCACATTCAGGGTTCCTGGCTTGGTTCTATGTTGGTTTCCCAGATGTTTGACTGGAGTTCATGAGTTCCCACTTGCTCAGGTCAGCTGTTTCCATGGGTTTTCCCAGCGTGGTGTTGACCCCTTTGTTCGTCACTCCTCCCTCTCTGAAACTGTGTTCCAGGAGTTTGGCTCAGTGTTTAGCTGTGGATGTCTGCTTCTGCTTCCATCAGCTACTGGATGAAGGCTCTAGGATGTATTTAAGGTAGTCATCATTCTCAGTATAGGGGAAGGGCATTGCCTGTCTACTATTGCTTAGATTGGTTTTATGTAGTACTGGCTAGGATCATATATGCTAGGCAAGTACTCTACCAAAAGAGCTGCAAACTCAGCCCTAGATAACACATTTATAAATTTGTTTAATATGTTAGTTATATTTAACAGACAACAAAGGGATTCTGTAACAGTTGTTGTATCACTGAAAATGCATTCTCAGACTCAGAGAAGCATTGTTTTATATGGTATTTAATGCAAAATTTTGTTGTATTTAAAAAAATCTTCCTGCTTGGTTCCCACTTTTGGAAATAACAAAAGGAAGAGAACTGTATGGGGCTATTTAAGCGGGATTTGTTTGTTCCTTGGATTACCCAAATGGCTCTTATACAATTTAGTTTTCAACATAGCTGCAAGTGGCTTCATAAAATTTGGAAAAGCTGATCTATAATTTATACATATTGGTTTGTTGGCTGGTTCAATAGATGAATGTCTAGGGGCAGGAGGTTGGTTTTCTCTTCCCTTAAAATTACTCTCTCGGTTCACAGGGATACTTGAATGAGGTAATTCTGTATAGCATTTTGAAGGAAGAATTTCTAAGGCTACTGTAACAGAATGATTGAAGGCCCTATAAAAATTATTGTCTGAGATAGTTTTACATCATTCATAGTATACACAGGGACTTACTTGCAAACATTCTCAAAAATTTCCACCATGGAAAACCAAGATACATTTAGTTAATATGAAAAAAAATGCACTGGGCTTGCTGGCACATGAAATCCCAGCAGGTGGAAATGAGGGCAGGAGGACTGAGCCATCTTCAGCTACACAGAGAATTGAAGGCCAGCCTGAGCTCCATGAGAAACTTTCTGTTTAAAACAGTATAAATATACAGATATTCTTTTAGGGACTGATTTTTGAGAATTCCTCTTCATTTTCAGAACAGAGTAATTACCTGTTAAGGACTTGTAAGCCTGGTTTTCTTGGCAGGGAATTTTTGATACCTCTTGTTACAAACCTGGGCACAGAAAACAGTCACAGAGAAATTAAGAGAATAGATGCAAGACAGAAATAAGAAAGTAAGAGTTTTTAACTAAGTTTCTTCTTTAAGATAAATACTTCCAAGTCCTTAATAGCCCAATAGCAGAAAGTCTTTCTGCTTGATGATGTGTTTTTCACAGAGTAGCTAGATAGGAGGATGTCTGACTTCATTTGAGTTAACAGGAAAACTGCTATTTTCATTCATGTTGTTCCAAGTGACAGGAGTTTATGTTATGACTGAATCGTTTTCACTTGTGCATATGACCACAGAGTATAGAATGCCTATGTGCAATGAAGTAGGGATCAAAAATTCCCTATGTACCCTGCAAACTTCTAAAATGGGAGCACAGACCGATCTATGGGCCAGCTGCTGTTCTGCTCTGCTTGGTGAAACACAGCAATTATGTGGAATTGGGGTAATGAGGCTCCTGCCAGCCAACTGGTGGACATTTTGTTACATCTAGTTTTCAAGAAAGGTGAAATTATAATGCAGTGATTGAGAGCTAAAATGTGGCTTTATTCTGGCTGATTTTGAAGATTATTTTGGTCTTCTGTGAGCTTTGTTCTGAGCTTCTTCCCATCAAGTAAGAACTACCCCCAGAAATTGTACCTGCAAGTCAACAGTGCATAAGAGTTTTTTGGCTTTGAAATCTCTATAATAGCATTTAAGACCCCCAAAATGATGTCAGTGTGACCTGCTACTCTGCTGGTCTACTGTCTTTGGAATGCTCTGTCAGTAAGTACAGTGTCCTGCTTCAAAGAGCTAAAAATCCAAATTCCTTCCAATGTCCCAAGTATTCAGCGGCGCCATGACAAACTAATTTTGGTGACTACTTGTCAACTGACAAAGATATGTCTCTGGTATTTCACTTTGCCATTTAGCTAAAATGTCACCATTCATGTATTGTGCAAATGAAGCAATTCCCTACAGGATTCAGACAAAAAGGTAATTTTTGTTTGATTTCAATTGAGTGAGGCTGGAGGCTACAGCTTTGGAGGATGTTACCACAAAACCATTTTCCCAACCACCTTATGTTCTTTCTAAAAGGACTTAAATGTTATATCCGGTGGAAGCCTTGGATCCCTTAAGGGGAGGGAGCTATCAAAGCAGTCTAGTTCTCTACCATTTGATCAAAGGATTAATTACTTTTATTTAAAATTCTAGATAATTGAATGGAAAGGAAAGCTTGTAGTCATGCAGAAGCCAGCTGCTGGGGAGGCTGCAGATGGGAGCTTAGGAAGTATCAAGAGGTCTCTTGAGCAGATACAACTGCAGCAGAATGAAGACTAGAAAAGTCTCGTTCTGTACAGTGAAGAATTGTTTCTACATTCTGAAATATGTAGATGATGTAACATTTGTGTGGAACCACAAGGTAGTCCAGTATAGAATGGAGGGTAATAAATGACAATATGCCTTACTACAGTCACTTCTTTGACTATTAAATTACTTTTACTATTATATAAAAACACATAGTTTTTCAATGGTTCGGTGTATTAATAAATGGTATAAGCTTAATGCAGGTAAAATGCATCTGTCTCCTCAGTTGTCTTCCCTGCTCCACCCCGTGCCCGCCTTCTTTGAGAGAGGTTTTGATGTGTAGCCTTGGCTGGCCTGGAACAGGCTATGTAAACCAGGCTGGCTTTGAGCTAATAGAGATATGTCTGCCTCTGCCTCCTGCCTCCTGCCTCCTGCCTCCTGCCTCCTTCCTCCTGCCTCCTGCCTCTCTGCCTCTCTGCCTCTCTGCCTCTCTGCCTCTCTGCCTCTCTGCCTCTGCCTCTGCCTCCTGGGCACTGGGATTAAAGGCATATGGCTCCAAGCCCATCAAGATGTTTTCTTCTTTCTGTTTGAAATGTACATGACATTACTATACTGTGGGCCATTTTACTGTGAAAAGCACACTAGGACTTCTGGCTCCCAGCTGTCACCATTAACCAACCTCCCCTATCCTTCTTGTCCTCCAGCTTTCTGGAGCTCCCAGTACCCACCATTCTACTCTCTTTCAACTCTTGTGAGATCTTTCTGTTTTGTTTTGTTTTGTTTGTTTGGTTTGTGCTTTGTTTTGCTTTTAAGACTCCCCAAGTTAGAGCATGTGATACTTACCGTTCTATGCCTTGCTTAGCACAGTGGCTTCTGGGTCCCACCCATGTTGTTCTAAATGACACAATTTCATTTTTCTCACATCTGAGTAGTAAACACTGTATGCCTGTAGCATGTTTTCTTTATCTTGATAATAACTTGCAAAGCTTTGGCATTACTCAGGATGTTTCAGTCATTGCTGTATTTTAAATGTTAGCCTATTTAATGTCCATGACAGCCTTACAAAATAGTTACTGTTATCAGTTTTGCTGTTTTCTTTTTAAAGATTTGTAGATAATATACATATAGAAAAAATGTATTTGGAAAGAGGAATACAAGAGACAGAATAGCTTTCCATGCTCCCTCCGAGAGAACTCCCCTGTCCTGAGCCATCTTCACAGAAAGCCACTGCTCTTTTCCACCACAGGACTCTGCCCTGTTGGGCAATGACATGATGTGAAAGGGTACAATGCCTATTTTTTCTGCATTCATTTGTGCAAAGTATTGTTTTAAAAGCCACCCACATTGCATATGGCCTATGTCAGTATGTTGACATATGCCCAGTATGATATAAATATGCAAGGTCTACAAACATACTATACTTAATTTCCTAGTGACAATTTGTTCGGCTATTGATAGTCATCTGTGTTTCTTCCAATTTTTAGGTATCATAACTGAAGCTGGTGTCAACACTGTTACACAAATCTTTTGGTGCACATCTGATTTTACTAATGTGGAATTAAATCTGGGTCATGACCTAAGGTTAGATTGTCATGACAAGTATTTTTATCATCTTTCCTTTCCCAAAAATGTTAGTACCTTTTAACATTCCCATCAATGTATGAAAATTCCCATTATCCTATACCCTTGGCAATATTTCATTTGGTCAGTCCTTTACAATTCATTCAGTCTAAAAGCTTTATAGTGATGTTGCATTTTATTTTATTTAAATTTTCTATAGTGAAATTGAAATATTTATTTTATTCTTAATATTACAATTACATCTTTTTCCCATTTCATTTCCTCACTTCAAACTCTCCTGTATACACATCCTTGCTTTCTTTCAAATTGATGGCCTCTTTTCACATAACATTGTTGCTATATATATATATATATATATATATATATGCATATGTATATTTTAATTCATTTACTGATTGTTAACATTCTTTTAAAAAGACTTTTATTTTATGTGATTGGTTTGCCTTTATGTCAATAAGGCACCATGTGTGTAGCTATTGTTTACACAGATGAAAAGAAGGTAGCCTATCTCCTGAAAAGGGTGTTACAGATGGTTGTGAATCAACCAATGGGTGCTGGGAACAGAATCTTGGTCCTATGTAGGAGCAGCAAGTGTTATTATCCACCCAGCTATCTCTCTAGCTCCAAAACTCTGCATTTAAAAGTAAGATTTTGCATAATTTATGTTTCACTTAATTAGCATTGGTAATAAGCTATGAATCAAAAAGTCTAAAGTAAGAAAACAAAAGTATTTTGTCTTAATATTTGTCTGTTATTTGTTACAATAACAGGTAGTTAGCACATGACCTGAATATGAAAAGCTACAAATGCTCTTCAAAGTAAATCATGAAAGAGAAAGTGGTAGAGAAACAGCAATACTGTAGATGACTGTGTCTCAAAATCTAAAATTCACCAGAATATATGTTGATTTTGAAAAAAAAAAATTACCTCTTCAGGTTTCCTTCAGTAGGCCCCAAGAATCTAACCAATTCTCAGACCATGCTAATGCTTTGACCCTCATTTCTGACTTAAGTGGAAAGCAGATAAAGGACATGACTGACCTTGAACTGATAGTTTTGTATGAGAAAAATAAGTACTTACAGCTCAATTCTCTCCTTTTAGGTTTTTTGTTTGTTTGGTTGGTTGGTTTTGTTTTATTTCATTTGCACAAGAAGTATCTACTTTGCATTTCTTCACTGATCTGGAAATCAGAGCCAAAGGATGGACAACACCAAATAGCTATCAGGGCTTGGCAATCAGCATAATCAAGTCAAACTCAGCAAACTAAACCCGAATGGGCTGGATATTTTGTTCTTGGATAGCACATGTTAATTAACTTTCCTTTTTGTTAGACCAAGATGTAATCTTAAAATAATGATGTGGTTGTTCTGTGGTCTAATCTTGATGTGACAAGTACATAATCTTTATTAGCAGGGCTTTCTATATTTACTCTTGTGGCCTCATTAGGCCTAAATATTGTCAAATGTTTGTGTATCAAAACTGAATTTGAAATAATTTATTTTCCTTACTTGACTGCATTTCTAAGCATTGGAAACGAGTGCTAATTAGTTAATTATACCAAGACCACCTCTGAGAGTAAAGCTAATAATGTCCTGTTGTTTTTCAGGTGGCATCTCATCTTATCTTAGGCCAAGAAAACACAGTGTGATCATTAGCTGTGTGGCTCACTAACAAATCACCACAGTTTCAAGGTCAAAGTCACACACATTTAAATATTACGACTGTGCGGGTCACAAGTCCAACACACTCTACACTCTCCTAAGCTGAAATTCAGCTCTTGATAGTGTTGTGCTTCCTTCTGGATGGTCAAGGGCAAACTTCATTTTCTTGCTATGCCAACGGTGTTGACAGAATTCAGATACTAAAGAAAACAACACAAAGAATCAATGAAACAAAGAGTTGGTTCTCCCAGAAAATCAATAAGATAGACAAAGCTCTAACCAAAAGGCAGAGAGACAGCATGCTAATTAACAAAAGCAGAAATGAAAAGGGGGACATAACAATGGACACTGAGGAAATCCAGAGAATCATAAGGTTGTACTTTGAAAAGCTGTACTCCACAAAATTCAAAAATTTAAAGGAAATGGACAATTTTCTGGATAGATATCACTTACCAAAATTAAATCAAGAACAGATAAGCAATTTAAATAGACCTACAACCCCTAAAGAAATAGAAGCAGTCATCAAAAGTCTTCCAACCAAAAACAAGGTCAGGGCCAGATGGTTTCAGTGCAGAATTCTACCAGAAATTCAAAGAACTAATACCAGTACTCCTCAAACTGTTCCACACAAGAGAAACAGAAGGGTCATTGCCAAATTCTTTTTACCAGGCTACAATTACCTTGGTACCCAAGCCACACAAAGATACAACTAAGAAAGAGAACTACAAACTAATATACTTCATGAACATTGATGCAAAAATATTCAATAAAATACAGGCAAATCAAATCCAAGAACACATCAGAGAAATCATCCACCATGATCAAGTAAGCTTCATCCTAGGGATGCAGAGATGGTTCAATATACAAAAATCTATCAATGTAATCCACCATATAAACAAACTGCAAAAGAAACACCAGATGATCATCTCACTAGATGCTGAAAAGGCCTTTGACAAAATCCAACACCCCTTCATAATAAAGGTCTTGCAGAGATCAGGGATAACAGGAACACACCTGAAAATAACAAAAACTATATACAGTAAACCAACAGCCAACATCAAACTAAATGGATAGAAACTCAATGTGACTCCTCTCAAATCAGGAACAAGACAAGGCTTTCCACTCTCTCCATATCTCTCCAATACTCTACTTGAAGTTCTAGCTAGAGCAATAAGACAACAAAAGGAGATCAAGGAAATACAAATTGGAAAGGAAGAAGTCAAAATTTTCATGTTTGCAGATGATATGATAGTTTACATAAGTGACCAGAAAAACTCTACCAGGGAGATCCTACAGCTGATAAACACCTTCAGCAAAGTGGCAGGATACAAGATTAACTCAAAAAAATCAGTAGCTCTACTATATGTAGACAATAAATGGTCTGAGAAAGAAATCAGAGAAAAATCACCCTTTACAAAAACCACAAACAACATAAAATATTTTGGAGTAACGCTAACCAAACAAGTGAAAGACCTGTATAGCAAGAACTTTGAGACTTTAGAGAAAAAAATTAAAGAAGATACCAGAAAATGAAAAGATCTCCCATGCTCTATAGGTAGGATCAACATAGCAAAAATGGCAATCTTGCCAAAAGCAATCTACAGATTCAATGCAATCCCCATCAAAATACCAGCACAATTCTTCACAGACCGTGAAAGAACAATACTCAACTTTATATGGAAAAAGAAAAGATCCAGGATAGCCAAAATGACCCTGTATAATAAAAGAATGTCCAGAGGCATCACCATCCCTGACTTTAAATTCTATTATAGAGCTATAATCCTGAAACCAGCTTGGTATTGGCACAAAATAGGCAGGTAGACCAATGGAATTGAAATGAAAACCCTGATATTAACCCACACACCTACAAATGCCTGAGTTTTGACAAAGAAGCTAAATTTATAGGATGGAATAAAGAAAGCATCTTCAACAAATGGTGCTGGCATAACTGGATGCTGGCATGTAGAAGACTGCAGATAGATGCATATTTATCACTAGGCACAAAACTTAAGTCCAAGTGGATCAAAGACCTCAACATAAATCCAGCCACACTGAACCTCTTAGAAGAGAAAGTGGGAAGTACTCTTGAATGAATTGGTACAGGAGACCACTTCCTGAACATAACACCAGGAACACAGATACTGAGATCGACAATTAATAAATGGGACCTCCTGAATCTGAGAAGCTTCTTTGAGACAAAGGACACAGTAAACAAGGCAAAATGGCAGCCCACAAAATGGAAAAAATATTCACCAACCTCACATCTGGTGGAGGACTAATCTCCAAAATTTATAAAGATCTCAAAATACTATTCTCCAATTAAAAGAATCCAATTAAAAAGTGGGGTACAGAACTAAATAGAGAATTCTCAATAGAGGAGTATAAAATGGCTGATAGACACTTAAAAAAGTGCTCAACATCCTTAGCCCTCACAGAAACGCAAATCAAAACAACTCTAAAATACCATCTTACTCCTGTCAGAATGGCTAAAATCAAAAACACCAATGATAATTTATGCTGGAGAGGATATGGAGAAAGGGGAACACTCCTTAACTGCTGGTGGTAGTGCAAATTTATACAGCCACTTTGGAAATTAGTATGGGAATCAATCTACCTCAAGATCCAGCAATTCCACTCTTAGATATATACCCAAAAGATGCAAATTCATAGAACAAAGACATCTGTTCAACTATGTTCATAGCAGCACTATTTGTAATAGTCAGAACCTGGAAGCAACCTAGATGCCTCTCAACTGAAGAATGGATGGAGAAAATATGGTACATTTACACAATGGAGTAGTACTCACGGGGAAAAAAAATAATGGAATCTTGAAATTTGCAGGCAAATGGAGGGCACTACAAAAAACCATCCTGAGTGAGGTATCCCAGTCACAAAAAGACAAACAAACATGGTACGTACTCACTCATATATGGATTTTAGACATGGAGCAGGGGATGGCCAGCCTACAATCCACACTGCCAGAGAAGCTGGAAAACAGGGAGTACCCTAAGAGAGACAAGCATGATACCCTGGAGAAGGAGAAAGGGACCAGATTTCCTGAGCTGACTGGGAGCATGGTGGGAGGGAAAAGGAAGCTGGGAGAAAAAGAGGAGGAGAAGAGCACGGGAGAGGAGGAAATGGGGGAGCAGGAAGATTTAGTCGGGGGGAAGAATAAAGGAGATCAGGATGAGAGACACCATAATAGAGGGAGCCATTATAGATTTGAGGAGACATCTGGCACTAGGGAGATTTCCAGAGATCTACAAGGGTGACACTAACTGGCAATCTAAGCAATAGTGGAGAGGCTACCTTAAATGCCTTTCCCCAATAATGAGATTGATGACTACCGTACATGCCACCCTAGAGCCTTCATCCAGGGACAGATGTAAGCAGAGGCAGACACTCACATCTAAACACTGAGCTGAACTCCTGGAACCCAGTTGCAAAGAGGGAGGAGGGAGGAGCAAAGTGGTCAGACTGAGCTGCTGAAACCCACAGAAACAGCTGACCTGAACAAGGGTTGTTCATGGGCCCAGACTGATGACTGGGAAACCAGAATAGGCCCAACACAGACCCCCCTGAAAGTGGGTGTCAGTGAGGAGGCCTCAGCAATCTGTGGGGCTTCTGGCAGTGGATCATTATTTATCCTTGGCATACGAATGGACTTTGGGAGCCCATTCCATGTGGAGGGATGCTCTCTCAGCCTGGACACATGGGGGAGGGCCTAGGTCCTGCCCTGGATGATATGACAGACTTTGGGGATCCCCCAGGGAGGGTGAGGCCCTCCATGGGGAGCAGAGGGAAAATAGGGTAGGGGGTTGGAGGGGGGAGGGGAGGGAGAGAGAGCTGGGATTGACAGGTGAAGCAGGCTTATTTCTAATTTAAATTTTAAAGAATTCTAAGTTCTTGCTGTCAGACAGGAGTCATTCCTGCCTCCTAGAGACTAGCCACATTAATAAGCTCATAGTTGGAGCTACAACAATAGGTGTCTTTTTGAGACACCTTTGGCGGGAAGGGCTACTTCAGCAAAAAGGGAAAGTGAAATGGTTCTTTCTTTTGAGAGATTACCACTGGGTGATTCCTGTTTTCCTCCCTCCTTGCTCTATATATTGACCCCATATCAACCAGACTGTGTCAGGGGAGAAGTGAAGACACCTGTTTGAAGAAACTGCTGTCACCGGAGTCTCTTGTGTGCTCACATGTGCCAGGATGTGCCCTTGTCCAACTTTTGGCGGAGATTTGTTTAGGTTCCATGGAGAGAGATTGTGTTTCAGGTCAGTGTATTTTTTCTTAGTATTCCAAATACTTGTCTGAGGGAAACTTGGCCTTCTGAGAACTGTGACTTCACCTGTACCACCTTGGACAACCGTGTTCCTGTGAACAGTAGCCCCCAGTGCTTTGTTTGAAGTGAAGAAGTGGGGCATTGTGTTACTTTCATTGTGTTACTTTGGGTGAGAGTGATCACTCCTGTGACCTGGACTTCCAGACAACATAGTGGCTGGTGTTGCAGCATGACTCCCCTTTGCCAGGGCAGCAGCCATTGGGTGGATGCCTGTTGCTTTGGGGACTACGCCAGCTCCCCCAAGGCAGGAGAAAAGAGGACTCTGGATGCTCTAATTCTGCTGAATGTGAGCGGCACCTGCTTCCAGACATGGCAGGACACCCTGGAGCAGTACCCAGACACTCTCCTGAGCAGTTCTGAGAGAGACTTTTCTACTACCCAGAGACCCAACAGTATTTCTTTCACCCTGACCCAGACATCTTCTGCCACATCCTCAATTTCTACCCCACGGGGAGACGTCACTCTCCTCGCCATGAGTGCCTCTCTGCTTATGATGAAGAATTGATCTTCTTTGACCTCATCCCAGAAATTATTGGCGACTGCTGTTATGAAGAGAACAAGGACTGCAGGAGGGAGAATGCAGAGCACCTGGAGGATGATGTGGACACTGACAACACCGGAGTGCACTGCCACCATGACTACTAGGCAGAGGGTCTGGCGGGCCTTTGAGAACCTTCACACCAGCACCGTGACCCTGGTGTTCTGCTATGTGACTGGGTTTTTCATTGCCATCCCAGTCGTCGCAAATGTGGTGGAAACAGTTCCATGTGGCTCTAGCCCGGGACACATAAAGAACTGCCTTGTGATATACTGCCTGTGTCATGATCTTCACTGTTGAGTACTTACTCCGCCTAGCCGCAGCACCCAGCCGTTACCCTTTTGTGCACAGTGTCATGAGCATCATCGGCCATCCTGTCCGATTACATCAGGCTGCTCATGACAGATAATGAGGATGTCAGTGAAGCCTTTGTCACACTCTGAGTCTTTAGAGTCTTCAGGATCTTTAAGTTTTCCTGAACTCTCAAGGCCTGTGCATCCTGGGGTACACAATGAAGAACTGCACCTCGGAATTGGGCCTCCTGCTCTTCTCTCCCACTATGGCTATTATCAGTTTTGCTACCGTTATGGTTTATGCAGAGAAGGGGTCATCAGCAAGCATCTCTGCAGTCTTCTGGTACACCATGATCACCATGACAACATTGGGTTGTATACAATGTATGTGTGTAGATATTCTCACACAAGTGAAGCTGAGGCCAGAGCAATGGTTTCCATGGAGTGGACAGACATCATAGAGCCTTTACCCAGTAGCTGGTGGAAGCAGAAGCAGACACCCACAGCTAAACAGTGAGCTGAACTCCTGGAATCCAGTTGCAGAGAGGGAGGAGTGATGAGCAAAGGGGTCAAGACCAGGCTGGAGAAACCCACAGAAACAGCTGACCTGAACAAGGGGGAGCTCATGGACCCCAGACTGAGAGCTGGGAAACCAACACAGGACCGACTCAGAACCTCTGAACTGAACGTGGGTGTCAGTTGGGAGGCCCAGGCAATCTATGGGGCCTCTAGTAGTGGATTAGTATTTATCCCTAGTATACGAATGGACTTTGGGAGCCCACTCCACACTTAGCCTAGACACAAGGGGGAGGGCCTAGGCCCTGCTCCAAATGATACAACAGACTTTGAAGATCCCCAAATGGAAGGCCTCACCCTCCCTGAGGAGCAGAAAGGGGATGGGATAGGGGGTGAATGGGGGACAGGGGAGGAAGGGAGGGAGAGGGACCTGGGATTGACATGTAAAACAAGCTTGTTTTTAATTTAAATAAAAAGAAAAAATAAAGAAAAAAATAAGCTCATAGTCACTTTCTCCATCTTAAAAATCTGTAACAGAGGGTTTGACCTTTTGTACTAGGTACCCCTATGCTACTGTTTCATCTCTCTAACCACAGTAGGGAAGAATTATCTACTTTTATAAACCCATGTTATTGGAATTACTCTACTCACATCAATGTTTCTGACCTTAACTACACCTCTGAAGTTCCTTTTACTATGTAAGGCAACACAGTCATAGGTTGCCATGATGTAAGTAGCATCTTCAGATCAGCCATTCCACTGCCTACTACAGTTCATGAAAGCAAATTTATCTCTCAGGAAGAAATGATGAAGAATGATGAAGAGTTGAAAGTCTCTTCTAAAATAGTCTTCAAGCTACTAAGAATATTATATATCTTTTAAATATCTTATTAGTGACAAGAGGACATGGCTCATTTAGTAATGGGGCTGTCACAAAGCATGTGGACCTGAGTTCAGGTCCTCAGCACCCATATAAAAGCTGAGTATGTCAAATTCACCTATAATCTCAACATGGGAGAAAGGATGTAGCAGACAGAGACAGGCAGATTTGTGGAGCTCACAAGGCACTAGTTCAGCCATCAGTATGAACTGTGGGTTCAGTGAGAAAAACTGTCTAAAAACAGAAGATATCTAGCATTCTAGGAAGAGACCCACTGTCAACCTCTGGCATCAACACATATGTGCACAAGCACTTTCATGCACATGTGTACACCCAAACAAATACATGAACATAATCCCCTCCACACATATACACATACACACACTACTAAAAAATCCTATGGATTTGCAAACTAGAAAATGTCATAAATAAATCTTGAGTCTTTCATGGGCAAGGCAAAAATTTTGACAATAAAAGTTTCCAAGTCATACCCCAAAATAAAATAACAAAACTCGTGGTGCTTAATTTCCACTTTAAGATATCTGAAATTCTTTTTTTATAGTCTGTATTTCTTAATCACTATGCCTAAAACTTTTATTTCCCTATCATACTAACACAAAAAATGTACTATGCAAATAGCTTAGATATTGCAAGTACATCACCTTTACTTTGCAAAATAAGAGACTCCTTTAAAAAGAAAACTAATGTCTGAGTATTTTTGTGACACTTCTGGGGTGGAACTCTGGTATGTATATGAAAACTTTCTTGTATTATGCCCATACCCATAGGTCTCTTCTTAAGACCTCTTCTTTTGTTTTTTGCCCCCAATCTTGTTTTTCCCCCATCCCTTGGTCAACCTGATGAGCCATTCACTAATATTTTGCACATCCCACTGCACTCAATCCATGAACCAAGCTGATCTTATCTGTTTCCTCTTGAGTCAGTGAGCCTTAGGGACTGGCCACCATAAGCCATAAGTGTGAACCAAGAAGCAAGCATAACAGGGGTGTGTGCCTTCTTCACATTGGCTGATTATCCATCTAGACATTCGCAAGACTCTCAAGAGCCAACTTTCATCTATCAGTGGCTTTTATAATCTACTTACGATAGATTGTTGCTAGCTACTGCTAACTTTACAAATGCTTTCTATATCCTGGGGGCATTCAAAGAGTCTTCTACAAATGGAACATAGTTCTTTGAAAGAGACTGATTAGCATTCTGTTGGTATTCTAGGGTTCTGCCCTGATACTCTTCTATTAGACTTGTCTAGTGGCATCTTTGTTACTATGGATATCTCTAATACCCCAGTCCATGTAACCCAAACAAAAGAACTTCTTGTACTGTACCCTGACAAGTTACATAGGTCTCTCTTGCCCTGGATGTCACCCAAAACTAATACTGGTCCTAGCATCATTGGTAATAGCATTGTTGGTCATAGTGCTATTCGGAAGTGCTACTTCAGAGAGAATTACCAAAGAGTTTTGGTTCTTTTTTATTTAGAGTAAGTCACAAGGTATGCCATTGAAGTTTTGCTTTGGAGGGAATGTTTCAGCGTGCTTCCACTCACTGTGTTCTCAAACTGTCACTAGTAACATCTGCCTGAGTCTTGTGGGACTTATTCCCACCTAGTGCACGTGGGCTTAGTAATACATCCAGAGGATTCACAGCTTAGTGCTCATCCATCTATTTAACTTATTGCCAACAACATATTTGATGAAAGACAAATTCAGAAGAATTTTCAACCTCTCCAGTCCCCTTCACATTGTTTATAACATGTAGAAGAGCTAAAATTTATCTGAAAGTAGACAATGGTGTATTCTCTTATCAAAAAAATAAGAAAAATCATTTATTCTTCTCATGGATATAAAAGTAATGAATTCCACAAGATCCATAGCTATTAGATATGTAGTAAATATTTTACTTAGAGCTACTTGGTGATAACCTGCTATATTTAACAAATTAGGTAATGTTTTTGTAATTTCCAGAACACTGAATAAAAACTGAAGTGTCATTAGGACCATCATTCCTACATCGTTTTAATTGATTGGGCTAGGAATTGAAACCAGAGCTTCATGCTTAATAAACACACATGTTCATCTATACTCTAGCCTTGGTGTGTTCATTCTTAAAATGTATAATACATACATGCTGTATTTGCCTTAATATGAACCGTGGTGCATTGATGTGATGATTATTTATTCTAAATATTAGTATTAGAGAATTAGTTCCTAATTTTAACTTTTCTAATTGTACATTTCTATTATCATGGACAAAATCTTTCTCAAAATTTCAAATTCACAACCCCAATGGTGAAAATAAATAAGATTTCTTCAGTGCTCTGCACACTACTAAAAGAGAAAGATAAACATCAACCCAGCTACAAACACTGCAATCTACAATGGTAATCTGTCTGCATGATATGCTAGTCCAATACTGGCACAAACATTGTGGGAGTAACCAACCACTGTCTCATTGGCTTTAAGGCCCACTTCATGACATGGAACTCATTCCTGACATGACAGGCCTAGGAGAAAACCAAATGTCATCATTCTGCTAAAGAAACACAGCAGTAAAATTACTCCCAGCTATCCCTGGTATTTCTAGTTCTCAGATGGTTGTGATGTCAGTCACGAAATGAGTGAGTTAAATGCATGTCCTCTGGGAAGGCAACCTCAATCCTGTCACTGCAAAGAAAAACTTACTAAGCAGCTATGTTCTTTAAACCATCTAAGAAAGAAAGACTGGCTGACAACATTAAAATCCCTGATGTATACAATTCCTATGAGAGGCATTCTGGGCAAGTGCAGAGTCATGAAAGACCTCACATTTGATGAATCAGTCATTAAAACGGTACATCATACTACTTGTATATGCCAGAATGCTTATAGCTATTAAGCTATTTTCACAATTTGGGGAACAAGAAATAGTTCTGAATTTTCACCTAATGTATTTCTGTGGGAAAGTACAGCCCCTTTTGACACCTGCTGGCACAGCAGGCCTAACACAGTGTGACAGAGAGATAGAAATGACAGCCAGATTGTGCCTTATTCCTCTGCCAAGATGTCCTAGATTTGCTAAAAATCCAGAGCCGTGTAGAACTGGGGAGTTCACAAAGTGCTGACTAGTTTTACTCCCTGGGGATGCAAGTCTCTCAGCCAAGTCAAAAAGAACAACCTGGTGATCAAAAGATTACAAAGTTCAATTAAAGGCCAACTGTACAAAAGACATTAAAGTAGAAACGAGGAACCCAAAAGTACACCAAGGACTCTTCCCAACTTCAAACACAACATTTTATTTGGCTTTATGTTTAGTCACTTAATATTAATCTTTAGAAAATTATTTTTATAAGAAATGGGCCAAATTCAAAACAACATTTAGATATTAATTTAATTAGTATAAATATCAATTTCTGTTCTCGCAGTTGACATCTGTTAGTATTTTTGCTTTAATTCTAATCCATTGTGAAACTGCAAAAGTTGTTATGATGATAGGCAGATAGTTTCACTCTAATATTAAATAGTCAATACAATACTCTTCTATATGTAAAACTAATCGATCATCATGACCCTTTTCAGCACTGTGGCTCACTAAACCTTGGTAAATAAAGCTTGCAACATGCTGCTAGCCTTCTTAAGCCATTTTCAGGTAGAACATGACAAAAAATATGTAACTTTTAAAAGCCATAAAGCAACCAGATATATGTGCATGTGCAAGAGACAGCATGCTAGGGACTGGCTGTATTTCTAGATTACAATCACAACTTCCTGAGTGCCCTGTTCTTGTTTGGGAATAATAATTAGCAGGGATTATATACAACAAAACCTGAATCATTTCATCTTTGCTTCAGACCTTCAGTTGATTAGCCTTATACAAGTGATTAAGTTCTTTGCTCCTTTGTTTCCTCCTTTGTGAGACAGGATAAAGACAATGTTCTAATTGGAAAGTTGACTTATAATGGGAGAATAAAGGACATGGGTTCTGAGCAGGCACAATCAAGGTGACCATTTCAGTCATATCTGCCTTCAAACACCTAAAATGTTTGTCAGATTAAAAATAAACCCAAATTAGTTCTTGACATTTCGAATGACATAACAAGAACCAATGTGTAAAAGTCACAGGAAGCATATTACTAATCAACCCAAGAAAGAACTTTAAGGTCACTGGAACTGGGACCAATGAATAGGATGCATCAAAAAGCAGGTTAGACCCTGGACTGGGAGAAATAAAATCAGTAGAGAAACTCTAAGGTCCTTTCCAACTCTTAAGTGACAGGATACACTGATATGCATAGTTTCAGAAAAATTCAGCTGTTCTTGTTCCTTTAAAGGTATTGGTATTTCTGCAAGGTCTCTGTCTGGCTTACAAAGAGAAGCATATAAAATTTTGACCAGCTCCTCAGTTGTTATGGTAACAAGAAAAAGGGACATAGCAGAACAGATTGGCTAGTGATTAGAAAGTTCTTAAATAGCAACTGCTGTAAATGAAGTGGAAGCTGATAGTAATAGCAGAATCCAAAGAGTAGTGTGCTTGACCCATCACTTCTGATGAACTGTCAAGTGGAGATATACAACCATAAAGCATGACAGAAATTTCAAACATCAATCTCTCCCTAAACAAGAGAAGGTATTCTGGGCATAGTTACTCATGCAACATTAGAGACAGGGTAATTAATAGAAGTTGCTTTGAATAAATAAATAAATTTATTTTTTTACTACAGTGATTCACAAGCAGTATCTCTAGTTTCCAGTTAAATGAATGTTTAAGGGAGTTGAGTAAAAAAAAATAGATTGTCTGCTGATCTTCTCTCCTTCTCTTCTCCCTGACCCTATCCCCTAGTCTCATCCCCACTTCTGCATCATTCCCTGTAGCCCTGTTCCCATTTCCTGTTAGAATAAACAGATCTTCCCCCTGCTAACTTCCCTCCTCCAATTTATCATTTTATCCAGCCCCCAAACCCTGCCAGCCTGAGGGCCAATCCTCCTAGGGCAACATGTAGGCTGAAGGCAGTTAGTTCCACACCTATTGCTCCTTCAGTTCCAAGTTCCAGTCTTGTCCTCAGCTCTGCAGCAGAACACCTTCAGTCTCCCTTTCTTCTCTGACCCCATCTTCAAAAGATCAGAAAGATCTTCTCTCCATCCTTCCTTCCCCCAATTCAACCCTGTTTCCCAGCCTTCAGTACCAGCAGGCACTCCCTTTGAACACATCAGCTGAGCAGGCCAGGGAAACTGTCATCACATAGCCATCACACTATCCAGAAATCTAGAGCAGAAACAGAAACCAAGGAACAAATCACCCACCCAACAAAGACAAATCTAGAAATCAGCACCTAGACTTACTATCATCCCAAACCCAAATACCTAGACACGTGTGTAAAAACCCCAATCAATAACAGTTGGGGTGGTGTGTCTCCAATGGAGCCCAGCTATTCCACCACAGCAGGTCCAGAATACCTAACATATCTGAACACAAGAGAAAGATCTTAAAACAGACTGTATGAAGATGATAGAGGTTCTTAAAGGGGAAATTAATAAATTCCTTAAAGAAATAGAGGAAGAAACAGTTAAAAGAAATGAATAAAACTGTTCAAGACCTGACAATGGAAAAAAATCAATAAAGATAACATAAACTGAGGGAATTCTGGAAATGAAAAATTCAGGAATACGAAGAGGAACCACAGAAGCAAGCTTCACTAACAGAATACAAGTGATGGAAGAGAGAATTTTAGGCATTGAAGATACTATAGAAGAAATGGATACCACTGGTCAAAGAAAATGTTAAATCTGAAAAACTACTGACACAAAACATCCAGGAAATATGGGACACTATGAAAAGACCAAATCTAAGAAAAACAGGAATAGAGGAAGGGAAAATGTCAGCTCAAAGGCCCAGAAAATGTTTTCAACAAAGTCATAGAAGAAAATTTTCCTAACCTAAAGGAGATACCTATAAAGTAGAAGAAGCCTACAGAACACCAACTAGATTGGATCACAGAAAAAGTCCCCTCAGCACATAATCATCAAAATACCAAATGGACAGAACAAAGAGTATTGAAAGCAAGGGTGGCATGGAGATTGTGGGAGTGGCCAACCAATGATTGGTCCAGCCTCAGACTCATCCCCTGAGATTGAGCCCACCCCTCACTCTGCCTTAGTGCCAGGACCCAGAGGCTAGATGTCCCAGAGACCTAGGATAGAACCAAACATAACTGGAACAAAAGCAATGTAATGATGCCTAACAATATTCTGCTATAGTCAAAGACTGGTAAATACCCTAATTGTTATCAGAAAGCCTTCATCCAGTAACTGGTAGAAACAGACGCAGAGACCCACAGTCAAGAATTACGTCCTAGGGAATCCTGCAAAAGAAAGGAAGGAAAGATCATATGGGGGTGGAGGGTGTCAAGAATATCAAAAGAGAACTCATAGAAACAACCAGTCTGGGCTCATAGAAGCTCAGAGTCTGGACCAACAGCCACAGAGCCTGCAGTGGGAACAACCTAGGTGCTCTGCATATGTGTGACAGTTGTGTAACCTGGCCTATTTATGGGATTGCTAGCAGAGGGAGCAGGGGCAATGCCTAATTCTTTGGCTGGCTCTTGGGAACCTATTCCTCATACTGAATTACCCTGTCCAGACTTAATACAAAGGGAGGCATTTAGTCCTACCTCAACTTGATATACCATGTTTTGTTGACACCCATGGGAGTCCTGCCCCTTTCTGAACAGAAACAGAGGAGCAGTGGGTTAGGAGGGGCAGAAGGAAGGTAGGGGATGGAATAGGAGGGAGGAGGGATGGGAAACTGTAGTCAGGATGTAAAGATAAATGAATAAATTTAATTAATAATAATAATAAAGCTGCTGGGAAAAGGCCAAGAAACATATAAAGATAGACATATTAGAATTACACCTGACTTCTCAGTGGAGACTCTGAAAGCCAAAAGGGTGTGGACAATACCCCACCAGGGAATTGCCACAGCTAATAAACACTTCTAGCAAACTAGGTGGATACAATATTAACTCAAAAAATCAGTAACCCTCCCACATACAAATGACAAACAGACTGAAGAAGGAATCAGGGAAGAACACTTTTCCCAATAGCCTCAAACACTATAAAATATCCTGGGGTAACTCTAACGAAGCAAGTGAAAGACTTGTATGATAAAAACTTCAAATCCTTGAAGAAGATGTCAAAAGACTGAAAGATCCCCTGTGTTTATGAATTGGTAGGATTAGCACAGTAAAAATGGCCATCTTAACCCCACATCTGACAGAGGGCTGATTTCTAAAATATACAATGAACTCAAGAATCTGGCCACCAAAAAACCAAACAATGCAATTAAAAAGTGGAGTACAGAACTAAATAGAGAATTACAACAGAGGAATCTAAAATGGCTGAAAGACACTTAAGAAACTGCTCAGCATCCTTAGCCATCAGGGAAATGCAACTCAAAACAACTCTGAGAAACCATCTTACTCCCGTCAGAATGGCTAAAATCAAAAGCATCAATGACAGTCTATGCTGGAGAGGATGTGGAGAAAGACAAACACTCCTCCATTGCTGATGAGAGTGCAAACTTGTATAATCACTTTGGAAATCAGTATGGTGGTTTCTCAAGAAAATGGGCACCAGTCTACCTCAGGATCCAGCAATCCCTCTCTTGGGCATATACCCAAAGAATGCACATTCATACAACAAGGACATATGTTCAACTATATTCATACCAGCATTATTTGTAATAAGCAGAACCTGGAAGCAACCTAGATGCCCCTCAACTGAAGAATAGATAGAGAAAATGTGGTACATTTACACAATGGAGTACTACTCAGCGGAAAAAAAAATAATGGAATCTTGACATTCCAAGACAAATGGATGGAACTAGAAGAAATGAGAAGAAATCCTGAATGAGGTAACCCAGGCACAAAAAGACAAACAAACATGGTATGTACTGCTCATATATGGTTTTTAGACATAGAGCAAAAGATTACCAGCCTACAATCCACACCACCGGAGGAGTTAGGAAACAAGGAGGACCCCAAGAGAAGATTGCACAGTTCCTCAAAGAAGGGGAGGGGGACAAGAACCCCTAGCAAATTGGGAGCATGGGGGGCAGTAAGGAAGGAGGTGGGAAGAGGAAAAGAGGATAAGGGGATGGGGAAGGAGACAAGAGGACTGAGACAGGGGAGGTATAGAGGAGGGCAAGAAAGGAGATGCCTTGATAGAGGGAGACAATACAGGTTTGGAGAGAGTTGTGGCACAGGGGAAATATTAGGTGATCAACAGGGAGGACCCCAACCAAAAATATAGGCAGTGGTGGACAGGCTGTCATTGATGCCCTTCCACTCTAATGAGATTGATGGCTACCTTGATTACCATTCCTAGAGCCTTCATCCAGTAGCTGATCAAAGCAGAAACAGGCACCCACAGCTAAGCACTGAACCATATTCCTGGAATCCAGTTACAGAGAGGGAGGAGGGATGAGCAAAGGAGCCAAGATGGTGTTACAGAAACCCACAGAAACAGTTGACCTGACCTAGTGAGAACATGGAGACCCTAGTCGTAAAGCTGGGGAACCAGCATTGTACGGAACCAAGCCCTCTGAATGTGGGTGCCAGCTAGGAGGCCAGGGCAGTTTATGTGACCTCTAACAGTGGAGCCAGTGTTTATCCCTAGAGCACAAATGGACTTTGGTAGCCCATTCCCTATGGAGGAACACTATTGCAGCCCAGATACAGAAAGAAGGGCCTAGGCCCTCCCCCAAATGATATGACAGACTTTGATGGTCCCCCGTGGAGGTCCTCACTATATCTGAGAAGGAGGTGGGGGTGGGCTGGGGGGTCTTGTTGGGGAACATGGGAGGATGGGAGGGCAAGGGAATGGGGGGATGGATATGTAAATATGAGTGCCTCTAAAATTAAAAAAAATAATAAAATAATGGTCATCTTACCAAAAGCAATCTACAGATTCCATGCAATCCCATTAAAATCCCAACACAATTCTTTACACACCCAGAAAGAACACTACTCAACATCCCATGGAAAAACAAAAATCAGTAGCTAAAACACTACTGAACAATAAAAGAATTGCTGGAGGTTTCACCAATTTTTTTTTTTATTTCAAGTTGTACTGTAGAGCTACAGTAATAAAAACTGCATGGTACTGGCATAGAAACAGGCAGGTTGGTCAATGGAATCTAATTGAACATCCCATTATAAACACACACACACACACACACACACACACACACATACACACACACACACACACACACACACACACACACCCCAATGGACACCTGATTTTTAAAAAGAATCCAGAAATACACACTGGAAAAAAGACAGAATCTTCAACAAATGGTGCTGCTCAAACTGAATGTCAGCATAAAGAAGAATGCAAATAATTCATATTCATCACCTTGCACAAAACTCAAGTCCAAGTAGATCAAAGACTTCAAAATATAACGAGATACACTGATCCTGGTAGAGGACAAAGTGGGGAATAGCACTGAAAGCATTGACACAGGAGAAGACTTTCTGAACAGAACCCCAATAGCTCAGGCGCTAAGTTCAACAATGAATAACTGGAATCTCATGAAACTGAAAAGCTTTTGTAAGGCAAAGACATTCAGATAAGAAGAAAGCCCACAGAATGGAAAAAGATTTTTTACCAACTCTACATCCTATAGATTACTAGTATCCAAAACATATAAAGAACTTAAGAAACTAGATATCAAAACCTCAAATAATCCAATTTTCAAAATGGAATACAAATCTAAACAGAACTTTCAAATATAGGAAACTCAAGTGGCCAAGAAGCACTGAAAGAAATGTTCAACATCCTTAGCCATCAGGGAAAAGCAAATAAATCAAAACTGCTTTCAGATTCTATCTTACACCTGTCAGAGTGGCTGAGATCAGTAACACAAATGACAGGTCATGCTGGCAAGCATGTATAGTAAAGAGAACAATCTTCCACTGCTGGTGGGAGCACAAACTTGTACAGCCACTATGGAAATCCATATGACATTTCCTTAGAAGGTTGAGAGTCGACCTATTTCAAGACCCAACTATACCACTCTTGGGCACATACCCAAAGAATGTTCCATTCTACCACAAGGACACTTGGTCAATCATGTTCATTGCTACTTTATTCATAACACCCAGAAACTGAAAACAACATCTATGTCCCTCAAGAGAAGAATGGATAAAGAAAACCTGGGACATTTACACAATAGAGTATTATTCAGCTGTTAAAGAAAAATGTCACCATGAAATTTGCAGGCAAATGGAGAAAACTAGGAAAAAATCATCCAGAGTGAGGTAATCCAGACTCAGAAAAATAAATATGGTTATGTATTCTCTTACTTGTGGAAACTGGCCATTAAGTAAATGATAACAAAGCTACAATCCATATACCCAGAGAAGATAGGTGTAGAAGAAGGGTCTGGGGTGGACACATGGATATCCCTGGGTGAGGAAATAGAATAGATTTTATGGGTGGACTGGGGCAGGTGGATTATGGTAAAGGAATGATCAGGTGCAGAGAGAGAGAGAGGAAATGGGGTAGAGAAAGAGAATGCGGAGAGAGTCAGATGGAATTGAGGGGCATTTGAGGGATTATATGGAAACCTAGTGCAGCCAAAACTTTCTAAAAAATGAAGGGGATCCCAGTGAGGTTTCCTAATAATAGGAAATACTGAGTCTCAACTGGCTATCTCTTGTCACCAAATGAAGCTTCCAATATCGGGACTGGGTTGCATTCAATTGAATTATTGGCCAAGGGGATTCACATGAAAATCCCCAACCATCTCCAGCTGTTGTTAGACATGTGTTGTTCTCTGCAAACTGACAAGGGTGACCCATTGTCAAGGACAACACCCATACAAGGCATTAACATGGTGAAGTCCAGCTTGTGTCTGATGGAGCCTTCACCATAAGTTCTACTGTCTTTGGTACAGTCCACCGAAGAGAAATGTAAACACCAACCCAGTCACAAAACCATTGACTTACAATCAATCCTGCCTGCAAAATATGCCAAAGCAGTGGTGACACAGAACTTGTAGGAGCAGTCAATCAATGTCTAATTTTACTTAAGACCATTTCCATGAGATGGTGCCCATACCTGACACTGCTTGTGTGACAAGAATCAGAGACCAGACACCCATTGCAAATGGATGGAGGATACCAGGAGAATAAGACCCTGTGAATCAACTAAGCCAGGCACACGTTAACTTACAGAGACTGACACAGCAAGCACAGGGCCTACACATGTCTATACCAGGTCTTCTGCATATATTTTATAGTTATTATCGTAGAATTGTTGTGGTACTCCTGACCAAGAATGAATGGGTCTCTGACTCTTTTGTCTGTTCTTAGGACCCTTTTCCTTCTGTTGGTTTGCCTTGATCAACTTTGAAATGAAGGCTTTCTTCATCTTATATTTTATTTTGTCATGTTTGGTTTTTGTCTCTTAGAAGTCTGTTCTTTCCTAATGAGAGGCAGAAAGGGAGTGGATCCAGAGTGGCGGGGTGGTGGGGAGGAAGTGGGAGAGTTGAGGGAGGGAAAACTACTATTAGGAGATACTATATGAGAAAATAATATATTTTCAATAAATGGGAAAAAGGAACATCGGGTATTAAAAGAATAAAATAAAGAGCTGAGTATATTTTCAGGAACCATTTGTACAGCCAAGTACAGTGGTTTGATGATGCTGCATGAGTGGAGGCTGACTCCTGCCATGTGCAAAGTCTCCTGTACAATACCACATGGTTTGAATAACAGCAATCATGCTGCTCAGAAAGGAGGAAAGTGTTACTTTGTCCAGTCAAACACATCTATAGGCCAAGATGAAATGTAGTAAGTCTAAATAATGTTTAAATGGGACAAAGTCATCTGGACGAGAGAAAGAAAACAAAACTATTTTAACTTAATGAGAACTAAAATTATGCTCATTTCAACATAATTGGTATTAAGTTCCCCTTTGAATAAGCCTTTGTCCATATGTTTAGCTATTTTCTAGATATGAAATAAGGAATTTAACTGGATTTGAAACTATCTCAAGGCTGGGCAGAATGATTTTTGAATTTACTAGAAGCCTATACAAAGTTGATATCCATCCGGTTTTGCTCAGGGGCCCATGACTCCCAGAAGATTTGAAAAGTATGGCTCACTACAAATGCTAATTAGTCCCCATAGCAACCAATTAGCTTCAGAAATGTCTACCATAAATTCTATATGAACTTCAATGTTTCTGTAAGTCAGGAGGGGAAGAGAAGAAAGATGCCTGAGGATAGTTGCTAAAACGTCCAGGCACAATGTGTGTGTTATCACAGGACTTTCACATAGGCTTACAGCTGCTCCAGACAGATTAACCCTCTCTCTTAAATTCAGCACAAGAGACAAGAGTTCTATTTTTTTCTTGTTAGTAAGTACAGCACCACTCACCATCAGGGGCCACATCAAGTATTAAAAAGTTCGAAATCAACATTTCTGAACTAACTGTAGGAGGCACAAGAGGAAAACAAATGTATTCTTGTGACTTAATCCAAATAATGTGGGATGCATCTCTAAGTTAAGTTAGACTTTGCTGCAATTTATCTCTCCCATGGGATTTCAGAAAAGCAGATATATCGTTATAAATAGAGGCAAAATGAGAAACCATGAAGAAACATGTCAAGGCATCTGTAAATTTATGAACCTTTTGATGGGTGTTCTAATGCTGAAAATACCTATTTTTTCTCAAATTAAATTAATTCTCCTAATTACAAAATGGCTGGGTGAGGCTGGGTGATACGGGTTCAGGAAAAGTAGTGTTGGTCACCAGTCTGGATGAGCTGATAGATAGAAAGAGAGGGCTGGTTCCTGCAGGTTATCTTCTGACCTCCGTATAGACACTGTGGGATGCATGAGTGCTCTCTCTGCCTTCTCTATGTCTCTGTGTCTGCCATCCCTTTCTCTCTCTCTTTCTCTCTTTCTCCTCTAATCCCCCTCTCTCTAATGTGTATACACACACACACACACACACACACACACACACACACACACACACACACAGTAGAATATATTCCTGGCGAACACTGTTATTGATAACATGTGGTTCTGAAATGAGTTACCTGTTTCTGTAGTGTCTGGCAATAAAAATACCCTTTCAAAAGACCTACCCACACAAATGAATATCATGAGACTGCTGTCACCAAAATATCTCCCAATAAAATACAGAACATGAATTATCATGATTAAGAATAACCCCACGGGGGTCAGACATGGAATACATCTTCAGTCCCAGTACGTGGGAGGTAGAGGCAAGTGGATCTCTGTGAGTTTAAGACCTACCTAGCTAGTTACGGACCATCCAGGGCTACATAGTAAAACCCTGTCTCAAGAAACAAAACAAACAAAAACCAAACAAGTAAAAGGACTAATTCTACCCTATGTAGGTGTTTAGGTGCTTGCTGCTGAAATTCTGGACCTTAATTCCTAAACTAACATGTATTTTTTCCCCTATTCTGTTGCTAGTTCTGTCTTCTCCCTGCTCTTCAAGCCCTAAAGGCCCCAGTTACTGGAGCTGCCTAAACTCCCTTTGTCTACTACAATGTGACAGCAGTGATCTATTGCTACTTTCAGGCCTCAGTCCCTGAGGAAGCTGAGCTTAATCCTTTCTCCATGTACTGAGATTACCATACTTCCTCCCCAGCCAAATTTTCCAGGCATGGTGGGAAATATACCTTTCCCAAACACATATATGGATATTCAATCACTCTGGCATTGCATTCCCAGAATCAAATGTTTCCATTTCTCATTTCTTTATTGTTTGACCCTTCCAATGTTACCAAGTTGTCCATTTTAAAATGTCAAACACTGAACTAGCTGAGTCTACTCAACAGAAAACTATGATAGAGCACATTCATACTTTAAATCTGTATTTGATTTAATAATAAAACAGTAGAACATTAGGATGTGGCAAGGAAATCCATCCCTTTATCCATTAATAGTCCCAATTGTTTCCCATCTTGTAGCTGACTATTCTACTTGTTTTGTCTTTACACGGTTAACTTTAAAACATTAGTTTGCATGAATGGAATGTTGTTCACTTTATAAATTAGCCTACAAATTTTAGTGGAGAAAAATAAGAGTAATGATTTTCCTATCACTCCATTCTCCATTTTTATGTTCCTATTTTATCGTAGTTTGTGTATCTTTGTGATCTAGTGAAAATAACATACCACAAAGTGTTCTTCCACACTTTGTCATGGATCATTTTTACTGGCTATTGTTTTTGATCCTTTGTTCTGCTTGAATAAGACAAGTTTTTTTCTCTATATAATGTTTGTACACAGTCCTCTGAAAGGTGAGTTTGGAAAAGAACAAACATTGTATCAGGAATGGATCCACTGCTTTTCAGCCTTATTCATTTTCGTGAATGAGATGAGAGTCTTGTCATGAAGTGATGCTTTATGTTGTTGGTTGCTCTTAGGGTTTGAAAACGACCTGAGTCCATCCCTTTCCCTTGACTTTGCTAGTGGAAGTCAGAAGAGATGAAGGGAGACTCCACCGTGAGTGAGGAGTATTTCTGATGTAGCATATTTTCCCAGTGCCTTTAAGTTTCATTGTTTTGTCTCAAGGACAAAGAATCTTTATGTGCTGTACATATGCCTTGTTACTATACATAGCATATATTGTTTTATCAGGATAAGCACAAAAATATTTCATATTTCATCTGCTTTTGCAAGGATACCTTGATATTTATTCTTTCGTCAAGAAAAAGAGGAAGTCAGTTTCTCCAACCCCTTGAGCCCAGGCTAGACTGATACTTCTTAAGCAGTAAGTATATCAGCATAGCAAGGATAAGTCATAGTCTCTTCTGACCCAGCATTCCCCATTCTTATTTCCAGGGATGCCTTCTCTAGAGAAGCTTAGCTTTCATCCTATGAAAAGCCCCAGCTACAAGAGTTCATGAGGAGAGGTTCCAAGTACAACCCAAGCTGATCTTCCAGAGGATAGCTAGGACTGACTCAGCCCTGATGGTGAGTGGTCTAAATTATTCACTCACATAGAAGGTTCACAGGCCCCTTAAGGCATATGATCTCAGTCCTAAGTGAGGCCCAAAGACTCCTTCAGCTCAACTTTGTCAGTCTACAGAGCATAATATTTTTGCTGGAAGCCATTAAGGTTTGAGGTAATTTACTAAGTGGGAAGAGATAATAAGATACTAACCATATGAAACCAGGTCCTGTGAACCATTACCACATCACAGTCTCCTGGAGCTGACCTCTAGAAATGAAGGGAAACATACTAGATGCCAAATATAACCTTCAAATTAAAATTAGATTGAACTGATATTGTGGTTGATACAAGCAGCATAAAAAGTGGTGTGTGTGTGTGTGTGTGTGTGTGTGTGTGTGTGTGTGTGTGTGTGTGTGTGTTGGGTAGTGCTATTTGTTCCTTGTGGCTTTTGTAACAATTTCTGGAAAATTTGATGATTTTAAACAACAGAAATTTATTTTACAGTCTATATATCTAAAGATAAGGTATTTATTAACAGGGCCATGAATTTTAGTAAATATATACAACCCGTAGTCCATGGGCTTCATGTACACCAAGATGACAGTCAATGTAACCTAACACAAACTCATATCCTTACTTTAAATGTTATGAGACTTTTGTGTGATCTTTTAAACTTAATTTAATGGTTCTCAATCATGAATGTTTGAGATTACCTGTCTGTCAGAAACTTGAAGAGGCCTATAAATTAGAGACACCCTGTATGTATCTGACTTTCAGGCACAGTGTCTGTCAGGCCTGTAAGTTAGAGATATCCCTTCCTTATGTAATCCAGATTTTGATTATTGTGTTCCTTTCCTGGCTTCTTTGGATAATGGCTGCATCACACCAGGCCTCTGGTTTCATGTCATCTCTTTTATTTTTCACTTTGTATTGTCCTCTCTCTCTCTCTCTCTCTCTCTCTCTCTCTCTCTCTCTCTCTCTCTCTCTGTGTGTGTGTGTGTGTGTGTGTGTGTGTGTGTGTGTGTGTGTGTTTTGCCCTCTCTGCCCCCTTATTCTAAGACCTTAAAGTCTCTCATTAGCTCAAGAAAAATTTTCCCCTTAGCTTAAGATTCTTAGAATTTTACATCTACAAAAGACAGTTTTCCCAGATTCCAGGAATTTGATAACAAAGGAGAACTCCACCCCCCATCCACTTATCACATTTGGTGTAAGAACAGGACACTGAAATTGGCCCCTATCACCTAAAGCTTGTGGTATGTAAACAAAGCTGATCAAAATAAACAAAATGTGCCACATGCACTGGATAGAGTTTCAAACACAGATGGTCGTTCATATTGTAGTATGAATCCTCCCTGTGAGACTGACAACCAGTCTGAGTTCATCTCTGAATCTGCCCATTCCATTCAGCTGCTGTGCCCATGGACTAAGTGTTAGAGAAAGGTGGGGTGAGTAAGTCGTTCCAAATCAATTCAAATTAAACATAGAAGCTCAGTGGATTTTACATGATCTTACCTGGGTTAAAGTCATCTGACAATGCAGAGTGACTTTGTAGTGCTACTTTGGAATTCTCATGGCAAATCTGTGATATTGGTTGCATACTTGGTGATATTCAGCCATTCTCTAACTGACTGAAAACTTCCATATAATTTCTATAAGTGTGTTATTATTTTCTTCACTTAAGTTTTAATTTGTTCGAGGCCAGCATGGTCTCCAGAGTGAGTGACAGGTTATGCTCCAAAGCTACACAGAGAAACCCTGTCTGGAAAAAGATGTTTTAATTTTTTTCTTCATCTAGCACTACCAAGTATAATTACCCAAACTTCTTTATCTACCCTGCAGTCTATTAAGAAGACTATCTCAAAGAAAAATCTCATAGCTCAGAACCTCCCACTAAGATGTGTAAGACTAGTCAGGTCTGATGTGGTCTAAATTTGGTCTTAGTATTGGCAGCTGTCAAATGCACTGAACCCTCGGGTCTGTTAGTTTTGGCAACCATTGCTACTGGAGGTTTATGCCTTATAAATTCAATCACTTCTGTTTGAAATTATATAAAATCCAAGCCAAGGATTAACAGATAATGAATTCCCTCTGCTGAGCTGTTCATATGATCCACCAAATACTTCCATTTGTCAAAAGGTTGGTTTGAAAATGTTGGTATTTAATATTTTCTCTCTTTCCCCTCACCTCCCCTTCTCTCTCTCTCTCTCTCTCTCTCTCTCTCTCTCTCTCTCTCTCTCTCTCTCTCTCACACACACACACACACACACACTTTAAAAGGGGGATTAAGAGAATAGCTATAGCCATGATTCCATGATTTTATCTTAAAACACATATGCGCAGATGTAACAACAATGAAAAAAAACAGGTCAGAAATTTGAGAGAACAAGAAGCTACATGAGAGGAGCTAGAGGGAGGAAAAAAGATTGGGTAAATTATGCAATTATAATTTAATTTCAATTTTTTCAGTTATTTTAAACACAGAGAGTAAGGTGATGGGGGTTGTCCTTCTGTGTACATATTTCTGTTATTGGTCGATGCATAAAACATTGTGGCCAACAGAGGCAGGGAAATAGACAGGACTAGGAGATGAAGGAATTCTGGGAAGTATAGGCAGATAGCAGACACAATGTGAGACGGAAAGGTAGGATGCACAGGACCCTGGCGGTGTGGATTATAGGCTGCTACTTTTTTGCTCTAGGTCCAAAATCCATATACAAGTGAGTACATACCATTTTTGTCTTTTTGTGACTAGGTTACCTCACTCAGGATGGTTTCTTCTAATTCCATCCATTTGTCTGTGAATTTCAAGATTTCATTGATTTTTTTTTCTTTCCTTGTTGAGTAGTACTCCATTGTGTAAATGTACCACATTTTTTTTCCTTCCATTCTTCAGTTGAGGGGCATCTAGGTTGCTTCCAGGTTCTGGTTATTGCAAACAATGCTTCTATGAACATGTTTGAACAGATGTCCTTGTTGTATGAATATGCTTCTTTTGGGTATATGCCTAAGAGTGGAATTGCTGGATCTTGTGATAGACTGATTCCCATTTTCCTGATGAACCACCATACTGATTTCCAAAGCGGCTGTACAAGGTGGCACTCCCACCAGCAGTGAAGGAGTGTTCTACTTTCTCCACATCCTCTCCAACATAAACTGTCATTGGTGTTTTTTTTTTTTATTTTAGCCACTCTTCTGACAGGAATAAGATGGTATCTCAGAGTTGTTTTGATTTGCAAGTCCCTGATGGCTAAGGATGCTGAACACTTTCTTATGTGTCTTTCAGCATTTTTAGATTCCTCTATTGAGAATTCTCCATTTGGTCCTGTACCCCACTTTTGAACTGAATTATTTGGTATTTTGGTGACTAGCTTCTTGTGTTCTTTGTATATTTTGGAAATCAGCCCTCTGTCAGATGTGAGGTTGGTGAATATCTTTTCTCATTCTGCGAGTTGCCATTTTGTCTTGTTAGCTGTGTCCTTTGCCTTACAGAAGCTTCTCAGTTTCAGGAGGTCCCATTTATTAATCATCGATCTCAGTGTCTGTGCTACTGGTGTTATGTTCAGGAAGCGGTCTCATTACCAATTTGTTCCAGGGTACCACCTACCTTCTCTTCTAAGAGGTTCAGTGTGGCTGGATTTATGTTGAGGTCTTTGATCCATTTGGACTTAAGTTTTGTGCATGGTGATAGATATGGATCTATCTTCAGTCTTCAACATGCCAGAGAATCTAGGAAACAAGGAGGACCCTAAAAGAGACACACATGGTCCCCTGGAGAAGGGGAAAGGGACAAGATCTCCTAAGCTAATTGGGAGCATGGGGGAGGGGAAAAGGAGTTAGAAGAAAAAGAAGGGTAGAAGAGTAGGGGAGAGGAGAACAAGAGAGAGCAGGAAGATCGAGTCAGGGGAAGAATAGAGGAGAGCAAGAAAAGAGATACCATAATAGAGAGAGCCTTATAGGTTTAAAGAGAAATCAGGCACCAGGGAAATGTCCAAAGATCTACAAGGTTGACTCCAACTAACAATCTAAGCAATGTTAAGAGGCTACCTTAAAAGCCCTTCTCTGATAATGAAATTGATGACTACCTCTTATGCTATCCTAGAGCTTTCATCCAGTAGCTGATGGAAGCAGAAGCAGACACCCACAGCTAAACAATGAACTGAACCCTGGAACCCAGTTGCAGAGAGGGAGGAGTGATGAGCAAAGGGGTCAAGACCAGGCTGGAGAAACACAGAAAAACAGCTGACCTGAACAAGGGGCATTCATGGACCCCCAGACTGATAGCTAGGAAACCAGCATAGGACTGTTCCAGACCCCCTGAATGAGGATGTCAGTTTGGAGGTCTGCTTAACCTATGGGGCCTCTGGTAGTGCATCAGTATTTATCCCTAGTACATGAATGGACTTTGGGAATCCATTCCACATAGAGGGATACTCTCTCAGCCTAGACACACAGGGGAGGGTCTAGGCTGTGCTCCAAATGATATGACAAATTTTTGAAGATCCCCATGGAAGGCCTCACTCTCCATAGGGCGCAGAAGGGAATGGGATGGGGGTTAGTGGGGGGGGGCAGGGAAGGAGGGCAGGGAGGTTGACATCTAAATGAAGCTTGTTTCTAAGTCAAAGAAAAAAGAAAAAAGGTATGTGCTGGACCCTTCTCCAGTAAGATAAGACCACGTGGAAATACTTAGATTAATAGAAATGGATTAGTAATTTAGACAGAGCTAGCCAATAAGAAGTCCTAGTCACTGGCCAACAGTTTCATAATTAATATAGCACCTGTGTGTTTATTGGGGCTCAAGGGCAGCGGGGCCTGATGTGCCACAAAACTCATGCTTACAAAAGTAAGGTGTATCATACTTTTAAAAAATCTGTTCTCTGGGCTTGGAAAAAAGGCAAAATGGAAATATAAATGATAAGGTCATGAGGTTAATCCCCAATTAACATGATAGCATCTTTGAATCAGAGGCATGAGAACTTGTTTTATGTTCTGCTCCCTGCCCTTTCTGGATATGAGTATGAACGAGCTGGGAAGAATGGCCTCATCAGACCCTGGCACTACCTTTGCCCTGGACCTGCTAGCTGTGAAACTGTGAGAAGTGTCTGTGGCTTAAGCCACATATTCTATGGAGATGTGTCACTGCAGCCCAGATGACTGTGATAAGCTCTACTTCCCCCACTAGTTTCTGATGGGTGAGAACTAACTAACAACGATATGGAGGAAGTCATATCTTGCATTGTATGCTCTACAGAGGCTGACTGAGGTTGGGATGCTGTTCAGAGTTTGTGGTTAACCATTCCTGCCATAATATTAATTCACTGCTTCAGCAGAATGCATTGCTGTCCACTTAGTCCATTTGGTTTCCAAAGCAATTAAAACGACAAACACCAAAAATTATGCACTATTGCTATATTCATAGCTTTCTCTAACTGTAGATCTCTAACTGTTCTTACCACTTTTTGTTTTGGTGTAGGACATAGCATAGCACTCACATCATATACCTCTACATGACGCTTCCAGTATTTCAACCAGACTTAAAGGGAGGATTAATATTGCATGGGTGATAATCTTCATTATTCCTAACTTGGCCAAGGGTAGAACCCTTGATTACATAAAACACTACCTTGCTCCATGTTGAGGCTGTCCTTGGAACTGATACTCTTAACCCTTAAATATCATTGAGTCACAATTTACAATCAAGCCTTGGAGGGTATGTCTTCCTTTAATGTCTTCTCTTTGTTCTTCATCTATGATAGATAATTAAAAAGAGAAATTAAATGAAAACAAGAAAACTACATTTCCTCACAATTACTCACTGAGGCAACTAAACTCTGAAAATGTAAAGAAGGGCAAACCAATTCTATTTAATACAAAGTAATGAGCAGAAAACTGCCTTCAGCATCCCCACTTAATTGTCCAAACAGCTCCTACAAATTAAATAAATGCATTGTCACACCTGGTTCTTTAATAATGAATTCTCATTAGCTACTATGGCAAGATCAAAGGCCTCTGCTGATCCCTTGGTTGAAACCACCTGTGGACAAAGCATGAAAACTTCTACTTTCCAATTGTTTAAAGGCAAGCAATTAATTTATCAGATAATAAATAGCACACCAAAACAGAGAAATACCAGACAACAATGGACCAGGATTTTGTTGGTTCCATGAGGAACAGATATTGAGCACAACCTCTGGAAGAGATTCACTTCTAAGGAAAGATTATTATTCTACTTCCTTAGCAGGAACTATGACAAAAATCACTGCCACACTGTAAATGAACACAACAGGGTCACCTCATGGTAAGTGGAAAGACCATGAATAAACCCAAGCAATACCAGGGCTGCTGTCACTCATTATATTATTCTTACAGTCCGATTTCCTCTAATCAGGATTAGAGAACATAAACCCAGATGGAGAGCACTCACCAGGAAGATTTACATAAAATAAAACAAAAGACAACATTGGGAGAATTGGGAAAAATAAAAAATTGGACATTAGGAAATCTCCACAGGCTCACAGCGCAACTGAGAAAGGGAGCAGGAGAGGTGGTCTTTCCTGGAGAAGAGCTCAACAACTGGCTAACTGGCTTCTCAGAGCCAAATAGTCAGCCCTTGTATAATGTACAAGTAACATTATATGGACTTGATAGATTATATTTAGGAGTGTGTGCGTGTGTGTGTGTGTGTGTGTGTGTATGTGTGTGTGTGTGTGTGTGTGTGTGTGTGTGTGTGTACCAATCCAGATAGACATCCAATAGCAATTAATGAAAAATGTGGCCAAGAACTTGAAGAAGAGCAGGAAGGGGTGTATGAGAGAGTTTGAAAGATGGAAGAAATGTTGTAATTAAATTACAATCTCAACACAGACAACAAAAACAGAGGAAAGCAACATTTACAGAAAATGTGAAACATAGAACTGAGATCAGGGGTGAGGATAAGGCCAAGATAAGGGTACATTAAGATACCAAGAAAAAGATCTAGAAGAGAATCACCAGACTTTCCAAGCATAGTCTCAAGAGACCAGACCTAAAAATATATAGGGCAGAAGAGGGAACTGAGTCAAAGATTAGAGACTTCATGCACTGACATTATAACAGAAAAATTTCAAACCTATATGAAGAAGTACACAACCAAATAAAACAGAAATTTAGAACTCCAGATCAGAGGTGGCCCTCTCCACAGAACATCACAATCAAGATGTCAAAAATACAAAGAAAAGAAACAATATCAAAAGCAAGAGAAAAATACCAAATCTCCTACAAAGACAAACACTTCAATATATATGCACAAGAAAAAAAGTTCTGAAAAAGACTCTAGTAGAACAGGAAATACTTCAAGAATTGATAAGTAGGATTACATGGAATTATAAACCTCCTACACAGCAAAAGAAACAATCAAGAGACAACCTACAGAATGATAGAAAAATCTTTGCTAATTTATATATGTATATATAGAAAGTTATTGCCTAGAATACATAAATATCTGAAAAATTAAGCACAAAACAATCTTTCAGTTAGTAAATGGACAAATACATCCATAAACTATTTCAAAAGAAGAGTAATAGCCAATTAATACATACTCAACATTCTTAGTCATAAGGTAAATACAAATGAAATCTACTTAGTGATTCCATTCATCACAGTCACACTGTCCAATACCAAGGAAACAACTGACAACAAATGTTGATGAGGATGTAGAGGAACTTTATGCATTGCTGGTGGCACTGGAAACTTGTGAAACCATTATGGACACCAATATTACAGTTTCTCAAAATATGAAAACCAGACATGCCATATACCTTAGTTAGAGTTTCTATTACTATGATGCAGGTAACCCCAGCTGCAGTGTGTTCATGAATACAAAGCCACATTGTTTCCAGAAGAAAGATTTCACAGTGCTCTCCCCTATACTACTACTAATTAATTAACGTCTGTTCACCGCTCCTGAGATGTTTCCTGAGCCATGTGGACATACAAAATTCCCAATGATAAAGAAAAACTGCAAATAATGTGGAGGAAGATGCTCAATGTCCACCTCTGGCCTCTGCATGCATGAACACACACATATACACATGCTCGTATGGATAAAAACAGCCACGTGAACACAAACATCACTCGGGCACATGCTCATGTACTCATGGGTTTTGATACACTAGTATTTATTCATCTTAGCAATGGTCACTCAAATCATTCTCCCATTTAAAAAAATTTAAAGATTCTTTAATTTTAATTTTATAGTTATGAGTACCCTTCATATATGTATTGTATTATATGCATTCTCAGTGTCTTCAGAAGCAAGAAAGGGGACATCCGACTTCCAGGAACTTGACTTACAGATGGTTGTGAACCACCAAGTGGTGCTGGGAATCAAGCCTGGGTCTTCTGCAAGAACAACAAATGCTCTAAACCGCTGAGCCATCTCTCCAGTGCTCATCATCCTATTTTTGAACTAGGATTTTTTTTTGTAAGTTCCTCAAGTAATGAGTATGTAACACTTTGTAAGGTGATTATTTGACAATGATTTTTCTCATTCTGTAGTTTTCTTCTTTGGGGTAAAGAAGCTTTGCAATTTTATGGAATCAGATTTCTCAGATTCTTTTGGGGTCCTGTACAGAAAATCTTTACATGGGCCAAAGCAGTGAAATGCTTCCCTTGTGTTGTCTTCTCATAGTATTAAAGTAACACTGCTAAAGCTTTGGTCTTTTATCTATTTTGAGTTACTTTTGTCCCTGGTGAGAGACAATAGTCAAGTTTCAGTCTTCTTTGTGTGGGTGTCCAGTTTTCCCAGATCCATATGTTGAAGAGTCTGCCTTTTACAAAAATGGATACTTTGTGTACCTTTGTTGCAAGTCAGTTGGCTGAAAATCTGTGCCTTCTTATTTCAGTAACCTGTGTGATTACCATGGTATCTGTCTGTTGTATGCCAGTACCATGCTGTTTGGCTTATAACTGCTCTACAGTGTCCTCAAGGGTATCATGATGCTTCTGGGATTGTTTTTCCCCATTGCTTTGATATGTGGTCTTTTATAATTCCATACAAATTTCAGGATTTTTTCCCTAGCTCTCTGAAGACGAACATTGACATTTTAGAGGGGATTAACATTTGATCCTGTAGATCTTCATGCTAATACTGACATTTAGCCTCATTCATTATTGCTGTCTGGAATGGAAACAGAAAGACTTTTGATTTTTTTCTGTCTTCTTCAGTTCATTTTATCAGTATTTTGCCATTTTTATTATAGAGGGCTTAGACTTCCATGGTTTTATTCACTTCTATGATTTGTTGTTGTTTGGCTTGTTGTTGAAAATGATTTATTTGTTTTGTAGCTACTATGAATGGAATGGTTTCAATGATTTTTCCTCAACAAATTCATTATTGCTATGTAGAAAAGTTATTGATTTTCTTATGGTAATTTTGTGACCTGTAATTTCCTTATTTTTAACAGTGTTTTGGTATGGTGTTTGGGTTATTTTATAGATAGAATCCTGTCACCTCCACACAAGAAACTGGCCTCTTCCCTTCATATTTATATGGATTGTTTATTTCTCCTTCCTAATTGATCTGATAAACTTTCTAGTACTACACTGGATAAGAGACAGGAGAATGGGGAGCCTCCTCTTGTCCCTGACATTAGCAGAAATGCTAAGGGGTGTATTTAGCTTTTTCTAATTAGAAATTTTTTAAATTTTTAATCATTTTGTCTTATTTGTACTCTGATTTTTGTTTCTTCTTTCCTTCCATTTTGGTTCGGATTTCCCATGATTTCCTATTCCTTGAAATACATCATTTTTATTTGAGATATTTCTCTTTCTTTTTTAGTTCTCTCTAATAAAGACTATACATTTTGAAATAAGATAAATTTGTTACCTGATACACAGTCTATTTGAGACAAATCTCCACAAATTAGTGAAAAGAATTTATACTCTGGGAAGATATTAGATGAAATGTTCTGTAAATGTCTATTAGTTCCATTTGATTTGTAGTATAATTTAACCTTGAAGTTACTTTGTTGACTTTTTGTCTGGATAATAGGCCTAGTGATAAAAATAGCTTGTTGAAATTCACTACTATCATTACATTGGAAATTATCTGTCTACTTAAGTCTAATAGTGTTTGTTTTCAAAATTGGATGGCCCAGCACTATGTGTATGTAGATTTACAGTAATTATATGTTCCAGTTGAATTGAGTCCCTGATCAGTTCATAATGGCCTTCTTGGTCTCATCTTGTTTTTTTTTGTTGTTGTTGTTGTTTTGTTTTGTTTTGTTTTTGTTGTTGTTCTTAAAGTATTTTCTCAGCTATTAGTACAGTTAACTTTGCTTACTTTAGGTTTCCAATTACTGGAAAGCATTCTGCAGCCTTTTAGTTAAGTAAACTCCTTGAAAGCAAGCACTTGGCACCCTCATCATGTGCTATTATTTCCATGAGGCTACTATGCATTCCCCACCCTCATGCTATCAGCAGGGTCATCTCAGCCTCCCCACACATAGGCTTTTGGCCAGGTTTATAGTACTAGGCATGTATTCCCTCCCATGGAGCAGCTCTCAAGTCCAATCAGTAGGCAGTTGATTATCCCCAAAAGAATCATGAAACCATTGCATCAAAGGGCATATATTGCATGGAAGATCAGTATTATTGCATTCAGGATCTGCAGTTAGGTAAGACAGTGTTGACTTTTCTCTCCACGTGCCTACACATTACTTTATGGTACTACAAATGCTATCCAGCAGGAAGAAACTTCAAGCTTCATTTTTCTGTTAACTGTATCTAAAGTATGTAGTATCTTTACCAACAGGTATCACCATTTAGGTCTAGTGGGCAACCAAGAGCAATGACTACAGTCTTTATCATCTGGGGAACTTTTTGCCAACAGCTCATGAGGGAGCATTCCACATGTGTTAATGGATTTTCATTTAAAAGTCTGTGAGGTCTCAGAGTATCAGAAGCCATCCATTCAGCATTCATGCAAGGGACCTCTATTCAAATATTTTATTATTATTATTATTATTATTATTATTATTATTATTATTTACTTACTTTATAAAGGAGTATTTCTATGTTGATTTTTCATACATCTTTAAGTTTGGGTAAACTTCTCCCCTCATCCCTCCCTTACCCCAACACTACCTCCTCCTAATTCAAAATTTTTCAAGCCTACTATTTCCACTCTCCTTTCTACTTTCATATCACGTTTCAATATCCTCTTTCCTTAAGGTCTCTCTTGCTCATGCCATGGCCTTTTCTTGCTTCCTGGCCTTTACAGACATTCATTTCAACTTAAAATACAGAACAGAAGAATAACTGAAGCTATGATCTGGGATGCACCCACTCATGGAAATGTGGGAACTGTATTATGGGGGTAAGTAACATTTTCCTGGTTGGATTTAATGTCTTCATTGCAGGAAAGACTTCCTATCTGGTACTGTAAGCTTACTCAAAAGCCTGTGACTAGGTAGGTTAGAGACCTTGTGAGGAACTCACTGTTAATGTTTTATGAAATGGACTCAATATGCCCATTAAATTGTTCTGAATAACTATGCTTATGGTCACAGAGCAGTGATCTTGGAAGATTTGGTCAGGAATGTTTGCTGGTGATTTCTGTTGGTTTGTTTTGCTTTGTTTTTGCAGCAGCCAGTATTAAATAAATGAAGAGACTCATGACTGCTGAGAGAAAGTAGCTGTTCAATGCTCACCTGTAAATGGAAGATCTGTATCATTCTTCCTAAGGCTCAGGGAATGTGATCAAAGAAGGAGCAGAAGAGCTGTAGGAATGAGGTGTGCAGAGGTTGGGGATGAAGAATGTTTGAAATTACAGCAGCTGCTGATATATCTGCAGAAGACTGGCACAGGTAATATCCTGTCATAGAAGGGCAGAGAGCTCATGATGTCTCACCCCTCCTGAAATTTACATGCAGTTAACAGGTGACAGTGAAAGGAGGGCAGGTATTTTTATTCAGTGGTGTAGCCAATGGCAAGAGGCCCATGCTCCCGTAAACAAACCTGATGAAACTCACTGGGACACCGACAAGAAAATATTCATTAGGATAGAAGCAAGGACCAGCTAGGAAGAGGCAGAAGAGAATCAGGGAGAGTGGGAAGGGGCTCAAGACGGTAATAAAGGGTAAAGGTGATCAAAAATGCATTATTAAAATATCATAATGGAACCCATAATGGAACTAATACGTGCTAATAAAAAAGAGTTTTAAAAGAATATTGGTCTTGATAAATGGGATAGAGGTTAGAGTACAAACTACTCTTGCCAAGAACTTGAATTTGGTTCCCAGCACCTACATTCAGGCTACTTTTCCATGGGATTTAAGACCTTTCTCTGGTCTCTGGAGGCACGTGCACACATGTGGTATATATGAACTCAAAGGCAAATACACATATACATAAATTAATATTTCAAAATATTTTTGGTCCTCTCATAACTTAGTTTTATATGAATTTGTTCTTGTTTCTTTTTAATCTTCTATAACTATTGCAACTGGAAGCCCCATTTTTGAGAAATATTTCATGGAAAATACAAGATTTTTTTTTCAAATTCCTTTTGCTGTCCTACACACACACACACACACACACACACACACACTTATTGAGTCCATCCTTATAACTTCCTGGTCATTTTTTTTTCAATCACAGAATCTAATAGAGCCAAAAAGTTTAGAAGTTTTACAAATCTTAGACTTGGTTCACAAATGTAATCAATCCTTGTCTTTTCATTGAAATGAGAATGATATATCAAAATGACAGTAAAGGAGAAAAAGTAGCATTAAACCTCAACAAGAAGTCAACATATATGTGTAGTAAATATTCATGTACAGAAAGAGCACTGATGACAACAGAAAATAGTAACATAGAGTATGAACCAGGAGACAACACTGGGGGAGTCACTGAATGATCACTTCCGTTGCTACCAGTGAAAATAGAAGAAGAAAATAAACAGTTACATCTGCTTTTGTGTATCTCTCCATGTATAAACATTAATGAAGACTGCAGCTGGCGATAATATGCATTTTTGATGCCTGAACCTCCAGCCTAAGTTTTACTTTAAACCAAAACTAAAGCAGACACCCTGTTGCTATTAATAAAGAATGAAAACAGCAGAGAGGAGAACACTGGCAGAGTTGATGGCCACCTACGAGTCATTGACAATGTGGTGAACACAAGGGCAATAAAGGCTACCTGCACATTCTTTACTTTGACATGTTCAACAATGAGGTCAGAGGGTCAATAATGAATGGGAGCACTGAGACAAAGGGATATAAAATAGCATTATGGTGGTTAAATTTAATCTGTATCCTGGTATTTCAAATTTTTTCCTTGTTGCTTGCTTACAACCTTCTCATTACCATGTGGGATATGCTAAATATCCAAGAATTTCTAACAGAATGGAGGAAGCTTTACTCAGGTACCTGTAAGAGCTTCAGCTTCCTTCCAGTTTTCAAAATTATGCTAACAAATAACTCACTCTATGAATGACAAATTATTCCAGCACATCTGTGTTAGATACTTGTCCATTGCTTCAACAGACTACCCCAACAAAAAGCTAATTAGGGGGAAAGTGGTGAGTTTTGTGGTTTGGCCTCCAGTTCCAGAGAGGATAGAGTCCATGATGGTAGAAAAGCCTGGTAGCAGGAGTGTGGAGACCTATGTGGAGCCAGGAGGCAGACATCACATTTCATCCACACACAGGAAGCAGAGAAGAGAATAGAAAGATGGGCCAGGGTACAAAACCCTCAGGCCCATCATCCCTCAGCCCTAGTCCCATCCCCACCCAAGCCCAGCAATGTCCTTTCTTCGTTAAGACTCCACCTGGAATGGATGCCACAATCTTCTAAAACAGCACCACCAGCTTGGGACCAAGTATTCAAACATAGAACTCATAGGGAACAGATCTTATTCAAACTATAAGACCATTTTAAAATAATCTAATATGAAGAACATTTGCCTCCATAAGGAATAACTCTGGCCATCAGTTTCTTATCAATATTGATTATGCTTATACATGCATCTTAATCAAAACAATAGCACTTTCAATGGTATAATACTAACCTTCATCCTTTAGTACTTACTCATATGCTATATTTCATATCTTAGTAAGGCTAGAAACATTGATCTGAAGTTTTGTATCTACTGTCATTTAATACTTCATAATTCAGAAAGGCACTGGGACAATGGAAAGAGAACTGATCCAAATAACCTGCTATTATCTCTCAAATCCTGGCATCTATTAGATATATGCTCTATTCAAATCTAGAGGTTAATGTTGTATCAAAAGTTTCCAAACTTTTCTGCAAATTAAAATCACTTGAGACACTTTCTTCATAATTGTAATTTCTATTAGTTTTTGAATTTATAAGATAACTAGATCACCCCAACCCCCAGTGACAAGGTCACATCCCAGACAACTAAAGCAGAATAGCTAGGGGGCAAGGGCCAATTCCTGTCACTTGGTAAATCTTGAGATCATCTGTGATGTCCTTTCAACTCTTGAATTCTGCGATTCTGCCGCTTATTGCACAGGATAAAGCATTTGAGAAAGTCACCAAGAATGAACTGGAGCATTTCTTGGAAAAATCAATTGTTTAGGATGGAAAAGTAAAGACAAGCTTTCATATGAAGCCTTTAGAATGAAGGGAAGCCTCGCAAGCAGTAGATTGCTGGAGTGAGAATTACATACATCTAACCTTCATCATTTGCACCAAAGATCAAGAAATTATATTAGATTCTTCGAGATCAAATTTGCACTGCAGACGGTGGCTGTGCAATTGAAGCGAGGTTTATCTCATTATGTGAAATAGTCATTGAGGTAAATAAGGAGGAAATTGGCAAGGTTATTTTATTTTGGCCTCTTGTCATTAGTCATCTGAATCTCTCTCTTGGCTCTATCTTCTGCCTAAAGAGATTAATAGGTTTGGTGTATCCAGGGTTCACATAATCAAAACCTTTTTTGCTTGTGGATTGTGTTATTTACTTTGTCCTTTTGAAAGGATACAAGTGGAAAGTCATCATTTGGTCTTGCTTAGTAAAATCACTGAACTATTTGGTGGATCGGTAAGATAGAAAGAGAGTTAGTAATGGTGTTAAGACTGTTAAATTAAGAGACAAAAACATACCTTCTTTCATAAATGAGAAGGCATACATTATTGTTTAAAAATACACAGACAATCCCAAATGCACACACATATACACGTGTGTGTGAGCCTGCACACACACACACACACACACACACACACACACACACACACACACATTTTATCTACATTTCAGGCAGTTGTGTAATCTAGATATTCTCCTAGGTACTTACTGATAGAGAAATATATTGTAATCCTATGTAAACAACCCTAGAGATGTGAATTTACTCATTGTTGATATTTCCATGAAATCTTTAGGCTGTACAGTTCCCAATGCAATGTGCCTCCAAGCAGGATATATTTGAAATTAATATTTTAGTATTATTTTGAAAATATAGATCCAAGTTTCTTGATGCTTTATATGGTGGGTTTCAAGACAACAGTTTAAATTTAAGGATGAATGAGCTACATTACAAAATAAAAACCCAAGACTGAGTATTTCGAATGAGTTTGCTCTCTTAAGAATTTGTATAGAATCTAATGATGCTACTATAAATAGAAATGTTTGGGCCAGATTGGGAATAATGAGGAGAGAAGGCTGTAAATGGGCAGAAAGGGGGGACTGTTCAGATCCAAGAACAAACAAAACAGAGATTGTCTGTTTCCTAACCTAAGTGTGGGTACTCTTGCAAGAGCAGCACAGAGATAAAATTCTACTTCTGAGAACAGGTGAAGAAACAGAAGTGTATGCCCTGCTTCTGAGCACGCAAACACTGTCTCAATTAAAAATCATCTGGTGAAAGTTAAGGTGAGAGATCCAAATAAAACTATTCTCTGTTTTGCTGTCTCACAAATGATCAAAAGAGCCAAGAGAGCAGTTAGGACTCTTTCTCAGAAATACTACACAAAGTTGAGAATTCCAAGAAAGTCGAACAAAACTAAAAGCCAGCATTAATAATACTAAGAGATAGCAATGAACACTTTGAGAATATACCATCTGTCTAAAACAGATTCTGTTAGAGAATCTATCCCCAACTACTACCTTTAAGGCCCAACACAAGCATACAAAGGTGTTGTTACTTTCCCCATCCTTCAATGCAGAAACTAGGACACTAGAAACTCAATCACTTGTCCCAAAACACACTTGCCAAGTGATGGAGACAAGTGAAACAAAATCACTCAGATGAGGAAGGCAGAATTAACTGTGAACAATAAGGTTTTTGTCACATAGTGTCTTGGCTCTCATAAGATGACAAGTGCAGATCTGTAGAAGTGTTATTACATGTGGTCACACAATAAAGATATTTGGCAAACACAAAATATAAAGACTCTTGCATGGCACTTCTGTTAGTGACCATTTGTTGGCATTTCCTACCCTTCCACTCTCTGATCACCAATCTGTGGTTCCAAAATGACAGCCTGTGATTGCTCAAGTATACACAATGCCTAAACACACACCCCTTAGCTGCAGCCACCCTTTCTCACATCTTGCTTTCATTTACTTTGTAACAAAGAAATGTTTGAAATCGCAGCATTTGTCCATTTGCCATCATCTTTCCTCCACTGGCTCAAATATGTAGGTCATGCGAGCACAGGACATTTGCTTCACTTTCTTTGTGACTCTAAACAATTGCTGACACATCGGAAATTTCCACAGAGGTTGCTTTCTAAGCATTTGGCTAAGTACTAATTTGAATGCCTGCTGTTTTTAATCTGCACTCCTTGGAATAAATAGGCTTTAAGGAACTTTCCCATATAGAAAATTATTTAGCAGCTAAAGTCTTGCATTATAAATAACCAATGGGAATAAGAATTATAATGGATTAGTATAAAACACATAAAGGGTCAAAATTCCTAGGTTCTTGTTTGCCTAGAAACAGGTACATAAATAAGCCAAAGTAATTCTTGAATAAATGGCTCCAATATTACCAGGGAAGTACACAGTTAATCCCCCAAATGGATTTTCATCCCAAACTAGTCCAAGAGCCAGAAGGCTCAACATGAATACATTCACAAAACACTTTGATGTGAATCTTGCCAGTGAGTGGCCATGAAGAATAAGGGCTGACAGCTCTTCAAATGAAATCTGTTTGTGCCAAGTGAATTGATGTTCAAAGAAATAAAAACCTAGGTAGCTATTTTAGAGCCCCCCCCCCAAGAATAGGGAGACTTTTCTCACTTTATCTGAGGCCATATAGACATTGAATAGCATATAGCATTATGCAATTTTAATTTATTCATGTAAAAGCACCCCAACTGAAAAGCCCTTGATTATGTTTGGAACAAATGATATTTATTCTTTTAATATTTATTGAGAACTTAATAAAGGCCAGTACCTATCATCAAACATATGAGTGAAGTACAAGCCTTCTCCTCTGAATAAAAGCAAGATGAGAAACACGGGATAAAGGGAGCATCAGGCAATGCCTAGAGACATGAGGAAGGCTTCTTAAAGGGCCAAATATTTAATTGATTCTTAGAAGATGTAAAGAATGTTTGTGATTGAACATGTGGATCTCGAAGTGGAAACATGTGAAGCACTTCATGGAATTGTGATATTTGCACAGGGATTCACAGTTCTCTGGCTGCCAATAGCTAACAATTATGTACAAAGGAGAAAGAGAAGTGAAAGTAATTCATAAAGGAGGTAACGGTGGTATGTGGAAACTAATGATTACAACATGACCTATGCAAGCTATAGTTTCATAACAATTTCATAACAGTTTAATAATAGTTTCATAACAAAAAAGTAGGAGCCACCTGAGCTAATTGGGAGCATGAGGGTAGGGGAGAGGGTGCTGCCACAATAAGAGCAGGAGAAGAGGAGTAGAGGAGAGGAAATGGAGGAGCAGAAATATTGAGTTGGGGGAAGAATAGAGGAGAGAGAGCAGGATGAGAGATACCATATTAGAGGGAGCCACTGTAGGTCCGAGAAGAGATCTGGAACTAGAGAGATCTCCAGAGACCTACAAGGATGACACGATCTGACAATCCAGGCAATGGAGGAGAGGATAACCTAAAAGCCCTTCCCCTAAAATGAGATTGATGACTACTCTTTATGCCATCCTAGAGCCCTCATCCAGTGGCTGATGAAGCAGAGACAGACATCCACAGATATACACTGAGCTGAAATCTGGAATTTAGTTGAAGAGAGGGAGGAATGAAGATCGAAGGGGTCTGTACCAGGTTGGAGAAACCCACAGGAACAGTTGGCCTGAACAAGGGGGAGCACATAGACCCCAGATGCTGTCTGGGAGGCCAGTACAAGACTGATCCAGACCCCTAAACATGGATGTCAAAAGGAGTCCTCTGCACTCCAAGGAGCCTCTGGTAATGGATTCATATTTTTCCCTGGTGTAAGAAGGGACTTTGAGAGCCCATCCCACGTGAAGAGGTACACTCTAGCCCTGGACACATGGGGAACAGCCCAGGCCCAGCACAGGAAGATTTGGTGGACTATGCAGAGTCCCCGTTAAGGGCCCTACCCTGCCTGGAGAGTGGAGGGTAGATGTGGTGGGGGGTAGGATGGGGATAGGGGAGGAGGGATAGGGTGAGGGGAGGGAGAGGGAGAAGGGACTTACATGTAAAACAAGTTTGTTCCCTAACTTGAACTAATAAAAAACATTAAAAAAAAAAGTAGGAGCCAGAAGTCATCATACATTGCATGGGAAGGGAGTCATTGAAATCAAAGCTACATTCATATTGCAAGCGACTCAATTTTTGTTACTTCTATCATATTAAATTAATGTCCTTAATTTGATCATAAGGCTTTAAACACCAAACATCTCCAAAGGCTTTAATACTTTTTTGCTATTTGTCTAGTGCAAATCTCAAACTAAACATTTCCAAGTGAAAACCCTCATTCTCGTCTCCATCACTCATCCCCCGACCTTCCTATAGAAACCTCAAAGCAACTTCAGCTTTCCAGTTGCTCAGCCATTCTGCCATCCATTTACCAGAAGATCTTCTAAAACTGTATCTACAGTGTGGACCAGGTCTTATTAGTTCTATCCTATAGGCTGGACCAAGTCACTATTCCTGTTAACCTCCTATAAGATCTCTTTGCTTGCTCCTTACTACTCCGGCAATCTGTTATATTTACCTTCCTCACAGGGACTCTGTTGAAGTATGTTACACTGGTTTTCTCCTTTATTTAAATCTCCCTAGTAGCTTCCAGTATGGGTCTGAAAAAACTACATATCTATGAATATGTTCCTGTGCTTGTCTATGTAGATCTGTGTACATATAAAGAATCATGCTCACATACACGTGTACCCTTCCACACTTAGCTCCATGACCTATGTCTAATCATGCCTTGTGTGATAGGTGACTTCGTTGTCGTCATCTTCAAAGTCTTGGTTTACAAGTTGTGGTGTTATTGAGAAGTGGTAGGACCTTAAGTGATGGGAATCTAGGAGAAATAAGTCAGCTGTTAAGGCCATGCCAATCCTTCCTATTTCTCTTTGGTTCCAGGCCACCATGAAGAAGGAAGCTTCCTCTAGTTTATAATCTTGGCATACTCTTGGTAGTACTCTGCCACAGTCCCAACAGCAACAAGTCTAAGTGACCAGGAACAGGAGTATCTGACACCATGGGGCAAACACCTTTCTCCTTATGAGGTGATTTATCTCTGGTGTTTATGACAATGATCTAGAAATAGTTAGCACAACCTGAGTGTTTCTGCTCCATTGCTTCAAAGATGCTGATCTGCTCAATATTCCTTAGACATCTCACACAGACACTCACCTTTTTTCTCTTTACAACTTCCACTATGCCCTTCAACCCTCAGAGGGGATTTAATGATGACAACGAAGTCAACTATCACACAAGGCATGTATGTATTTTCAAATTTGAATTCCCCTCTCCTGCCCTGACTTTATTCCACTTTTATACACTGCCTGATTGGTCTCATCTTTTACTTACTTGTGTATTTATTCATTTCTTCTCAACTATCTGAAAAGAGTATTGGGTTTTGGGTGTTGTCCTCACTGTTTTGCAGACAATGTCTGAATTTTTAGCACACAGAATCTGCTTGGTGGGGAGTATTCTAATTTGGATCTGAAGAGAGGTGATTAGGTCTTTGGGGCTCTGACCTCATCAGTGTGTTAATACATTGATAGATTCCTAGTTGAAAAAAAAAACTATTGGAAAATAATGGACATGCAAAAGTTGGATCCTAGTTGAGGTAGGAAGTCTTTGAAATATGCCCTTGAATAATTCAACTTGTCTGTGTCCCCTCCTTCCCTCATAACCTCAGGACCAAAGCAATGCAGCCAACCAGTCATGTATTGAGTGAAACTATAAGCCAAAATAGATCTGGTAAGTTGTTTTCATAAATTATTCTTTTCACAGTGATGGAACACTGACCAATACAAATAATATTTAATTGTTTTTCCAACATAAAATTTGTTTTTGCTTATTTGGGAATTTCACATAATGTACTCTGATCAATCACACTCCTAGTCTTCCCAGGTCCACCCCAATGCCTGTGACACACCCCACACACACCCATCCCAAAAAAACAAATCTAATTTGTGTTGTTCATTTACTTGTTGAAGCATGGTCACACTCCCACTGGCCTGCCCATTAAAGAAATGGAGTCCTCCCTGCCATCCCTGTGAGAAGCTAACAATTGGAGAATCGCAGCCTTTCATTACATCCTACCACCTGCAAAGGCATGCAGTCAGAACTTCCAGTCATTAAACACATATTTATCACATACTAAATCCAAAAGGGGGCAGCAAAGCTTCACCTATCAATACACTGGGTCAACAAATCAGAGGGTCTTCCCGATGGAGCATTAAGCAGATAAAGCTGGGCAGCCTAGGCTCAAAGAAATGGGGTCAGACAGCACACTAGAAAAAAGTGGAGAGGAAAGTCTGGGAGGAGAAAAGGACAAGATTTTTTCAGGACAATGAGACATGTGCATGGGTATACAAGACAAATGGGTGGATTGTCAGGAAACCTGTAACCTACAGGAGAATTTGGCTAATTACTTCAGCAAAGATGACAGTGATAGATAGGCCTTTCAGAAAACTGTAGACACAGTTTGGGAGCCAGTGTATCTACTCTATGAGTACAAGAGGGGAATTCTGTAGGTCCTAATGAATGTTATCTCATATATCTCTCTGTTGTTGAAATGATCTATATTTTACAGGTTGTTAAGGCAAACAAAAAACAGAAAGTGCTCAGGTCTGGTTATTGCAGAAGAACAAAAGACAGATATTGGCCCCTGTGAGACACCAACATGAGTAGAAATATTTGCCATTCATCTCTAACTATTTGATCAGTCTGGATTATTATCAAAGAAATCATCATTAGCGAAATTTTAAAATGTATTATTTTTAAACATAATAATAAAATATAGTTTCTACGCCTTAGTCCTCTCTACCCTCTGCTCTTCATTTTTTCAAGTCACTTCTCTAGATTATTCTGCTTCATGTTCTAAATATTCTTGTTGCTCTTGCATAGTTTACTATGACTGCCCTGTCATAGATGGCCTTTGGGTATTGAAGATTTGGCTAGTGCATGCAAATGATGACCTGAATTTTAATTTTTTGGCTTATCTTACTTTTTTAAAATTGGCTTACAGAGTAATAGGTTTCTACATGGGATTTCCATACACATTCCATTTTAGTTGATTCTCAACCTTCCCATTCTTCCCCTTTCTGGCCCATCTCCTTCTCCCCTTCTCTTCTATGCATATTAGTCCCTGTATTCTCCCCTTCCACTTTTTATCTTTTTAGATAACCTACTGAGTTTAACTGGTATTGTATGAGCATGAGTGTGTACTTATTTACTGGATTGTGGGAAACATACCAGTTGCTTTATCCCTTAAGAAAAAGGACTCCCTCTCTCCCAGTCACCATTAACTGCCAATAAAAACTTAGCAAAGAGTGCAGCCTCATGTCCTCCTCCCCATCCTGTGCTGGAATGTTGATGGGCTCCATCTTGTGCAGGTCTTGTGTAGGTAACCACCACAGATGTTGTGAGCTGATACGTGCAATGGCTGTGCCATGGACATAAGACAACATTTCATAGCACTCCTCCTCATCCTCCAGCTCTCATATTCTTTCTGTTTACATTAATCACTAACCATAGCAAAAATAAGATTCTTCACCAATGTTGAGAGCAGCAGTAGTCTACAGTCATCAAGTTTCAAAAGGGGTGGGAATAGAATGCATTGTCATAAAGGATTAAAAGGAAATAATGGAATAGAAAAGGTTAAATTGATGTGGAGGAATGGTGGGCAAGGTAGAAGAGTAGAAGAGAGACATTGGGGAATAAGTAGCACTAGAGTCTTGGGACTCTTTTCCTCCTATTGGGTTGCCTTGTCCAGCCTAAGATCTGAGGGGTTTTGTCTTACTGTATTTTGTTTTGTTGTGTTTGGTTGTTGTCTCCTGGAAAACTGCTCTTTTCTGAAAGCAGATGGAAGGTGCATCCAGAGGAAGGGAAGTGGAGAGCTGGGAGGAATGGAAGGAGGAGAAACTGTGGTGGGGATGTATTGTATGAGAGAAGAATCTATTTTCAATTAGAAATAAAAATTTCAGAAATCTCTCTCTCTCTCTCTCTCTCTCTCTCTCTCTCTCTCTCTCTCTTCACACACACACACACACACACACACACACACACACACACACACACACCAAAGAGACACAACAAACAAACAAACAAACAAACAAAACTAGCATTATCCTAATCTGAGGAGCACCAGGAACCCAAGCATGACACACTTGTCCTGACCTGCAGGACATCAACCTGGGGCAAGAGAGTCAGGGATACAGAATGGGGACAAGAGATGCAGAAAGAACGACCACAAGACAGGATTCTGATCAAGTGGCAAACTTTATTTTTTTTCTCAGGCTAGCTTATATAGTCGGCAGAGCAGGATATGGGGAGGGGTAGAATGGGTTGTTTGTGAGCCAGGTGTTAGTGTAGGCAGGATATTAGGAAGCCACAAAGAGGATGTTTGGCAGGGTAAAGAGTTTATGAGTAAGAGGTCCAGGAAGGGTTGTCTAGGTGACTGAGCCCATGGGTGGAAGACTGGGTCTTTTTCTTGAGCTGAGGTTCTAAGGAGCTCCTATGTAAAGGTTAATATACAATTATGTGGCCGGCCAAGAATGGCCTACGATCTCATACCAAGGCCTGAGATCTTTGGCTCCCAACAACACACTGTAATCCCTACGTTACCCTACCTTACTACAAGGGTGGCTCTTTGATAATGACTAATTGGCCATTGGTTAAATTGGATTAATCACAGTCTCCTGCAAGAGGGCCTCTAGTTAATTGAGAAACATCGTCTAGTCTGTAGAAGTGAGGTGTGAACTGTTGCCAACACTGTTGCTGAGTGTATTATAGACTGTTCACTAAAGGGAAGGAGGTGCGTCTTCACATCATCTACTAAAGTCAAACACATTACAATTCTCAGAGCCACTTGCTTTTCACATTAAGTCTACTCCATCCAAACCCGGCTTATGGAAGATTATGGTTATGCATAATTTCTGCAAATTTTCATGGAAATCTTGAGGAGTGCAGCATGGTGTCTGTTACTGTTGCAACTTTCAGCTGTGATTTGAGATGAGTCAGTTTACCTTAGAGAATAAATTACCATCTTTCTAAGAATCTGCCCATCTACTACCCCAGGTACCAGAAGTTTAAATCTCAGGAAGCTCTAACTAGGCTAGTGCTAGATGTACTAAACAGAAGAGACCAAAATGGGTGTCAAAATCTCTGGAGCTCGGGAATGACATGTACAAGTCAAATGTGACAGAATTAACATGAGAATGGATCCTGATGGTATGAAAAGAGGAGAGGTATAGAATGCTGGATTCAGCACAGTTATCCGATGACAAGATAATGAAGCATGTGCAGTTTTGTCTTTCATCAAGGATAACAATGCATTGAGGAAAGTCAAATAGTTTAAAATTCTTGATGGTTCTCAGGTGAACTGCCTCATTTCTTATCATCAATATGATCTCATCCCTGTCATTTAGCGCCAGAGTAATACAGTATAAGTGTCCTAACTGAGACACCCACCCTTATAAACTACGTTGTAAAACCACTTTCTAGTCCCATAAAATGTAAACACTCAACGACACAGGCCTTATTCCATTTCCTTGGAAGCAAAGCCTGGGATGTTTTCTGGTGAGTTCCCTAGCAGAGGAATAGTGCTGGAATAATAGTCTCAGAATGTTTTTATAATCAGAATTATTGAATAAGTTTTTTTAATGGCTTTAGGGTGTCAACTTCATACTTCAGAAGTCAGTAAGGGAAGTCTGACAAAGAAGGCAATATAATTTTTAAAGATGGTTAACATCATTGACAAATTGAGCTGTTAAGGATGTGGGCTGTGCTAATGACACACTTTAATTTGATCCCATAGTAAGTTCTGGAGCTCAATTGCACCACAGGATTGATCTCACCTTGAGATAACAGGTTAGTATCAGATGACAGTTAGTCACTGGTCAAAGTCTACCCTGCCCTGGGGGAGTGAGGGATGGTGTGATCCAGACTCCAGGAAGATGAAGCCTATTTCATTGCAGGTCTTGCTTTAGAGAAGAGGGCACTGAACTGATGAGTCTGTCAGCATACAGGCAACAGAACACCTGTCAATAAGATCAGACAGGCATCCACAGGACTCCTGGAAAGGCATTAAGTGTATGTATCTCAATGACATCTGAATATTTCCCTACTCTGACCACATACTTCTTTGGGAAGCTAGTAAGATTCCCTCCACAGAAAAGTAGACATGCACACAGCTTTTTGCACATAAAGAAATTAAAACAAATATTCATAAACATATATAGCAGTGAGTCTTTCTCTATCCTGCCAGTCATCTAACAAATCACAGCATAGACACATATTATTAATTATGAACGCTTGGCCAATAGCTTAGGCTTGTTTCTAACTAGCTCTTATAACTTAAATCAACCCATATCTTTTAATCTACATTCTTTTTTAAGTGCCCTGTTTAACTTTACTCTGTACTGTCCATGCTGCTTCCTCTCCATCTTGCTGGTGATCCTGCCTTTCCTCTTCCCAGAGCTCTCTCTGTCCAAAAGTCCCTGTTATACCTCCTGCCTTTCTATTAGCCGTTTAGGTTTTTATTAAACCAGTCACACTGACATATCCTTACACCGTGTAATCAAATACCTCAAAACAGTGTATTAAATAATTTGTGACTTGTCCCAATCTATATTTTAAGTTAGAGCAGAGTGAGCTGTACAAACAAGCTGTTGCTGTGATGAAACAGATGACCAAGAGCAACTTCCAGAAGGGAGGGTTTATTTAGCTTACTGTTCCAGAAGGGGTGCTGATGGTGGGGAAGAATGCACAGCAGCAGGCCACTGGAGCAGGAAGCTGACTGATCACATCTGTCACACAGGAAGCAAAGAGAGTCAAGGACAAGTGGGCGAGACTCAATATGCTCTCAGCACCTGCTCTCCACATCACATTCTTGCTCCAGCAGGGCTCAGTAACTTCCTCCCAACAGCATCCACTGGGAACTTAGCATTCAAATATGTGTGTCTATGGGGGACATTGCTCATTCAAACAACTCATGTTTTGAACAGAAACGTATTTGCTGAGAATAGTTGATGATATACTAAAATACTTAAAGTATTAGAACAAGAAGGAAAATGAAAACTCTCAGTTCACAGTTCACCTGTGAACATATGTGACCATAATCACCTGACTCGATTTTTGCACTGAAATGTGCAGATAGAACTCAGGTCATTAGGCTCATGTGACAAACACCTTTACCTCTGGAACCATCTTTCAGCCTTTTACTAGTGTTTGGAATGGCTTTTAGTTGTCAACTTTATATGTTGGGAGTTGGGGGAAACTAAGAAAGAAGACAATACAATATTTTAGATATGATAGGTTACTATCATTGACAAATAGAGCCATTTGAGATCTTGATTTTTCTAATTTCATACTTGACCTCAAAGTAAACAATGTTTTACTTACTTATTCTTTTAAATTTTCATACACATATTTAGTATATTCTGGTCACAATTATCCCTCCACCTGTTTTTATTCCCTTCCTGGTTCTACTACCATCCCATTTCCACCTCCCATTGAGTCTCCATGTCAATTTCACATCTTTTGTTTGTTTTTTGTTGTTGTTGTTTTGTAACCCGCTGGGTTTAATCAGTAGCACTTGAGTGGGTATGGGTGTGACACCTTCTACAACTCACCAGTGGCAATATCATTGCAGATAATGACTTCTCCTCCATCAGCCCTGGACTGCTATTAGCTCATGGGTAGATCCCATGAGCCCCCCACTCATCTGTGAATGCATGTTTGCCAGCTGAGCCTCCTACAGGCTCTATGTAGCACCTGCAGCTATTGCAAATTCTTTGGTGCCACAGACATCCCATGCCCATAACAACAGTTCAGAGATCACCTTCCTATCATTTGGTTCTTAGATTCTTTCCGTTCCCTCAACTACAATATTCCCAGAGCTTAGGAGGAGGTAGTATGGGGGTCTCATTTAATGCTAAGCACTCAGAAGTCACTTGTTCTCATCACCAGGACAAGTCATGAATCTTTGCATTAACTTGTTCACTGTAAAAAGAAGTATCTTTGATCAAGGCTGAGAACATCACTAATCTATATGTATAAACATAGATATTTAGGAGGCAGTTTGACATGTCCATTTAGCAAAACAAAAGTAATAGGTTCATCCCAGTGTTTAGGATCTCCCCAGCAATGGCCTTTGACCAGATCCACAGTAATGGATACAAACTCCCTCCTATGGAACAGACCTCGGATTCAATAAAAAAGAAGAAAAGAAACTGTTGGCTACCTCTGTAACAGTTGTGCCATTGTGGTACTCATATGGACCTCTTGTCTGGCACACTGATATTGTAGGATGTAAGGTTTAAAGCTGAGGAATACTGTCACTGACTTTTCTACGCCAGCTGTCTATACAACAACGTCCTGTACTGTAAAGGTTAGACACAGGGAGGAAATTTCTCACTCAGTTCTAATATGGCTTCTCTGTGTTCTGCAACTAGTAATGCGGTGTCATCAGCGATGGGGTCTTAGCATTCAGCTTTGATGAGTAATCAGTGGTAACAACCATAATCTGTATAGTTTTAGCTGCCACTTGGGATATTCCTGATCAACTCCTAAGGAGGTGCCCTGAACCTGGCACTGCAGATCTTGTGTAATAACCCAGGGTTTCTAAGATCAACTTAATGCACAGCAACCCCATTTAATTTTTTTTTAAATTATGTATTTTAATCAGCTTCTAGACTAGTGGGTTTCCATGTGTCTTTTTCAGGATTCTTTAGTTTTAGTTAACCCTCATCCTGCACCTTTTCAGCTCTCCCGCCACCCACTCCCATTCATGTTTAAGCCTTGACACACCCAGTATTTCCTCCCTCTATTTTCATAGCATGTGTTCTACCATACCTCCCTCCCCTTCTTAAAGCCTCTTGAACTCCTAATCCTCCCATCTCAGCCTCTCAGACGGTTGGAGTACAAGCATACAGCACCACACTTCACATAAGCATGTGTGTTTTCTTAATACCTAACCATGCCACCACACCGTTATGATAATCTTCATGTTTATAAAACAATTATTATTTCAATGCTGAGCCAAACAGTATGGAGCTTAAACATATTATTTGTGGAAAGGACACACAGTAATACTCAGTAAATATCCTCAATATGTGTTAATATACCTTCCATTAAGAAAAAACTATTTTCGACTGCCTTTACATCATTTGATTTATGATTTCACAATTCATTTCCTCTACCATAATGAGCAATAACTTATCAGCCTGATCATGGCCATTTCATCTCGTCTCCAATTCCTGTCACATGTGCTTCCTTTTGGCAAAGTTTTCTATTTGATTTCTTTTATCTCCCTTTTTCTTTGTTCTCCTTAGGCTCTTTTTCAATTGCACTGATAATACAGAAATGAAAAGCTCCTCTCATAGATGCACAGCAGAACACACACGGGATTTGTAGGAGGACTCCCCTCAGTATTAATCTTTGCCCTAAACTATGATAATACCTGTAAAAAGTTAATTTGGCACAAGAAAATCACTACCAGTAGGGTTTTTTAAATGCTGAATTCCAGGAGCTGGAGAGACAGCTCAGCAATGAAGAGCACCTTCTGCCTTTGCAGAGGACCTGGGGTGGGTTCCTAGAACTCACATGGCATCTGATAACCATCTGTAACTCCCATTCCAGGGGATGCCACACCATCTTCTGGCCTCTGACCACTGCATTCATGTGATACATAGACATTCATGCAAGTGAAACAGCCATAAACATAAAATAGAAATAAATGGATATTTAGAATTAAAAATCTGAATTCTAACTCTGAAATCACTTACTAATAAAAGCCCAAGCACCATGGTATTACTTAGAACTCTTTTGTATATCAGTCACTCTTCTCACTGCTGTGATAAGTCACTGTCAAAAACAAAGGAGGGAGGATGGCTTTTGTTTCTTGGTGTTCTGCCTCCATGCACTTGAGCAGAACCTGGTGGTGGTGGTAGGGGGATGTGCCACAGAAGTGGCTATTCAGATCACATGGGCCAAGAGAAAGAAGACAAGACAGTATAGACTGGTGTATCACCTTTCACTGGCATGCTCCAGAGAACTGCTTCCTCAGATGAACTGTACCAGTACTGGCTAGGGACTAAACATGCAACACATGATAACTGTAGGAGACGTTTTATATTCAAAGCATAAAAAAAGCATTCAAAAGAAAGATTAAACTGATAATTAAGCAACTAAGTTCATATTGCCAGAATTTAGTTTATTCTAAAATTTTATGTATTTTTTCTATTTATGTGTGTGTGTGTGTGTGTGTGTGTGTGAGAGAGAGAGAGAGAGAGAGAGAGAGAGAGAGAGAGAGAGAGAGAGAGAGAGGCAGAGAGAAATACATGTGTATATACAAGTGTGTGTGCCTATAAGAACATAGAGACGGAAAGAGGGCATAGGATCCCTCAGAGCTGGAATTGCAGGTCTCGGTGGGGATCCCATTTTAATATGCAGTACTTGGATTTGAATTATGGTCCTCATGTTTGCAAAGCAAGTGCTCTCCACCAAACTTATCTCTCCAACCCACAATTTTGCTTATTTTTAACAATAAGCTGTTTGCTGAGTTTGAGTCTATTTTGATTTCTGAATATTTGTTTCTAATTCTGAGATTGAATAAAGCAGCAGTTAAAGCAGAGCTTCATAACCAGTCACTCACAACTACTACAGTCCTTCCAGTCAACAGCAAGAATCTCTTTGAAAAGAGATGTGAGAGCACAAGTCCCCTCCATACGTCTTGTTAGTAGATAGAACGTATCGACAAGACTCAGAATAAAGCCCCGCACAAGGACCCACAGAAGAGGACAGTAGGCAGGGATAAATATGGTTGGCCTGTGCTGTGAATCCAGTGGCCCCATTTTCTTTGTCTTTTCAAGCTCCTGACAGGAAACAAAGACTCGTGCAATGCAGATAAAACAAAATACTAGTTAAGATTGTAAGGATTCAGATATTATGCTGGCCTGCCCCTGTCACCCGGCAGAAACAGCACTCAGGCAGTACTCTGGTCAGCCCAGGGTTCCAGTAGCACTAGTCTGCAAGCAGGTGCAAAGGACCCCTTTAAAAGACAGACCCCGCCCACTTACGCTGTCTTGCTCTCTTTATACTCTTTTTGCCTCTTCTTTCTCTCTCTCTGGTCTCCTCTCTTTCTGCTTCTGTCTCCCTCTTCTCTTCTGTCCTCTCTCTGTGTCTCTTTGCCTCCTTTCTCTTTCCTTCCCACTCCCTTTTCTAATAAAACTCACTCAAGCTCTGTCTGCCTGGCATGTTTGTTCCCCACCTCGGTCACCCTTGCCGGCCTTGGAATCTGCCATGGTCCCCCACCCAGGGACCCCCCTCCAGCTTTATCCTAAACATTGAAGCAAAAGAACAACAATGATTCTATTGGATGATCTTATAACATCAGAATATAGCCATTTCCAAAACTGCTATATGAGGGATGAGATGGAGTCTTTAGATCTAGGGTCAGGTTCCTCTAGGTAGCATAACCTGGAATTCCCAGATTCATGATGGTTACTGTGCAATGCTCTCTGATAATCTGTATACTTTGAATACCCCCACCAACACTGATGAGAATCTTTCTTACATTTCTATTCTACTAGTAAACACTACAGTATCCATCAATGGTAAAGCTAGTCACACTGGCTGGTTTTTCCAGAACAAACATTTCAACTATTAAACAGTTGTCCTAGAATACAGACTAGAACTATTTGCAATGGTTTGAATGTACCCTCTAAACTTTGTGTGTTAGAAATGTAATCAAGGGCCTAGGTCCTATCCCAAAGGATATGATAGACTCTGCCTATGGAAGGCCTCACCATCCAGAAAGGATATGTGATAGGTAGGGTTTTAGTTGGGAGGAGGTGGTAGGGGAGGAGGGGAGGGAGAGGGAACTGGGATTGTAATGTAAAAGAATCTTGTTTCTAATTCAAATAAAAAATGGAAAAAAAGAAACGTAATCAATCATCTATGTTACATGTTAATGGCATTTGAGAAAGGGGATCTATGAGGAATGGTTATGTTGTAATAGCTTTGTCCTCATGAATCAATTAACACTCTCATGGACTGCTAACTTATTGCATAGGTGGCTCTGTTATAAAAGTGAGATCTCTCTGGCATGCTTGCAATGTCTTGCCATACTATTCTCTTTGTTATATGATAGCCCATCAGAAAGACCCTCATGATATTGTCAAGGAGATGCCACCAGCATGCACTTGAACTTCCCAGTCCTCGGAACTAGATGCCAAATAGACTTCTAACCTTTATAAGCATTTTACTCTGTAATATGTACTTATAAACCGTAAGACTTGCTAAGACACTGGCACACATGTCTAGCACACTGTTTTTTTGTTTTGTTTTGGTTTTGCTTTTTGTTTTTTTATTTAGAAATAACGAAAAATAGTTACAAATACCTCAGCTTAAAAGGAGTTATACTTTCCCATTATCCTGGAACAATAGACACTGGCTCCTAGAGAGGGGTTTTTAATTGATGAGAAAAGTGAGATGTGAAAACTTAAATAACTAGATAAATATTACAATGTTCTATAGAACATAAAGAAGGCAAGAGATGAAAAGACTGTAGGAAGAATGAGCTATAACTATGGCAGTCACAAGTTCAGCTGAGACAAGTGACGGAAGGCCACAAGGAAAGCCAGTGATCATGAATTGGATGGGACCCAACTCATGATGGGATAACCAACTGTGAGTTTTAATTTCTCTGATATGTAATTATCATTTTGAGTGTGTGTGCGTGTGTGTGTGTATGTCCATGGAAGTTAAAAGATGTCAAATCCTCTGAAGCCAGAAAATTCTGAGTTGCCTGATAAAAGAGGATGTTGGAACTAAAACCAGGGCCTCTGGAAGAGCAGTAAGTGCTCTCCGGTGCTGAGCCACTTCTTTATCCTTAGCTCCAAGGTTTTTAAAGCAGACCATTTGCGATCATTACGGAATCCACAAAAAAAAAAAAAAAACTACAGAATGCAGTCTACTTGGCATGCTTAATTTCTTGTGAAAGTAGAGAAAAGCTAAGCAAAGGGAAGGGAGTTGACATTTGGGTTATACAGAGGTTCCTACAGATCCAGCTGTGAGTTGGAGAGATGGAGATTTGAGATGTTATACAGGAAATGGAGGAGATGGAGCTACATGCTCTATAGGAGGAATACCACAGTTCTGCGTGGAGCCAGAAGATAATCCTCAACAGGAACTGACTAGCTTTTCTGAAGAGTGTTACAAGCATATGGTTGGCTTACAGTCTTCTCACATTAGTCGTTTTGCAGTAAAATTTAAAACATTTGGTGCCATGAAAATGTGTTATTTCATTTTTCTTCAATTATATTTTTAGCTACTCAATTTCTACTTCCAGGTGTGTCACACCAAAAGTACATAGCTGAATTAAGAAACATGTGTACACTAAGAAAAATAACATGGTATGGGGGAGCTGCCAAAAGTGAAATATTTAGATAACCTCGAGGCAGGGTCTCACCCTCACCCAATCTGGATTGCCCTGGAAGTCACTATGTAGCCTTGGCTGGCTTTGGACGTACAGAACCTGCCTGCCTCAGATTCCGGATTATTGGAATTACAGGTGTGTGCTACCACATCTGGCTCCAACAGCTCTTGGTTAGAATTTATCTTTGCCTATCTACTGGTTGCCAAGTAGGATGAATTCTTGAAAGCATCTTGTCAAATTCAAGGAGATAGAAAAAGAAAAAATAGCAGCTAACGCTTCCAAATAACAGAACTAGGTTTTAAATTATTGTTAAGTTTATTACTGAAACAAAACAAATATAATGGTTACCAGCTACACCTATTGTCAGTCCCATGTATGAATTCCAGACTTCCTTAGTTTCTTGTCCTATTGCTGAGATGAAACACTCTGATGAACCTAAAGAAGAGACAGTTTATTCTGGCTCAGAGTGCAAGGAGCTTGATACAGGTGGTTCCACTGTTTCATCTACCAAGAAACAGAGAGCTAAAGAATGTATTATTGTTCAGTTCCCCTTCTCCTGTTATATAGTTCAGGATCCTGGCGAGGGAGCAGTGCCACCCACAATAGGTGGGTCTTCCCACTGCAATTACTATAATCAAGACACCCCCGCAGGCATACCAAGAGGCATCTCCCAGGTAATTCTAGATTCTATCAGTTGACAATTAACACTAACCATTGCACAGACCCACACTTCAACCTGCCTATTTGGCTATTTTTCTTGACTACCCCACAGGACTTTAGGCTCCATATCTGCCACCTCATACTTGATCTTCCTTTCTAATATCTGGTTCTCTTTTGATGTCCTTAATTTAATTTTAATGCTACTCCCAACTAGTCAGTTATGCAAACGAGAAGCAACATGGCCATCATAGACATCAGCTTCCCCTACCTGCCTATGTGTTCTCTCAGGTCTTTTAAATATGAAAGTAACTCCGTTTCTGCCATTAACACCAACATTTTTCTTCAGACTACAAGTAGCCACCTACCCAGCATGCCAAAGTCTATCTTTAACTCACTCCCAGTAGTTTACCACACTTTTGTCAGAGTGATATTTTGAAAACACAACCCCTACTATGTCCACCCAGTTGCTTAACACTTCAATGAATTCTTATTACTGTAGAAACAAAGAACAAAATACCTAGTAAAACTCTTTGTACATTGCTAGTCTCGTTTTATAGTACTCTCATTCTGGCTGTGTGTCACCCTCATTTATTAAACTTACCACTTATGAACCAGCACCAGGATCTTGGCATAGACTCTGCCATATGTTTACATCACCTGTAGCCTCTCATTCCACGAAATACCCACTCTCTTTTTCAGATACATATCAATCATCATTTCCTTAGAAAGGCTCACTGAGCTACCACGTTAAAATCCCACGTGTATTATTTCTTATTCTTTGTATGAGTTACTTTGATTTTACTTGAATATGGACAATTATTTGGCTAGCTTCTATAGTACAGTATGACTTTCATGGGAGTAGAAATCATTCTTGTTCTATTAATCCCTAAATTCTCTAGTGCCAGTGCAATATCTGATTTTGACTACAAATATGTTTAATGTCAAAAGGTGACTTTATGGTGATTAATAAAATACTGCTTGCTGAAAACCTAAATAACTCAGATAATTTCCTTTGCATAGATGGCAAGTTCAGTATGACTGAAGAATATGACCACCAAGAAAAAGCTATTGTGATTTTTGATAACATGAATGATTGGCTCTGGTCAAGGAAGTGTAGGGATTCTCTATTCCTTGCCAAGTGATTCAGTATAAAGTGCCTTTGTACCCAAGGGTCCTGGAGTGCTCCTGTGCTCATATTTCCACATGGCTTGGCCATTTGTTATTGATGATGGACACAGTAACACCTCAATCCCAAGCACTGACACCTCAGGCCGAACATGCTACATATCCTTTGGTTTTTTTTTTTTTTATTATTTTTATAGTCACTACAGTGTTTTGTGTGGAAGTGCATTCTTTTCATTACTTCATACAATTTAAAAGAGTTTTTCCTCAGACCTTGGCTCTAACAATAAAATCTATAGTAGTATAGATTTAAAATGAAAAACAAAAGACCTCCATAGGATCAGAAATGACAATGCACTAGCCAACATTTGTTATTTTCCTCTTCCAACAAAGCTGAAACTAAACAGGCCAGTGGGCAGTGGATACTGTCTGGAAAATATAGGCCTAAACTTTGTTGTATACTTCCTTTCTAGGGTGCCAGATGGATTTTAAGTTCTATCATCATATTAAGTCAAGGCAGGTTTAGCTATTTTTTTTTCCAAAGAGGCACAGGCATTTAGTGAAAGAATGAAACTAATATCATTATAAATGTCTTTCATAACAATTTTGTATATTCAAAATAATACAACTGTAAAATACAAATGCCCAATTTCATGGGTACAACATATTGAGAACTTTTCCATACAAGTAGTATCCCATCCAAGCAAGTCTTACACCCTTTTCTTCAGTGAATTGATAATATAGGACTTCTTTATTCACTGAGTAGCTAGCAGTAAAATTAGCAGATGGGAATATTGGGCCGAAAACTTATGATGACTTCAATAAAGTACACGAGAGACAACCATTCATAATAATTAAAACTACAAAGAGCTGCATGAAATAATATGTACAATGTAAGTGCTGATGTTTTGGTAAATCATGTTTTCATGGTGTTTAGGACCACAACATAAATGCCAGGACAACCTGAAGGTTTAGTCTTCTTTAGGGAGAGCAGTAGGCAGACTGAGATTCAGTGTTTGCTGCCTCCACAGAGTGAGCTGGAGTAAGAGGTATCATGTTTACTTTAGGATGGCAGCAAATACAAATCAAGCTTTACCCTGCTTTTATTTCTTCTCCCTCACTCTGATTTAAAAAAAATATGCTTCAATCATTTATGTTCTGAAATGAAACAACTAACATGTGGAAAGGAGCCCATAGCGTTTGAAGATGGAACAGATAAATGGTATCTATGAAACCAGTAATAGTCTGTATTAAATGAATGAGTTTACGATGCAAGATCACTTTTAATTATTAACTTACAAGGTAAGGTGATGAGTTTTAGGCTCTCATTATTGGATGTCAATAATCTGAATGAGACCACATAAATAAAGGGTTAGTATCAAAAATATATAATCCTTGAAGGTTATTCTTAAATTAATGTTAACTCTACCTAATGATCAACATAGAAATAGACAGGCTATAATAATAAACAATTGGAGTAAAAAATTAATGGTTAAATGACCATATTGATAAAAGACTTTTTATACTGTATGTATTTAATAATTACAGCAGCTGATTAAAATGTATCATTTACAGTGAGTCATTTTTAGAACTGAGCAAATATTGTATCAAATTATTATGTGATTTTTGCCCAAGATCATGCTGCTTGAAATCACAAATTTCAATCTCATTTGGTAGTTTCAAAGTATTATGTTTTTTCTTTTCTTTGCAAGAAGTGTTATCTATTAGTATATTTTAAGGATTGGGGTATGATAATTCTTGATAAATATATTCTGGCTTGAGTTTCACTAGCACTAATGCTATTTATAAAGATTTTGTAAGGCAAAGGACACAATCATTCGAACAAAGCTGCAGCCTACAGAATAGGAAAATATTTTACCAATTCCACATTCATAGAGAACTAATATTCAAAATATATAAAGAATTCATAAAACTAGATACCAAAACTCCAAATAATCCAATTTTTAAAATGGGGTAATAATCTAAATAGAGAATTCTCAATAGAGGAAACTCATATGGCTGAGAACCACTTAAAGAAATGTTCAACATCCTTATCCATCAGGGAAATGCAAATCAAATCTCCTTTGAGATTTTATCTTATACCTGTCAGAATGGCTAAGATCAATATCACAAGTCACAGCTCATGCTGAAAGGATGTGGAATAAGGGAAACACTTATCTTAAAACACCTAAAATATATGAAGGTAGTCCTAATGTCATATAACCACAGTTCAATTTAGAATGTGTTCCTTTATTTCTACAGTTCGTAAAGATAGGGCAGAGTTCAGGAAAGTTCCTTTTGGGTTCTCCTGCCTTTAAGCCTATGAGTGTCCACAGCACTGACAATATCTTCTGTAGTTCTGGGAGTAGCTTTGAGACTGTTTTACGGCAGGGATTCACACAGTCAGGTTAACTTAATGTCTTTCTGGCCTCACTGCATTTCTGTCCAACCTGGCCACCAGGGATAGCACTTTCAACTAATTTTTTATGACTTCTTTATGTCATTGTCCCTTGTCCCTTTGTCATTCTTGATTTCCTAATCTGATCTTTGTATGAATCAGGTCATTGTATTTTATTAGTTTACCTCCATGGAAATGGGCATATTGTTCCAGTTTGGGATTCACTTCCACAACTTTGTCAGAACTGTTGGGAGAGGGCTTCCTTTTGCCTTGGAGTTGCTGGCCTGGTGAAAGTGAAGTCTACAGCCACAACTGCAAAGTTCCCATGCCATAAACTGAATCTGCCTACAAATGAAGCCAACACATAGAAAAGGAGGAAGGGGAATGAAAGTGTACAATACAAATGTGATAAACAATGATCCTCACTTTACAGTCGAACACAGAACTGAATATTGAAAGGAAGGCAGGTTTATTTTTGGTTTTGGTCTTGCAGACATGGGGCATCAGCCTAAACCAAAGATAAAAATGGTTGGCACACTGATTTGGCTCAACATAGTGGCTTTTATATTCCTAATCATATTTGTCTATTCCCCAAATTCTTTAGTGTCTGACTTTCTCAGGAAGGTACCATCTTCCTGGTGTCTAGTGGTGCCCCTTCCCCAAATTCCATGTCTTATTAGTTCACAACACAAAACCTTATCCAAATCTCAGGGCTTAGGATTCCCTCTTTTTCTGACATGAGAATTCAGTCATGTGGCAGATCACCTATGACTTTTCAACCCTAGATGAAGCAGGTGGCAACTACCAACTAGGGAACACAAGGCTTAATGCCTCCTGCTTCTCTGTGATTCGCTAATGATCCCTAAATGTACCTTGAAGTGCACCTCATCCTGGAAATGTACCATAATGATTTATGTCATACACTAGCAATGGCTGATGTTTATTAAGTGGTTAGTATATGCCAAGTAGCCTTTCAAAGTACTTCACATGGGGAAAAAAATCACCAAAACCTCCTAACTCTCCCTTTTCATATGAGAACAAGGAGGTTATATATTTGAAAATATCCAAATGAAGGCACTGTGGCTTCAGAGATCTACATCTCTACTATTCTATGCTTCTTTGTGGAAAATCTGTGCTTCTTTGTGGAAAATCCAGTGGCCTTCCTCTTCCTTCTTAGCCTCTTGACCGCATTGGACAGCATGTGGTTACTCTTCCAACTCTCACAGTCTTTTAATACAACTTAATTTTAGCTCTAAAAATTGTTTTGCCTTACAGCTAAAAGTCCCCCTAGCCACCCAAAGATTCTCTACTTTTCTCCTGGTGAATTTGAAATTTGAAATATCAACTCTGTTAAGAATGATACTGATAGAAACCAAAATTCCTTCCCGGAAATATAAGGATTACTGATTTCAAAACAATCCAAGTGCAGAGGAAGTCTCTGCCCCTTGCCCCTGCAGAGCAGTGACTCACAAAATGAAACATCTTCATTCCCACTCTCTCCTCCCTTCAAATGGAATGGAGATTCTGTTCCATACAAGAGATGCAATGTCTGCTGCTCACCTCAGATATAGCAGCACCAGATGACTCTGTCAGCAGCTTTTATCTCTATGAATTTGCCTTCCCATACTTTACCACCCTCTTCTGTACAATCCAGAGAATGATCTATATAGCCATTTTTGAATGAGTGAGTTTACTAAGTATGTAGCAAGCAAAATCTAAAGAATAAAAAGAAAATGATAGATAGAGATAGAGATAGGAAGATAGATGATAGATAGATAGATAGATAGATAGATAGATAGATAGATAGATGATAGTAGAGCATCATCAAACTGGTTGCTTAAAACATCTAATAGAAGTCAACTGGAGCTCACAAGAATGCATCCTCAAGTATGGATTCCGAATAAAAGAAAGGATAACAACAGAGATAACACCATCAAATTTGATATTAACACACTACATCCCACAGAAACTGACTCGGGAAGTTGGGGCAGGCAGCTGGAGTTCTTGATTGAGCTGTTCTTTCCATGGCTGAGTTTCCCATGAGTGAACCTACTGTGGCTACACTTCTAGCTTCTCTTTTTCACCATAGACATGTTTTCTCTCCATGGGATAAGTAATAGTAACATTTGTCAGAAACGGTTTCCCTTTAAGCTGTTCTCAAGAGCACAATGACTTTACTCTTCTGTTCCGCTCTCTCTTCCCATATTAAAGAGTTAGTTGGCATCCCATTCCAAGCCAAGGAGCATTGCAGGACACTGAGACAAATATGCTTGGGTTTGAAATAGGGGTGGAGGCAACCTTACTTCCTGAGTCAGTTTGTCAGTGAGCACAAACAGCACATGACAATTTACCAACATAATGTCCATTACTCATCCGTCAAAAGCCTGGAGCTGTTTTCCCTTGTCACCTCCCTAAAATGCATTGTTCTTTGCTGAAACACTCAGCCTTGAACTACAATTACATTTCTCTCAGAATGTGCACTGAACCTGTAAGAGGACAGGTTTTTCTTTTGTTACTCTATCTTTTGTTGCAGGAAGGGCCCTGCCCCAACCACAAACTGAGGCATTCAGGAAAATCTATATTTCATACCCATCGATACCATTACATCAAACCTCTTATTTTGAACTGCCTGCTGTCTTCAAAGCAAGTAAATATCCTGCTGGGGACTCAAATAATGTTGATTGTAGCACATAGTGTTAGGATTGTAAAGATTTTTCTAGCCTTGGCTGAGAATATTAAATAATGACAGAGGTTATAAAATTCACAATCAAATAGTGCAGTTGTCCCTCCCTGACCAAAATTTCATCATCTTCAAAATCAGCTACCAAGACCCCACTCAAAGAAACTCAATCTGCAGTTACATCAGAAAATATTAAAAAAATAAAACTGTGTTCATACTGAAGGCTTCCTTTCTTGTCAAGAGTCCTTAAACAATGTAAAAACTACTTATATTAGATTTACATTGTATTAAGAACTGCAACAAATCTAAAGACCATTTTAAATCTGTCTAGGATTGGGGCTGAAGAGATGGTTCAGTGGTTGTGAACACTGCTTTTGCAGAGAAACTGAGTCAACAGCATCCACACCAGGTGATTCACAGTCAGTTGTAACTCCATCTTCAGAGGATCTAATATCCTCTTCTAGACTCCCTGGGAACCTTGACTCACAGGTTCACACTACCCCATAAAAATTATATAAAATCTAAAAAAGAAGTCTATGGAGACAGGCATGGTGGCACATGCCTGTCCTCTCAACTACTTGGAAGATTGAGACAGGAGGGTTGCATGTTAAAGCCTACCTAAGCAATTTAGTGAAACTGTCTCAAAACAGCATAAGTAGAGAAGGAAACTAGAGATGTAGTAGCTCGTGGTAGAATGTTAGCTTATCATGTTTAAGGGTTTAGGTCCAATCCCTAGTACCAAAAAATTTAACAGTGTATAGAGGGATGCATGTAGAATACATGAAAATACTGCACAACTTTGCATAAGGATTTTGAATTTTCCCAGATTTGGGTATTTGGTGGAACCCTGGAAGACTTCACCCTGGATATTGATGAGTTGCTACGCAAAGACTATTATATATAAAATTTAGGATGTTTAGGAGTCAGCAAGCTACTTTGTTGGATTAGATGAGAAGTGAGTTTGGCAAATATTTAATTTCAATGGTCTAATAGTCAAAACCACATTTATTACCTCCTATCTAATAGTTGTAAAGTTGAATTATTTCTGCCCTTTTGCTAAAGAGTAAGATGTTTCTCTCAAAATACTGGAAAATCAGACAATTTTGAATTTGCTAAGATATTTGTTATGATATTTCTGGAAAAATGTTTCTTCATTTTGGGTTATAAAGGGCCAGTGGTTGACAACTGGAGAGTTTAGTTCACTATGGCAGGGAAGTTCTGGCAGCATACCCTTGGGACAGCTAGCTAGTCACATTGCATCCACAGTGAGGCAGCAGAGAGAATAAATACTCAGCTAACTTTCTCTTCTGTGGAATCTGGGACCCCAGCCCTTGGGACAGACAGTGCTGCCAACATTCAGGGAGGGTCTTCTCTCCTCAAAAGCTAATCTAGGTAATTCTTCACAGACATGCCTGTAGGCTTTTCTCCTTGGTCATTCTAGATCCTACTCTGTCTGGTGACAGTCATGAGTAACCATCCTTGGAGCTCTCTGCCCAGAGTGCAAACAGCTTCACTAGAAGATCTCTTCTCCCAGCAGTTGTTTGGTGCATCTGTATCTGGCAAGAGACCCCTGCCCCTGCCTCAATTTTCTTTGTCTTCTTGAGCCCAGTGAGTCTCATTGGCTCCACAACCTTCTGAACCTTCCTTCCTCTTCCTCTACAAGAGAGTGTGGGACTTTAGAGGAAACAGTTCTCCCAAAGGTCAGTCTTACTGGGCATCCAGTGCTTTGATTTGCTGAACCGTCACCCTATCATTTCTGACTATTCTGTGACTTCTTCATGGGGAAAACTAACTTGATTTACATTCCTTAAGCAGGGAACTTCAAGACATTGGTCTTGTTTCTTCTTTCAGGGCTGTTTATGAAATGCAAGGCTCTCTAAGAGTTCTTTGAAAAGAAGGCAGTGCCACTGCAGCTAGATAACTCATCTTTCCTTTTAGAAGGTGTCCATGCCCACTTTCTCTTTTTACATGGCTATGTCCACCAGTTGAAGTTCAAACTCTCTCGGACTTCAAAATACTTTGAAGTCACCTATTACCTTACCTTTCTGACTTCAAAGAGAGAATGGTTTTGTTTCTAAAGTCAGATTGGATCTACCTGGGCCATTCACAATGACTTTCCTATTTAAGTCTCTAGCCTCAATTACATGAGTGAAATCCCTTTTGTTTAATAATGCAAGACATTAAATATCCTGGGGTTATGATATGAACAAGTGGTGGGAGTGTGTCTACTTCACCTGTCTTAATTGTTTGGGATGTGACCTTCAGTGTTCTTGTATTAGAAACCTTACACACCTTTGTTACAGTATGGGAAAAGGGTATGAAAAGAATATTGCAGACCTTGTATAGACATTTGTAGCTTCACACCTCATCAATTTCAATACTGCAAATAATTTCCCAGAGAATTTACCTTTGATTGTTTGTTTTTAGAACTTCAATGTCACTTTGGCTTTTGAATCTTCATATGTGTCCTATTTTTTTCCCTCCCTGGAAGCTATTTGGGTTTCTTTTGAATCATGTTATTTACAATTTCACAGTTAATACATTGGATAGCTTCTGTCTACCGAGCTGAGAGCTTGTGTGTTGTTGTCCCCACGTCTGAGGCCTATTAACCAGGTTTTGTATTAGACAATTATTTTTCTGTTTGGTTTATTAGCTTGCACTATTTGAAAATTTCTTGCTCAGTTGCCCTGGATAAAATATTCAGCACAATACTGAAAAGGAGTGGCAAGAATAGATGTGCTTGTCCTCTTCCTGATTTAGTTAACAGTGACCATTTTTTCATAAGTAGGTATCGTGTAAACAGTGGGTGTTTCATACATACCCTTTATTAGGTTGAAGAATTTCTTTTCTACTTCTTGTACCTGATCATGAAAGGTGTTGTTGAATTTTGTCAAATGTTTTGAGGCTGACATTGGGCCTCAATGGATATGAGGCTATAGGATATGAGAAAGGGGAAAACAAAAATCCAAGTTTGAGGTATGTGTAGCTTTCTGCCCCTAGCAATAGGCAGTAAGAAAGTCTTCACTTCTATGTGGCTTTTTGTTCACCGCATTCAATTTCTATTTCTATCAAATCTCACTCCTTTCCCTCTACATGTGGCTGGTCTCTGCATACCATTAAGCCATTAAAAAGAGAGGAGGTTGGGGTGCTCACTTTTACCCCAGGAAATCAATAGTTATACAGAAGAGACCCAATTCCTAACTGCTATAGAAGGGACACATAGACACCTTCAGAACAACAGGAAAATGGAGGGGTAGAGGGGAAATCACTATACAGGACATCCTAAATCCAAATGAAACTCCAATCCCCTTATAATTGGTGGTCTCCCCAATTCTGGGGCCCCTTCTCCACCTAAGAAGTCTGTAATAATTGCTGGTAAACACTTCCATTTACTGCTTCCCCGTCTTTGAGTCTTTAGTGACCCACCAGCTTTCCCTTCATCTGTTGAGAATAATTTCATTATTGTTATTTCATTATTTTATTATTTACTTCACCGAAATGGGATGCTATATTGCTTTTGTATATTGTACCAGCCTTGGATTTGTGAGATAAACCACACCTCATCATACTGTACTAATATCTTTGCTAGGTTCCTTTGCAAGTATTTTATGGAGCATTTTTGTTTAATATCCACAAAATCTGTAATTTTTTGTGGGTGATGTCATTGACTTCATCCTCTCTTTCACTTTTAAGGTTTTTTGTTGTTTTTATTTTTGTTTTGCTGTTGTTTGGCTCCAGAGACAAGGTTGCCTGCTGAAGCCCAGGCTACCCTTCAACTGTACCATTTGTGGGTCTTAAACTCCTGACAACCCCCCGTCTCTGCCCGAACATTGCAACCAGGTTTACAAGTGTGAGCACCATGCCCAGCATTGTTTTGGCTGTTTGTTATTTCACTTCCCGAAGGAGAAATCATTGAAAAGCCAAAATAAGACACTTCAGCCACATGTAAACTTTTGTATTCACCAGTGAAATCAAGATATTTTAGGGGGTTTCCTTCTACTTTCGATCCCTATTCCCGAAACCAATTTATCAAACATACTCTGAAGATTCGGACTCTAAGTCTTTTGATCAGCTATTTTAATTGCTCTGAATCCAAAGTTTATAGACTGACTAGTAAACACTTACTCCACAGGGCCCCTTCACTTCCTGAATAGCACTCCCGATTTACCTCATTTACCTCGTCATCAACTCACCTCTCAACTGTAATTTGCCAAGAGTCAGATATCTTTAGCGGTTAATCTCGGTTGCCCATGGGTGGAATCCCAGTCACCAGAAGGTAAGCGACAGAGACACATCAGGAGGGAAAACTGAACCCAGGTAGTGGTGCCACCTTTAGAGTCAGGGATGAGGAGGGGTGGCCAGGAGGTATGCTGATTTTTAGGCTGGGAACAGACCCAGCACATAGCTTAGAGTCTGCACTCAGAGGCGCTGGGTGAAGAAGGGGGAGAAGGCACAGACTTTTGTTGCTCCCGTAAGGGGCTAAGCAGAGGAGGGAAACTTTCCCACGGCCCCTGTGGGCCGTGCGAGCGGGGCCTGCGCGGTCGGCGGGTCTACGCGGGGTCAGGCTCGGCGCCGCCCACGCGCGGCTCGTGGGAGAAGCGGAGCGGGCGCGCAGGCGGATGCTGGGCGCCGAGTCTTAGGCCACGGGGTCGGACTGCTGGAGCAGCTCCAGCGCTTTCCGCGGGGTTTGACTCCTGTCGCTTCCCGTCTCCGGAGCCGGCCTTGCCGTGGGTGCTGGGAGCCGGGCGGGGCGCGGACGCAGGTAAGAGCCGGCCTGGGCCTGGCGCGGCCGGGGAACACCGGGGCTGGACGCACCGCCGCCGCCTCCCGCCGGCCTCAGGTGACATACAGAGGCTCAACTTTCGCACCTGATGGCCGGGCCTGGGCAGCAGCGCGGTCCGCGTGGCCCGGGTCTGGAGCCGGGTGGGGCGGCGGCGCCGGGGGCGTGGCGAAGAGCCCGCGGGGTGCGAACGGGGGCTGCGCGCAGCCGGTCCTCGGCTGGTCTCCAAGCGCCTGGGCAAGGGCGCACACCCCCTTTGGCGCCCTGCTCAGCATCGACCCACTTTCTTTTGTCTGGTGCATTTTAGTCCTGGCGTGCCAGCTGCTTTTGTTGCAGCCCTGAGTCGGGACCATGTAGACTTTCTGCCAGGCTGAGGTGATGAGCGAGCTCTGAAGTGCATCTGGACCCTGGGGAGCCGAGGATCCCCAGAGGGGAAGTTATTATGAGCTTGATAATTAGCAGTAACATGTGGCTATTACCTTGTGCTTTTGCAGATAACCCTCAATATTTTTGTAGCATCTAATAGTTTTAAGTGCACCTATAAGAGCGTTTATTAGGTAACTTCAAAGGAGTATGGTGTGGGCGGGTTACTTATTATCCCATTTTATAGACCAGACAGCTGGGGCACCCTGAAGAAAAGTGATTCTATCAAAACGAAGCAGGCTTTGTGGGAGCTGGTATTAGGACTTGCCTGACAGAGCTTTGCCTTGAATGATCCAGTTGCTCTCCCAGCCTCAAGCAAAATTTAGTGGTGAAAGAGTGCAGGTTAGGTTTTGTGCTGGATAGTTTTATGTAAACTTGACACAAGCTAGAGTGGTTTTGAAAACGGGAACCTCAATTGAGAAAATGCCACCACTGGGTTGGCCTGTAGACAAGGCTGTGGTGTGTTTTCTCCATTGATGATTGAAGTAAAAGGGCCCAGCCCATTGTGGATGGTGCCACCCCTGGGCTGGTGTTCCTGGTGCTATAAGAAAACAAACTGAGCAAGCCAAGAGGAGAAAGCCATTCAGCAGTACTCCTCCATGGCCTCTGCTTCAGTTCCTGCCTCCAGGTTCCACCTTGAGTTCCTGCCCTAGCTTCCCTGGATGATGTACTTACTACAAGTTGTAAGATGAAATAAAACCTTTCCTGCTCAAGTTGCTTTTGGTCATGGTGTTTCATCACAGCAATAGAAACCCCAACTAAGACAGGTTCTGTTTTATTTTGCTCATTGCTAAAATCTTTTTTTAAAAACAGAATGGGATCCTTTCAGACCTGCAATAGTATTCCTGAAAGTAGTCCTTAAAACTCTGAACAGTTTCAGTTGTTGAAAAGCACCAAGAGACAGTCTTAGCAAAAAGCCTTTGTCTTTCCTTTTTTGTTTAGGCATAGTACCCCTGGCAGCCCAAAGACACTTGGTGATGATCATGACAGAGATCCTCAACATTAATAAATGAGTAGCATGGAGACGGGTTGTTAGCTTACCCGACTTATGAAGAATTGAACGTTTAAAAGAAATGTCATTTTAATGAAAATTAACTTATATAGTATTTATATTGTTATCTTCTCTCCCCACAGCTATCAACAGTTAACCAGGTTCCCTGAGGTTTGCCTTTAAATTGTTTTGCCAATAGATCTTTTATTGCTCAAGTTTAGTCTCATGTATATTTGAGTTTCAAAACAATGTTTCTCATTTAAAAGTCAAACTTGGTTTTGCTTTTTTATGTAATGTTAGCTAGAACATTTATGAGTGTATCTGAAGTCAGAACTCAAACTCTTTTTTAATAAGTAAATCCCATATACCAGGCAGAATTTTTTCCAGGCAAGTAATGCAGGGACTTAGTAATTATTTTAATAGTCCTCTGTGATATTTTATGATACTCCTACATGTGTAATACTTTGAAAAGGCATATACTACCTTTTCAGGAAGGAGCATAAAGCTAAACATTTTTACTTAAATTTTGCAAACTGCACCACACCAATTTTACAGGACTGCTTGCCTAGTCCTTCCTTTAACCACTTCCACACAGGTGTCTGGGGGAAAGGGATAGTTGGAGAATGATGTCTTATCTAGAAAATAATTTTAACTAAGAGCTGGTTTTTGTCTTCATAGTACAACTCTGCAGTTAGTAAATTCTTTTCTCCTCTAAACATGCTGTATGTTTGAAGCATTTAAAGAGATGGCCACCTAATGAGGGTAAGTGTTTACTGGAATAGGGCCACTGCTATTCAAAATCATTTTGAATCTTTGAGTCAATAAGTGTTGTTACCTTATAAGCATTTGCTTTGTATTTTGATAAATGAAGAAACTAAATCAGCCTGAGAACTATTTTATTTGCTAAATTTGGAAGAATGATTTTGGGCATGGCTGTCACATTGAGGGCTACCTTCAGTATTCTACAATTAGTGACCATGAAAGAAATTTAAAAGAACAGTTTGAAAAACAAGTGAGGCTTGGGGATGTAGATCAGTACATATGCTTATGGCATGTGTGAGCTCCCCAAGTTCAATCCTCAGAACAACCAAAATGAAAAAATTTAAATAATGTCCACATTAGAATGCAGTTGAAACCTTCCTTGAAAGCTACACTAAAAGGAGAAATGCTTACTTGTAGCTTAAATTCTATACCTGTGTATACAGAATTTACATGTTGTCAAATGTTTCAAGAAATAATTTGCATTGTAATCTGTTACCTCTTTCTAGCACGATGAGTTTTTTTTAACATTAATATAGATTGGTTTACACAAATCACATATCTTACCACAACAGTAATTGGTTGACAATATGTTTTATATAGAAGCTTGGAATTCAAATCAATGAAACTATAATTTCTTATAATAACTTAGGGCCAGAAGTTTGGTTCCATCTTTTTTTTTTCAGTGTAATACAAGGACAGAATGCTTCATAATGTAGGGCCTGGCTCAGGCTCTCAATATTAACAATACTGTCTTGTATGGTTTTGTTTGTTTGTTTTTTGTTTTTTGTTTTTCGAGCCAGGGTTTCTCTGTGTAGCTTTGGAGCCTATCCTGGCACTCGCTCTGGAGACCAGGCTGGCCTCGAACTCAGAGATCTGCCTGCCTCTGCTTCCTAAGTGCTGGGATTAAAGGCGTGTGCCACCAGCACCCGGCCTTGGTATGTTTTATTTAATGCCTCTTAGCATAGATGCTTGTTTTCTTAGTTTTTTCAGGCTTGAAATAGTTATAAGTATATTGTGTAGTGTCCTAGTCCATTTGTGTGGCTATAACAAGATAGCTGAAACTAGGTAATTTACAAAGAGTGGGAATTCATTTCTTATACTTGTGATGAATGGGAAGGCCAAGAGCAGGTACTGGCAGGAACTGATGAGAGTGTAGGTCCCTGCTTCTAAAGGATGCTGTATTCTTGGCTGAATGTGGAAGGATAGAAAGGCGCCTGAGCTAGTCCACACCAGTCTTTTAACAAAACATAAGTCTGGAAATTTAAAATCTTCTAAAGCAGAAAAGTGAGAAGAAAGCGATCTGATGAAACAGATGGTTCTTAAGCTGTATAAAATGGGAGGAATTTCCTTATATTAGCTCCTGCCGCATGGTGTGGAATGCTGGTAAATACAGGCCAAGAGGCTGCATTCTGCCCATTGTGAAATTCTCCTTACATAGGGACCTCTACCTATCTGGAAAACTGGACAAATAGCCCTTGGCCTCTCAGCTCCTGCTCTGTACTGTGGGAACTGCTGGATTACTGTTTATCTCTTTTGCTCCCAGGAAGTTCCAGGAAGCAACCAGGTAGCAGTGGGGGTTGTGGTGTGTAACAAAATGTTTGGAGACCAGTTACACAAAGAGTCCTGATGGTTGCAATTTTTTAAAATATATATTTTTTCTTAGCGCTAGGCTGGTGGGTAGAAAAGTGATTGTGATTTCTTCAAACTGATTGTGTGATTCCAAGTCTGGGCTGATCTCCCTGTGACTGAACTTAAATGTGTATCAGAAGACAAAGAAATAAGACAAAAAAAATGAGGCAAAAAAAGAGCCTCATAAGTACTGCAGGAAAAAAGGATTGTGATATGGCATTAATTTTGTAACTTGATCTGGAGTGGCTTCTTGAATACTGTGCTTCAAGTCAGTAGTGCTCATCCTTCCCTGATTTCCACGATAAGTAGAACATTTACCTTCTCCATTGCTTTTGTCAGGTAGAAATTTGCATATTGTTTTAAGAAATAAAATACTTACTTTGAAAAAGATTTTTTGAAAATACATCAGTCTGATTTATAACAGCACTACATGCTCTTAGCCAATGAGCTCTCCTTCCCTCCCTCTCTCCTTCCCTCCCTCATAAGAATAGAAGATGGTGTCATTTAAAAAGTACTACACTAAAAAATAATAACTATTTTTAAGATAATGCTAACCTCTTCCTGTTTTATCTTTGAGATTTTAGTTTGAAACATGTGGAAGGCATACCACCTTCTGCCATTGCTAATCGAAAAGAGGAAGATAGTGTGTATTTTCTGATGGATAGTTTAATAGAATTGTAAACAATTTTAATATGCCCAGTATACCCAGTAGTGTATAATTATCAAAACATAGAATGTCATGAAACCCAGATTTTGTGCTATAATGGTGTTTATAAAAAGTCTCTGTAGTTCTTTATTAGGCAAGTGAGACCAGCTTCTTTCGGTGATATTTGCTGACTTTAGTCTGGTGATGCCAATAAATTGTGGTAATAAAGTAAGCAGTCTAAGGACAGGGTGGCTTTGTTTTTGTCCTGCATGTGCTTGCCTCGTAATTCATTCATTATTTATAGTGCCCAGCACTAAACTATCCTATAGTAAGTCAGCCCTCAGTTTCACTGAGTTTCATATCTTTAGATTCATCTAAATTATTAGGGGGAAACTGTCTGTTCTGCACTGGTCCAAACTTTTTCCTGTCATTATTCACTAAGCTATGTAGTTTTACAACTATTCACATACCATATGCACTGTTTCTATATTATAAATAACCTATAGATTATTTATCATACACAGGAGTATTGTGTAGACTATACACAAATGTGATGGCATGTTAGGTGAGTGAGTTGAGCATCTTAGTGTTTGGTACCTGCTACAGGCACTGGAATCAATTTCCTTCAGATACCAAAAGGTGAAACTATGGGGAGTTTGCCATTCAGCAGAATGTATTCATAGGGCTATGCAATACTATAAAAAATATATTCTTCCTGTCCATATTTCTTGACCAGTAAGTACCTTACATTTCAGTTTCTCTTCCATTTAAAACAATCTATTTTGGGAGAAAAATTCCAACTATTTTATCTTGTAGAATTTCCTACATTCTGAATTTGGGTTATGGTGTCACTTAACATATTCCTCTGTTCTTCATATAGTTCAAAAATTGGTTCTCACATATATGCACATGGTTAAGTTGGTTTAGTTTTATTTATTCCTAATTTTTTCTCCTTTTATGTAAATAACATTTTTTACGTTTATTTTACGTACTAACCAGCTTCCCCTCCCTGCTCTCCTCCCGGCCCCTCCCTTTTCCCATCTATCTCCCTCCCCACCCACCCCTCCTCCATCTCCATTCAGAAAGGGACAGGCCTCCCATGGGTTTGCACAAGGCATGGCACATCAAGGTGAGGCAGGGCCTAGCTCCACCCCTTATGTCCAGGCAGGGCCAAGTTATCCAGCATGGGAAAGAGGTTACCAAAAGCCAGCTAAGTGCCAGGGAGAGGTCCTGCTCTCACTGTTAGAAGCCTTACTAAGAGACCAAGCTACATGATTGTCACACACATGCAGAGAGCCTAGGTTGGTCCCATGCAGGCTCCCTGATTGTTGGTCCAGCATCTGTGAGCTCCCTGGAGCTCAGGTCAGCTATCTCTGTGGGTTCCCCATCATGAGCCCCCTGGCTGGTGCAATCCCTCCTCCCTTTCTTCTTCAAGACTCCTGGAGCTCAGAACAGTGCTTGTCTGTGAATCTCTGTATAGTTGGAAATTACCAATACAGAGTCAGGTAGAAATATAAGGGTATTTAATAGGGAAAAGCCTTACTTACAGAGCGACCTAGCCAGACCAGCAAGCTAACTGCCATTACAGCATATAGGCCGGTAATTGGCAGATTAGCATCCTCCTCAACAGTGAATTCACATAATAAGCAAAAATATTAACAATTTTAGCAAATGATAAATATTCCGCCATAATTTTACCTGATTTCTACTCCAGATGCAGTAACTATATTTGACCAGCAGGTAGCACAGGCGTTCAGTTAGTCCGCAGCGTTTGGCAGCAGTCGGTCAGTGGTGGAGAGAGGTCACAAAAGCAGCTGCGCTTATCTTAGAGAGTATACGGCCTTGCGGCGCAACCACTCAAACAGATGCAGCTTTACCGCAGCAGGGGCCAGGAGAAGCCTCTGCTGAAAGCCGAGGCCTACTCTACTCTAGGCAGCTAGAAACTGTCTCCGAGCTGGGTGGATGGTTCTGAGCAGCTCAGCTGCAGAGGGTCGGCTGGCAGCCGGGAGCACTTGTGGAGAGAGGGCGCTTTCCAGGCCCGGTGGAACCCAAATGGGGTGTAGGTTTCCAATATCCCGCTCCTGACAACCAGATATAGTGGGAAATTACCAATACGGAGTCAGGTAGAAATATAAAAAGTATTTAATAGGAAAAAGCCTTACTTACAGAGCGACATAGCCAGCTGGCGTGGCACCGGTCTGTGCGCAAGCCCAAAAGTGAAACTGAAAGAGAGCATGCAGTCCCATCCCAGTATCGCTCTACGTCACCCTGACCACGCCCTCGCAAGTGTGGTCAGGCACACCTGTAGCCAGCCCCTAAGTAGGCGTGGCTACAGTTTCCCCTACATCTCTGCCTCTACTTCCATCAGTTACTGGATAGAATATCTCCTGTGGCAATTAGGGTGACCACCAATCTGCTTACAGTAGATGGGCCCATTCAGGAATCCTCTGCACTATTGCTAGGAGTCTTAGTTGGGGTCATCATCTTGGGTTCCTGGGGTTTTCCCTGGCACCAGGTTTCTCCCTAACTCCCAAGTGCCCCCATCAATATGTATCTTTTGTTACTTTCCCCCTCCTTCTTGCCTCCAACCCACCTCCTGTGCCCAGCCTGCCTAGCCCCAACCCATACCTCCATCGCCCCAAACCCTACCCCAGTTTACCTAGGATATCTTTTCTCCTTCCCCTTCCCAAGGAAATCCATGTACCCTCGTTGGGCCTTCCTTGTTATCTAGTCTCTATGGGGCTATGGCTGTTATCCCTGTACTTTACTCCTAATAATCACATATGAGTGAGCACATACTGTTAGGTTTCTGCTTAAATTAAAGGCACACTCTATGGAGAACATAAAGAGTATATTAATCATAGAGTTTATTATGATGGGAGAGCGAGAAATGGAAGAACAGAGTAGGACAGAGAGTAAGAGAGAGGAGAGAGGTACAGAAAGAGCTTAAGAGAAGAGAGAGTAAGTGGGCAGGGGTCTGTCTTTTAAAGGGGTCCTCTACACCTGCATGCAGACTTAGTTCCCATGGAAGCCTGGGCTGACCAGGGTACTGCCTGAGTGGATTCTGCCAGGTAACAGGAGCAGGCCAGCATAATGCCTGAACCTTTCACATTTTATAGCTGAGTAGTACTCCATTGTGTAGATGTACCACATTTTCCTTATCCATTCTTCAGTTGAGGGACATCTAGGTTGTTTCTAGATTCTGGCTATTACAAATATTGCTGCTATGAACTTAGAGCAAGTGTCCTTGTGGAATGATTATACATCCTTTGGGTTTTGTTGTTGTTGTTTTTGCCTAAAATTGGTATACCTGGGTCTTGAGGTAGATTGATTCCCAATTTTCTTAGAAACTGCCATGCTGATTTCCAAGAGTACAAAAAAAAAAAGAGTGCAAATCTGTATCTTAATTTTTTAAGGATGCTTCATGAATGGTGCTGAACCATTCCTTTTGCACAGCCCCAGGAAGCATATGATGACTGGTTTTTATGGCCAAACTGTATCTCTCTGTTGCAGATCCAACTCCTATTATCTTAGAACATGACTATATTTGGATAAATGACCTTTAAAAAGTTGATTGCTTTGAGATTTTTCTTTTGTTGTTGTAGTTAGGCCCTATTGCAGTCTAGTATCTTTATAGCAAAAATTTGTGTACATAAACAGATAGTATAGATATGCACTCACACAGCTAGTCTGTGTGTCACCAGATAGACATCAGTTTGCTCATGGGTAAATTCAAATAATATCTGATATGTTTACCTTTCCTTTCAGTGCCCCAAAAGAAAACAATTACTCTAGTTGCCTCCAACTCAGCAACATGTATTGTTTGCTGTGTATCAGACATCTTGTTTTATTACAAGATACTAAACGCATGAGGTACTGCTTATACTCCTTTGTTGGGAGTACATTGGTGTACATTAGTGCAGTAGCTGGTTGCTCAGCGATGTGAGCACTGACCAGCAACATAGGGAACAGATGATCTGCTCAAAGCTAAATGTTCGTGAAAAGTAGAGTGAACAATAGCAGTGCTAGGAGTTTTAAACTGTCTTTTTGGAGGACAGTGGAATTACCAGGTAAACAAGTTCAGGTTTCTTGCCCTACCAGTTAGCGTTTTATGTACTTTTTACAGGAAGGCTGTGTCTTAGGGTTTCTATTGCTGTAAAGAGACACCATGATCACAACAAATCTTTTTTCTTCTTCTTTATTTTTTCTTAGGTTTTTCGAGACAGGGTTTCCCTTTAGCTTTGGATCCTGTCTTGGAACTCGCTTTGTAGATCAGGCTGGTCTAGAACTCCTAGAGATCTGCCTGCCTCTGCCTCTCTAGTGATGGGATTAAAGGCATGTGCACCACCACCTGACTGACCATGATAATTCTTTTTTTTTTTTTTAGGTCAAATTAAGAACAAGCTTGTTTCACATATCATTCCCTTTTCCCTCTCCCTCTCCCTCCCATCATCCCCACCTCTCCTCCTCCACCCCGACCTACCTCCCCCCCTTCCACCCTCCACTCCCCAGGCAGGATAGGGCCCTCATTGGGGGCTCCCCAAAGTCCACCACATCATCCTGGGCCGGGCCTAGGCCCTCCCCCATGTGTCCAGGCCAAGTGTGCATCCCTTCATGTGGGATGGGGTATCAAAATCTCTTCTTACACCAGGGAAAAATACTAATCCACTACCAGGGGCCCTCTAGAGTACAGAGGCATCCATGTTCAGGGGTCTGGATCAGTCCTATTCTGACCTCCCAGACAGCAGTCTGGTGTCGATGTGCTTCCCCCTTGTTCAGGCCAGCTGTTTCTGTGGGTTTCAGCAGCCCAGCCTTGACCACTTTGCTCATCACTCCTCCCTCTCTGCAACTAAGTTCCAGAGTTCACTTCAGTGTATATCTGTGGATGTCTGACTCTGCTTCCATCAGCCACTGGACGAAGGCTCTAGGATAACATAAAAAGTAGTCATCAATCTCATTTTAGGGGAAGGACATTTAGGTTATCCTCTCCATCATTGCCTGGATTGTCAGTTCGTGTCATCCTTGTAAGTCTCTGGAAATCTCCCTAGTGCCAGATCTCTCCTTGGACCGATAAAGGCTCCCTCTAATATGGTATCTCTCATCCTGCTCTCCTCTATTCTTCCCCAAAATCAATATTTCTGCTGCTCTATTTCCTCCTCTCCTCTCCTCTTCTCCTCCTCTCATTCTGGCAGCTCCCTCTCCCCTACCCTCATGCTCCCAATTAGCTCAGGAATTCCTGCCCCTTCCCATTCCTGGGATCCATGCATTTTTCACTTAGAGTCCTTCATGTTTCCTAGTTTCTTTGGTGAAGAGGATTGTAGGCTGCTAATCCCATGCTCTATGTCTAAAATTCATATATGAGTAAGTACATACCATGATTATGTTTTTGTGACTGAGTTACCTCACTCAGGATGGTTTCTTCTAGTTCCATCCATTTGCCTGCAAATTTCAAGATTCCATTGCTTTTTTCTGCTAAGTAGTACTCCATTGTATAAATGTACCACATTTTCTCTTTCCAATCTTCAGTTGAGGGGCATCTAGGTGACCTCCAGGTTCTGGCTATTACAAACAATGCTGCTGTGAACATGGTTGAACATATATCCTTGTTGTATAAATGTGCATAATTTGGGTATATGCCCAAGAGAGGACTGGCTGGATCTTGAGGTAGACTGTTTCCCATTTTTCTGAGCAACTGCCATACTGATTTCCAAAGTGGTCTTAAATGTTCACACTCCCACCAGCAATGGAAGAGTGTTCCTTTTTCTCCACATCCTCTCCAGCATAGATTGTCATTGGTATTTTTGATTTTAGCCATTCTGACAGGTGTGAGGTGGTTCCTCAGAGTTGTTTTGAGTTACATTTCTCTGATGGCCAAGATTTTTGAGCACTTTCTTAAATGTCTTTCAGCCATTTCAGATTCCTCTGTTGAGAATTCTCTATTTAGTTCTGTACCCCACTTTTTCATTTCATTGTTTGGTGTTTTGGTGGCTAGCTTCTTGAGTTCATTGTATATTTTGGAGATCAGCCCTCTGTCAGATGTGGAGTTGGTGAAGATCTTTTCCCATTCTGTGGGCTATTGTTTTGTCTTACTGACTGTGTCCTTTGCCTTACAGAAGCTTCTCAGTTTCAGGAGGTCCCATTTATTAATTGAAGATCTCAATGTCTGTGCTACTGGTGCAGTGTTCAGGAAGTGGTTCCTGTGCCAATTTGTTCAAGGGTATCTCCCACTTTCTCTTTTAGAAGATTCAGAGTTCCTGGATTTATGTTGAGATCTTTGATCCATTTGCACTTAAGTTTGTGCATGGTGACAGGTATGGATCAATCTGCAATCTTCTGCATGTCCAAATCCAGTTGTGCCAGCACCATTTGTTGAAGATGCTGTCTTTCTTCCATTGTATAGATTTAGCATCTTTGTCAAAGATAAGGTGTGCATAGGTGTGTGGGTTAATATCATGGTTTTCAATTGAATTCCATTGATGTATCTGTCTATTTTTGTGCCAATACCAAGCTGTTTTCAGAACTATGGCTCTATAATAGAGCTTGAAGTCAGGGATGGTGATGCCTCCAGAAGATCCTTTATTGTACAGATTTTTTTTTTTTTTTTTGGCTATCCTGGGTTTTTTGTTTTTCCATACACAGTTGAGTATTGTTCTTTCAAGGTCTGTGAAGAAGTATGTTGGGATTTTGATGGGGATTGTGTTGACTCTGTAGATTACTTTTGGCAAGATTGCCATTTTTACTATGTTGATTCTACCTATCCAAGAGCATGGGAGATCTTTCCATTTTCTGGTATCTTCTTTAATTTCTTTCTTTAAAGACTCAAAGTTCTTACTGCATAGCTCTTTCTTTTTTTTTTTTTTTTTTTCTTTTTTGGTTAGCGTTACCCCAAGATATTTTATGTTGCTTGTGGACATTGTGAAGGTGATGTTTCTCTGATTTCTTTCTCATTGCATTTATCATCTGTATGTGTAGGGCTACGGATTTTTTTGAGTTAATTTTGTATTCTGCTGCTTTGCTGTAAGTGTTTATCACCTGTAGGAGTTCCCTGGTAGAGTTTTTCGGGTCACTTATGTAGACGATCATATCATCTGCAAACAGTGAAAGCTTGACTTCTTCCTTTCCAATTTATATCCCTTTGATCTCCTTTTCTTGTCTTATTGCTCTAGCTAGAACTTCAAGTACACTATTGAAGAGATATGGAGAGAGTGGACAGCCTTGTCTTGTTCCTGATTTTAGAGGAACCACTTTGAGTTTCTCTCCATTTAGTTTGATGTTGGCTATTGGTTTGGTGTATATTGCGTTTATCATGTTTCGATATGTTCCTTCGATTCCTGTTCTCTCCCAAGATCTTTATCATGAAGGGATGCTGGAATTTGTCAAAGGCTTTTTCAGCATCTAGTGAGATGATCATGTGGTTTTTCCTTTTCAGTTTGTTTATATGGTGGGTTACATTGATGGATTTTTGTATGTTGAACCTTCCTTGCATCCCTGGGATGAAGCTTACTTGATCATGGTGGATGATTTTTCTGATGTGTTCTTGGATTCGATTCGATGATATTTTGTTGAGTAATTTTGCATCAATGTTCATGAGGGATATTGGTCTGTAGTTCTCTTTTTTAGTTGTATGTTTGTGTGGCTGGGAATCAAAGTGATTGTAGCCTCGTTAAAAGAGTTTGGCAATGTCTGTTCTGCTTCTATTATGTGGAACAATTTGAGGAGTACTGATATTAGCTCTTGTTTGAATTTCTGGTAGAATTTTGCACTGAAGCCATCTGGCCCTGGGCTTTTTTTGGTTGGAAGGCTTTTGATGACTGCTTCTATTTCATTATGGGTTATAGGTCAATTTAAACTGCTTATCTGTTCTTGGTTTAATGTTGGTACGTGATATCTATCCAGGAAACTGTCCATTTCCTTTAGGTTTTCCAATTTTGTGTAGCACAGGTTTTCAAAGTGTGACCTGATGATTCTCTGGATTTCCTCAGTGTCTGTTGTTATGTCCCCCTTTTCGTTTCTGATTTTGTTAATTAGCATGCTCTCTCTCTCTCTCTTTTGGTTAGTTTGGATAGAGGTTTGTCTATCTTGTTGATCTTCTCAAAGAACCAATTCTTTGTTTCATTGATTCTTTGTAATGTTTTCCTAGTTTCTACTTTATTGATTTCAGCCCTCAGTTTGATTATTTCCTGGTGTCTACTCCTCCTTGGTGAGTTTGCTTCTTTTTCCTCTAAAGCTTTCAGTTGTTCTGTCAATTCTCTTGTGTGACTATTCTCCAGTTTCTTCACTTGGGCACTTAGTGCTATGAACTTTCTTCTTAGCACTGCTTTCAAAGTGTCCCATATGTTTGGGTATGTTGTGTCTATATTCTCATTAAATTCTGGAAGTCTTTAATTTCTTTTTTTAATTCTTCTTCAACCCAGGAATGGTGCAATTGCGTGTTATTCAATTTCCATGAGTTTGTAGGTTTTCTGCAATTTGTATTGCTGTTGAATTCTAGCTTCAAAGCATGGTGATCTGATAAGATACAGGGGTTATTTCAATTCTTTTGCATCTGTGGAGGTTTGCTTTGTTGCCAACTATGTAGTGAATTTTAGAGAAGGTTCCATATGGCGCTGAGAAGAAGATACATTCCTTTGTGTTTGGATAGAATGTTCTATAAATATCTGTTAAACCCAATTGGGTCATAACTTCTATTAGATCCTTTGTTTCTTTGTTAAGTTTCTGTTGGTGGTCCTGTCTAATTGTGAAAGGGGGTGTTACAGTCTCCTACTATAAGTGTGTGTGGTTTTATGTGTGGTTTGAGCTTTAGTAATGTTCACTTATGAATGTGGGTGACTTCGTATTTGGGGCATAGATGTTCAGGATTGAGACTTCATCTTGATGGACTTTTCCTGTGATGAGTATGAAATGCCCTTCTTCATCTCTTTTGATTGGCTTTCATTTGAAGTCTAATTTGTTAGATATTAGGATTGCTACACCAGCTTGTTTCTTGGACCCATTTAATTGGAAAATCTTTTTCCAACCCTTTACTCTGAGGTAACGCCTGTCTCTGAAGTTGAGGTGTGTTTCTTGTATACAGCAAAAGGATGGATTCTGTCTTCATATCCATTCTGTTATCCTGTATCTTTTTATCAGCAAGTTAAGAGCATTGACATTGAGGGTATTAATGTCCATTGATTGTTGATTCTTGGTTGTTTTGGATTTATTGTTGGTGGTGTCATTGTGTGTGGATTTTGCCCTCCTGTTTCTTTTTGTGTTTTGTAAAATTGGATTATCTATTGCCTATGTTTTTGGGGAGTGTAGTTATCTTATTTCGGTTGGAGTTTTCCTTCTAGAACTTTCTGTAAGGCTGGATTTGTGGATATGTATTGTTTAAGTCTGGTTTTGTCATGGAATATCTTGTTTTCTCCATCTATAGCGATTGAAAGTTTTGCTGGGTACAGTAGGCTGGGCTGGCATTCATGCTCCCTGAGTGTTTGTAGGATATCTATCCTGGATCTTCTGGCTTTTAAAGTTTCCATTGAGAAGTTGGGTGTGATTCTGATAGGTCTGCCTTTATATGTTACTTGGCCTTTTTCCTTTGCTGCTCTTAATATTTTCTTTTTATTCTGAAGGTTTGGTGTTTTGATTATTATGTGTCGAAGGGACTTCCTTTTGTGGTCCAGTCTGTTTGGTGTTTTGTAAGCTTCTTGTACTTTCATAGGCATATCCTTCTGTAGGTTGGGGAAGTTTTCTTCTATGATTTTGTTGAATATGTTTTCTGTACCTTTGGGTTGTATTTCTTCACCTTCTTCTATACCTATTATTCTTAGGTTCGGCCTTTTCACAGTGTCCCATATTTGCTGGATATTTGTGTTAAGGATTTGTGGGACTTTCGATTTTCTTTGGTCAATGACTCTATATCCTCTATAGAGTCTTCAACAACTGAGATTCTCTCTTCCATCTCTTGAATTCTATTGGTTATACCCACATTTTTAGTTCTTGATCATTTATCCAGCCTTTCTGTTTCCAGCATTGCCTCATTCTGTGTTTTCTTTATTGTTTCTATTTCAGCTTTCATGCCTTGAACTATTTCGAGTGCTTCCTTCACTTGCTTGGTTGTTTTTTCTTGGCTTTCTTTAGATTCTTTAAGAGATTTGTTTACTTCTTGAATTTTTTGGTTTGTCTTTTCCTCTATCTCATGATAATTCTTATAAAGGAAAACATTTAATTGTGGTGGTTTGCTTGCAGTTCAAAGGCTTAGTCCATTATCATCATGGTGGAAAGCAAGGCAGTATGCAGGTAGACATGATGATAGAGAAGGAACTGAGAGTTCTTACATCTTGACTCAGAAGCTACAGGAAGAGGTCTGTGGGAGACCTCAAAACCCACTCCCACAATGACAATTCCTCCAACAACAACACATCTACTTCATCAAGGCCACATTTCCTCATATTACCACCTATGAGCTTATTGGGGCCAATTACATTGAAACTAACACAGGCTCCATTATCTAGAAGTATCTTCAGAAACCAAAAGAATCTTTTGTTCTGTTTATCCAAAAATTCTCTTTACAACTATTTCCTTTGTTCTGAGAAAACGAATGTTAAAGTTAGATCTGTGCTTATCTGTGTTTCTTTCATGAATCTCTTTTACCCATTAAAGATAATATATTCATTGAATATTAGTGTGGCAAATTTTAAATAGCTAATAACTTTGGGCTAAAGTCATTTTTACTATTATAGCTATATATTTAATATAGAATAAATATATTTTAGCTCTTATCTCTTTAAAAAAATCACCGTGTGTGTGTGTGTGTGTGTGTGTGTGTGTGTGTGTGTGTGTGTGTGTCTGTGTCTGTGTCTGTGTCTGTGTGTGTCTGTGTTGTATCTTGGGGGAGCATTTCATTTCATATTTAGGTCTTCATTTGGTTGTTTTCCTTCGAGAGTCTGTGTTTGCCTACTATCTCACATGCAACTAGCTTACAACATGTATTATCCTTGTATGTTATCAGGGTTAACATCTTGGATTTCCTTTGTATTCCTTGGCAAGTTATTAGTTGCAGAGGAAATACGTACTGGATAGATAATTATTTGTAGCCTAAACACATAGCGTATAATTGTCCATATTCTGCTTTTTGGGGAACCTCCATACTGATTTTCATAGTGGATCTATACCCATTTGCATTTCCACCAACAAAGCATAAGTGTTCTTTCTCTGAACCATTGCCTGTATGAACTGACATATGTTTATTGATCTTGGCCATTCTGACTTGAGTAAGAATTGTATTAGGTCACTGTATCACCTACCCCTCCTCAGAGAAGCTTCTTTCAGCAGATGGTAATTAACACAGAGACCACAACTGTACACTTTGCAGAGAGTGAGAGACTGTGCAGCACTGAGTTCTAAAGGAGATGTTTTTATTATGCCCCTCCCTTCAAGGCCCAATGAGCTATGAAAAAGTGGAGATGAAAAAGTTTTAAGAACCAGAGATAGTAGTGACGCCAAGGATGCGTCATCTTCTGGACACAACATGATTTGTGTAAACATATGAGCTCATTGAGACAGCACATGTTCAAAACAGATAAAATCCCACACTGAGAAGGGGAAAAAATGGACACAAAGTCCCACTGTATACAAGAATATATTTACAAATGATATCTTTTAGGAAAGGGGAAATCAGTTTTCTCAGGCTCCATGCCAACACAAAAAAAATGGACTCCCATAATATTTTGTGTGTTTTTTTGTCTTGGTTTTGGTTTTGCTGTTTTATTTTATTGATGTTTTATTGTTTGGATTCCCCCTTTTTTTGAGAGGGGGAAAACAACATTCAGTTGAGTGGGTAGGGAAGTGGGAAAGATGTGGAAGGAGTTGGGAGAGGGAAAAGAATATGGTCAAACTATATTGTATAAGAAAGTTCTAATGAAAAATAAAATTCATTTTATCCAGTAAGTGACACAGAAATTTTTTTGTTTATTTGCTTCCTTTTTTCAAGACAGGGTTTTTTTTTGTGTAGTCCTGGTTGTCCTGGAACTCACTCTGTACACCAGGCTGCCCTCAAACTCAGAGATCCACCTGCTTCTGCCTCCCAAGTGCTGGGATTGAATGTGTGTAATGCCAGTAACAATATGGAATAAAGCTAGAATGGTTTGATTAGAGTATAAGTCCAATATCCAAGAAGCAAACTCCATTCACTGTTTTTAGAAGCATGGTGTTGTTAGACCCCCGGAAAACTCAGGTATCCGGGGTCCCAGGCCACGACCTCGGTCACCCCAATCACCAGGCGGATTCGAGAGCTTGATGCAAACTGCACGAGGCTTTATTGTAATTTAACGAGCTAACTCCCATGTTAGCTCGGGTCTTTCACCCACCCGCCATGGCGGATGGCTAGCAAAGACAGCTCGAACCGATGCAGAGAGAAATTTTATAGGGCAGCTTAAGGGGAGTTTCTAGGGGTACGCAGATTGGTTCCTTGTCACGAGGCAGGCATCTGACTTTCTAGTGTCTAGGACAAGGTCAGACAAGCATGTGTTTTGCCATTATGGCTGCCGAAGGGGGAGCTGGTCCCTTCAGTGTCTTAAGCAGAAATATAGATACTCTGGTAATCAGTATGTTTTATTCAATGATTTCAAATAATGGGCTTAAAGCTTCTGAGTTTTCAAAGTACTTCTTCATACAGCATTTTGTTTTGCTCTAGATTTTATTGATTTTCATTATTCCAGTGTATATATCTCATAGTCATTCATTTAACAAGTGTAGCCTTTGCTTTGCATTTCTTTGACTACCTTTTAGTCAAAGGCAATATTTCTTAATTGGAAAGATTTAAATATTCAGAACAAGACAAACACTGAATTTGTTAGTATGACAGTATTTTTATGAAAAACATTTGAAACTATACAGGAATTGTGCATAGTATAGCATTTCATTGTAGAGTCTTAGGCATGGAATATTTTGTTCATTTACAGAAAAGAAATTTCAGAATCAAGGTACACATTTTTCCCTATGAGACATTCATTGTCTTTTTGTTTCTGTGACTCCTGTCGTGGCCTGATGCCCCAAGCCATGGTAGCCATGAGGTTCGGTCTGAGTGGGGGAGCATGGACTTGGAAACTCCTAGCAACCCAACAGTGGATAAAGACCAAACACAGACATCTTATCATCTTTAGAGAGCTCTCAGTTCCATGCTGCAAAAATGGAGTCTTTCCTTTATTCATCATATTCCTGGCTGTTTCTTAACCATGCTTTCCTGACCCTGAAACCATGTCTCTCTTCTCCCATTGACCCCTCTGCCAGAGACCTCCTAACTCTCCCTGTCCTCTATTGTTACTTATACCTCTAGCCCTCCACCCAGGTGCAGGCTTATTCAAATGCTTAGCTCTGTAGAGATGCAAACGAGGGGACATTCCCCACTGAGGCCATGCTATTCAATAGCAAATCAGCCAGCAACCACAATTCAATACAGACTGGAACTCCTGGTTACTGGAACCACTGGAAATTTCCTAATGGAATTTTCCTGCACCCCTCCCCACTCCAAACTTAATAGATGGTAAGATAGAGTCTTCTCATTTTTAAAAAACTTGTAACAGTTAACTACCATCAGTAAATAGCATTGACTTCCTGAATAAAAATATATTCCTCTAAACAAAACATATGAAATTTCCCTGTAGTAATGTTACAGCTTGGATGGGATATCTCCCACAGGCTCAGGTATGAACACTAGGTCCCCAGCTGGTGCTGCTGTTCAGAAAGAGAGAGTAGACATTTGGGGGCATGAGGTATAGTGGGAGTGCACACAAATGCAAGTGAGTACAGACTACTTTCAAAGATGTTATTTCAGTACTTTATTAATTTTGCCTATAATTTGTGCACCATAAAGTGTAGTTTGTGAAATATGAAAGTGTGATTCATACTTCATGGTTTCCCTCATCTTTGAGATCCATTTCTTTTATTGTTAGACTCCTGGAAAGCTAAGGCCTCTGGAGTCTCAGCCCAGGACCTCAGTCACCCCAATCACCAGGCAGATTCAAAAGCTTGATGCAAACAGCATGAGGCTTTATTGTTGTTTAACAAGCTAACCCCATGTTAGCTTGGGTCTTTCACCCACCCACCATGTCGAATGGCTAGCAAAAACAGCTCGAACCGGATGCATAGAGATCTTGTAGGGCAGTGTAAGGGGAGTGTCAAGGGGTATGCACAGACTCAGGATTGGTGTGCCTCCAGGTTTGGAGGGCTTGCCCTGTTTTGATTGGTCAACTGGTTGCTATGGCCCATAGGCCCTCCCAGGGTGGTTGCTATGCTCTGTGCATCATTGCTGTGTGCTTGTCTGTAAAGCACACCCAAAGCCGTAAAGCATACTACCACCAGCTAACTTCTGATTGGTTCCTTGCCACGAGGCAGGCACCTAACCTCTAGTGACCAAGGCAAGGTCAGAAAAGCACATGTTGCTGTCATGGCTGCTGAAAGGGGCAGGCATCTGACCTTCGTGACTAAGACAAGGTCATGGCAAGCACGTGTTACTGTCATGGCTGCCGAAATGGGGAGCTGGTCCCTTCGTTATTAAGGTGTGGCAGCACTTGAAATGGATAAAACTAATCAGGGTGTGAAACTTGCAGAATGTTTGAATTTTTTCAGTGATATTTTATAAAGGTATCACCTACCTGGTGTGAAAGACTTAAGTGTCTGAGCTGCAGCAGCGGCAAGGGGGAGAGGGAGTGATTTATAAGGATTAAGAAGTGGTATTCAACTTCAGTTGAAGTATATAGTTTAAGACCCTTTTGGACAGAGTAGGAAATTCATGGTAGTTATAAGTGTCAGGTTCACATAATTTTTTTTTCCTTGCCTTAGTTTCATTTCTTGTTGCCTTGATAAGCACCCTGACAAAATCGACTTGAAGGAGATGGGGTTTATTTTCGTGACCAGTTCCAGAGAGATGCTATCATATCAGGGAAAACACAGGAGCCAGCAGGGAGCATATGGTAGCTGGAGGAGGAGACTGGCTGATCACATTGCCTCCACATTCAGAAAGCAAAGGGAGAAGAGTAAATGGGGTCATGCTGTAAGGCCTTAAGACCTGCCCCCAGTGGCTCACATCCTAAATGAAAGATCACCCCACAAAGGTTCTCCATCACCAGCTGTGCTCAAGTGTGCAGCACATGAGCCTGTCAGGGACATTTCCTATCCAATGGTTATTTGTGAATTGTATAATTCCTAAGAACTGGGGAATTGCAGGGAGATAGTTGAGGAGTAGAAGTAGCTCTCAGGAAATACAGTGGATTGGGTTTGGTTTTGTTTTTCCTCAACAGACATTGGAGTACTTTCTAAGAAAATAATTTGAGTGTGCAATACCAAAGGAACTGTGAAAATTGATTTCATCAGTTTCAAACCCAGAAGTGTTTAACCTCAACATTACTGAAGAAGATTAAGGTCTCTGTAATTCAGGACTTAGACAGTTTTAGAGTTCATAAATTAGAGACTTTAGTCACTGTAGCTCCTATGCTTAGAATTGTAAAGCTGATGGTTTGGAAATGACCCAGTCCATTCTCCTGTTGGTGCAGATGAAGTATTTGATATCCTTGACTTAGTAGAAGCCAATACAAAGGGAGCTTAGATAACAAACCAGCTCACACTAAATAACACATGTGCTAAACTATTTACTGAACTGAGTAGGAGCCTAGACATAACTGAGAAGGTACCTTTGCTTCTATTTGGTAGAGAGTGGCTTTTGTAGTTCAAAAGCCAATTTATGATTGTAACTTTTGGAAACTAATAATATGCCACAGATCATCAATTTTGGTTTTGCTAATTCATGGCTGTGGGTTACTTAGGTTGGGGTGCTTTGTGTTCTTCAGTGATCAAAGCAGACACCAGGGGTCAAGAGCAGTAGGGTGGGCTGACATACTACTCATTTTATAAAATGACCTTATCTGTAAGCCCAACCCCCAAAGAGTTACTATGTATGATGCTCTGTCCAGCAAACAGACACTGGCTCAGAAGCCTGTTTTTCAAAACAGTTGTGGACTACCACCTAAGTTCATGCATCCATATAGTGATGTCACTAGCATTAAAAACAAATGATACTCCTTAATATCTACAAAGGGTATATTTCTTCTCATTTCATAGAGACCTCCCAGTAATGCAGCCTTTAGGTAATGGAATAGCTTACAGAGTAATGCCTACAAGTGTATCATAGAGCTTGTAGGCAAAAATAAATATATTGAGCTGCTAAAAAACAAAAATTGATCAGGTATGATTTTGTGTATTTGGAGTCCTGTCTACAATGGACACTAAGGCTAGAGGCTTGTTTGAGTTCAGAAGTTCAAGATTAGCATTGTCATCACAGCCGAACAAAGAAAACCCAACAACAAAAATAGAAATGGTGTTGCTCTGCAGAGTTCTGAATTGATCAAGTCACTTAACCATTTTGTTTCCTAAGTTACTGTGCAGTTCTCTTTTCACTTATTTTTAAAGATCTATATTGATAATAATGAAATGGCAAGTTTCTTCGTATGGAATTATACCTGTACCAATGTTGATATTTTGCCATATAGAGTAGTAGTAGTTAAAGGAAGACAAAGAATTCAACTTCTTCATGGGGGTTGTAATTGCAGTGCACAGTGTTACAGAAAATTACAGCTTAAGCTGTTGCTAGTGTTTTTTCACAGGGGCTTATTTGTCCTCCTTAAACCTCTTAAAGGATATAATCAGGCAATGAAACTTGCAGAGGTAAGATTGGGGGGTTCTCTGCTTTGTGTTAAGTATCAGTTCTCAAAATGTGTTGCTAAGACCCTTTTAAGAAACCAGGTAATGTTAAGGTGTGGTTTGCCCTTTCACCATTGCCATTATCACTGGAGACACAAAGGCAATAGCAGGTAAATAGAGCCATGGGCTGGTAGTCCTTTTGTTCTTCACCCCCACAGGCGTGCGGTTAGATATGATATACTGAAACCATAAATATTGCTGATTTTGTTTTATCTTTATTCCCAAATATTTTTTTGTGAAAAAGAAGGAAGAACTTAAAATTCTCCTCTGAATTCTATTGAAAGCTGATCAGACTCCTGAAGAAAAGCCTTGTGTTTCAGTGGAGAGCTATTGTGCAGCCTCCCATTATGGAACATGGTTACTGAAATGATTGGCAGACTGCATGTGTTCAGATATGAACATTTTCAAACTTGTGACATGTGACAAAATTTAATCTTCAAGTTAAAACAAGAATTTTGGAAAACATGAATTCATCACTGTGACCTTATGGCCTTTACTGTTGTCCTGTAATTAAAGAGTATTTTAAAGAGTATTTTTTACTGAGGTTGATGGTAATTGTCATGGATGTGATCTTTCAGTATTATACCACTGACATGTTCAGTATTTGGGAGCTGTAACTCAGTGATGTAATGTTCCCAAATGCACAGTACATTCCATAGTGTCAAGCATTATAGCAGTATCAGGACAGGTAGTGAAGTAAACAAGTACCAGTGTGTGTATGTATGAGTATGGGTACTCAGTATTAAGAAAACCGTAAAGCCATGTGGACTGCTACCCAAAATGTTTAGACAGTGATTTATGTGGTTCCCTGACTAACTTAAGCCAATACTGGTGTCCTGAGTTGGAAGTGGATTTGAGTTTGTGTCTAACATGTAAGTTGTTAAGTCTGTTCAAAGGCTTTGTTAATAAGTTGATTTTCAATGTTTCAGTCTTCCTTTGAACATAAGTTACTGGCCAGAAGCCATCTCACTCTTATAAATAGTTTGCTAGTAGATAACCATCTGTTGCTTCCCCTTTCAAGTTCAGATAAGTATAAACACAGCTGTGCATCTTTCTACTATGCTTCCTTATCCATAGCTGAAGGACTTCAACTTAGTTCTTCCCACTGATTGGTCAAATATAATTAATAATTAATATTGGAAAAAGAAGTGTAAGGAGCCATGTGTGATGGCAATCCAGAGTAGTGAATCTCTCAACTCTCATCAGAGAAGCTTTCTTTCTTCAGTAGAAGACAGTAAAGATGAAGACCCAAAAATAATCAAATTGAGGACAATTAGAGACCATGTAATGCTCAGCCATAAATGGGACATTCATATCATGTACTCTTACTCCCAAGGACTCATTACAGAAGAGGTAACAGAATGATTGTAAGAGCCATGGCAGGTGGATGACAACAAAGAAATAGTTAGTGGTTTCCAGACCTAACAGGGATTTTGCATCTAGGAATCCACAGCAGTTGTGATAGCAAGCCTAAAACAGACAACATTCCACCCTGGAAAGCTGAAGTGGACACAAAGTTCTCCCCTCCCTAAGGAACTATGTGCAACTGGTAGCTGCTGGAAGAGAGAGAGTCAGTTTCCCTTAAGGGGTAGTCCCTGATAGGTCAACCAGGTTGCATTGGAAGGCCACACATATGAAAGTATATGGGCAGCACAAATTAGACTTGATGTATTAAAAAATAATAATAAAAGACAGTAGGGAAGGGGAACATAGATCTGGGAGGGTTGGAGGAGGGAGGTAAATATCAAAATGCATTGTACGGAATTCTCAGAGAAGTAGTGAAAAGATAACAAAACTTAATATAGGCTTTTAATCTTCATCCAGTAGCTATTCGAAGCAGAAACAGGCAAGCACAGCTAAGCACTGAATCATACCCCTGGAATCCAATTGTGGAGAGGGAGGAGGGATGAGTAAAGAAGCCAAGACAGGGCTGGAGAAACCTGCAGAAACAGTTGACCTGACCTAGTGAGAGCATGGAGACCCTAGTCATAAAGCTTCGGAAATAGCATTGGACAGAACCAAGCCCTCTAAATATGGATGCCAGCTAGGAGGCCAAGACAGTCTATGGGACCTCTAACAGTGGAGCCAGTTTTTAACCCTAGAGTCCAAATGGTCTTTGGGATCCCATTTCCTATGGAGGGATACTATTGCAGCCCAGATACAGCAAGGAGGTCCTAGGCCCTCCCACAAACAATATGATAGACTTTGAAGGTGCCTAGTGGAGGGCCTCACTATCCCTGGGGAGGAGTTGGAGGATGTGTGTGAGGTTGGTGGGGAACATGGGAGGATGGGAGGGCAAGGGAATGGGGGGATGGATATGTAAATATGAGTAGTAATTAAAGAATTTAAATTAAAAAAAGAAAGGAAAAAAAAACAGTAATAGAGCAGTATCTGTTGGCTACCAGAAGCCCAGAAGTACCACTTCTTAGGAGGTAAATTTTGTTTAGTATGAGTTGCACCGACAGGTATTTAAAAGCAATGAAATACAATGTAATTCAGAACTTTAAAAAAAAAATGTAGGCTTTTAAAATTTTGGCACTTTCAGATCAGTGTTTTTATGTTATTTATTAAACAGATCATCTTGATTCCATGAAAAGATAAGAGTGTGAGGAGCTTACACTTGTATATTTATTGCTTCTCTGATTTCAATAGAAGCTTGCTGTGGATTTTTAGTGTCAGATATTACATTTGATTATGTGACTGAGTATGCTTTTTATTAACTCAAAATGGTAAGAAAAACAGAAATAAGAATGATAGCACTTGTTAGCTTCTTTGGAGATGTATACAGAAGACAGTGGAAGAGGAACTGCATGTCCCAAGAGTCTATCCTATAATTAAAATTAACCTCATCCTTAAAAGATGATAACTGTTGGCTCACAGATGCCACAAGGAAAGAAAACGATATAACAGGAAGAGATTAGAAGATAGAAAAGCAAAGTTTCTAGGGAACTATGCAGATACCTGTATTCAAAAAGTGTACAGCCCAAGTTCTGAGGAGGACAGTAGGAGAGTATGTTAATTGGTAAAAAATGATGACTATAATTTTGACTTTATAGTTTTTGCAGTAATTTTTTAGATTAAAGGTAATTTTAAACTGAAGCTTGAATTGCAAATTGTAGATTCAGAGAGAGGGGAGGTAAACAGGAAGTCCTAACCAAGGAACTGTTGGCAAATCATAGCTGTCAGGAGAGTTGTTTCCAGCCTTTTGACATTGTGACATGATCATCTTCAAAGCCCATACCCTAGAATTGTAAACCTGGTTATATAAAAAAATTCTCAAATATTTAAGTTTATAATTTTGTGTTGCTCATTGTTCATAGCTATATGTGGCTCCATGTGGCCCACAGGTCACAGGATGGATACACATACACCATTTTAGGTATAAGATTTCACCAGTTGTGTGTAGTAGATCTTTGTAACATTATCACATGTATAGATAGAGTCCATGCGGCCAATCACAAGACAGATGCTGAAAAGTTCTGTTGCAAGGATTCTTGTGCCTCCAAAAGAGCATTTTGCAGTTGGGTTATGTTTGCTTTTCTTTTATATACTTTTTTTTTTTTTAGATCAGTGTCTTAGTTATTGTTCTATTGCTATGACCATGACCAGGACCAAGACAACTTATAAAAGTATTTAAATGGGGTCTTGCTTACTGTTACAAAGAATGAGTCCATGGTCATCATGGCAGGGAGCATAGTGGCCTCAGGCATATGTGGCACTGGAGCAGTAGGTGAGAGCTTAAATGCTACCCACAAGCAGAAGGCAGAGAAAGGGAGAAAGAGACTGAGCTTGGCATGGACTCTTGAAACCTCAAAGCCCAGCCCCAATTGGCACACCTACTCCAACAAGGCAATATCTCCTAATCCTTCCTAAACAGTATACTATCTGAGAATCAGATATTCAACGCTATGAGACTATAGGGGCCATTCTCATTCAAACCACCACTGTCAGTGTCTTCAACCTACAACAGATTACATATTGAGCTTATTAAATATGCAAGTTTCTATATCTTCCCTAGAAACATTAAATTAGAATCTCTTGGATTGTGACCCAGTGACATACACTTTCCTTATGTCTGTGAGGCAGTGACACACTGAAATATCAATGATGAGAAAAGAGCCAACTCTTTAAAAACCTGGATGAGAGCTGGAATAGTGCTTTCCAGTAGGATTGTGCTGCCGTTCATGTCAGTGAAGACACATTCAAGGAGTAAAAGAGAGATGGCTCCTCTGTTTATGTAAAATGCTTGCCATGCAAACGTGAGGACTTGAGTTTGGCTCCCAATCACCCATATAAAAGGCCAGGCATGGTAGTATGTGCTTGTAATCCCATCCCTGGGGGACAGAGACAAGAATATCCTGGGGGCTTTTAGCTAGTTAGTCTAGCTTAATCAGGAAGCTCCAAGTTCAGTGAGAAACTCAGTTTCAAAAAATAAGGCAGGGGCCTTCTTTTTATCTAATGAGATGTTTCATTAGGTAAAAGGCACCTCTCTTAAGCCTGACAACCTGTGTTAAATTCCTTAGAGCCTCATGATGGAGGTCCTTTGACCTCCACATGTACTTTGGTACATACATGGCCAGACACATATGCACATGAAAAATACTGCTTAAAGAATTAGTCAAAGAGCAATGGAAGACACCTCATATTGACCTCTGGTCTCTACATACTCATACACATGTGAATGCGTACACGTATATACACCACACTGCACATACTTCACACACAAGATCATGTTTACCAAATAAAATAGTGAAAAAGAAACAGGTTAAATTATCTTTATAAAAAAATAAAAAATAAATAAAAAGTTATCTTTATAATATTACTTTACTAATATATTAAATTTTGATTATATAATTAATATAAAATTTTTAATATATTTCTCATTCTTATTTCCACAAAGTCTTTAAAATCTACCAAATTTTGCAATCTGGATTGGCCAAATTTCAAGTACTAAGTAAACACATCTGACTAGGAACTATCTAAAGATTTGCACATATTTATTCTGAATGAACTGCCAGTACAAAGGCCACAGAGCAGAGTCTTAGAGAGATGTTCATTTGACATCTGGACATTGAAAGTTCTGGTCTTGATCTTTGGTACAAGAGCAAAACTAGATCTACAGATTTATGATAGAGAAGACTTGTCATAATAGTCTTCAGTAGTTGTCAAAAAGGACTTACTAAAATCGCCATAGGCCTTATTTATATGTCACTGCACCCTAAGGGAACATAGACAAATATCTGATAGGAACCTGAGTATCTGGGGTTTGGGGCACATAAGCATATGTGGATATCTTCCTAGTTGATTCTGGTGCAAGGCTTCCTTGAAGGCTCGGTTCCTGGCTGAGGATCAGTGGGTAAAAGGAGTGGGAATGAAGGAGGTTATGGATATTCAGGGAAGAGGGAAGCACTCAGGGAGTTAGGCAAGTAAAGGGGGTACTCTGATAACGCAACAAGAGGGGGAGTATTTTACAGATTATGCTCATTGTCATTGATGTTGCATCTTAAATACTGTGGTCTTCTGGACTCCAGTGGTTTCTGAAGATGAGTCAGTTAATGAAGGCAGAACTGTGGTTTAGCTGCCAGAAGATCAGAGCTGGATTGACTGGCAGAGGGGGCATGCTTAGCCTGCCAGCAGGGAATGGATTTTGTTGTTGTTATTGTTGTTTTCTTGGTCTTTGAAAGCAGGGTCTCTTTATGTATCCCAGGCTGGCTAAGTATCCCAAGCTGGTTTAGCACTCACTGTGTTACTGTGTTGCTTAGACTGTCCTAAAATGCTTCATTTGCCTCAAACCCAAGTATCAGGATTATAAGAATTTTCCATCATGCATAATTATTAAAGCCTTTCTGCTTGCATATTGTCAATCTATAGGATCTTTCTACTATGGCTCTGACTTACAGCTGATGAGGTTTAGCTAATGGTATGTATACATACATATCCACTTTTGTTTACCTAGTCCTGGCTCTTTGTTCATTGTAGAAAGTTAGAATGCGTATAAGTAGGGCCTAGGTACATCATTACTTAATGTTCCTAATACCCTTTTGATGTACCAAGGATGAGACCTACTAATCCTTTTTATTTATAGCACAGTGGTCACCTCTAAGTGAGAAAGTAAAACAATTCATCTTCATGTTCTCAGAGACCAGCATGTGTTAAGCTTTCAGCATAGAATAGATCTAAAGGCATTGACAGAAACATCTCAAGAATAAAGATAGACTCACAATTAAGGGACCTATTCTGAACCTCACCATTTACATCATCACATGATATAGTAAACCACTCTACTGAGTGTCATTTTAAAAAGTCACTGCAGACTTATAAAGATTTTATTTTGTATTCTTTTTAAATTGAAATTAGATTCTCTCATACAATGCATCCAACCGGTTTCACCACCCCTCCCCCCAACTCCTCCCAGCTCTACTCCCTCCTTCTCTTGAAGAGCCACCTCCCATCCATTTCCTCTTCAGAAAAGAAAAAGCCTCCAAGAGATGACAACCAAACAGGACAAAACAACATACACTAAGACAAGGCAAAAGCTCTCCTATCTAGGCTGGGCAAGGCAACCCAATAGGAGGAAAAGAGTCCCAAAAGCAGACAAGAGTCAGAGATAGACCTGCTCCTACAGCTAGGAGCCCCACAAAACCACCAAGCTGACAACCATAAAATATATGCAGATGACCTGGTGCAGACCCCTGCAGGCCCTGTGCGTGTCATTTCAGTCTCCGTGAGCCCATATGAGCCCTGCTTAGTGGATTCAGTGGGCCATGTTTTTGTGTTCACTACCATTTGAAAATACTTCATTTTCACTAAATAGTAAAGCATACATACTTAAATTTTAATCCTATACCTATATTTTAATACCCTTTTTAAAAACATTTAAAAACACTTTATTGAAAAAGTTTATGCAATATGTTTTGATCATGTTTTCCCCATCCTAGTTTCCCTCATATCCTCCCCACTCCCCTACCCATCTAACTTTATATTCTTTTTGTCTCATTTTTCAAAAACAAAAATAAAAGAAACAAACAAAAACCAAATGCCACGAAACAACCCCACAAAAGTGAAAATCAAGATGAACAATGAATATTTATAATTCTTTGCTGTGATTCTTTTTTGAAAAAAATATTTATTTATTATTTTATGTGTCTAAAGGAGGATACACCTGTCATAGTGCTTTTGTGGAGGTCAGAGAACAACTTGCAAGAATTGATTCCCTCCTTCTACCATGTGGGTCTCCTACATCAAATAGGTCTTCAGGGTTGGCAGCAATCATCTCTACCCACTGAGCAATCCGCTCACTCATGACTCTTAAAAGCACTGCAGTGACTTAGGTTTTCTCTTGAGCTATGGCTTTAAAAAAAAAAAACAACAATGAGAGACAAAGCATTCTAGAAAGAAAATAAGCTGGAAATCACTATATAATGCATTATAATCAAAATTATTTGGCTTTTTCTACATCAGATATTTTATAAAATTCTCCTTGCCTAAGACATGCCAACTAACAGATAGATACCTGTTTCATCTCACTAAACCCACTGCTGAAGTCATCTCAAAAGCTGCAGCAGGGTTTTTCCACAAAGGAGTGTCGGTTGATGTTCACTGTTGGGATTCTAGAGAAAGCAGCTCCATACTCCAAGGTGTACTATACTCTCTCTAGCATCAGCTTGGGCCCTTACAGAATGCTTCAGCTTCACTCATAATGGGCAATGAGAGGAAAGCATGTTGTATCTAGGCTGGAGGAAAAGGCATGTCCACTCAAGTGGTCCAGAAAAGGAATTTATCTGGGCCAGAGCCAGGACAAGTTTTTTGTTTTTTGTTTTTTTTTTTTTTTAAGTGTTTTTGGTGTCAACCAAAACACCTTTTCAGTGCTGGGGTGAAGAAGGGTAGTGAGAGATTCAACCAGCCTTATCTGTGGTGCTGACCATGTCCATTTGAGCATGTCATATTTGGTCTGGGGTCTGGGACAGGCTCACCCTCTCTTAGTTCTGCTTGGGTCACGGAGAGCAGCCTGGGTGTTGATCCTTGGAGCTGGAACTTGTGGGTCATCAGTTTCTTATGTAAGTGACTTCTCCCCAAATAAAATTAACCTATATTTAACTTAGTCCCATGTATCTTAATCTGTGCTACTACAGGGAAGTGTTAAAACTTCCTGCATAGGTTTGATCCTGCTGTCAGACCCTATAGTGTCAAAGAGCACTCAGACACCAATTTGGGGTCAGGACATAGGGTAGAGGAACTGAGGTCTTCAGCACCACAATGAAAGATGCTTTTTCCTTCTCTACTTGTAACTGTTGATGTATTGGTTTGGGAATATCTGATGCAGCTTGTCATTCTAAAAGTTATCACTGTTCCCACAGATGAAAAGAAGCGAAGAGTCAACAGCCAGACAAACCAGTGAAGAACAAATAGGTACTCTTCATTGTTGGAAATGTAGGAAATGTATTGCAAGTTCCAGCTGCTTCATGAATTACCTTGAGAATCAAGTGATTGAGGTGAGTAGCTCTGGCTTCAAGAGTTTTAGAGTGTAGAAATATTGGAGGCTCACCCATACCGTGCACACCTGAATGCATGACAAATACCTTTTAAAATCTGATGCATTTCAGTGGATAAAAACCTGAAACTTTTCATGCCAACATTTTATAGGACATAATTTATATATAATAAAATTTCCTATAGATTGATAACTTAATTATCTCTAATATGAATCAATTCAAGGTATACATTTCCATGCCCCCAGAAGTCTGTTTTGCCCCTTTCAGACAAGATGCTCTCCCACTCCAAGGCACCTGCTGTAGTGCTTGTCTCCAGAGGCTGCTGTCGACTATCCTTGCCACTCATTCAAGTGAAATAAAATCACATACATTCATTTTGCCTTGTATTTTATCCAGCATCAGGTTTTACAGTTTCACTTAAGTGTTGTGTGCAGCAGTTTTGTTAAATTCAAGGTCATAGGAGAGTATGATAGTTACCATTGTTTTCTACTGAGGGACCTTTACACTATCCACTTTTAGACTAAATGTTTTTATTGTTGTTTTATGATATGGAAATTTGTGTAAAGTTCTTTCTCTTACTGTGTTTTTGGAGATGAGTGTCATAGTCATAGGGTAGATGTACCTTTAAGTTTTTAAGAAATTACTACTAGTTTTCCAAAGTGAGCATTCACCTTCAACAGCAGTGTATGAGAACACCAGTTGCTCTAGTACTCTTATCTTTATGGTCTGTCCATTCAGGAAGATGAGCTGCAGCATTTCGTTAGAATTTGCCTTGTGGTTTCCTGGCAGCTAATGATGGAAAGTACTTTCTTTTTCCCATGTGCTTATTGACTCAAAGACATTTTATAGTTATGTTGTTTATGTTTATATTATTTGCACTTATGTTATTTACTCATTAGAGTAACCCTTTGAGGAAGATAATCTGTTGCCTTAAGTATAAGAGGACCGAGACACTGAGGCTAAAGTAATTTAGCTCAAGTTCCCAGTGTGTCTAGGCAGTGAGTCTGAACAGTTCTAGGATGCATTGGGATATAAGATATGGAAAGGAGGGGCACAGAATGAAAAGCAGGTTCTAGTGTGTGTGGATTTTAATGTTTAAGACAGGCCTGTGTAACCAGATCTGAGAATGCTCAGATAGGAATGGGAGCAGGCTGGTGCTGGCACTGGGGCCTGTACCAATGCCTGGGGAAGAAGGCTTCCTAAGAGAACCTGAAAGTATATATACATGCATGTGTACATGTGTTTTTAGCGATCTTCAAAAGTATAATTTGTGAGCTATAAAGTCTACCCATTTAAGAATATAACCCCATAAGTTTTGTTATTCAACTACCACTACCAAATAGTTTTGGACTTTATGACATCTGAAAGTGTCTCATGCCCATTTGTCCTGCTCTTATCCCCAGCAGCTTCCAGTCTGACTCTTGTCTTGGTGGATTATCTCTGTCATGTGTATGTGTATTCTTTATTTTATATATATATATATATAAAATATATATATATATGTGTGTGTGTATGTGTGTGTGTGTGTGTGTAAGCTATTGAAACTATCTTGCAGAATAAAATATATTTATATAAAAATTAGGGTTATGCTAATTTTTCATATACTAAACTATATATGGATATGCTTCTACTAGAGAAACACAAAATATTCAGAAGTAATAAATAAGTAATAAAACATTTTAAGACTAAACTAGTGGTTGAAAGACAAGACACCATCCGATAATCAGGCCAGAAAAAAATATGAAGAAATCATCGAAAAGGTAAAGGAATCACATGACCCAACCATGATTTGAACAAATATCTATTGGTTATGTTCATGGCAGCCACTGCATTAGCACAGGCTGGTGATGGAAAAAGAATCAAAACCCATTTGCTTATTAGAGTTCTGTAGTGAGTACAGAACTTTCCTAAAGTTTGCGATCTGATACCTCCCCTACCACTCTCCCAATGGCAGCAAACACTGATGAACAATATCTTTTTAAAAACCAAAGTACAGCTACAACTCCCGCTGAAGGTATCTATATAAGGACACTGCAGTGTTTATGTTGTCTCTGCACACATAGGAGGCAATCCTATTGAGTCATGTGATGCTCAGATGCACACAGAGGGCACTGTCTGGTCTTCTAGTCCACCCCACAACATCCATCACTAGTCGACAGTCCCTTTCTTCAGGGTATGGGTTGTTTATCCATTGATTTCCACTGATGGTACATCCTACCTTTCATTGCTGTCCTTTTCAGCACTCGTTTTTTTCTATTTGTGATCTTGTATTTTTCACATTGAACCTATACACATTCTGGGCCCTGTTCCCCACCCCCACCCCCTTCCTCTATATACACACTGACAACATCTATACTCACAGTGTCATAAAATTAAACATTTTAGCATCTTGTCAAGGTCACACAGTAAACAGCAATGCAAGGATTTCTGTCCAGTCAGTCTGGCTGAATTGTAAGCATCTTGAGTTCATATGTTGATGCTGCCATGGTACTGTATCTGGAGGTGAGGCTTTGAGGGTAATTAAAGGAAAATAAGTCATAGGGATAAGAAACTAATCCAGCAGGGCTGTGGCTTTATAAAGCAAGAGAGAATGTGGGAGGGTAAAAGGAAAAGGTAGCTAGCAGTCCAAAGGATAGGAAGAAGGCCAGATCATCAGATACCCTGACTTTGGACATTTAGCCTATAAAACAGTATGAAAGTTGTTCTGTTGTTTAGTTCCTTCAGTTTATGGGATTTTATTATGGGAGCCTGAGCAGATCCACCACAGGTTCTGTTATAGGCACTGGAAATTTGATGACCAGCAACAAAATGATTATCTGTCCTTGTGAAGTTTGCAGGATTATCACTCACTGTTAGTATTGTATCAATGCCATATTAACATAATCATAATTCTTTTATAATTATAGACCCATTCTAGTAAATACCAATAGTTTGTTTCTGTTTTGGTGTTGAATATTTATTTTTCCCAATCCTAGAAACGTTAGATATTAGTCAATCAAAGAATTGTTCGATTATTTATAGAATTAGCAAAAGGAAAAGTCTAGCACATGGTAAGAATGGAAGACTGGCAGAGTGCTGGGTCTGTCTGCCAGGAACTGAGTAAGTGAAGACAGTGTAGGACATAGAGCATGGAAACCTGCCTCACCAGCATGTTCAAAGTCCTGTGGTGGAGCCACAGCACCCAAAGTGGCTGCTGTGTCAGTGTGCAGGGTTAAACAGGGGCTTATCAAGGCATGAAGCTTCAAAGATGGGTGGCCACCAACTTTTAGTCCAACTGAAAAGTTGAATCTTTGTCACAAGAGACTCGCAGTCACTGATAGGACCCGACATGGCCTTTGAATTTTACAGAAGCAGGCATGGGTGTAGGTTCCCTCGTCCCCCTCCCTTCCCCTGCCCTACCCTCCAGTTCCATCTCCTCTCCTCTTCTCGTTCTGTTCCTTTAGAGCTTTTCACTCTTGAAATGACCTTTTTAGGATATACATAAAAAACAATATAGACAATTTTGGGTCTCTTAAATTAGCAACCCTTTAAACTTTTAATTAATAGCAAATAACAATGCTAAATGATAGTCTTGCTACAGAGTTGTTCCTTGGTCTGCACAGCTGCAGTAGTTAAAACAATGTGGGTAACTCATTTTTAATTAATTTGATGAGATGTTACTGCTTACACTTTAAGACCAAGATGTACACATCATTCAGAACATTATTTAATGGTATTAAATCATCAACATTTAAATATTGAAACCATACAATATAATTTTAAGCACCAAATCCCATTCAATGATGAAAACTATTGCACATCCTATATAGGCAACTGAAGTCATTCCATGCTCAGATAAGAGAGGTGCACTAGTGCCCCCTGCTGCTAGGATAAATGTATAAGCATTGTTTATCTTCCAGCCAGCTTTGTGTGAAATTAGCTTAGGTTTTTAGTGTTTATTTTTTCTCCTCTCTCATGTCTCACTTGATAAAAAATAATCTCACAATAATTTTTGAATGTTAGTGAAATAGCCCTTTCTAGATTTTAAGTTCCTTATTGCTAAAGAGACAGCATGTTTGCTGTTTAAAAGACTTCAAATACTTCTAGTCAGGTTGCTTCTCATTGTTTTAAGTTCATTATTTAGTTTGGAGTACAAAATGGTGGGCTTCATTGTGGCATTTCATACATGTACATAGCACTGTCCTTTTCTTGTTTGTCACCACCATTCTGCTTATGACACTTTCCCCACTTTAATCTACTTCGTTTCCTCAAAACATCTCCACATAGCAATGAATGCACATGCACCTGCACGGGCATGTGTGGGCACACACACAAGCACACGCAGACACATACACACATACACACATACACACATACACACATACACACATACACACACACACACACACACACACACACACACACACACACCTAGGTCTGTTCCTCTTGCATGAAAGAATAACTGTTCTGGTAAACATATTTGGTTTTATTAATAGTTCTCAAATTAAAGTGGCTTCATTGTGACGTCACAAAGCAGAAACAGATAATAAAAAGAACTTCCTCCTCAAATGTACCTTTCCATATATATTAGTCTGTCATTTTGGCTAAATTAAAAGTAAGTTTTAGGTTTGCTTTTTGTGAGTGTTGGAGAAAATGACAGTGCTCCAAATATACTCAGGCAGGAGATACAGGTGTGTGTATGGTCTTAGAATCTCTAGTATTTATCTGCTGCAGGAGGCAGCCACTGGAAACTCACTGTCTGAGAACACCAATTCTGAAGCTGAACTGGCTGGCTGGAAACCCTTGAATTATTATTTAGTATGTGACCTTGACAAGTTTCTGAAAAGTTGCTTAATTTTACTTGTTTCAGCATTCTTATATATAACATGGAAAAATGCTTAAAGCAATTCCTGAGGCATAGTGAGCATAATATAAGTATTTTCTGCCTAATAAAAGTTATAAGAACATGAACTATAAAGCTATGGCATTGATATTTGTTCACCTAGGAACATCCAGGAAGCATCTAAATACTTAACAGTGGGTAATGGTTTCTTAGGATTATGGTCAATATCATGCAGTGAATATTGTTGTCAATGTATAAGATTAGATGAAATAGTGAAATTTGTATAGTGAAATGGCATGTGAGAGCTTCGAAGCAAAGTTCCTGACATGTTAATAAATCTCCTCACCAAGTATGTGTGGTCAACACTATATTTTGTGATTAGTAGGTGTGTTCAGGCTGACTACCATTAACTCACTTTGAAGTAATAATCTGTTTTTCTTTCTACCAGTGTGGAATTTGTTTTTCATTTGTCCCTCCTTTTATTTTATCCTGTTTGCTAATATGCAAGTACTCTTGAAAAGTCAGAGAAAATTCTGGGTTCTATAATGAAAAAGGTGACCTTATTTGTTAATTCCAGTTTGCTTTCATGTGTAGGAGGCCCTTAAGACTGATTTGTTGTACTAATCTGTACAAGTATAACCTTCCAGTAGGAAGAGCTCAAGAGCCCGGATGTCTGACACAGTTACCCCATTCTCCCAGACCTCCATGCTCTACACTCTCATTTTGTTTCAAAGGCAAAGTATTTAGGGAGAACTACACTGTTGGCTTCTATTGAGTCACTTCCAGCCGGTTTCCCAAATTTTTTTATAAACAGATTAAAACTTGATTTAATGGATCATGGCCCATATAGAAGCAAATTGTTAATAATTACAAAAATGAAAGCATATGTGCTGTTATCCATGTAATTTTGGTGAACTTCAGAGAAAAAAAATCTTGCAAATAAAGATTACAGTGAGTGTTGGAAAGCTCCATCCCGGTGCCAAGCAGGTATCTTTCATTCATCCAGCATGCACGTGTCCATGTATTTCAGGCACTATCATATGATCTGAGGGTGTAATGACTACTAATTATATTTTCCATGAAGCTTACCTCTCAATGAGTTGTGGACCTAGTAACTAAAGAAAGGTCACCACTTCAACATTTGTTTTGAGAATTTTCAGGAAACTAAATATTGTTCCCAGCATGAACAAAATAAAATTATACCTCAGTTGTTACGATTTGGAGAAAATAAAATTACAGTCACCTTTCATATCTCTGGGAGATTAGTTTCTGGACCCTACACAGATATCAACATATACATATGCTCACGACCCATAGGTAATGTTTGCATATAACCTTGTGAATCTTCGTGTATACTTTAACTCATCTCTACTTGCTTAGAATATCCAATTTAATTTATACTATGTAAACAGTCATCATATGACATTTTTTAGGAATAAATTACTGTACTTGTTGATGCATTTTTTTCTGATTTGTTTTTTCTGGTTAATTGGATCCATGGATTTGGAGACCATATATGCAGAGAATAATTTATTTAGAAAATAATAATATATTTGGGAATGTACTTCGAGATGAATTTTTCTATCTGGAAGAAGGTATTTATAATGATTACAATCCTATAGACACTAACACTAAATGGGATTTTTAAAATCTAGTGCAAATTAAACAATTAGTAACATTTAAACAACTGCAATCCTCTGTTTATTTTTGTTTTTTTGTCTTTGTTTCTCTTTTTTTGCTTGCATACTTCAGCTTTGACAGTAGCTTTCCCAAATTTCTGACTAAAATATTTTGGAATTGTAGAGGACTCTCAGTTTTGTGATTTTTTCCAGTCATCTTAAATTACACATGACTTAGAAAAAGGCTGCTAACAGTAAGTGGACTGTCACTGAAGAGTGTTCATAATCAGATTTTTAAAATACAGGTACATAGGCACACAAAACCAGATTCAAAAAATATTTCAAGATTCTTAACCTCACTTCATACAGGAACAATAAATAGCACATTTAGTGTGTAGTCCATTGGGATTGAAAAGAAGTGAATAAATGCTTGGGCATTTAGGTACCTCTGATGCTGGTGTCCTTCAGCAGACTCCTGACTGACCTTGACCCAGATTGTTTTCTTGAGTGCCACTTGTATTTTCTCCAGACTTTGCTGCAGAAAGTGGTACCCACAGAGTTCTTAGATTTAAAGTTTGAAGCCCTAGAATTGTCAGTGACTTAACAGTGCTAGAATTTTTATCCCAGGCACAGGGTGGCAAGCTTGTAGCATCTATAATTGTATTATGCTATGAGTTGAAGGATTAAGATGTGTTTTTTGTTTGTTTGTTTGTTTTTATGTAATCTGCTTGCTATTGAATGAGCAAGTAGGGACCCATTGTGACTTGAAGTGCTTCTCTCAATAAAATTCAAGATGTATTTTCTTGAGATATTTCAAAGAACCTACAGGGCTTTCTGCCCACGGTGGTTTTAGGTGACCCACCAGCCTGGTGTGGAAGAGCTACAGTTCTAGACTGCAGTTCTGCAAACCTATGGGCTGTCAACTTGGAGAAAAGCTTTGCCAGCTCCATTAGGTCTCAACATTCTTGTCTTTGGGGCTGGGTCAGCTACCCCCAGTCTCTGAAATTACCTTCTCTGTCATCTTTGCTATCTGGGAGCAGTTAGTTACAGAATCCCATGTAGATACCAGGCTCTACAAGTGCTCTTGTCCTTTTGTACAAAGGCATGGTATTTGTGTAAAACCTGTCTCTGTCCTTCTGTGCCAACTCTCATATTAGTTCTCAGTGGTCCTAATTTCATTGTTTTATAGGTTTTGTTCTCTTGCAACTGAATTCTTGGTCATCTTTGAAACATTCTAATTGTTGAAGGAGGGAGTTACTTACCTTTAAGAGGGTTCATCACATGGTCACCTGGCTTGGTGTTCTGGGTCTGGAGTGAGGCAGCACAGTGTGCCATGTGAGTGGGGGTGTTCAGCAAATGTTTCTCATATTATGGTAGACAGGAGACAGAGAAGAGGGCCAGCTAAAACCTTCAGAGTCCTGCCCCCAGGGACCTACTTGTTGCTCCTGAAGTTTCCAGAGCCTCCTCCAAAAGCACCACCCACTGGGTACCTTGGTTCAACCTTGGAGCCCCAGTGCTTTTTGTGCCCACCTCAATCCGTGCTCTTTTCAAACGTAAAATACAATCATTCCTTCCCATTAACTCCAAAGTCCTAAGGCCTTGCAGTGCCCCTTGAAACTTGTAAAGCCTTGTCTCATGTAAATCAGATGCAGATGAGACTAGAGCACAAGTTCCTCCAGATGGGAGCCTGTGAGATCAGAATAAGCTCCTTGCTCCTAAAACACAATGGCCAGGCAGGCATAGGAAAGCTAGTTTTCAAAAGGAGAAAACAGGACAGCTGGTCCCAAGTAGGTATGATATCCAACAGGGCTGAGGTTGCTGCAATTTCAAAGGGGAAGACTACCATCTTTGGCCCCTTTCCCTGCAGGGGATGATCCAGAAGCCTCTGCAGCCCTGCTCTGATGACTTGTCCCGGTGATTCCCTGCCTGCATGGGTAGATGCAGAAACCTCTGGCCCCCTTCTCTGATGCCTTGCCTGGGTTTTGCCCATGCAGCAGCTCTTAGGGATTTGAGTCTTCTGTCTGCAGCTCTCCTGGCGTTGTGTGATAATGGCTTTCTATATCTCTGTCTGTAGTCTTAAGACTGACCCCACTCCCATAGATTCAGTCTTCGATGACTCCACACCCATGCCAAGTTCTTGGAATGATCCCATGCAGTTGACTACATCCTTTGGAATCTAGGTGGAGAAAGCCTTGCTACATAGCTCTTGGAGTCTGTGAGTAGCACACAGATACCACTGAAATTTGCAGCTGATACTTTCCAGACTAGCAACCTGGACTGCACAAGGGCCCATGGTAGCCCTTGCACCTTAATGCAGAGAACAGAGACTTGACAATAGCAGCTGCTTGGGTATTTTCAGGTACTTTCTGGATACCTGGTCCTCAGGGTCCTAGCTTGTGTTCCCTGCCTTTAGCATCATTCTCTCATTGAATGCTGAGGAGGAAAACTCATTTTCCACTTGTCTGTATCAGTTTCCTTAGAAAATATTTTTACCTTTTTTGCTTGTTTTGATCAGTTTTTAATAGGGTATAGTTTTTGTGCTGAAATAAACATTTCTGTTAGTCTAACCAATGCATATTCATATAACCATTCTCATCATAGGATATATGGCATTCTGAAACCATTTCTTTACTTTTTACCAAATACTATTTCTTGGCCATCTTTCTTACAGGTCTATACACCAGTCTCATTTGCTGGAGTGCTGTTCCCAGTGAGGACAGAGTTTAGTTCTCAGCAGTTGTTCTTTTGCCTTACTGCAAAGCCTTCCTCATTTCTTCAGCGTCTTCCCAGCTCTCCTTGTGCACTGCCCTGTTTCTTTCTGACCTAAATGCTCTTCTTACCTGGAGACAGGTAAAGTTCTGCTGAACCTCTAATAGTTTTCTCAGGACCCCTATTTTCTTCTTATTTCCACTGTCATGGTGAATCACCCCCTGTTCTTGTGTGCTTTGCACTTCACTGCTGTCAGTAGTCTCAGGAGTGTCCCCCAATTTCAAGTCCATTGGAAGAGGTCCTTCTGTACTTGAGTTTAGAACTCAATTTAAGAAATACTCTATCTTTTATATATTACATGGCATGGTAGGAGGATAGATTGGGCTGTATACCAACTGTACAATATTGAAAGCAGTAATTACCTTCTTTTCTGCCTGTGTTTCCCTATGTCATTGTGTCCAGAAAAGGAATCAAGAAGCCAGCTCCTATTTTCTTGGCACTCCCTTGATGAGATGTTAGGGAGCCTCAAGTAAGAGAGCTGCAGACTGACCCTACCAGAGCCTCTCTTCCCTAACTTTTATTCTGCTTAGTAATGGCCTCTTTGTATGTTCATGCACTTGACTGGGCCTATTCCAATGCTCTCATCATTGACATGGAAAACCAGGAAAGTTGTCTTTTGCTAGCTGAGTAGGACTTTGGGCATCTGCAGATGAAACACTTTCCAGAAGACTTTCTAGCTCCTGTTGTAATTATTTCCAACCTCTGTTATAAGACTAAGACATTAGAATAGAAAATAGTTCAAGACATTTTATTTTTTCCTTATTAAATTTGACTTTTACCTAATACCTAGATTATTAAAAGTTTCACATTTTAATGAGTTAATGTTTTAATATATATGTATTGCATAATATTCAAATCAAGCTAAATATATGTCCACTCAAATTTTCATTATTTAGTATGGTAAAAACTTTCACAATCTTCCTCTTGTTTGAAATGTATTTTACTGTTAGCCCATACTTACTGTACTGTGCAACAGCACACCAGAACTGCTTACTCTTACTATTTGTGAGAACTCTTTGGTCAGGGATTACTACTTGATAGTACCTGAAATACCGTGTGTACAGCATTAAAGATAATGAAATGTGGTCTAACATGGAACAATGCCTCATGTCCATTTTCTCTTTTAATTTAAGTTGTCAAGTCATTGCTTTCTTTATTCACTAAAGAAAGTTAGATGGAGCTGTCTTCCTTATTGATTTTTACCAATGTATAAATAAATCACACCATATTGTTTTGTCCTACTGTGATCTAATGGTAGAAGTGAAAAGTAGTTGTAGGGCACTGGAGGGTTCAGCTTGGGAAGCTATACATAGATTATACATAAATTATTCTGGGTGGTCTTGGCTCCAAGTCATACCTTCTAAGGTAGATGATTTCTTTGAGATGGTCAACCCCACTGCTTTCACATATCAAGATGTTACTGTTAATAGATGGAGAGACACTTCCTTGTTTGTTATTTTGTTTACCTGACCGGAGTAAAAGTTGTGTTATTGCATGGGAAATCTGAGAGAAAGTACTGTGATTTGGTAATTGTAGAACTATTAAGTGCAAAATCTGACCCTGAGAATTGGTGTGTGGTGGGAGCCTGTACTTTCCATGTTTATCTCAGCCAACACCTTCCCGGGCCCCAGGAGAGTCCTTAGGTCCCTTATGGTCTAAGTAATTTATAGTCAAGAAGCTGAAGCTCAGAGGCATACATACAAATCTTCACTCTGCTCTGCCCAACATTTTTCTCACAGGATGGGAAGCCATTATGTCTCAATTATTTATCACACACTACATGGCTACTTTAGAATTCTGTTTAAATGTTTGTTGATCCTGGCATAAGGGATGTACTTTTGTGGTTACAGCCTAGGGAACTAAGTAGATTCTTCCCTGTGACCCTTTGTGCTCACAGGTAAGGGAGTTCCTTTCCTGCATAAGGAAGGCATCTGTCATATGGAAGTCTTATGGCCTCTTTAGAAGGAATCAGGGAATCTTTTCCAGTGTTTTGATGACTTGAGGACAAAAGGCCAGAGGAAACCCAGAGACCTACTTCTGCTGGTCTTCAGCAGGTCAGATTCTTTAGTGTCATGTATCCTATCCATCACATTTATTGGTGGTCGGCTAGAGGATATACATACTTCTTTATTTATTGGTGGTAAAATCCAAATAAAATGAGAGATTTAGCGTTGAGGACAGTTCCTACCAACACTATTTAATCTCATGCAGAGAAATAAAAATGGGGCACTGGATATGCCATTCACTGACAATTTTTGAATCACAGCTAGTTATTTCCTAGGAAAGAAATAACTTGGTCCTAGTTTTTGCTGATGAGGAAAAAGGAAAGAAGGCAATGTATATTTGATTTCTAACTAAAATGGGGCTTTTATTTTTATTTTTCTTTAATATGGGAATTTTAAAGTAAGTTCTCAGGTGATAATTGCTAATATTCATTTTTCCATAACAGGACAGACATGAATCAGTTGATGCTCAAACCACTTGTCGTCTATGGCACATGAATATAGAAGCCCTTCCAGAGTGGATAAGCTGCCTAATCCAAAAAGTAAGTTTCTGGGTTGCTGACTGAAGTTAGGACTATATCGCCTTCAAAAATACTGCTGTGCTCTTTTTTCTTAGATGTGTTGTTTCAAAACATGTGAATGATTATATTTCTCTTAATTGCACTGGCTTCCCTTCTCTTACAGGAGCATTTCAGTGCTTTTCTGTATGACTTTGCACCTGGTATTTCTAGTCTCTAAATGTGCTGACGCATACTTACCTGGTTTGTCACCCCATTTCTATTGCTCTTTCTTGTTTTCAGCTGCCCACCACTGTCCATTTTCTCACTGCCTTTCTCTCCCCTCTGCTTTATATGCCTATATTATTCAGGCTCATGCACACTATATTACATTTCACTGGTAAATATACATGAGGATATAATGACACACAAATATACAATCACACTCACGCATCCATTCAAACATACCGACATTCGGCTTGCTCTTTTCTCATTAATTTCTTAGGTCCTCCAATAGAATATAAACACCACAAAGCCAGGAAAGTTTATCCTTTGCTAGTAGTATATCTTTGGTGCCTAGAGTTGCATCTGTTGTATACAGTGAGTGAAATATTTTTGTGCAGCCATCATCTGTACACACATATAAAATAAGCTGGATAAGCAGTGTCTCTTATTAGGTGGATGAAAATGGAAATGTTCTGCTGTAAGTGATATTTAATGAGATACTGTCAGAAAAAGAACTTTTGTGAATTGCAGGTTTGGGATATTTTATTTTGCATTGTTAAATACTTGTATTGGGAAAGTATAAGTAATCTAACCATTAAAAAAACTATAAATTTCTCCACCAAGTAACTTACATTTTTTTTTTTAAAGCGGCACGTGGTGGCTCTCACTTGAATCCATGCTTGCATTAGGATTTCCTCAGAGCATACTGATGGTCCCACTCCTAAGTGTCCAGAATGCCATGGAGTAGATTCGAACCCTACAGAGGCCTCACTGTCTTTCTTGACAATTTTAAAAGCAGTTCATTAATTTCTAATCCAAGTATGGAAATACACGAGTACTGAGTTAGGCGATCGGTACCTCTTGGTTGTGTATAGAAAGCCAGGGAGCTCTTTATTCTGTTGACTGATAAAGTCTGCCCATTCCCCCATCCCCCCCATACCCCATGCTTGGCATGCAAGAAGTGAATCAGAACAGACACTTTCTGTGAGATTTCACTTGCAAATGAAGCTCTGTAGACTTGATTTGCTTCCTGGTTCCATGGAGTATTTTTCTTTTCATTAGTTCACACTGTATCTGCATTCAACCTATTGTTCAGAGACTTTCTTTAGGAATTCTTGGTTGTTGAGCTAGGCATGATTTGCAATATGTTATCATTCTAGTAGTTTGTAGCTGCTTGCTTATCTATATTTACTGGAAAGCTTGTTTCCGTTTGCTGTTCTGTCTACTAATCAGAAAACAGAAAGCTAGCCTTTTCAGTAACATACAAAATGTTCATGTGATCCGCTCTTTTTTTTTTTTTTCTTCTTTTAAACTCATTCTCTGGTCACTTTACAATGGAAGCATTGTCTTTATTTCCTTTACTACCTGTAGGCCCAGTGGACAGTTGGGAAACTGAATTGTCCTTTCTGTGGGGCCCGATTAGGGGGCTTTAATTTTGTCAGCACTCCAAAATGTTCCTGTGGCCAGCTTGCAGCTGTACATCTCTGCAAGAGCCGGACTGATCACCAACCAGCGCAGACAAGCAACCTAATGAGGCCAGTGCTGAAATACTTGTCACATCCTGGAGTCCAGTCAGGTTGTGATAAGGAGGCTCTGGTGACAGGTGGTGGCTCCAAAATCAGAAACCACAGGCTTTTGAACATGGCCCGAAACAATAACGGCCTTGGAAGACTAACAGAAGCACTTTGCCTGGAGGTGCGAGCCACGTATTTTGATATGAAGAATGAGAAACTGCTCTTCAAAGCATGGGATCCAAAATACCAGCCTTTTGTTCCTGAGCTTGCGACCAGCAGGTGCACTTCCAAAGCTTCGCATAGAAAGTCACACAGTTTGGACCTGAACATCAATGAGACACTGCCTTTATTACCCACTTTCTATGAAATACATAGTAAGACTGCCGCTTATCCCCAGCTAAATGAAACCCAGCCCATTGACCTCTCCGGCTTGGCTTCGCCGTGTGGGAAAAGTGGCTGCTCCCTTCAAAACCCACCCAGTTTTGATCCGAATATGCTGCTGCATAGACTTTCAGTGTCTGCCCATGAGACCCAGGCACAAAGAGGAAGAGAATTTCAGTGTGGCCTAGAAGCTTCTTCCCTATACTCAGATCACGCTAATGCTAACAGCCTGACATTCCTGATGGATCTGCCCTCAGTGGGGAGGGGCGTTCTGGACGCCTCCGACCAAGAAGAACACCTCTCCCCTCTGGACTTTCTGCGTTCTGCCAGTTTTCCCTTGGGCACTATTAACCACAGGCTGAATAGCAGAGAAAGGAGCAAGTTGAGGACTCTAAGAAGGCAACGGAGGAGGCATGAAAGATGGCTACAGAAGCAGGTAAGTGCTTTAAAATCAGAGTTCAGCAAAAATACAGACAGCATTATAAGTACTGGGGCTTTCGGAACAGAGGCTAATTGGTATTCTAAAACCTCAGTTTTAAGTTTTGAGATGCCATGACTCTATGTACACTTAATAATTACACAGCCCTCCCATCTTTGGCACTGTGTAGCCCTGCTCCTATGCTTCAGATATGTTCAAAAAAAGTCCCTTTTGCAATTTCCCCCAATTCTGCTAATACATGAGAGGACCTTATGCTAGTGAGGTTGGATGGTTTGTCACAAGTATTTTAAATCTATCCCATGTTTAGATTGGTTTTGCTATGGTTTTATTTCAGGCTGAGTGAAAAAAAAATGTCTTTCCAAGCCTAATCTGGTAACAGTTCATTCACTTTTTATCACATTTATTCTGATTAAATATGCAAGAAACTGTATTCAAATGCTCATGTGGTCCAGACATGAGTAACTGCTGAATGTGGAGACATAGAAGGGGAATTTAGTCAGACTGACATTTTGTAGCAGAGTTTGACTCCCTAGTATTTGAACTCCTTGTGTGTTTCTTACAGTTTTTCCATGGTTGTGTGGATAAAAGGAGACAATCAGATTTATCTACTATGGAAACCAATTAAAGTCAATGGAGGACAAGCTTTGAAATTTGAAAGTTTGGGAGCCAGTATTTTTCTGTGTAAAACTCTTTTTTGAAGATTACATTTATTGTTTGCTTATTAGTAATGGATGGTACTTCTTGTTACAGTATTCTATATTAACAATATTCTAAGAATTAATATAATGCTGAAGCTACTTTGCATATTTGTTAGGTGAACTCATTAAATTACTGTAGTGAGTAGTACTTCAGCTAGATTAGAAGTATTTTCTTCTTTAGTTACAAAGCATAATTAACAGGTATGATCTGTTGCATTTTTGACTTGTTGCTGATAGCAATAAGAACACCCCAGTTTAGATTATTTGTAAATGATAGTGTAATGTAATAGCAAAGTATACACTAAGAAAATGAGTATTTTTGCATCATCGCTCATTGTAAAATTCTTCAAAGCTATAATAAAAATGTTTATGAAGAAGTTTATTTATATCTAAGTAAATTAGAAATGATCAGATGTTAAATGATATCCAGAAAAAAACATCTTCAAAACAATTTACAGGGTTCTGAAATAATTCTTTTGCAAACAAAACATTTTAAAAAGTTGTGGTAATTATATTTACCATATACTGATGACATATGCAAATGATATCAGAGTTTTGAGAATTGATGTAATTCTTAGGTTAGATCCCTTTGAAAACCTCAGTTATATCATTAATCATTTCAAACGTAAAGTGTAAGAGTTTGGAGAGAGGCAAGTGCAGAATTAAGTGTTGAATTTTTTTGATAGAGGAAATGGTTTTTATTCATTGAGATGCATTGAATTTGGCTAGTATATTTAATAGTATAATAATAAGAATTGATGAATCTTATTCAGACCTATGACCTGTGTGAGTAAAGAATAACAGCAGAACCCTAACAGGCTTATCTGGGTACACAGGTACTACAGACAAGTACATGCCCAGTACATCTTCAACAGGAAATCTGTGACTTTACGATTCTGTGTATACTGTTGTTAGAGCTAGAAATAATAACTATAGAAAGTCCATCTTGCTGATTTAAGCAGAAAGACAGATTCTATAAAGAGTTCATGTCTGAGATAAAAATGATGGGATAATTTGACAAGTTCTCTATGTTCAACCAAGATTCATTCCATGAACATTGATCAAATGCCTGCTTGAGGTAGCAAAGGCCTGGGTAGTGACTTCCTTGCTGCAAGAGGGAAAGAACTCAGGGATTTGGCTGTGCAAAGTAACTTTTCTACCTCTGAGCTATGCCCTGGCCCAGAGTCTGCTCCTTTTTTTTAATGAGAAAGATAATCACATATACAAAGTAATGGTTACCATTATTAGTAATTAAAATTTTAAATAATTTTTTTAACTGAACCAAAAAGAATACTTATTTTTTTCAGTTAGGTTATTAGTTTTGCTCTTGAGATTTTGGAGACTATCATTGGCACTTTGATTGGAATTGCACTAAATCTGTAGGTAGTACAGGCATGCTGACAGTTTACTCTCCCAGTCTATGAACACAAGGTACTGCCACCTTTTTATCATTTTTAACTTTTCTCACCAGTATTTTAGTTTTCTTATCGTTGAGATCTTACTAATGGTATTTGTTAGAGTTTCAAATAATTGGTTAGGAATGCTACATTTCTGTCACTTGGCGTTTTAAATGAAGTTTTAAGTTTGAAATATTTTCACGATATATACCATGATAGAAAAAGTATTACTATTTTGCTAAAACACTGAAAGTTTGAAAATAGAAGATTGCTATCAAAAGAGAAACTACAGTCAATTAAATAGAATTACTGTTCTATTCAACAAAGATGTATTGAGCATCGTCTTCGGGGAAAGCATAGCACTGCGCTGCATTCAACTACCAGTCAAACATTTTTTTCTTCATTGTCACATATTAAAATGTGTTTACTCCTGGTATATACTGTATGATTTAAATGCTTGTATAGGCTCATCTCATGTCCAGACAGTGGGGATATAGAGGAATCCCTTGTCCTGCATGCTTTCAAGTCATGCGTTGTCTGTCTTTAACCAACCCTTGAGGAGTACTAATCTGTTCTCCATTACTTTATTTTTTACTTATTGATAATGTTATAAAATGATGATGTAGAAATGGAGTCATAAAGTATGTGCTGTAGAGACTGACATTGTTTAATAAGCAAACTTGTGTATGACATTTATCTATAGCTATAGTGTGTTCTTTTTACTGCTCAACAGTATTCCATCCTATAAATGAGGCATGATTTCTCCAGCATAAAAAGATGAGTAGATTGTCTCTGGTGTTAACAGATATGAATCCAACTGTTATAAACACTCATGTACATAATTTTGAATAAATTAATATTTTTTATTTCTCTAGGGTAAATACTCAGGAGTGGGGTTGCTGGATCATATGGTAAGTGTGTATTTAGTTATACAAGAAACTGTCAAACTGTTTCCCAGGCATCTGTACCACTGTGTACTCCACACAGCAAGGGATGACATTTCTCACTTCTGTGCATCCATGAAGGCAAACAGCTGCTTTTCTTTAATTCTTTTTGTTTCAGTTACTCAAATACTATGTTTACTAGTGTCAGACTTCAGTTTTATGTTTCAGTTTTACCCCTAATTTCATGTGCCTAGTTTTCATTTATAAACCTTGCTAGAAATTATTAATAGTAGTATTGACATATTACTAAAACTCTTAGTTTGAAGATATAAATAAAATTGCTATCAAAGAGAAACCACAACCAGTTTTCAGTAATTCTGTTCACCAAATCCTGAGTGTCATCTTCTTCAAATGTGTTCATATATGTTCAATTTTTTTGTGTGCACTCCTCTATAAGCTGGAGGCCAATTTTACTAGAGTTTAAAAGAAAAATATTGCAGATAGGCAAGCTGTAAACTTCAGCACTGTCCAGATGAGAGGCATGGAAGACAGAAGGGAAAACTGAAAGTGTTAGGGAAGCCATACTTAGAAAAGAGGTAGATGGAGAAAAGAACATAGGCTTTGCCTTTTCTTCTGAGTAATTAGGAAACACTGGCAAGACTTTCCAATGTAGCATGTCCCTGGCTCTAGAGCAGACTGTGCTGAAGTAGATAAGGGAAGGTATCTCATTAAAGGATAATTATCCCACCCATCGATTGGCAGGGTTTGAGGTGAGTCAGCCTTCCTAGGGATAGTTCCTCCAGCCTGTGGGTGGTCCCTTGGCCATGAAATCAATCCACTCAGGCCAGAAATTCTATTCTCTTAACTAGAAGGGATTTTTTCTTACTACTCCTTTATTGCTACTCTTACCTTTGCCCCTCCAAAGAGGTAACTCTAAAATCATTAAGGAACCAGATTGTGAAACAGAGCCCCCAGACACTCCAAGCAGCTCTGGCCTCTAGTGAAGATAGGGCTGCCAAGAAGGCAAAGGACATTTCTGGATTTCTTCCTGTTCAATTTTAGGAATTCTTCATATATTTGGGTACAAATCCTATATCAGATGTAGGATTTATAGTATACTATTTTATCCTACCCAGCCTATTTGTATTTGTATTCATGTTACAATATTTCCCTGGAAAGCAAACCCAATGAATGTTTGAAGTCCAATTGTCAAATGCAGTTTTTAATTGCTCCAGTTTTTGGTATAATAGTATACCTTACACCTCTTAGATAGCTTGAGGTTATTATAAAAGGTGTTTTCCAATGTTTTTTCCTGAAAGTTTTATGGTCATAGAGAATTTTGATTTATGTTGAACTGACATTTTAAAAATCAATTATGAAGTTTAAGTCAAAGTATAGTTTTTAATAGTGGTATGAAATTGTTTCTGTACCATTTATTGAAAGCACTATCCTTTCTCCATGGAAATGTTTTTTGTCATTTAACTGAAAATCAGTTGGACATGTATGTAACTTTCTGTTTGTTGATCTCTTTATCTTTGTTCTGTGAAAGTAGGCCCTTTTCTGTTAGAGTTCTATAGTAGACCTAAAGCAAAATTCTGTGCTGTGCCTCTACCAACTTTGTTGTTCCTTTTGAAAATTCTCTTCCTGTGGTTTCACATAGAAAATTTAGGATGAAACTTGACAATAAATTCTATTGGGACTTTGAAATTGTGTTACATCTAGAGGTCATCTTGCAGAGCCATACTGTGTCTGCTGTGACTTTCCTAGTCCATGAACATAATAGACCCTCCCTGCCACACACAGATCTTTAAGTTTTCATTAGTATTTGCAGATTTTAGCATTCAGAACTTATAAATGGTTAATTACATTTATACCTTTTCAGGAAAAGTTATTTATTTTTGTTTAAGATACATTTTTAATATTTAGTACTATTTTGGTTTTGACTTTCTATCTTGGGATTCATGAAGTACAGGTACTTGACATCTCTTGTCAGATTTATTTTTAAAATGTCACTTTCTAGTTATTAGTTGTAATGCATGGAAATACAATGCTCTATGTTAATCTAGTGTGCTGTACTCTTTCAGCCGTCACCTATTAGTAACTGTAGTCCACTGTTCTCTTCTGGTAGATGCCAAAATTGGAATTTTTTACTTAGATGATTACTTGATATCTTAGTCAGTGTTCTATTGCTGTGAAGAGACACCATGACAATGGCAACTCCTATAAAGGAAAACATTTAATTGGGCTACCTTACAGTTCTGAGGTTTAGTCCATTAGGACCATAGTGGGAAGCATGGAGGCACACATGGTGCTGGGGAGAAAGCTAAGAGTTTACGTCCAATTAGCAGGCAGCAAGAAGAGAAAGACACTGGGCCCAACTTGAGCATTTGAAACCTCATAACCCACCCCCAGTAACACACTTCCTCCAACAAGGCCACACCCACTCCTCCTAATCCTTCTCAAGTAATATCACTCCCTAATGACCAAGTATTCAAATATATGAGCCTGTGGGGACCATTCTTATTCAAATCAGCACACTTGGTTTGCAGATAAAAACAGCAATACTTCTCCTTTTCTAATATGGAGTTTCTCTCCCTTCCCCTTTCCTTTGCCTATCAATTCATTGGTGGAACCCCAGGATAATGTTGACTAGAAGAAGGGGGAGAGACACCCCTATATCTTTCTTGATGTTAACAGCATAACACTTGGTTGTTTTTCTTTTAGTGTGAGGTCTTATATATTCAGATGTTTCTGTGCACATTCTCTCTGAGGTTCTTACAGAATCAAGAAAGCATCACCATGAATGTAGACTTTTGTCAGAAGCTGATTGTATACCTTCAGTGTTGGTATTAATTATCAGTTATTAAGCAGGTCTCACATTCCCACAGTGAACTTGACTTTTGGTATTATGTTGTATCTTTCTTTCCCTATATTGTTAGAACTAGAGGAAATTTTGCCTCTGCTCATAAAAGTTAAAAGTCTGAAGTTTTCCATGCTGTGCTTTATTCTGGTCATTCTCTGGTTTATATATTAAGGTAGTGATGACATTTTGAGGTAAGATAGTTTCATACTTTTCTATATTCTGAAAAATACTGTGGAGAATTAATACTATTTTCATTCAAATATTTGTAATAAAACTATCTGTGTCTAGATACTGTTTTGATAGGAGGATTTTAGCCATGGTCCAGGCTATCTATTTGGTGTTGGGTTCAGTAGTTTGTTTTCAAAGTGGTAAGTACATTGTCAAAATTACATGGTAGCATCACTCAGTGCTGTCCTTGTCCATTGGGTATCCAATTTTCCATCTGGATCTGACAATCTGTGTGTTTCCTCCTCCTCTCTCTCTACCTTCCCTTCTCTTTCTCCCCCAACAAAATTTTTTCAATTTTATTCTTCTTAAAAAGCAGCTCTTTACTTCTCAATGTTTATTTTTTCAGAAATTTCTGCTGTTTATTATTTACTTTTTAAAATTTTGCTCATCTTTTCTAAATTTCTAAGCAATAGGAAGTTACTGGTTTGACACTTTTCTTTTTGAACTACTAAGCATTTAATGTCAAATTTCCTTGTAATTACTCTATTAATTAATTATATATTATACACTACATTATATTAATTGTATTATTTTAATAACTTACTTTTAATTTAGCATTTTAAATATTTCATTCAAACTATTTTCTAATATTATTTAAGATTTCCTTGGTCCACTTAGTCCGCCAATTGGGAAGTAAAGCCACAAAGTTAAAAATATCAGCATTTTTGTCTCCAAATGATAACCACTTGAAATGAAAATTTCCTTTTCTTCAAGGGAGTCTCACTGGGAAAACAAACTACTCTTATGAGGAGGCCACATTCCCTTCAGTAGATGGCCAACAGAGAAAACAAAAACTCAATGGCATCTTTGGCTATTCCTTATCTTATAATTTTATGTCTGAGCTGTGTTTTTATTTATTTATTCATTTATTTGTTTGTTTGTTTATTTTACCCGTTTTATTCTACAGGTCTGTTGCATCTAGTTTAGTGATTTTATGGGATTCCTGAGTGTGAGAACCAGTGGGTCCCTGTGTCTGTTTCTTGTACCTTTTCTTGGGCTCTTGTCCTTCTGTTTATTTGTTTCTTGTATTTTACGATTTTTTGTTTGTTTGTTTGTTTCAAGACAGGGTTTCTCTGTGTAGCTTTGGAGCCTATCCTGGCACTCAATCTGCAGACCAGGCTGGTCTCAAACTCACAGAGATCTGCTGGCCTCTGCTCCTGAGTGCTGGGATTAAAGGCATGCGCCACCAATGCCCAGCATGATTTGTTTGTTTTTATCTTTTTATATTTTATCTTATTATTATCCCTTAGTCACCTGTATTGTTTTCTAAGGAGAGACAGAAAAGGCAATAATAGGAGGAGAAACCGGTAATCAGTATATGTTGTGTGGAAAAAAAAGAAAAAAAAAAACAGAATTTTGAGCAAATTTACAAAAACATCAACCAGAGTTACTACTTATGAGCTACATAATATCTCGGTGTCAATCTATTTGAACTGAAAAGGTTTTGTTCTGCTATGCCTCTCTGGACCTATTTGAAAGCAAACAAGATCTTTCTTTAAAAGTGACAGGAAACTATTTACAAATATTTTGTCTAATGTTTCTGGGTGGGATGTATTTTACATGAAACCCTAAAATAACTGACTGTGTATCTTTGTATGTAGAATGATTTACAATAACCACTTAGTCACTACAGAAATTCTCATACATCTTTCTTAGCAGTCTAAATGAGTTCAGGTTAATTGTGTTGTTTTATAAAGGATGTGACTAATGCACTGGAGAAAATAGAGGCTAATAAATCATACTAAAGATGCCCTTGTTCAGGTTGATGTAGAACATATCATATGTACCTACCACAAAGGCCCTGTTTTGTTTTTGTGGATTTGCACATTGGCATCGTTTTGAGGTGTTTTTTTGGGGGGTGGGTCCTTAAGTCAATTTAGTTTTTTATTATTAAATTTATCATCTTCAAATTAGATAAAAATTATGCTGCAGATATGTATTTGGTTGTACTTTACAATTATAATAATATTCAATTGATGAGGAATTATGCTGTGTTCATTTTTTGTAGGAAAGGGTGTCGTTTAATTTGATGACACAGATTACTGATAGTTTTATTAATTCAGAAGCATATTCATGAAGTGGTCTTTAAGAAAAAAATAAAACTAATAAAGTTAATAAACATCATGACCAACAGTCTTGAGATAGACCAGACCAATGTTTATTTGTGTCAAATTAAGTCTTCTTTGTGTCAAATTATACTTTAAGTATAAGCTTGCCACTGTCTTCATTTATTAATGCAAAAGCATTTAGATCCTCAATAGGTTGGTATTTTTTAAGTTTCGTTTGTTTATCTATTTACATTTTAAAATTGCATTTGTTTGTTAGAGGTTGCTTAGAGTTGATGCCTTTACTTTAAATAATTGCATAGGTCAAAAATTTCTAATGCTTTGCACAATACCTAGCATATGCACATGCTCAGGAATTTTTAAAATATGGGTTTATATTTGAAGAGCCTTTTCTCACTGAGTGTTTTAGCATGTGCTTAATTCCCCCAGGGTAAGCTGTGACAAATATAAACTGCTGTTCTCTAGGCAGGTTCATAGCCTTATCCCCTGAGGTTTTCATAGGAGAGTAGTCATGTAGACACTTTCCACTTAGCTCACACAGAAGTTTCAGACTCCCAAATGGTAGCAAGTGTTCAGCATAAATCACAGTTAAAGAACATCAGTGCCACTCTTACAAGCAGTATGTTGGGACCTCCCCCCACACCCCGCCCCAAATTAGCACTTCAAGATCTTGCATACCAGACAAGGCTAACCTTATAAGTGTATATAGGCCTGCTGTGTTAACTGTTATTTCCTTATAAAGTTTTGGGATGTAGTTCACAGATCACAAATATGTACTATTGTGATATGTCTCTCTTGATGTTGACTCAGAAGGACTTTGCAACAGAAAGGAGAAAATGCTAACTGTCAGATCCTTATATCAGCTTCCCATTGCTGTTCTCAGTAATCTCCACAAATGTGGCAGCCCAAGACAGCATGATTTTATCTTCTGACAGTGCTCAAGCTTGCAGTCTGAAAATGGGCCTTCTGTTGCTAAAGACAAGGTATTGGCAGGGTTTTGGGGGCAGAACCTCTTCCTTGCTTATTAAAGCAACAACACGTTTCCATTCATTGGCTCATGTTTCATCTAGTAACAATGGTGCTGCAATCTTTGTTTTTTATTTGCATCTCCTTGCAGAAAACAACAGTTAAGTGTGTGTGTGTGTGTGTGTGTGTGTGCATCTGTCTGTCACATGTGAGAGTGTACTCACAGAGACCAGCAGAGGGTGTTGCATCCCCTGGAGCTAGAATCACATGCAGATATGAGCTGGCTGATATGGGTGCTGAGAGCCATACTCCGGTCCTCTGGAATAACAGCAGCACTTTTTACTGCTGAGCCGTCTGTCCAGCCCACTTCCCGACTCTAATAATTCCTGTCTTTATGGTAGGAACATTCAGATCATCCAGAGTGACCATTTCCCCATTTTGAGGTCCTTAACTCACTACAAAAACACATATTGCTGAATGATGATGACGACGACGACGACAACGATGATGATCATGATGAGGATCACAGTTTCCAGGAATAAGGAACTGGGCATCTCCATATTGGTAGCCAGTTAGTATTCTGCCTACTTCATCTTCCTGTAGGACAGATATTTTCCTGAGTGCTTAGTTCATTTAATGCTGCCACCATTTTCTGAGGTAATTTCAGTTACCATGCTCTTTGGCTAGAAAAAAATGAAGTTGAAAGAAACTGAAATAAGTTCTACAAGTCCACTTCCCCAATTAAAAGTTCATCCAGTGAGCTAACCCAGAAGGTAAAGACAGTGGTCACTAAGCTTGTTGACCTGAGTTCTGTCCCATAGACACAAAGGGTAGAATGAGTGAACTGGCTCCGGCAAGTTGTCCTCTGACCTCCACACATGTGCAGTGGCTTGAACACACACAATTAAACAAATAAAATTAAAAGGTTTTCTTATTTCGCCACTTATTTTATCTCCCCACCCCACCTGCTTGCTGGCCTGAGCTATATAAACTAGACTGCCATTGAACTCATAGAGATCCACCAGTCTGAGTCAGAAAAAGGTATGTGCCACCACATCTGGCCTATTTTACCTTTTGTGATGACTGAGGAAAGCATTTTTAAAATTCTATACCTTTCTTCTTCACTCATCTTTCCCTTCCTTTAAATAATGCTCTTTTGCTGGTTTGCTCTGTTGGAAACAGTGCTCAGAATGGAGGCTGCAATGATAAATAAAATACTATCCTTCCCTCTGAGACCTCTTAGGCAATGGGGAAGATATACACACCATTGTGGATGATAGTTTACTTGTCGTATAGCTTTGGCCAAGACCTTAGGATACAGCTGAAAATCCAAAAACACACATAGATAAAATCCCAAGGCTATCTGGGAGAGAGGGGGTGGGAAGAGATATGATATATGAAAATTAATTAGAGAGAAAGGGAGGAGTTGATTGGCTGAAGAAGAATTGTGACACAGTTGTGATTAGCATGCTGAGTCCGTGGGAGCCACATAGCTGCTGGATGGTTCTTGGAAGCACTGTGCCCAGGTTTACAGCTGGAGATTGGCAAATAGATGTCCACTGGATGACTTGAACGAATAAATCTTGTATCTCATGCTTCGGACATGATAAATGACTTAAGAGACTCGCAGTGGTTCTTAACCCTGGATGCATGTTGGATTTCCAGTAGGAGCCTTAAAAAATTTTCAGTTATGCCTTTATCCCAGCACTCGGGAGGCAGAGGCAAACAGATCTCTGTGAGTTCAAGACCACCCTGGTCCATAAAAGCTAGTTCCAGGACAGCCTCCAAAGCCACAGAGAAACCCTGTCTCAACACCCCCCCAAAAAAAATTCCAGTTAATTTTACTATAGAGATTATACTTCAGTTGGCCTAGATCGTGTGTGTGTGTGTGTGTGTGTGTGTGTGTGTGTGTGTGTGTGTGTGTGTGTGTTAAAAAGCAGTATAAACATTTACTTGCAAGTAACACTTTGCATATTCAGTCTGCTTTCCTCCACTTGGCATTGAGAGGGTGCATTCTGTCAGAGCAGGAGGCAATAGGCAATAGAGAAGTGTGGTGAGTGATGACTTCAGCAGTGGGTATTTCCTAAGCTTTACTGCAGGCACAGCATAAGGCATTGACTGTGTGGACTGATTTACAGGAACTGTTAGGTCACTAGAGCAGAGCTCTTACAATGGCAGGGTAGCTGAAGTGAGCATCATCCTGCTCAGAAACTGGGGTGGGAGACAAGAACATCAAGAGATCTGCATGATCTTCCCAGTTGCTAAAGTACAAAGTGCCCTCTCCAAAGTTCAGCTGTTGCCAATGAGGTGATGTTAGAAGTCAGGCCTGGTAACTCACTCCATTAATCCTGACTGTCACAAGGCTGAGGCAGGAGGACTTGCCACACTTGAGGCCAGACTGGGCTACATAGAAAGCACCAGGCTTATCAGAGGTACACATCTAGACTTTGGTCTTAAAAATTATTTTTTCCCAAAAAACATCCAGACAGTGGACATGCCAAACTGGATGAAGAAAAGCCTGAACACTACATAAAAAAAACATAGGCAACTGTAGCAAGCAGGGAGCGTGAAGTCAGCTCTGAAACAGTGCATACAGGTAATATCATAGGACTCAACAGATTCTATTTAGGAATATGTATGCATATCCAAATACATGTATGCATGCAGTAACAATTAGTGAAAAAAGAGGCCATGAACTTAAAGGGAAGCAGGGAGGGTTTATAGGAATTTTGGAGGTAGGAAAGGGAAGGAAGAAATGTTGTAATGAAATTATAATCTCAAAAATAAACAAAGTTTTTAAAATCCAGGAAGCAATGAAAAAAAAACACACACATACACATTTTTTTTCCTCTCAATATTTGGTTAGCTTGTTTTCTCAACCTCCTGTTTTCTGCCAAGTGAGGATGAAGCCAAGAGGCCCTCAGTAGAACACATGCCTGTACCTCGATCCTGGACTTCCCACCCTCTAGAATTGTGAGGAGTAACTTTTTATTCTTTATAAACCATGCAGTCTCAGATACTTTGATAGCCACAGACAAAGACTCTAGGTTGTTTGTAAGGCTAGCCAGTGAGCCCCAGGAACTGGAGCTTTGTGCTTTGTTTAATGAGCAGAACAAGCTCCTGGCTCCAGCTCTTTTGACCTTGTATGGCTCTGGGAACACTGCCTTGAGTTTCCATTCTAAGTCTCCACATGTGGCTTCACTTACCAAATCAGCCAAGGCCAAAATATCTCCAGTTGAGTTTCTCCTTCACTGAACCATTTCTCCCCTTAGATCCTTTAGAAAGGCTGGGTGCATTTAGGTGGTGTGGCCATAGAACAACTTTTAAGTCCACAGCCAGTTGCTGATAATGTAGCATGTCTTATTTAGACCTTAAACTGTGTCTATGCTGGGATGGCAGTCCTACCCACTCTTCTCCCGTGTGAAGGACAGTAACAGCTATGAGGGCCCCTCACTGTCAACACGCCTGGGAGCCTCTCTTTGACTCAGTGTGATCAACTTTAATTGGTCTCACTTGGATTTATTTTTTAACGAAATATTTTTCCTTCCTTCCTTCCTTCCTTCCTTCCTTCCTTCCTTCCTTCCTTTCTTCCTTCCATCCTTTTTTTTTTCCTTCAAGACAGGGTTTCTCTGTATAGCCCTAGCAGTCCTGGAACTAGCTCTGTGCACCAGGCTGGCCTTGAGCTCACAGAGGCCACCCTCTGCCTCCCAAGTACTGGAATTAAAGGTGTGTACCACCACCATCTTGCACAAAGTCTTACTTTAAAGTTACTTTTACCCTTAAAAAGAATATAACAATGTTATACAAACAAAACCCCTAAAGAAACAAATTTTAAAAAGATGTCATTTAAGTGCCAAATTTAGGAGAGTAGTTATCCCTGATAGTCTGGGTTGCTGTGTAGAGGGATGAAACTCTAAATTATGTTTTATTTCTTAGAATGGGCTGTGTTATCACAGAAATCATCTTCCTAGGCCATCTTGTATGTCTCTATTAAACATTAATAAACCATACTGCTCTAATAACATCATGTTCTATTTAGTCATTTCTTGGCTGAAAAGGTTAGACCACTTGCCTTTGTTCTTGAAGGGTAAGGAAGTATAGACTCTTTTATGTAAGGGGCTCAACTTTTTTTTTTATGTTTGTCAAATTTATGTAATCTTAGTTTATTTTTATAATTGTAATTAGACAAATTTTAAATTAGAAACAAGCTTCTTTTACATGTCAATCCCAGTTCCCTCTCTCTTCCTTCCTCACCTGCCCCCCACCGACCCCCTATTCTACCCCCTTTCCACTCCCCAGGGAGGATGAGGCCTTCCATAGATCTTCAAAGTCTGTCATATTATTTGGAACAGGGCTTAGACCCTACCCCATGTGTCTAGCCTGGGAGAGTATCCCTCTATGGGGGGTGGGCTCCCAAGTGTACTAGGAATAAATACTGATCCACTACCAGAGGCCCCATAGATTACCCAGACTTCCAAACTGACATCCTCGTTCAGGGGATCTGGAACAGTCCTATACTGGTTTCCCAGCTGTCAGTCTGGGGTCCATGAGCTCCCCCTTGTTCAGGTCAGCTGTTTCTGTTGGTTTCTCCAGCCTGGTCTTGACCCCTTTGCTCATCACTCCTCCCTCTAATTTTTATTTATTCCTTGGCAGTTTCGTGCAGTATACTTTGATCGTATTTACTCCCCATTCCCCTCTCTTATGCCCTCTCGCTCTCTCAGGACCCAACCCTCTAACAATGCTTTTCTAATATGTCCTGGAAATTAAATGGGATATTTAATAATCCCTGACAAAAACTTTCCACTAAAAATTGTGAATCCGTGCTACATTATTGGCCTTATCATTATCCTGCCTTTCAGCTCCATGTTTCTGTGATCTCCTGTGAAGGACTAGTTTGTAAAGGTGAAATCAAACACCAGAGGGCACCAAGTCTCCTCCTGGAGCAAAACAGACTGCTTGCTAAACTTTCATGTACTGGAGTACATTATGGAATGCTGTATTTCAGTCTCTTGATGAAAACGTATGAAATTTTACTCTTTGTAAGACAAAGTTTGCTGGATCAATCACAAGGTTCTTCTTGTACCACCAGCTGAGATTCTGAGAGTCCCTTTGTTCACCAGCTTTGCAGGGACATTTGTACTTTGTTCAAAGGAAAGAGTTTCCTTGGATTATCATTTTTGATACTTTTAAATATATTTAAATACATCACTGTGGTTTTAAGTTTGAGGTATCATTGCAGTTACCTAGAAGTAGGAATGCCCCTAAATTCAGAATGAGATGAATGACAAGCTCTGTGCATCACTGCAGAGTGAGTTATGAGAAGAAAGTGAAATGATATAAGACAGGTTTTCCCATGGAGCCATTCATACCTTGATGCTCATCATTGTTCCTTCATGCATTTGACAAACCATCCTTCTGCATTCTTGAATAAAATGGTGGTTAGATCAGTTAACATAATATCAGCCAATAACTTCTTGCCATCAATTACATTTTTGTCCATTAAACATTTAATGTTATTTTTATGTCATGTGTTAAATTAGTTCTGATGGCTATATGCTCCTTTTATTTTCAGCCACAATAAGTTATAATCTGTTTAAACTCAAATCATTAGCAAATACAAATGAGGCAAATTCTATGAAGCATCATCATCATCTAACAGAATAAATACAACAAATGTATTATGAGGAAATAAAACTCTTGGTTCCTTCTACATATTTTGAAGGTGAATGTATTTCTCATTACCACTGTAATGAATCACCACAAATTTATTGTTGAAATATACAAATGAATTTTGTTTCTGGAAGTTGTAAGTCTCAAATGTGTTCAAAATTAGTCTCATGGGCAAACATCAAGGCATTAGCAGGGTTATATTCCCTGTCTCATTCATTTACTTCATTGGCTACATGGGTTCTAAGTCATTCTAACTATAGAGGCTGTAACTTCGAATTGGCCTTTGAACTCTTCAGTAATAGTTTAGGGAAGGGTATATATTGTGATATATTTGAAAGTCTCTGTTTACTCAGAAAGTGAATTTTTCAATTCTGTTCTACTAGCAGGTTCTGGAGAATTATGTAAAATCTCTTACATTAATGTAGTACCATCATCTAATTCACATTAAATAAGTTTGCTAATTATTGGCATTTTCCTAAAGAGTAAGACAAAAACTAAAGCAATACCTCAAATAAACCAAGACAGCAAAAGTCCTATACCACTATAAGAATATCTCCTTTTATTGATCTTTGTTGTATTAGACTTTCAGAGGGCATATTGTTTTAGTTTTATTGTTTCTACATGTTTTATTTTTAACGTATTGGAGGTTTGTATCAACATTATATGAACAAGGCTCTCTGAGCCATTTTTTTCCTTTTTTAGTTTTTTGAGACAGGGTTTCTCTGCGTAGCTCTGACTGTCCTGGAACTCATTTTGTAGATCAGGCTGGCCTCATCTCAGAGATCTGCCTGTCTCGGCCTCATGAGTGCTGGGATTAAAGGTCTGTTTCACCACCTGGTTCTGAGGCAATTTTTTAACAGCATTTTCTCATTTTGTGTCTCTGTTACATTTTTATGATTCTTACAGCATTTGAGCTTTTTCAGTATCATCATTATGTTTTTTTTTGTATTGATAGTTAATGTTGCTAATATAATTGTATAGGGCATCATAAACTAAACCCACATAAAACAGTGAGTTTAACTGATAAAAGTTGCATGTGTTCTGATTGTGCCCTTCCCTTCCTCCCTTTTCTTTCTCCTATTCCTGGAGACATAACAACATTGAAATTATGCTAGTTAATAAGCTCACAGTGGCATCAATGAGTTGAAGTGAAAGGAAAAGCTCTCTATCTCTTGCTTAACTAGAAGGCTAGAAATGAAGGAAGGGTAATGAGGAAAGTGTGGAAAACTTAGATAACCCAAAGCTGGGATGGTTTTGCCACTTAGTCACATATTTCTTGACTACAAAGAAGAAACACATATTCACTCATTCAGTCTCTCTTCTCCCTCCCCCCCCCCCCGTCTCTCTCCATCAAGTCTAGGTTTCAGCTATAAACAAAATCATGTGGAATATTTGAGTCTGGCTTGCTTTGTTTAGCACAACAATTTCTACTGTCATCCACTTTCTTTAAAAGGTTATTATTTATTTATATTTGAATAAATTCTATTGTGAGTATGTATCATTTCATCTGTGTCTCCTCATCTGTCAATGCACATATAGATAGGTCCCTCGTCCTACTTGTGAACAGTATGGAAATGAACATGGGTATGCAAGTATCCCTATGATCATTTGACAAGAAGCTGTTGGAGTGCATACCCAAGAGTGGGATACCTGGTCCATATGGTATTGTACCTTAAGTGTTTTGGAGAAACCTCCTCACTGATCCCCAAGGGGGTTGCACAACTTTCACATTCTTGCCATCTGTGAGTGATGCTCCTGCTTTCCTCTGATCATTTCCTTCATTCAGACGAGGTTAAGATGGGATTCAATGCAGTGTTTTGATTTGCATTTCCCGGATTGCTAAGAATGTTGAGTATAAAGTATTTATTGGTCATTTGGATTTGAGAATTGTCTATTTAGTTCATTTGTCTATTATTGATTAGATAGTTGGGGTTGTTTTTTTATATGATTACTTTCTAAGGTTTTTCATGTATTCTAGATAATAATCCCTTGTCTGGTATATAATTGTCAAAGATTTTTATTCTGATGAATTTTTCTTTGTTATGCAGAAGCTTTTCAATTAATTTGTAATCCCATTTGACATTTTTTGTTATTATTCCATGTGCTATTCAAGTTCTTTTCAAAAAATCCTTGCCTCTGTCTGCATTGTAAAATGTTTGCCCATCTTCTAGTAGTTTTAGGTCTTACTTTAGGATATTTTGAGACATTTTGAATTTACCTTAAAAGTGAACAGCATCAGAGATAATAATCTAGTTTTCCTTTTCTATGTATGGACATTTAGTTTTCCTGGCATTATTTATTAAGGAAGTGGTCTTCCTTCTAGTATGTTTCAGATACCTTTGCCATTAAGGTTCTATACCTGAATTAGGTTAATTTCTGGGTCCCCTGTTCTGTTCCATTGGTCTGCATTTCTGTTTTTATGACAGTACCATGATGCTTTTGCTCTTTTGCTGTGGCTCTTTGTAGTAAAATTTGACATCAGAAACTGTGTTGCCTGCATTATTGTTCATTCTGTTTAGGGTTGCTTTAGCTCTTTGGGGTCTATTGTGTTTCCATATTAGTTTTAACTTTACGTCTGTTTTCAGTTCTGTGAACAATGTCATTGCCATTTTGATGGGAGATTGTGTTGGATGGCTTATGATAATATCACTATTTTTACAATATTAGTTCTGCTACTCTGTGAGCAAGGGAGGGCTTACTGACTCCTAACATCTATTTCACAAGTTTTTAAAAGAAATAAAAAGTACTACTCTAGAGAATGAAAGGGAATTAAAAATAGCTTTATCTGACCTGGAGGAATATTTGGTCATTTATATAGAGCATTATACAGCCACCATGTTCCTTTTAGCTAAAGCCTAATTCAGAACAAGGCCCTAGCTCCTCTTCTTCCTGTGAAGGCTCTGAGAAGGAGGGGGATTTTTTTTTTTTAAAAAAGTTTGGGATTCATGAGTCTTAAGAATAAAAACCCAAATCATGACCCTGACATATAAGCAGAAAAGTAATATATATGGTGATGTAGTCGTTTCAGCAGGATGTCCACAAGCTCCACTAAGATCATTGGTGATGATGTTTCCATGGAGACAGAACAGCCTATGTTGGAAATTGACATCTAGGGTTTTCGTGGCTACATGCACTTCCACACCCTACCTTCAAAGACAGGTTTATTCTTCTCCTGGGGGTGGAAAGCAACTTGTGACTGTAAGTTGAATCCAGGGATCACTGACCATTATGCTAGTGTTCTCAAGAATCAAGTGATGTTTATTCTGCTTGTACTCTGTAAATGAACCAGCAAGCCTAAATGTAGTACATCTATTTACAACATGGTTTGTTGAATATTTTATTCCAAATTGTGAGACTGCTGTAGGGGGAAAAAGGCTAATTACAAATATTACTCTGCTGCTCATTGACAACTGGGTCTGTCATCCAAGAGCTCTGGTGGAGATGTCTAGTAAAAGGTGTAGTTTTCCTGCCTGCTGCCCCATCAAGCATTCTGGAGCTCATGGCTCAAGCAGTAGTTATGACTTTCAAATGTTATTGAAGAGAGGTATTTTGTAAGGCTCGAGCTGCCCTAGATAGTGACTCCTCTGAGAAATCTGGGCAAAGTAAATTGAAAACCTTATGGAAATGATTCACTCTTCTCAATTCTGTTAAGAACACTGTGTGATTCATGGGAGGAGGTAAAAAATAACAACAGGAACAGGATCTTGGAAGAAGTCGATTCCAGCCCTCATAGATTACTTAGAAGAAATGAAGACAAAAGTGTAAGAACTGCAGATGAGATAGAGAAACAGCAAGCCAACCTGACTTAGAAGTAGAACCTGTGGGTCTCAGTTATTGCCACTGAGGATACAAGTTCAATTGCTAAGGGGTTGGGTTTTTGTTTTTGCTTTTTGTTTTTTTTTTTTTTTTTTTTTTTTTTTTTTTTTTTTTTTTTTTGTGTGTGTGTGTGTGTGTGTGTGTGTGTGTGTGTGTGTGTTTTAATGAATGAGCAGAGAAAGTGGATTTTGTGATGTCTACTTACTCCTGGTGTCTAGTCAATCCACAATGAAGGGTTTACTTGGTAAAACAGTGGCAAGGCTTGAGAGGATTGTAAAAATGATTAGAAATAGATACAATGCTATCAAGCATCAGCACATGCCACAGTGAGACATCATGGGAAGGAAAGAGTCAATCAGGCTGGCAAATTTCATCATTCTTTCTCATTGTTACTTCATTTTACCAAATTACAGTTGCCACTCACATCTTCAGTAACTCCCATCCAGTTTAGGAATCACATGTAGACAAGACACTGCCAGGTGACCGTCAGCATTCAGAAGAAAGCCTGGAGGAAGGAGAGAGAGGGATGATGTTTTTCATCCATGGTTCCTGAATCAAAAGTCTTAGAATCCTTGTTATTTTCTTTTAAGATTTATTTTTAAATTACATGTTTGTTCACGTGTGAATATTGGTGTCCATGGAGCACAGGAGAGGGTATTGTATCTCCTAGAAATGGAGTTAAAGATGGTTGTGAGCCGCTCACTCAACATGGATGTTGTGAATGAGTCTTGGTTCCTCTACAAGAGCACTACATGCTCTTAATGGCTGAGCCATCTCTGCAGTCCCCACCCTTGTTAATTGTTTTACAAAACTAAAACAAGCCAGAGAGATGGCTCAGCACTTAAGAGCACTTGCTGCTCTTTCAGAGGATCCAAATGTGGCTCCCAGCTCCCCCAAGGCCACTTATAATCACATGTAACTCTAGGTCTTGGGATACACACATGGTACATACATAGATGCAGAAACCATAAAATAAAAGTAAATGTTTTAAAACCACTAGTATAGTAAGTGTCCCTTTTCTTCAGGTTTTGTCTTTTTGTTCCTGGTTCTCAAAGTAGCTCTGAAACAGTTTGTGATCAGTGAAGGCAGTGGGCCATTTACTGTCATATTGGGTTACTCAGGTCCCAGGAAGAAGAGCTTCTCATTACTAATACAAGTTAAACAACCTAAAGTTCACCATAAAGACATTCAGTGACCTCTCATATCTGATAACAGATCATAAGACCCATGTCAAAGAGGTCCAATCTGAAGGGATGTTTCACAGAGGCCAACAAAAATCTAAATACTTCTGCCCAGGTCACCCTGCTCAAACAACAGTCCATGGCTTCTCAGACTTCATCCACTTGCAGCCCTTTTCAGCATGACAAAATTTTACTGGACTATAGTTATAGAGATATATAAAATAAGTATTAAAGCAAACATTTACCAGTTTAAAAAGAAATTCATTTTAAAATAATGATTTGAGATATATATATATATATATATATATATAATTTTACCATTTTAAAGACAAAATAAATTTGCATAGTAATTTGGTGTATTTATGTATTATATAAGCTATTAAATATAAAAGAATTATTTAATATGCATATAAATTTAATATTAAATAGGAAAGAAATGTAGTGATGAGATGGATGTGTTTAATTTTTTTACATACTGAGTAGAATCCTGACTGAATATTTGATGCTGCAGCATGTAGAGCATACTTAACATTTTGCAGAGTTGATTATTATTTTAGTTTGAGAGTTGCCAGTGTTGAGAATATTACTTTACATAAATACATGGTATGAAATAGCAGAAGTTAGGACCATTTCAGAAATCAACAGAAATACTATCTAAATCCTGATACAAAATTGATTTAACTTCTTTCTTTATAAAATTGAAGTCAGATACTCAAACACCAATTTTAATAATTAAACATTCTAACACAATTAAATCCAAAGATATATTAATTTTTAGTAATTGTGTGTGTGTGTGTGTGTGTGTGTGTGTGTGTGTGTGTGTGTGTGTGTATCTTGTCTGCATGATGTGCATCACATGTGTGCAGTGCCTGTAGGGACCAAAAGTGGGTGTCAGGTTCCCTGGAACTGGAGTTACAGATGGTTGTGAGCTGCCACAATGTATTGGGAACCAAACCAGGGTTTTCTGGAGCAGCCAGTGATCTTAACTGCTGAGATATCTCTCCAGTCCTGTTAACAGTTGGGTTGTTTGTTCTAAAGTCAGTTTTAAAGCATAGGCGATCACTTTTCTTGATGTTAATAGACTATGTCACCCAAAGGTCAAAGGACAGAAGTTGATGAATAAGTGTGAACCTTCTTAAATTTAAAGATTTACTTCAAAGTTAATACTTTAAATATGGTACCAAAGAATGGCAACAATGATGCTGCTACATAGTAGTGGCAATAGCAACCAAAGCAAAAGAAATGTATATAAAGCTTGTTGTGTACCAGGTACTGGCATGGTCCCTTTAGCAGTGTTACTCAATGTAATCTTTTCAGATACCCCATGAAACAGTTACTTTTGTATGGCTGTTTTAGAGGTGAAATTAAATGTCTTGTCCAGAGTCACTTATCTAGTAAGTAGTTGGATCTAGGACTCAACATCATGCTATGAGGCTTAAGAAGCCATACTCTTCCTCAGTGTGTTCAGTCCTGTTACTTGAAATATATTTTACTCTTTTTGGTTTTGAGGGGTCTTTTGAGGGACCCACCTCCCAGATCCCAAGTAATTCATACAGGGAGGCTTATTCTTACTTATGAATGCCCGTTTTTAGCTTGGCTTGTTTCTAGCCAGCTTTTCTTATCTTTAAATTATCCAGTTTACTTTTTGGCTCAGGGATTTTCCTGTTCCTCTTGCTTCTGTAAATCTTACTTTTCTTCTTACTATGTGACTGGCTAGATGACTGGGTGACTGGGTGGCTGGGTGACTGGGTGACTAGGTGACTAGCTCCTGATGTTCTCCTCTCTTTGTTCTCTCATTGTTCCTTCTATTTATACTCTCTGCCAACCCTGCCTATCCTTGCTTCTGCCTCAGCACTGACCAGCTCTTTATTAGGATCATCAGGTGTTTTAGATAGGCAAAGAACTTCAGAGTTAAATAAATGCAACATAAACAAAAGTCCCACAACTTAAAATAATTTTTATACCACATAGTCTGGTACTTTCATTATGTATCATGGTTCTTCTAAACCCTGATTTGGAGCCTGGTAGTGTATAACAAGAATAGCATGGTAAGTTGTTTTAAAGGCATGGGATGCATGGGCAAACTGTGCATGGCTCTGGATCTAGACCATCATTTAGTGAATTATCTACTTCCTCTAGGTTTTGGTTAAATCCTCAAAATATATCAATATTGCTAGAGACCTGCCCCAGAGGGGTTCAGGCCTCCAAGAGGCAATATGGAGTTGGTGTCGGCATGCAGGGGGGATTGACAGGATCTGAGAGTGATTCCGGATGACCACCCATTTATTTTAAAAAGATTATACCCTTTTTCATCTTTTTAAAAAATTTAACATAATTTCTTTATTGTCTCAGAATTTCACATCATGCACTGCAGTTCCACTCACTTCCCAGTCTCTCTCATATCCTCCCCTCACACCTTCAGCATCCCCCCAAAAAAGAAAACTTTTCAAAACCAAAGCAAAACAAACAGAACACTGCTTTGATTCTTCATCTTTCTCACCTCTCCAACACCTCCTCATTGGTCCTGGAAGACTGCATACTCTGTAATTATACAATAGCTTAGTCATAGGCAAGGTTGAAAGTCATCTGAATGGTTCAAGGAGGAAAGCAGCCATTAACTTCATTACAGCATTTTTCCTGGGGCAGAAGCATTAGTTGAGCAAGTATCTAAATGCCTAATGCTCTCAAAGGTTCAGTAACTTCACCAGGTGCCCTCTTACAGCAATGGAAAGGCCACAAGATCCTCTTGCCAGGGATAAGGAGAATGACTGCTTTTAGCAAGCAGGAACTTTATTCAAGTCTCTGAGGGAATGGGGGGTCCTTATCCAAATACCTGACTTTGGGAAAAGGACTACTTCTGGGGAATATACACTCCACTACAATTTAAGAACAATTTTTATTTTTCAGGGGGCATGATGCAGTGTTTGCACTGAGCTGTTCCCTAATTGCATTCCTTTCTGTCTTAGTCTAACTACATGGGCCTATTTCCCTCATAAGATCCCAAAAGGGAAGGTCCTGTCTTACTCTTTCCCCATTATACTGATTTCTCCATACTTATTAACTGAACTCTTGCCCTTAATGACCTCAGGCTCTGTGTCTGGATAGTATGCTTTTCATCCTGGGGTCAGGTGTGTCCAGTTATAAAATCTCTAACTTTCCTGTTATTGGTGTAACAGTAGGGCACAATGGGGGATTTCTGTGTGCAGAGTCATCCAAACTATATAGTTTCACAGTGGCTGACATTTTTCCAAAGAATTATTTTGTTTAAAGAGGTTTCCATTTTATACATTTTCATCTAAAACCCATACAAAATTTCCCAAGGGAAAAGGCATAAGGGAACTCTCGTAACACATAGTAGAATCATTAAAAATTAAAGTAAAAGGGTGCTGGAGAATTGTGATCTGAAAAGTTGAAATGCTGGAACAAGTAGCAATGGTCACCATTTGGTATATGCCAAATACACATTTCTTTTAGGCTTGTTAGGACGACCAAACTGAGAAATGTTTACATAATACACCCTTTATGTAGTAAGACATCCAATCATTGAGGATGTCATTGCCATTATAAAGAAAAGGAAAACTGTTGTCATGCAAGACTTTCTGGAAAGCATTGGCAGGAATATTCCATCACACATAGGTTTCTGTGGTTAATCAAACAGCAGCTTCCAAGTAAGACAATGGAAACCTGTGGTTTGCTGCAAAGAAATCATATCAATAGGCTAATTTGTAATGTCAGTACTCTTTGAATTATGCAGTTTAGGTGGGAACCATAGCTGGTGTGTTACAAAGTTGAAATAACATATATAGTCACTGGGTCATCTCAAAGGACATTCTGCTACAGGGGAGTTCAAAGTGGTCCTCAGGAAAGTGCACCAAGGAAAAACTAAGAGGGTCTCTTGGGACTTTACTGGCCAGCAGTGAGGGTGCCCAAGAAACTGAGTGTTCTGGGAAGTAAGGTTAGGGCGATTCTTGATGTCCTTGATAAACTACTTAAATATTTACCCTATATGAAGTTATGTTGATCTCTAGCAGCAAAAATGGGATCATCCAGTATCTGAACATCTTTCACAGATAGTTGTCCATCTGAGATGAGATTTTTGGGAAGGTGTGACATTATCACACCCCTACCTGTATAAAGACCTAGCCTTGTGCTTGCCCTTTGATGTTTCCTCCATGTCTTCTAAGCCCACTGCTTTCTCTTGATGCTTTTGAAGTTCCTGCTTATTTTGATACTACAGAGGCTTCTTTTCCTTCCTTGCCCCTGTCTCCCAGCTGTCTTTCTCTAACTTGTAGTTGGAATTTTCTTTGGGCTGCCAACCAGCTACCAAATAAAGACATAGAGACTTATTACTAATTATGAACACATGGCTTTAGCTTAGGCTTGTCCTACTAGCTCTTTTAACTTAATTTAACCTATTTCTATTCATCAATTTTTGCCTGGGGGCTTTTTACCTTTCTTTCATTCTGTATGTCCTACTTTCCTGGTTTGCCATTGTCTGGCTTACTGGCCCTGGCATCTCTTTTTCTTTCTTCCCCTGAACCTATTTACTGTCCCTGCCTGAAGTCCCACCTATACCTTCTGTTGTAATTTAAGAAAAGTGGCATGAGAGAGAAAGACGCCATGCGACAGGGTTCAGCAGAAGGTTTTTCTTTTTCTTTCTTTCTTTTTTTTTTTTTTAGGTGATGGGGTGTGGGGAGACCTGCCTCTGTGGACAGGAGCAGCAGGAGAGAGGAAAGAGAGAGATAGAATGAGAGAGAGAAAGAGCAAGAGAGAGGGAGAGACAGAGAGAGAAAGAAAGGGGGAGAAAGAAAAAGAGAGAAGGATGTGAGGTGGGCAGGGCCCTTTCAAAAGGGAACATAGTGAATGTGCACAGGTGGTGCTCTTAGTGGCTGCATATCCTTAGTGAGGGCATATCCTGTCTGAACTTCAAGGGCAAGAAACTACAAATGCCTAAATACTAACACCTCCTTCCTCTCTATTGGCCATTAACTTTTTATCAGGCCTATCAGGTGTCTTAGGCAGGCAAGGCAAAACAACACATGTTTATATAATTGAACAAATGTAACACATCTTTACATAGTTAAACAAATGCAGCACATCTTTGCATAGTTAAACTAATTTCCACAATAGTTTAAGTAGCCTTTCCTTTCTTCTTAGTCTGTATTAGCAGACAACTGCTCCAGCTCCATTTTTATTCCCTTTTATTTTCTGATCCTTTCTCTCATACTTGCTTGCCTGGATTCTTCTTTCACCCCCAGAACATGCTTTTGAAATCCTGATCACATATTGAGCCATTAGAAAGAACAGCTTTTTCATACTGTCTTCAGTCACCTGTATAGATAACAGAAAGTTGTTGTTTTCTTAGGTATGACTCCCCAAATGTGTCCTATTTCCTCTGTTACCTATCCCTGTCAAGTAAGAATAAATTGTTAAACTAGTTATCTTTCAGTTCTCCATGGATAACATATAACAAGTGCTTTGGATTTTGACAGTTGTTACATGAGTGGATACAGTGTAGGAATTATTTCCTAAGTGTGTGTGAAGCCAAAATTCTAACTGTAGACAGTTTTGACTGATACATCATGTAGTATATACTTTGTGTTAATCTAGCTTTTAGAAAATTTCACAACTGTGAGTTTCTTAAACCATCTGACAACTGAAAAGAAATCTACACTTTTGAAATGTTCAGGAAATATTTTTATAATGAGTTATTGGGTGATAAAACGATTCTTATAGCTATCCCTTAATTTTCTATTTCTGATTATCAATTTGTTATGGAATTGTTTGGCGAAAACAGAAAGATAAATTTACCAAATTTTATTTGGTTTCTTTTCTTATCTTATTAAAGTTCATAAACCTTACTGTGTTTCTATCCTCTACCCAGGCCTTTAAGATTAGAACATTGATTATTTGTTGTTTTTGTTTTTGTTTTCTTTTCCCTTTTTTGTTTATTATTAATTTAAGTTAGAGAACAGGCTTGTTTCACATGTAAGTCCCCTTTCCCTCTCCCTCCCCTCACCCCCATCCCTCCTCCCCCACCTCCAACCTACCCCCACCCTGTCCACCCACCACTCCCCAGGCAGGGTAGGGCCCCAAACAGGGGCTCCACAAAGTCCACAAAATCTTCCTGTGCTGGGCCTAGGCCCCTCCCCATGTGTCCAGAGACAGAGCACATCCCTTCATGTGGAATGGGCTCTCAAAGTCCCCCCCACACACCAGGGAAAAAAGCCAGTCCACCTTCAGAGGCTCCCCGGAGTGCAGGGGCCTCCCCATTGGCATCCATGATCAGGGGGCTGGATCAGTCCCGCACTAGCCTCCCAGACAGCATCTGGGGTCGATATGCTTTCCCTTTTTCAGGCCAACTGTTTCTGTGGGTTTTTCCAACCTGGTACAGACCCCTTCGATCTTTATTCCTCCCTCTCTTCAACTAGGTTCCAGATTTCAGCTCAGTGTATTTCTGTGGATGTCTGTCTCTGCTTCTGTCAGCCACTGGATGAGGGCTCTAGGATGGCATAGAGAGTAGTCATCAATCTCATTCTAGGGGAAGGGCTTCTAGGCTATCCTCTCCTCCACTGCCCAGACTGTCATATCGTGTCATCCTTGTAGGTCTCTGGAGATCTCACTATTTCCAGTTCTCTTCTTGGACCTATAGTGGCTCCCTCTGAAATGGTATCTCTCATCCTGCTCTCTCTCTCCTCTATTCTTCCCCCTACTCAATATCTCTGCTCCTCCATTTCCTCTCCTCTCCTCTTCTTCTTGTGCTCTTGTGGCAGCACCCTCTCCCCTACCCTCATGCTCTCAATTAGCTTGGGAGTTCATGCCACTTCCCATTCCTGGGGTCTATTTATCCCTTAGAGTCCTTCATGATTCCTAGTTTCTGTGGTGAAGGGGATTATAGGCTAGTAAACATTTGCTCTATGTCTAAAAATCATATATAAGTGAGTACATACCATGTTTGTCTTTTTGTGATTGAGTTGCCTCACTCAGGATGGTTTCCTCTAGTTCCATCCATTTGCCTGCGAATTTCAAGATTCCATTGCTTTTTTCTGCTGAGTAGTACTCCATTGTATAAATGTACCACATTTTCTCTATCCGTTCTTCAGTTGAGGGGCATCTAGGTGACCTCCAGGTTCTGGCTACTACAAAGAATGCTTTTATAAACATGGTTGAACAAAAGTCTTTGTTGTATGAACATGCACTATTTGGGTATATACCCAAGAGAGGAATGGCTGGATCTTGAGGTAGATTGATGCCCATTTTTCTGAGCAACCGCCATACTGATTTCCAGAATGGTCTTACAAGCTCACACTCCCACCAGCAATGGAGGAGTGTTCCTTTTTCTCCACATCCTCTCCAGCATAGGTTGTCATTGGTATTTTTGATTTTAGCCATTCTGACAGGTGTGAGGTGGTATCTCAGAGTTGTTTTGAGTTGCATTTCTCTGATGGCCAAGGATTTTGAGCACTTTCTTAAGTGTCTTTCAGCCATTTCAGATTCCTCTGTTGAAAAATCTCTGTTTAGTTCTGCACCCACTTTTTAATTTCATTGTATGGTGTTTTGGTAGCTAGCTTCTTGAGCTCCTTGTATATTTTGGAAATCAGTCCTCTGTCAGATGTGGGGTTGGTGAAGATCTTTTCCCATTCTGTGGGTGGTCGTTTTGTCCTACTGACTGTGTCCTTTGCCTTACAGAAGCTTCTCAGTTTCAAGAGGTCCTATTTATTGATTGCAGACCTCAGTGTCTGCTTCTGGCGTGATGTTCAGGAATTGGTCTCCTGTGCCAATTTGTTCAAGGGTAATTCCCACTTTCTCTTCTAGAAGATTCAGTGTGGCTGGATTTATGTTGAGATCTTTGATCCATTTGCACTTAAGTTTTGTGCATGGTGACAGGTATGGATCTATCTGCAATCTTCTGCATGTCCGAATCCAATTGTGCCAGCACCATTTGTTGAAGATGCTATCTTTTTTCCATTGTATAGATTTAGCACCTTTGTTAAAAATAAGGTGTTCTTAGGTGCGTGGGTTAATATCTGGGTCTTCAATTCGATTCCATTAGTCTATCTGTCTATTCTTGTGCCAATACTAAGCTGTTTTCAGAACTATGGCTCTATATAGTAGAGCTTGAAGTCAGGGATGGTGATGCCTCCAGAAGATCTTTTATTTTAGCTATCCTGGGTTTTTTATTTTTCCATATAAAGTTGAGTATTGTTCTTTCAATGTCTGTGAAAAACTGTGTTGGGATTTTGATGGGGATTGTGTTGACTCTGTAGATTGCTTTTGGTAGGATTGCCATTTTTACTATGTTAATTCTACTATCCAAGAGCATGGGAGATCTTTCCATTTTCTGGTATCTTCTTTAATTTCTTTCTTTAAAGTCTCAAAGTTCTTATTGTACAGGTCTTTCACTTTTTTGGTTAGTGTTACCCCAGATATTTTATGTTGCTTGTGGATATTGTGAAAGGTGATGTTTCTATGATTTCTTTCTCATTGGATTTATCATCTGTATACAGTAGGGCTACAGATTTTTTTTGAGTTAATTTTGTATCCTGCTACCTTGCTGAAAGTGTTAATCAGCTGTAGGAGTTTCCTGGTAGAGTTTTTCGGGTCACTTATGTAGACTATCATGTCATCTGCAAATAGTGAAAGTTTGACTTTGTCCTTTCCAATTTGTATCCCTTTGATCCCCTGTTCTTGTCTTATTGCTCTAGCTAGAACTTCAAGTACAATATTGAAGAGATATGGAGAGAGTGGACAGCCTTGTCTTGTTCCTGATTTTCGAGGAAACACTTCAAGTTTCTCTCCATTTAGTTTGATGTTGGCTATTGGTTTGGTATATATTGCATTTATCATGTTTAGATATGTTCCTGTTATTCCTGTTCTCTCCAAGATCTTTATCATGAAGGGATGCTGGATTTTGTCAAAGGCTTTTTCAGCATCTAGTGAGATGATCATGTGGTTTTCCTTTTTCAGTTTGTTTATATGGTGGATTACCTTGATGGTTTTTCATATGTTGAACCATCGTTGCATCCCTGGGATGAAGCCTACTTGATCGTGGTGGATGATTTTTCTGATATGTTCTTGGATTCAATTTGCCAGTATTTTATTGAGTATTTTAGCATCGATGTTCATGAGGGATATCGGTCTGTAGTTCTCTTTCTTAGTCATATCTTTGTGTGGCTTGGGTATCAAAGTGATAGTAGCCTCGTAGAAAGAGTTTGGCAATATCCCATCAGCTTCTATTGTGCGGAACAGTTTGAGGAGTACTGGTATCAGCTCTTGTTTGAATTTCTGGTAGAATTCTGCAGTGAAGCCATCTGGCCCTGGGCTTTTTTTGGTTGGAAGGCTTTTGATGACTGCTTCTATTTCATTAGGGGTTATGGGTCAATTTAAACTGTTTATCTGATCTTGGTTTAATTTTGGTAAGTGATATTTATCCAGAAAACTGTCCATTTCCATTAGATTTTCGAATTTTGTGGAGTACAGGTTTTCAAAGTATGACCTGAAGATTCTCTGGATTTCCACAGTGTCCATTGTTATATCCCCCTTTTGGTTTCTGATTTTGTTAATTAGCATGCTCTCTCTCTGCCTTTGGTTAGTTTGGCCAGAGGTTTGTCTATCTTGTTGATCTTCTCAAAGAACCAACTCTTTGTTTCATTGATTCTTTGTAATGTTTTCCTAGTTTCTACTTTATTGATTTCAGCTCTCAGGTTGATTATTTCCTGGCGTCTACTCCTCCTTGGTGAGTTTGCTTCTTTTTGCTCTAGTGCTTTCAGTTGTTCTGTCAATTCTCTAATGTGACGTTTCTCCAGTTTCTTCATGTGGGCACTTAGTGCTATGAACTTCCCTCTTAGCACTGCTTTCAGGGTGTCCCATAAGTTTGGGTATGTTGTGTTTGCATTCTCATTGGATTCTAGGAAGTCTTTAATTTGTTTATTTTATTTCTTCCTCAACCCAGGAATGGTGCAATTGTGTGTTATTTATTTTCCAAGAGTTTGAAGGTTTTCTGCCATTTGTATTGTTGCTGAATTCTAGCTTTAATGCATGGTGGTCTGATAAGATACAGGGGGTTATTTCAATTATTTTGTAACTATGAAGGTTTGCTTTGTTGCCCACTATGTGGTCAATTTTAGAGAAGGTGCCATGTGGTGCTGAGAAGAAGGTATATTCTTTTGAGTTTGGATGGAATGCTCTATAGATATCCGTTAACCCCAGTTGGGTCATAACTTCTTTCAGATCCTTTGTTTCTTTCTTAAGTTTCTGTCTGGTGGTCCTATCTAGTGGTGTAAGGGGGGTGTTGAAGTCTCCTACTATAAGTGTGTGTGGTTTTATGTGTGGTTTGAGCTTTAGTAATGTTTCTTTCACAAATGTGGGTGCCTTCGTATTTGGGGCATAGATGTTCAGGATTGAGATTTCATCTTGATGGACTTTTCCTGTGATGAGTATGAAATGCCCTTCTTCATCTCTTTTGATTGATTTTAGTTTGAAGTCTAATTTGTTAGATATTAGGATTGCTACACCAGCTTGTTTCTTGAGCCCATTTGATTGGAAAATCTTTTCCCATCCTTTTACTCTGAGGTATCGCCTGTCTTTGAAGTTGAGGTGTGTTTCTTGTAAACAGCAGAAGGATGGATTCTGTCTTCGTATCCATTCTGTTAGCCTATATCTTTTTATGGGTAAGTTAAGACCATTGACATTTAGGGATATTAATGTCCATTGTTCGTTGGTTCTTGTTTGTTTTGGATTTATTGTTGGTGGTGTTATTGTGTGTGGATTTCTCCCTCCTGCTTCTTTTTGTGTTTGGTAAAATTAGATTATCTATTGCCTGTGTTTTTGTGCATGTAGTTATGTTCCTTGTGTTGGCGTGTTCCTTCCAGAACCTTCGGTAGTGCTGGATTTGTGGATATGTATTGTTTAAATCTGTTTTTGTCATGGAATATCTTGTTTTCTCCATCTATAGTGATTGAAAGTTTTGCTGGGTACAGTAGTCTGGGTTGACATCCATGCTCCCTTAGTGCTTGTAGGGTATCTATCCAAGACCTTCTGGCTTTCAGAGTTTCCATTGAGAAGTTGGGTGTGATTCTGATTGGTTTGCCTTTATATGTTACTTGGCCTTTTTCCTTTGCAGCTCTTAATATTTTCTCTTTATTCTGTAGATTTGGAGTTTTGATTGTTATGTGTCGGGGGGACTTCTTTTTGTGGTCCAGTCTGTTTGGAGTCCTGTAAGATTCTTGTACTTACATAGGCTTATCCTTCTGTAGGTTGGGGAAGTTATCTTCTGTGATTTTGTTGAATATGTTTTCTGTATCTTTGAGCAGTGTTTCTTCACCTTCTTCTACACCTATTATTCTTAGGTTTGGTCTTTTCACGGTGTCCCATATTTCCTGGATATTTTGTGTTAGGGATTTGTTGGACTTGAGGTTTTCTTTGGTTGATGAATGTATATCCTCTAGCGAGTCTTCAATAGCTGAGATTCTCTCTTCTGTCTCTTGGATTCTATTAGTTATACTCACGTCTTTAGTTCCTGATCGTTTATCCATTCTTTCCATTTCCAGCATTGCCTCATTCTGTGTTTTCTTTATTGTGTCTATTTCAGCTTTCATGCTTTGAACTGTTTCAAGAGCTTCCTTCACTTGTTTGGTTGTTTTATCTTGGGTTTCTTTAGATTCTTTAAGAGATTTGTTTATTTCTTGAATTTTTTGGTTTGTCTTTTCCTCCATTTTGTGTAATTTTTTGCTTGCTTTTTCTTCTATTTCTTTAAGGGATTTTCTTGTTTCCTCTTTGAAGGTCTCTATCATCTTGCTGAGATAATTTTTGAGGTCCATCTCTTCTTCATGCACTGTGTTGGGCTTTTCAGATCTTGCTGGAGTGGAGTCCTAGATTCTGGTGGTGTCATATTGGTCTTTCTGTTGTTGAGCGAGTTCTTATTCTGTCTTCGTCCCATATCTTTTTCCATTGAGTGCAGGTGGGGTCTCTCTGTCTCCTCTTGTTACCAAGTAGTGTGTGTGGGCCAGGAATTCAATGTCTGAAGCTCTGGATGGTCTTGCCTCTCCTGGTAGTCTCCTCCCTCTGAAGGAGTTAGGCCTCCATAGGGATCGGGTGTGTGGGGGCGGGACAGGAAGTAAGAGTGGGGTGTTTCCAGGCTCTGGGGGTTCCTCACTGCCTGGGCAGGTCTACCCCAAGCAGCAGCAGGCCTGGGGATATCAGGGTGGATGGGGCTTTGAAAGGGAGTTGGGTAAGAGCGGTGGATCACTCACCTCCTTGCGGATCGGTCGGCAGGAAGGGAAGGAAGAGTGGCCTGTACCCAGATTCAGGGAGCTCCTCCCTGACTGGGAGTGTCTACTTTAAGTATGCACAAGCCTGGGGAGATCTGGGTGAATGGTGCTTTGGACAGGAGTTGGGTAAAAGCAGGGGGTCACTCACCTAGTTGCTGATGGGTCGGCGGAATGGGAAGGAAGCCATTGATTATTTGTTATCAAATATTTTCCCAACATCCAGGGGCCTAATACAGTTGCAGTTTATTTGTTTCCCATTATATTGGTCGGTAGTTTGGACTAGCATAAACTGGTCTTTCCTACTTTTGGGCTCATTCACATTATCAATATTAGCTGGATGCAGAAGGTCTAAAGTGGCTTCATGTTCAGGTCAGGTTATTGGTGTTGGTAAGCAGCTTGGCCTCCACTTAAAGAATGTAATAGTTTAGAAACCATCGTAAATATTACAGTTACAAATTATTAAAATAGAATATACCTACTTCTTGATCCTCTGACTCTCACAATCTTTTCCCTCCTTCTTGAGAAATGTTCCTTGATCCGAAGGCCTTTTGCAGATGTATCCATTGTGACCGAGGGCTATACAACTCTGTATTTTGATTGATTGTAGTTCTCTGTAATTGTATCTGTCAGTTTCAGAGTGAAGTTTACTTGATGAGAGGTGAGTACTGCACTTAACAGTGGGAATAAGGACAAATATTTAGGGTGTAATTAGGGAATATTATGCTGGTTTAGTAAAGTGGTGGTTGTAGCTTCTTGTCTAAGATCCATGACTTCACTAGCCTTGGGTAGTTGGTTAGGTTTCTAATACCAGGCATTATTTATCTTTCATTGATCATTAAGCCCATTTACAGAGATAACCATTACCATCAACCACTACTGCATACTATGGTTATCATACCATGCTGTTGGTTGTTGTGGTTCATAGGGGTCATAGCTGGGTAGTTGGTTGCTTCCCTCCTTTGGAAGCTTTCATGGAGCCTTCTGGCATCAGGGAAGGTAGTCCTCATGGAGGAAGTATTCAGATTTTCTGGGCCTGGTGTCTGAAATGAATGGTGTCTTCAGCAATAGGAACTTATTTTACACCTCTGGGGGCAACCAAGAACAATAGCAATAGCCTGTAATGTTTTAGTAGTCTAATGTCAGAAGCTGTACCCATGAAGTCTCACCAACATGACTGCCTAAACATGAGCTGGATAAGGACTACAATAGACATGCCAAAGTGGACAGTGGAAAGACCATGAGGCCTCAACCCTACAGAGAGAACTACAGGCAACATAGGAAGGTGAGAGTGGGAGAAACAGTCTTCCCCAGGAAAGAGCATACCAATTGATTATCCAACACCAACTGAAAACATAAACATACAAGTAACATTATACAGACTGGCCAGTTATTTTTAGGAATATAAATGTACATACATATACATATATTCATTGAACAGAAACCAATGAAAAAGGAGGTTACAGAATTGAAAAAGAGCAAGGTGGAATATATAATAGGTTTGGATGGAGGAAAAGGAAGGCAGAAATGATGTTTTTATATTATAACCTCCTCCAAAAGAAAAGGATAGGAATAATAACCCATTATACTAAGTTCTCTTTCACCTGGAATAGAAACAGTGACCTGAATAATTTCCCAGCATTACAAATTTCCAGGACTGTTTCAGACAAATTAGTTGGTACAGCCTGCAATTGAGGAGAGAAAACAATAGTATATTATGGAAGAAGTCCAAACAGATGGAATTTGGCATTCCTGGTACTCATGCAAAGAACCCTTGGTTTCCTCTGTTGAGTGCCTTACTGCAGAAAGTAGGAACTAGATGAAACTCTTGACATGTCTCTTCATTCCCACTTGTCACTAGTTAATAGAAAATTTCCCTTTCACTTTAAGGCTAAGGTTTTCTAGTATGGTAAGTTACACTAGTATGATCTTACTCTTTTTTTCCACATTATTTATTATGCAGAGGATACCACATTGCATACTTTGGGGTTGGTTTTCTCCTTCCACCATGCAGGACCCAGGGATTGAACTCAGGTTTTTAGGCTTGGTTACAAGTTTCTTTACCCACTGAGCTTATCTCTCTGTTTTCTCTTTCTCATATGACTGTATTTTCTAAATGGCAGCTGCCTTTTCTTAATATACTTTAATTATAAGTAGTATTTTTTATCCAAGATACTCCTTGAATGACTATAGAAATGGCTTAGTTGATAGAGTACTTGCCACACATCCTTAGGATCTTGTTCAGACTCCGAGCACACACATAAAAGCCAGACCATCTCTTACCCTGATCCAGAGAGGAAGAGGGTAGAGGAGGCAAATGGGTTCCTGGAGCTCATTGGCTGCTCAGCCTAGCAAATCAGTGAACTCTAGGTTCAGGTAGACACCCTGTCTCAAAAAAATAAGGTGGGGAGCAATTGAGAAAGGCACTCACTATTGACCTCTGTCCTACCCATGCATGTGCCTGTTTGGGTATGTATGTCTCCTTGCACACAGCACATGAACACATGCATATCACACACACACACACACACACACACACACACACACACACACACACAGAGAGAGAGAGAGAGAGAGAGAGAGAGAGAGAGAGAGAGAGATGCACACATACTTGAAAATGTTGTGACATACTTAAATGCCATAAAAGTGTTGTGACACCATTTAAATTCCTTACTGTCTTCCCTGTGCACCACTCCCCAATTAGTTTGTCTACTGCTCTGTCTTTGATTTTTTTTTGACTTTTGCATTCTCATGATAAGCATAAACTTATAAAGGGTTCTACTTTAAGGATAGATGGGCTGGGCTTTTAGCTTTCTAATCAATCACTTAAAATATAGTCAAAATTTAACATTAGGTAAATTGTCAGTATGATTTCTTTATTGTCATTTTTGTGGTTGCTGACCTCAAACCTGTGATCCCTTGCCTCAGCTTCCCAAGTGCTGAAATTACAGGTGTGAATCTCCACACCTAGCCAAGTACCATGTCTTAAACTTTTTCTCAAATATTTTGAACTTTATTTTCACCATTTATTAAGCATAGATTCTTATGTCATACAGTATAATCAGAATACCGTTTCCCCTCTCTCTGCTCCTCCCTGTTCCTTCCTAGCTTCTCTCCCATCCAGACCCACTCTCTTTCTGTCATTTATTAGAACAGAACAGGGAGAAGGAAAATTTTGGATGAGAGCTCAAGTGTTATTGAAACACTTCAAGATGAAGCCAGGTACAAAGGTGATATTCTGATTAGCACATAAGAAGAGTTTATTGTTAAGCCAGTAAATAGTATTTATGGCCCTTAAATAAAAATATGCAGTGATGCTGTATAAAATGTAAAGTGTCTCAGGAAGGTAAAATTGCATTAAATGTAAATTGTTCAGAAGCAAAGCTTAGTATAAGTAAGGGCCACTTAAATCATCATAAAATTAGACATAAGAATATTCATGAGTTCATTTGTATTTGTATAAACATACTTCCTAATGCAACTAACACAAGAACCATTTTCTACAAGTGCTTTCACATGAACCCGCACTAGTATTAAACTATTTGGCTTTAAAAAAGAAAGTCGGGATCATTGAAAATCTTGAAGTGCAGCTTTGTTATATACAGCCAACTTCATTGTAGTTTTGAAACACTCGCAGCAGATCTATTATTGGGGGAGGGGCATATGTGTGCCACAGCACATGTAGAGGTCAGAGGTCAACCTCATGCCAGTGTTTATTCCTTTATTTAGACAACTGTGTACAACTGTGTACATAAGTTTCTGGGGATTCGACTGCTCTACTCTTGTCAACAGAGCAACATTACTGTGCTTGGATTTGTGGGAATTCTGCAACTCTGAATTAGGTCCTCATGCTTTCCCAGCATACATGTACCCACAGAGCCATCCCAGCACTTGCAGATCTTTTAATATTACCTTCAGGACCAAGAAATGAATGTCTAACTTGATCTTCAGTGCATCTGGAATTCAGCAGACTGAAGTTAAAGCACACCTGACAAAATAGGTTTTCATACCTGGCTACCACACAGCCCACAGGAATTGGATTGGCTGGACGAGCTCTCCAACATAGAAATCTAGTGTTAGGTCACACCAGCATGGGCTCTGTGGGAAATAAAAGACATAGAAAAGGAGACAATACTTTTGTAGAGGGGGAAATTGTTAAAGGTTAAAACCTGTTGCCACAGGGGCCAGATTACAGTCAAGAAATAAAATGGAGTCCTGGAAGGGGAACCAGGGAATACTGTTGAGAATGAGGGAACAAAACATATAATGAGATTAAGGAACATATTAGGGAACCTGGCCAGATGGCAGTGAGAGGACAATGGCCTAGATTATAGTTGTCTTACATACAAGGGTTGACAGTATGTATTCATTCGTGTTCTTTCACATAAATCAGTATTGCTCTGACTCTAGGTCCTGAAGGTGTTCATACATTCAGAATGTCTAAGACTGGCTGAAATAAAGGTCTTTCTGGCCTTGAAGGTGCATTGCCGTTCTCAGATTTTTGTTTTGTTTTGTTTTTCTGGTACAGGGTTTCAAGTAGCTTAGGCTGGCTGCATTTTTAGAGTGATTACTATTCTTGGCACAGTGTAGACACTGAGACAAGTTTTCTGGGCATTAGAGAACCAGAAAATGAACAGCAAAGCTATCTGCTAAGACCTTAAAATAGCAATATTTGTAGAGAGAATCCTTGGTGTAACTAACCCAGAGTGATCAGAGCAGTACCTACTAAAGACACCTGCTTCAAAAACAAACAAACAAAAAAAGACACCTGCTTCAAACCTGAATTATCCAAAACCACACAAGTTGAATGTGTGAGGAGCTAGAAGCAAATGTGTGTGGAGTTCATGTACACACAAGACTCCCAGGAAAACTGTCTGGCCTCAGATTGTTTAATTCACAAGGAAATTGATATCATTAACTGATAATTTGTTTTGTTCTTAAAAAAAATGCTGCCCATAATAGAAACTTCGTCTTACCATCTTTTCACATGACATTACTGTTTCCTCAGAGATTGGCCTTTTAGCTACCGTCTGAGCTTGTAGCCAGGTGTGCATAGCCTTGGTACGAGATGTTGAGAATCTTTTTTGAAACAATTTTGTTATGCTTATTTTCTAAGAACACAACTTGAAGTCTATTCTTTTTTTTAAGATTTCATTTTATTTATTATGTATACAATATTATGCTTCCATGTATATCTGCACACCAGAAGAGGGCACCAGATCTCATAATGGATGGTTGTGAGCCACCATGTGGTTGCTGGGAATTGAACTCAGGACCTCTGGAAGAGCAGTCTGTGCTCTTAACCTCTGAGCCATCTCTCCAGCCCTGAAGTCTATTCTTATAACAGATTTTTAAATCTACAATCATTTGTACTGACTGGAAGTACAGTAAAATGTTGTACAGTAAATACTTAAGTGCTGACTCATCTTGCCTAATGGAACACTGTAGCAATAAAATACATTCATAATGGGTATTGTCCTTTCCCCAAAGCTGCTGGCAACTATCATTCCATGTTTTGATTTGGGGAATTTGCCCAAGTATGGGTGTGATTATATTATTTGCCTTCTCTGGGTTGCTTACTTCACTTAGTATAATGTCTTCAAAGTTTGTCCATTTGTTGAATGTTGATGGATATTACTACTATCTGTGCAATACGTCAAATAGAAATAGTGTTGCAATGAACTTTGAGATATCTTTGAGACCTTGAGTTTACTCTTCAGAGAATAAATACCCAGAAGTGGAAATGTTGGATCATATGGCAATTTCATTTGTAAAACTTTCTGAGGAACTGTAGTGTCTCTACCATCCCCACCCAAGAGCTGTGTATACAGCTTACTTATCTCCACCTCCTGACCAGCATTTGCCTTTTTCTTTTATAACTGACGCCCAAACAGGATGGGGTAAAATGTCCCCATGGCTCTTATTTTAATTTCCTTGATGATTAATCAATGGAGCTTTTCTCCATGTACTTGTCAGTTGTGTGTCTGTCTTTCTATCATGTGTATTAAGTCTTCTGCCCCAAGTGTGATGAGAGACAGTTTGCATCTTTAACTATCAACTATAAGAGCTCCTTGTGTAATTTGTAGATTGCCTGTAACCAGATGTGTGGTTTGCCGATATTTTTCCTATAGGGCACCTTCTCAGGTTGCTTGTTGATTATTTCCTCTCTTATACAGCATGTTTTCATTGATTAATCCCACTTATTTTCTTTTGTTTTTGTGTCTATGATATCATGAACAAGGAGCCCCCCTAAATCTGACTATTCAAGTTTTCTCTTTTTCTTGTTCTCAAAAAGTTGACATTTTAATTTTTTTGTGGGTTAATTTTACAATGGTGACTGTTTAATGGATGTTGTGTTTATTTAATTTTGCTTTGTGAGACCTCATTATTGCTTCTTCTACCAGGTAAATATAATGGAGTGGGGTAGGGGCATGTTTTAGGGTCATTTTGACCTGTAGAGCACAGTTGTCCCACAACATGGAGCTGTGGAAATCTCATTATGTAGTCTACTTCATGCTATCTAGAGTAGGGTCCATTCCATAGGGACTTGAGAACTTGCTAGAATAGCCTATCTTTATTTCATTCTGTCTATAGGTTACAGGGTGCTTGTTATCCTACCTTGCAGGTGTTTCATCAGCTGTGTGCTGCTTTCAGCCACTTTGCTTTCTGCTGTTGAAGATCAGTAGACTGCTTACTTTGTGCTTGGTAGTCATTGTTTTTGTTGTATGCTACATTTTTTCTGTGTAAATACAACCTTTTTGGGGTAGGAAATTTGTATGTGTGTGTGTGCTTGCATGTGTGCTTGCTTCTATGTGCTTGAGAGAGCGCGCACCACATGTGCTCACACACTAAAACGAGAATGGAGTGGTCTATAGGGCAATTGTCTTAAAGCATTGTGCTCCAATTGAGTTAAAAGCTGTTGTATTGATTGTGGTGTTTTATAGCTAGCTGAATTATTAATTTGGCTTCATTTGGCAGGTGGAAAGTTTTAAAACCAGAGATCTTATGACACACTGCTTTCTGGTGTAGATCTCTTATCTTTCTCCTAAAGATATGCTAGTGCCGATGAACATTTTATCATTTACCTACATTGATATAAATATGTAACTACTATCTTTAAAACACAGGCATCTTCAATTAAGATGCTTATTTTGGGCATTCTTCTGTCATGGAAAACAAATCTGTACTCTAAATGGGAAGCATAGTGAAGGCACTGCTTGGATCACAAGCACTTGCCAGCCATACCATGTCTTCTTAGGTATCACTGTTTCAAACCCTGGGGGAAATGGCTGGAGGACTTTTCACCCTATGCAGGTGTCTGCCAGTGCCTAAGCCCAGGAGTCCAGATTTGAATACATTTTCTCAGTCATGCATGTCATGGGTGCATTCTTTCTCCTTACTCCCCTCTCCTCATGCAGGAAGAGAGATTCCAATAAAAAGGGATAGTATATCCATCCACATTAACCATCAACAAACCAACACACCAGCACACCAGTACACCAACACACCAGCAGTACTTCAGACTTGGCTTTCTACAAAATGTTAACAAATTTTCATAGTATGATATGTGTAAGGACACTATACAAATTAGATCTCACTTTTAGGGACCCGAAAAACATACCAGTGGAACAAAAGCTTCCTCAAGTGTATCTGTCTTGGTGTATGTTGTCTGCATGTAGCTGTGGATAGCTATGAATGCAGACCAACACAAAATTGAACTTTTAAACATTTTGAGTGTGTGTGTGTGTGTGTGTGTGTGTGTGTGTGTGTGTGTGTGTGTGTATGTGTATGATTTTTGTTACTGAATTATTTGGGTTTCGAATGTGAACTTTGTAGATTATGTCAAGTCACAGTGGTTGAGGGTTGGACATCACTGCTGGTGACCTTCAGTAAAGTTGGTAAGATCTGATTTCTCCTGTGTTCTATTACTGTTATATGAAAACATTGGTAAGTCATATAACAGTATGTAACTATTGATAAGAATGTATTTTGTGTATAATAGACTAACATGATATCCCCTTGAGTCTCCCCTTCATTCACATTGCTATTCAAATATCCCTTACTACATTGTCTAAAACAACTCAAACTTCATAGTGAGTTTCATCTCAATCGTAGTAATTATACTGTAGTCATAGTAAAGAATGGACAGCTGTTTTCCCAGCAGTGGTTACCAGTTACACAGTAGAAGAAGCAAAAATGTTTAATTCTTGAAGATTCTCCTATATACTATTAACAGGTGTTCCACCCATGTTTTCTCCCCCTTGACTTTCCTCTACCTTTAGCCAGCTATTTTCTGCATATTGTCAGCTAGTAGCAAACAGTTCTGCAAAAATGAAGACAATACAGGAGTGCTTTGGGTTTTTCATTTGCTTGAATAGCTTTTTTTCCCCATGGTCACAATTTTTTATTGAGTCTTCTGTAATTTCACATTCATGCACCCCAATCCCACCCATCTTCTAGTCCCTCCATATCCACCCTTTATCCTTGTAGTGTTTGTCCCCCCACTGAAAAACTTAAAAGATAGGATACGAATAAAATAAAAATAAGAATATTAATTTTAAGTCAAAAACAAACAAAAAATCATTTCTCCATCTTTCCTTCACCTCATCATTTGACTTGGTGACTTTGGGAGCTGCTGTGTACCCTTTTGTCCAAACAGCTTTACTCGTAAATGTTCATTGTGTAGTGTGTTGTTGGTCAGTTTCAAGGCCTCTGGCTTCTGGTACATAGTCAATACTGGACCCTTACTGTCTTGGTTAAGGTTTCCATTGCTGCAAACAGACACCATGACCACACAAGTCTTATAAAGGAAAATACTTAATTGTGTGACTTACAATTTTCAAAGGTTTAGTCCATTATCATCATGGTGAGACATGGCCGTATACAGGCAGACATGGTGCTAGTGAAGGAGATGAGAGTAGGGAAGAAGTTATATCTTGATCTTCTAGGCAACAGGGAGTGGTCTGAGACACTGTTCAGGGCTTGAGCATATAGGAGACCTCAAAGCCCACCCCCACGGTGACACACTTCCTCTAACAAGGCCATACCTACTCCAACGAAGCTACACCTCATAATAGTGCCACTCACTATGAGCTTATCAGAGCTAATTAAATTCAAACTACCACACTCACTGAGTCTGCTCTTGGATATCCTGCTCTTGCCCCAAGTCATGGAGATCCTGTGGTTATGGTATTGCAGGACCAATCCCTTCACACTCTCTAGCAGGTCATAGATGGGGTAGATGTTGGGTTGTGCCAACTACCGACCCCAGCACAGGAGAGCTGGCTCTGTCCCTCATAGGAGAGCTATCCCCTTCATTTGGGAAAGCTGTCTGAGCTCCTCACCACAGGCATGGGAGGGCTGGCCCTGCCCCTCACCTGAGAGGTGTGGTCTCAGTGGCCTGGACTGACCAACTCAGCTACCCCCCAAGCTTACATCCAGTGCTTAAATAACATTTTAAATGTGATTGTTTTAATTCTCTGTAGGAATAATATTCCTGAAAGAAAAAGTCCTTAAGAAAGCTCTTGAACTTGGCTTTTTGACAGAAAGGGTTCTGAGGAAGTCCAGTGACAATGTTGTGACAAATAGGCATAAAATTTATGGCATTAAAAATTGATTGAAGCTCACCGGGTGTTGGTGGTGCACGCCTTTAATCACAGCACTCGGGAGGCAGAGGCAGGCATATCTCTGTGAGTTAGAGACCAGCCTGGTCTACAAGAGCTAGTTCCAGGACAGCCTCCAAAGCCACAGAGAAACCCTGTCTCAAAAAAACAAAAAAACAACAAAAAAAAATTGATTGAAGCTCAATGTGTTGGTGTACAGCACTCAGGAGGCAGAGGCAGGAGTATAACTCTGGGTTCACTGCCAGCCTGATCTACAGAGCAAGTTTCAGAACAATTAAGGCTACATAGTGAGACACTGTTTCAAAAAATAAATTGAAAAGGAAAGGAAGTCTGATTGTATTATAGAGGTTTGTAAATAGATTTTCTTTGGGCTGCCAACTCACAAAAAATGACACAGAGACTTATTACTGATTATAAAAAGCTCAGGCCTATAGCTTAGGCTTGTTCCACTAGCTCTTATAACTTCTATTCATCTAAGTGTTGACACGTGACTCCTGGCTTTTACCTCTCTTCCTGCATGTCTTGCTCCTCCTGCGTCCAACTGGTGACTCCACCTTTCTTTTTCCCAGAGCTCTCTCTATCCAGAAGTCCTAGCTGTACCTCCTGCCTAGCTATTAGGTTTTTACTAGCCATTTAGGTTTTTATTAAACCAACCACAGTGATATATCTTACACCGTGTAATCAAATATCTTACAACAGAAGTTCATTTCTATTGCACTTAGAGTCATGTTCTCTATGTCCCCTTACCCTGGGGTTTGAGAAAAGAAACAAGTGAATGAGATGGGAATGCAGGGGAAGCCTGTATCTGCTTACTCTGGTCATTGACACTAAATTAGTAGGGTAAAGGTAGAATGACAACTCAACATCCTTAGGAGTTTAAGGTGGATCATGGGAGGAGTTGGAGAAGAAGGGGTAAAAATGTGTTGAAAATGCACTGTACTCATGCATGAATGTCTAAAAAGTTATTTAAGTTTATTGAGACCTGAGAAAGCAGGATTGAGATGTCATGTCCTTCCTTAGACTCAGACTTGCTGTCTTGGACTCAGGCTTGCATTAGCAGCCTTCTGGGATTCAGGATTTTACCACAAGTTGTGTCAAATGTCCTTGGTTCTAGCTTTTGAAACTTTGAGCCACAGTACTGGTTCCCAGTAGGCAAACAGCCTACTGTGGCTTTTGAAGCATCCATAATTGATAGAGAAAATGCAATTAAACAAGAATTACCGTGGGACATATCTTATGACTCTGAGTATCTTTCCATCCTCACTGAGAACTATTGTGTGCAGAATGAGAAGAAACTCAAGATTTAAATAGAAAGGATGGGATTTTTGTTTACTCCATCTCCAGGCAAAGGAAAAGAGTGTTAGTATCTATGGAATTGCTAAGGAAAATATTCAGCTATTACAGCTTCACCTCGATCATGTAGTTTTGGTTCAGTTTCTCAAAAAGGAAAACTACAGTCATATTATCGTTGATACTCAGGATTCATCATGTATAGCCAAAGACTGTTTTCAAAAGATTACACGGGGGTGGAACAAGATACTGAAGTAGGACTTCCTACTCATCTCCCTCCCACAGAAACATCATCCCAGTCTCTCTCCCCTTCCTAAGCCAGGGAAACCATGGATACCTTCCCAGCCACCAAGGAAACCAAGAGAAAGATTCAGTGCAGCCTGACTTCAGCACAGTGGAAGAGATGTGCTCAAGTGCAGAGCAGCATTTTTCACACCTGTCTGCAAGTTAAGGTTCTTCTGCTGATCTATTCTCTGTCACATCAGTACCATCCACATTCTAATCTGTGTAAGTGTGGTATGGTGAGAGCTAACATCTGTGTACGGAAAGACCAAGAAATGAATGTAACATGTTACATTAGACCACAATATTGGGCATCCAAATGTGATAGGAACAGGCAGATATCCTTGACCACATTTTCCAGCCTTATATCTTTAAACTAAGCCTTTAGGCCTGAGGTAATACCACTTGGACCACACAACCCTGGGCTTCAGATTCCCCATCAAACTTGATTTCTAGCTCATACCTCCATTAGACTAAATCCAGTGGTCCTTGCATCTAATCAGTGCTCAGGTTCACCAAGCATACTAGCTACAACTGGCCACAGGTGCCCTGGGCCACTGACCTCTCCCCAGTGCAAACTTCTATGGGACTTTCCCTGAAAACGCTAGCTTGTGAAGACTGGAACAGATACAGACTTCTCAAATGAGCAGAAATCAATGCATAGTACAAGGGGTAAAAGCAATCAGGAAAACAGGCTATCACCAAGTCTTTCTTGAGACAAAACCCTGTATCAATGTAGAAGAAAGGTCTGAAAGAGAAGATAAAATTCTATACCTCAAGGAAGTAGGTAAACAAACAACAACAAAATAACTCTGAGCCAAAAGTCAGAAAGAAGTAATAAAGATGAGAATGAAATTATTGAAAAATAACAGTGGTTCTCAACCTGTGGGTCTCGACCCCTTTGGTCACATATTAGATATCCTGTATATAAGATATTTATTATATTATTATCCTGTGATTTCATAACTCTAGAAAAATTACAGTTATGAAGTAGCAATGAAATAATTTTATAGCTGGGGTTCACCACAACATGAGGAATTGTATTAAAGGGTTGCAGCATTAGGAAGGTTGAGAATGACTGGACTGTAAAAATAGTTAGAAAGGATCAAAATAATGAAGAGGGGATTTTTTTGAAGCAAATAATTACTTTGAGAGGAAAGGGTAATACTGAAAATTGGAAATGAAAAGAAGGCATAACAGATACAATATAAGTGCAACATTATATGTATGTATCTCAAGGAAATAGCTCAGTATTTCACGTCAGTGTCTGTGTGCCCACATTTATTACAGCACTAGTCACAGTAGCCAGGATATCAAATCAATCAACTTGTTTGTCAGTGTGTAAGGGGACAAAGAATATGGTGGTGCTGGAGAGATGGCTCAGCAGTTAAGACCATTGGCTGCTTTTGCAGAGGACCCAGGTCTGAGTCCCAGTACCCACATGATGGTTCACAGCTGTGTGTCACTCCAGGCTCAGGGAATCTGAGGCTCTCTTCTGGCCTACATTTGTACCAGGCACACATATGGTGTATATACTTACATACAGACCAAACATCTATGCATATTAGATAGACAAATAAATAAGTAAATAAATAATTTTAAAAGGGAATTAAGGTCTCTGTATTATTATATTTAATATATGTTTATTTAGCCATTTTTAATAAGTGGCAATTATCATGTTCAATGACATAAGCCAGGTACAAAAAGGACAAATTCAGAGTGGTTTCAATCATGTTGGTTCAAAAAATATCTCATAGAAAGTCGACTAGTAGCATCTGAGTTGTTGCAGCTGCAGGGTGTTGAGTATTTCAGGTAGAATTTTAGGTAGAAAGCTCAAGAGAACTGTTGCACAACACAACCACTGTAGGTAACATACTGTGTTCTTAAAGACTGTTAGAGTGGATGCCAATTATCCACACCACAAAACTAATAACTACATGAGTTAATTAGCTAGATTTAGTCATTACTCAAAGTATATGTGGTTTCAAACATATGTACAATAAATACAATTTAATTTAAAGGATAAAACTAAACTTTAAAGGTAGGGTTGGGGACATGGCAAATATGTAGAACAGCCTTCTGTTTTAGTGCCAGCTGCAGAGCAGGATACAAATCAATGGTTGTGGAGAAAGCCTCCAGAGTTGAGTAGCCCTGATGTGGAAAACTTGAAAGTTTTATGTACCTCAACTGAGAAGGGAACAGTGGATCTAAATAAAAGGGCTTCACAATATTGCAAACAGGTAGGCTGGTGGCCATCGGCCTTATAGATATACAAGCTTTAGTCTAGATGTTAGGACATATTTTGAGAACAGAGATGGGCAAGTTAGTTCTCATGAAGAATATTGTGTCTAGGAATTCAACTCCCCCAATTATCCCCAGATGGCTTTATTCAGGTAGGCTCTGTACCTCCACAGAGCCTCTCTGGGATCAAATGAGAAAAAGGGAAAGAGAAAGAAGAAAATGCTGTGCTGACTGCCACAAAGACTCCATAACCAATGTTGACAGTGAGGCCAAGAACCAGAGGCCATAGCAGAACCCTTCTATCATCATTCTACTAAATGCACACAGCAATAAAACAAGTCCTAGGGATGTGCTGCTATACCCTAGATCAGAACATTGCTCAACCCGCACCAGAGAGGCTTCATCTTGCTTCTCTGGTTAACACAGAGACCTACCACTAGTTAAGATGCAAAGGGCAAGAGATGTCAGAGCCCTCAGCCCTGAAAGGGACATCACACTCCTCCCTGTATGGCTCTGGGGATCTATACAGAAGAAAGAACAGGGTTCTAAGAGCCAGAGGTGACAGATGACACTAAGGAAACAGCATTTTCCAGACATCGGGAAGATGCACATATGAACTCACAGATACTCACATGTGACAGCATGCTCAAGGCCTGCACAAATTCAAACCAGAGCAGGGGAAGTGGCCATGAAGTGCCACCCCTACCCAGGAAGCCATTTCCAATTGATAGTTGTTGGTAAATAGAAAATCACTTTCCTTCAATCAGGTGATGCTGAGTGTATCAATCACTCTCCAGGCAGGGCAGACCCCCCAAGCTCAGTGGTGTCAGTCAACAACAATTTGACTCCATGGTTTGTTTGTTTGCTTTCTTGTTTGTTTGTTTTAAGAGAGAAATTACGTGAAGTTGGGTGGGTAGGGAAGTGGGGAAAGGTCTGGAAAGAATTAGGGGAGGGAAAAATAATATGGTCAATATATAGTGCATGAAATTACCAAGAATAAACTTAAAACATGTTTTAAAAACAAAACAAAAAGCAGCTTGGTCAGTTCTGAGAATAGGCATGGCTCTGAAAGCCCATAGGTAACAAGGAAGGACGAGAAGTACACCATTTCATATGAAATGTCCTCTTTCCCCATATTAAATAAGTCATTGGTGAGGTATGAATGTATGTCCCAGCAAAACCACTTCAGGCTCATAATTACAAAATCCTGCAGTGCTGTCACCTTATGCTCAATTTTACATAAATACTACAAAGGGGACTTTTGACTATTTATTTGGTAACAAAGTTACAATACCTGATAATGTTAATAAACTTATTTTTAAATGCAAAATAATTACTACAATGTCTCCTAAGGTCTTTGCCTACTGTGTCCCAAAGCCTTCCAGGATTCGTGGCTGTGCCTGAAGTAGACTTCTGGCTTCAGACTCCTAGCTTTGTTGAGTTTATGGTCTCTTTGGACCAACCTGGCAAGATGTTGAACCATATTCTGTCTCTGTTTCTTGGTCTACTTAGTGACCTGGAGCACCACTCTCCTGGACTCTGTGAGCGCTTCATGAGGTCATGGTGTGAACTACTCACTTGGCCTGAATTCTCCTTGCTGCTGCATGTTAATGTCAGAATATAGTTAGATCCAAGCATCCTAAGGACCACTGAGATGAGAGAAGCTGAGGCTTGCAATCCTGGAAATTAAGTGGAAGTAGCAGGATCAGGAGTCCAAGATCACCGAAGCTACATAACAAGTTACAGCAGCCTAAGCTACATGAGTCTGTATCTCAAAAAAAATTCTTTTTAAAAAATAGGTTGGAAACAGCGTAGGACTGTCCCAGACCCCCTGAACATGGGTATCAGTTTGGAGGTCTGGCTTCTGGAAGTGGATCAGTATTTATTCCTAGTACACAAATGGACTTTGGGAGCCCACTCCACATAGAGGGATGCTCTTTCAGACTAGACACACTGGGGAGGGTCTAGGCCCTGCTCCAAATGATATGACAGACTTTGAAGATTCCCCATGGAAGGCCTCACCATCCCTGGGGAGCAGAAAGGGGATGGGATGGGGGCTGGTGGGGGGTAGGGGAGGAAGGGAGGGAGAGGCAACTTGGATTGACATGTAAAATAAGCTTGTTCCTAATTTAAATAAAAAGGTTGATAGATGATGAAGATAGATGACAAATGACAGGTAGATATAGATGTATATAGATATAAATATAGATGATAGATATGTAGTGACATATCATCTGTAATTCTTTCCCTTCAAAGATGGGCAGATCATTGTTGATTTTGTTTCTGAAAATGTACAGATGTTCATACAGAAATTATATATGACAGTTAAACTAAAGAAAATTATAAGTGAGAAATGAGGACAGGTGAGAAAATAAAGGGAAATAAGAGAAACTCCAGAGTGGGAAGGTTCCAAGAGAGGAAGAAAGCCAACTTCCTTGTCTGGAGTTTTTAATAGGGCCACAGAAAGAACTGGACAAATTTTGAGATTACCTCTATTGAGGTTGATCGATTGTTTTCTAGTCTGATATGGGCTGAGCCAACGGTGGGCCTACATGATCTATGTATGTCTCCCTGACCCAGCCATGGAAATGGTTATGTACTATTCATATGCTAGCCACCCTGTCATATGTCTCGGACTCAGAGTCTGTACATTACTAACCTTGATTGTTTGCTATTTGTCACTTGGCTGACATTGCCAGTCCCTCAGTGTGCAGGTGTTTCAAGTGCTGTTAATCAGACTAAGCTGTCTTCATTCCCACATCTAGGAGTTAGCATGTTCCTAAGAAGTTACTGTATTGTCCTTAGTTAATTGCTTGTCTGTGGATGGTCTGTAGACTTGGAGGCTTTCTTAGCCTCAATTTGTTAAAATCACTCCCATTAAAAGCTTATATGTAACACAGAAATAGCACCTAACATATACTTCTTCAAAGGGAGTCTCGTGGAAGTTGGCCTATGCTGACCTTGCTTTTCAGAGTTTCTATTTCTTATCATATTTACTCACCTATCTTTATTAAAGAGTGGGGGCAATGCATAGTTGGGTTGGTTTGGGAAAGGAGCTGACATAAAATTACCCTTCAGAAATGTACTTTATATGGAGAAGGGCATGATGGCCGTGAGAGCCATCAGTGAACCTTGGCCTGGGAAAACATTAGAGACAGTACATCAGAGACCACATGATGGTCCTTAAAGGCTTCCTTTAATCCTTAGAAAACTTGATAAAGATACCTCCCAAGCCCTGTCTCTAGCTGGGAAGCAACTGATACCTGATAACTGCTAGGGGAAGGAAAGTAGTTTTCTTTTGGGGGTATAGTTTCTGGTAGGTTGACCATACTTCTGTAATTGCCCCACAGATAAGTGCAATAGACAATACAAAGTGGACTCTCCTGGAAATAAAAATATCTTTGGAGAAGTGCTGTAATTATAATCTCAAAAATAAAACTTAAGGTAACTAGTAAAACTGTGTAAAATTAAGAACAACCTGATAAAAACAAATTTTTAAAGAGGAAATGAAGGAGGGAGAGGATGAGGTGGGATCATTATTTGTCTGCTTTATAAATCTCAGTGCATTTTAAATACATTACCGCTTGGGTAATAATCTGAGAGGTTAATCAGGATAGCATAGCTTCTAAGGGCCAAAACTTTGGAATCAGCAATGTTGTTGAATACTGGCTTTTTCAGTTATTAGCTAGCAAGTAACTCAATACCTCTGGGTTTTGTGTCCTGGTCTGCACATTAGAAATAGCATTACCCATCTCTTAGGATTATTTGGGGAATTATATTACATAATACATTTTAATTTTAGAGTAGACCTTATGTACAGCAATCATCTGATAAATAGCTATTATAATTAAAATTAAATTTATCCTGCATTAATTTTGCCCTTATCACTTGTCTGGGCTTTCTCTTCCCAGACCTTCACATCTTCTTAATGATCTCACTAGTATTAACATTAAAATTGAATGTTAACTGAATATTGAGAGACTAGCCCCAAACTTTCCACTTTATAGGATGTATTTTAAATTCTGTTCAGTTATATAAAAGGATGAAAAAATCAAGATTATAAAGGGCAAACATCCTTAAGCTTTAGGAACACGAGGAACTTTTAGAGAGCCCAAACCTTAGGGCGTCTAACTTTAGCTCATTTTAAGGATGTTACTATTAGGAAGCAGTGCTGTAGTGGGGTGTCTGGGACCCCGTGACAGAATGAAGATGAGAAGCATAGAAGTGATGGTTTTCTTCAGGGACTGGCAGGCCCATGTTGATGATTTGTTTATGGCAATGTACAGGTCTTCATTCAGGAACTGCTTACTTAATGTCTTGATGGTTGCTTAAATTGTAAATACTCATTTTATGCTTTAGGGAAATCAGAGAAAGCCCCTGGCATTTTGCAATAATCTTTTTATAATGTTTTATATTAAAAAGCATGTATCACAGTTAAGCTACAGAAAATGAGCTTATCAATGAACTTATCTAAAATTGAGTTTTATAATGACAAAGCTATAAGATAAGCTATTATAAACCTATAGGGATAGTTTTTCATATCACCCATTTTTCTTATGTAATTTTTTATTTGGGTATTTAATCAAAATAGATGTAACTGATTACAGGGTATAACAACCTTCAAGCATAAAATAAAGTATTTCCTCCCAAATATAAAAACAATGCTGAACATTAATTCTTACGTTTTTCTCCAATCATTAATAATTAAATATAATTTCCTGGATTTAGAGGCCCACAGGGTGTACAGAAAGTCATTTGGCCAATGTACCTGAACCTCTTGATATGATACTTGATATCTTCATCTTTAGGGAGGAGAGCCCACTTAACAGCTGGCTCCAGTTGTATATTTTCCTATGAATAAATCATGTTCTCCATATTTCTAAAGAAAGGTCAAGATTGTCTTAATCAAAACATTTTAAAAGCATCTTTGAAATATTAATCAGCTTTAAGGTAAATTACAGTTCTTTGCATTTTTGAATATCCTTAAACTTTATCCATTTAAAAAGAAAACAGTTGTTGACATTGAATAAAGCTCAGCACACACGGTATATCACACTCATTCGGCACTTTCTGAGTCTGAGTACTTTTTCCATATGAGATGCTCTGACCAAGGGTTGGAGAGATAAAGAAATAGACACAAGCTTGTCCTCTGGGCACTCACTAACTAAAGCTGAGGTAAGAACAGAGGCTGCGAAAACAAGTTCAGTCTGAGTTAAAGAGAAAGATGATGGGGGCAGCAGATAGGGGGCAGCATAGAGAAGAAGGCTCAGGGGGATCTTCTGCTTTGAATCCTTGAGGGAATTTTTAACAGTAGGTGAGTGGCTGAGCAGTGGCATAGAAGATAGAACAGGAAGCCTGTGACCTAATGTGGATTAACCACAGTTTCTTGTAATATTCTTCAAAAGATGACTATGGGAACCCTTATGATTAGCAATTAAAGTGGAAAGGTTTCTAGAGAATGAAACCAAATGACCATTCTATGCTTTGTAAAGTGAAAATAAGATTAAGAGTGACCTAATGAAGTTTTGCTGTTTAAGTTACCTGGGCAGAAATGTGAAGGGCAGGAAGGAGGAGAGAAGAAGGAGATAAGGTTTAGAGGATAGGTTTTTTTGTTTGTTTTTTGTTTTTTGTTTTTTTTAAATGACAGAACAGTGCTTCTCAACCTTCCTAATGCTGTGACCCTGTAATACAGCTCCTCAGGTCATGGTGACCCCCCAACCATAAAATTATTTCATTGCCACTTCATAACTGTAATCTTGCTACTGTTATGAATCATAATGTAAATATCTGATATATAACCCACAGATCAAGAACCACTGACTTAGAAGGTTATAGAAATTTAGTAAGAAAGTGTGAGAGAATAACCAATAAAATGACACAAAAACTGACAAATCTGAGAGTGTCCCAACAGGGCGGCATGCTAAAACAGTAGTCATGGTTGACAGATGGAGAATGAGGGGTTTTGAGAAGTCAGTTTAAGGTGCTGTCTTCTGAGATCACAGAGCAGGTAACGGAGGCAGTAGACAGTGGATATGGAGTGGTTTTATGTTTATGTACCAGATGCAGTTCAGAGAAACCTTTCAGAGAGTGACTATCTAAACACAGTGATAGTTCTGTGGAAGGAGTGCCAGTAACTGCAAAATGCAGTTATACAGCTAGAGGACCCAGATACAGCAGAACTTGACAGAGAGTGGGCTACATGAACTCAAAAGTACAAAGGTGGTTCTTTAGGTTTTTTCTTTCTTTCTTTTTAGAGATGAAAAAAAAAAGGACAGCAATGGGTAAGAGAAGGGGCTTATGTAACAGACGTGTTAGTGAAAGTGTTCTTGTTTTACTTTTTTGCTTCAGACTCTTCTTCTTGAAGCTAGAATAGCTGTGACCTGATGAATAGGGAGAAAGCTGACCACACACCCTACTCTTTCCATGGCAGAGATGCTGGGGAGCAGAGTCTCCTCAGGAGGCTGTGAAAGTGCCCTACTGGGAGGGAGAGGTTTCAGTCATCAATATAGCAATTCCCTTCAGTGATGTTGTTTTAATGTACACATAATAGGTTTTCTGCCTTCCCCCCATAACAAGTTTCTCTGATGACCCAGTAAGCCAGATAAAGTTAAATTGAAAAAAATATAACAGCAGGTAACTATAATAACAGGGAGTTGCTTGAGCAAAGCAACTCCAGTCCGAGTTCTCTGATTCCAGAGATTGGGGCCAGAGAAGTCACATGCTAGAACTAAAACAGAGAGACTTTATAGAGTGTAGGTGAGGGTTTGTGCCCAAGGATGGTCAAAAGCTGAGTGCTTAGGCAGGCACTTGGGCTGCTGGTGGCCTCAGAGAAGGAAGCTTCAATAGCCTCCAAGAATGCTGAATTTAGCTTTTTGGAGCCTTTCCTTTGGAGACTGTATGAGTGGGCAGGGTCTGGAGTGGGGAGAGGGAGGGAGGGAGGGAGAGAGGGAGGGAGGGAGGAAGGAAGGAAGGAAGGAAGGAAGGAAGGAAGGAAGGAAGGAAGGAAGGGAAGGACAGATAGGGAAGGAGAGAGAATGGGACCATATAGAGGCAAGCTGAAGGCTCCAACCCAACAACAGACTTAACTGGGGTCCTTTGTTGACAGCTTCTAAGAGGATGAGATATAAGCCCAGCGGTGGTGGCACACACCTTTAATCCCAGCACTCGGGAGGCAGAAAGGCAGAAGAATCTGAGTTCAAGACCATCCTGGTCTACAGAGCTACACAGAGAAAACCTGTCTCAAAAACCAAAACAAACAAACAAAAACAAAGTTCAGAGTAGAGGCTCTGCAATCAGACCAGTTTAGGATTGAACACTGATCCTATGCTTAACTGGATGACTACATCAGAGTTTCAAATTTACAATAGGAGTGACCATTCCTCCCTAAAAGACTATATGACATGAGGTCTGTATTCAGTTCCAAATAATAAGCACCCATGCTTGTACTATTTATTCTCTGTCCCTTGGTTCACTCTCCTCTCTTCATACTGTGTACACTGAATGCAAACAAGTATATCAAGGACCAAAGAGGAAAGACCACATAGAAGGTATATCCCATCGATGCCTACAGACTTATTTAAGTATATGCAGAAATAGCAGCTTTAGCTTTTCCTGTTGTTACAAATCACAGCTCACTTCCCAGATCACTTAACATTATGCTCTGTCCACAGGCAACTTAGGTAGAACACACTCTCACTCGATAATTGTATCATTTTACAAATCCCTGACACCAGTATATTTTACCCACTAGGTTTCAGAATGTTTTAAATAATTTATGTGACATTTAGAGCATTTTCATTTTTTCCAGAAAGAAAAAACAGCCTCAGTCAGATAAAAACTAAATTTGTTGGCCTCCCTACCCTCCCTGTTTCTCCTTGAAAACACTGTTATCTGATGAAATGTTGTAAACATAAGCTTTAAATAGCAGTTTCTCTTAAGCCTGTTATAGGTGATTACCATTTGGAAATGAAGACCATCCAAATGAGAACAGAGACTACTTATTCAATTTTTTTATAGCTGAAAAGTCAGCCCATCAGCATGTTTGGCAGATGCTCCTAGGCAGGCAGATGAATGGAAAAGCAAGCTTGTGGGAGAAGGCTGCAGGTACACCTTGACTGGAGACTGTCGGCCTGGGACTCATCTAGGAGGGCCTTTGGTGGGAAGGAGGTGTTCTAAGTGATTGGTTAGGGATGCACATCTTCCTGGTTTGGGGCTGGTCCTCAATTAGATGTGGAGTAAAAAGTTAGAGATGCCTGTCCTTAATCAATTGATGGCCACCTAAGGGCCAGTCATGATAGGAATTACTGTTTGAAATCATGGGATTGTTGGTACAGGTTGAGGTCTGGCTTCTGGCTTTTGTCTGTTTGTATCTTAAGTTTGTCAGCCATTCCCTTTTGGAAATGAAAGTTCTGTGAGATTTGTTCTTCAGCAACATTATTAAGGAAAAGATATTTTAGGTCATTCATTGTAGTAAATATGTTTTCATGGGGATGGAGAGATAGTTCTGTGGTTAAAAGAGCTTGGCACTTTTCCAAAGGCCCCAAGTTTTGTTTCTGGCATCCGCACTGGGCAGCTACAGAGCAGCCAGCATCTTCTTGCCCCCTTGGGCACTTGAACACGTGTGGCATATACACAGACATGTAAGTGTCACATAAGTAAAATTGATAATATGTCCTTAAATATATATTCTTGCTCTTTCATCTTAGAAATAGACTTTTTAGAAGTATTTTGTAAGTATTTATACTGATGTCACATAAAAGAAAATAACAGAAATTGATTCCCTGGTATTGTTTACCCAAGATCAGTCTTTATTTTTTCTGAAGAGTTCTGATCTCTCCTCCTAACAAAGAAGTCATTTCTATTTATTGGACAGCACAGCAAATATGCTATTGAAAAGGAGCAGGGGATTTTTGTCTTCGTCTTTTACAGGAGTCTCACAAGGGAGAGACTGGCCCTGTTGACTTAAAATAGCACACAAAGCCACAGTCAGATATTCTCAGTCTGTGCCCACATGTTGCTAGCAACTAGTTTTGTCAGGGAGCATTGCTTCCAGTGCTTCAGTGCCTCCAGAAAAAGCTTTACCACACCTTGTGCACACAGACACTGTTCTGAGTCAGGGACATGAATGGCTCATGAAGGAGAAATAGAGAACATGATACACTGGCAACTCCAAAGCATAGTAGGATTGATTACACTGTTTTCTTTTAAAAGTCAGTTTCAAACAGGTTGACTACACAGCATGTAAGCAAAATGAGTATAGTTTTATAAATGATCTCAAACCGCATTGATAACTTGGTGAGAGGTGGGGTGAAAGGTGGCTTGTAAAGGCAAGCTTCAAACAGCAGTTTTCACAGCAGCCATTCTCACGTGAGATAATGCAATACAAACACAATGATGAAGATAGATTTATTTTTTTCCTATGTTAAAGATAAGGGGAGAATAGGCAAGGAAGCAGTTTATCTGTGGTCACTCATCTAATAATGAGGGAACAAAAATTTGAACCTGGGAGTTTAGACCAGTAGTCTGAACTATTTAAGGTGAAAGAAATATCGTGGAAATATAAGTCAGGTTGTTGGTTAGGGTATCATGTGTAGTGTGCTGTTCCCTTACTGGAAAGGGACCCTAGCTTAGACTCTCATCTTCCTAGAGGCCAACACAAGAATGACTGTTGACTTATTTGCTTCATGGTATCCCTAACATGGCATTCTCATTGCTATAGACAAGCACAACCACTGATGACTTTAAAAATCAGAAAGAAATCCCCACCGTGTATTGTCCAAGAATTTATGTAATGTATACTGAACTGTGATAGTACACTTTAACAACAGTTTGTAGGGTCTAAGTGGCTTATTAGAATTAGAATTGCATAATTGATTCCCATTTTAATTTTGTTAAAATTAGCTTATGCTAATTTTAAAATAAAGCTTATGCTACTTGGTTTAGAACAATTTGTGAGCCTTATTACCAGAAAACAAAGCTTTGCTGTATTGTGGAATATTACTTTAACTAGGCAAAGATGGGATATAAAGATGTGTTGTTTTGCCTGACTAAAGAACCTGATTGGTCTAATAAAAAGCTGAGCAGCCAGTAGCATGAAGTAGAGGGATAGGCAGGGCTGGCAAGAAAAGAAAGAAAAGGAGAGAAGAGAATGGGGTAGAAAGAGAAAGAGATGCCCAGAGCCAGTCAGACAGACAGACATGGAGTAGGACATGCAGAAGGTGAAAGATAAAAAGCCCTGAGACAAAGCAGAGATGAAGAAAAATAGGTTAAAATAGGTTATAAGGGTGAGTGGGACAAGCATAAGATAAGGCCAAGCATTCGTAACTAATGATAAGTCTCTATGTCATGATTTAGGAGCTGATTGGTGATCCAAGAGAAAACTTGCTACAGTGTTGCTATTGACTTCAGCCAATATCATCTCTGTTCTCAGAAATTTCTCATGAAGTGTCATTATCATATATACCAAATGTTTTTCTTACATCTATGATGCCTTTGGTAAATTCTACATCTGAGGTAGTGAGTTTTGTGATATTTCTTACTAAAACATAACTTACTATAGGGCTATATATTATTTTCATCAAATACGTAGGGAGGTGAGAGAAATTGGTGAATCATCCATTGCTTAAAAATCACTGCCTTCTTCCTTTATAACATACAAAACTAAGTAAAAGTAGTAAGGAGGAATTAGAACAGCAAAAGAAGCAGTCAGCAGTGGCACCAATCCCTGACTCTGTGCAGGTTGCTTACATACATCCAGTCATTTTACATGGCTCTTCCCACACTTCAATATTGACTATCCAAAAATTAGCAGCTGTCCTTCTCCATTTGCACCTGCTATGGAATTTTTAGAAATTTATCACTTTGCTACTTCTATGTCTCCGAGTCTAAACAATCAATTAATATAAATTTTGAATCTATAGTTTACTGGAAATTCATAGTGAGGTTAAGGCTTGCTTGGCTATAGAGGGAGACCATATCTCAATAACATCAATAAGAACACATCAGTTAAAAACTACCTCTTATTGTTTAAGCAGAAAAATATGTAGGCAACACTAATTTTCAGAAACACAATGACATTGAAGTATGGAGTCATAGAGGATTTTCATTTATTTTACAGTTCTTGTGCAGAAAATTCATTTTTGCATCAAGTAATTTATATTGAGAATTAAGGCTTTTGGAAGGAGTCCCCTAACACTTCTGTAAGAGACAGGTGCTTATCTTCCTTCTACCATGCTCTAGGTTCTCTGTGGGTCTGTTTGTGGTCTATGGAGGATACTTGTACCCAATGAAAACTCCCATGGCCAAGTGTGTGTGTCTCTAGAAGCTACTACTTCAAATATTTCATTCTCCAGGGACACAGTCAATGTAATACTAGGGTGTAGATATGAGGGATATGAAGTGGCATTCTTTTAAAGTTATATTCAGATTGACTTGGAGGTAAGTGCTGGCTCTGAGGCTTCTATGGGATGCTAACTAAATCAGCTGCCTAAGAATTAGTTTGCTGGCAAGGAACATGAGAGAGATCTTCAGAGTGTTAATGAGGTTCTTTTTCTTCATCTTAATAGAGGACACTGGTGTTCCATTTGTAAGAATGCACTGTGCATTTGTGAATTATTTCTATGCAGTTTACCTTACAATGAAAACATCAGTGTGCTAATTAACATCTCTCCAAGGGCAGTGCCATATCCTAATTCCTATTTTTTGCCAATTTCCATGGTGTAAATACCCCCGCAAAGCCTGATTTCAAACTACTAATGTAAAATCACTGAATGAAAAATGAGTAAGAGGACTGTACACTTGCTCTTTCCAGTTCATCACTAGATAAGGATGATGCGGACTTCAGAAACAACCCACAGGTAATGAACATTTTAACTATGGATGTTTCCTAATTTATCCCTCCTTCACTTTGGGGCAGCAGCCATGAAGTGAAAATGTAATTGATAAAATGGCTTTATAAAGATGAAAAACAAAACTAACGTTTTAAAAATATGTAACATAATTCTTATTCAGCTGTACTAATTGGAATTTCCTAGTTTATCATAAAACATCATTATCAATTGACACTTTTATTTTAGGACATTTTAATTTAAGTTATAAACCATCTGATAAACTCTTATCATCTCACCACCCAGCCCAAGAACTGAAACATTCTTAGTCAAGTGTATTTCATACTTTATTTTGGATTGCATCATACACATGGGTACAGTTAATACATTGTTCCTTTTTACTTTGGACTTTTAATACACACTGCTTAGGCTCTGGGATTAGTTGGGTTTATCTTTGGTTACTAAGATCCTTCTGTGCTGTTGTTTTGAGATAGAGTCTCTTCATTTCCTGCCTGACTTTGCAGACCCATTGCTGCTGTTATTTCTCGATGTATCAGGTTTGTGCTTTAGTTGTATTCTGTCTCTCACAACTTGATGGACTGTAAAATACCACTCTCTCCTTTCCTGTTATTCACATTATTTGGCAAACAAGAAGATAGGTCAACATGCAATGCTGTGACATGTGTAAGTGTCACACAGGGAAAAGTGCTGGAGGATTCTTTGGTGGATTCCAGGAAACTGATTCCTAGCAGAAAAGACTTAAAGGCAACACTGAGTTCTTATTTTAGCCTCAGGTTGACACTGGGGTTGGTATAAGTAGCACAATTGTAGTACACAAGCTCCTCTTTTATAGGTATCATGATACTATATGACCAGATGGATTAATTATTACTTAGCAAATGAGCCTACACTATTACAGGCTACTAACAGCAAGAAACATTTAAGTCCTCACCAAAATGGGTGTTGCTCACTCATAACAACTACCTGTTAGAAAATTTTCATTGCCTGATATTCTTTAATTATAGGAAAAATATGATATCCTCTTCAGTGAAACTTCTAAAGAAAGGTTTAACTGCTGTAATTAAAATTTAAATATTAGTTTTAAAAAGATCACCATGTTTTTCTCCATTATTAGTTTTCCACATTGATCCTTTTAGACTCACAAGTTGGTGAGGCTAAATTTCAAGCTGTGTTTTTGTTGTCACCTGGTTTATTTCAGCTGTTTATGATTTTAGTTCCTACCTTATTTTATATTTTCCTACATAACAGACAACGGATGTAAGTATTATTTATAGGTTGAATTCAAACCACAGTTCTGGTGTTCAAAGTAGATCTTCATCCGTCCAGATTAAAACTTAAGCAATAAAATGTTTCATTCAAGCATTTACTCCATTTTAATACCCATGATGTTTCAGTTTGAGGCACCCCCATCTATACTAAAGATTTCCAGATATCTTGCAGAGAATTTGTATGGGGGGTATCATAAGCCTCTTTGTATATCCTCTACTGACATTTTTGTATTGACATTTCTGATCCTGCCATCTAAGTGAATCTTTAACTTTTAAAATCATAGTGACTCTTCTACATGGAAAAAACATATCAGATTTAGAAGTTTTCCCTTTAGAGACTATCTGATTGAGAAGCTAGAGATGTGACTCATTAAGGAAGAATACTTTCTGTGTAACAAGATCAAATCCACAGCACTTATCCCAAAGCCAGGAATGCTGCACATGCCAGTAACCCCAACCTGGGGAGGCAGAGACAGGCCCATCCCCAGAGCTCACTAACCAGTCATCTACCTAAGAAGGTGAACACCAGCTTCACCATGATACCCTGTTTCAAAAGTGTAAGGTGGAAAGCAGTGAAGGAAGATACTCAATGCCCTGGCCTCTACAAGGTCATTCATAGGCTCATATACCTGCACATGTATGTATGTTAACATACGCGCGCGCACACACACACACACACACACACACACACACACACACACACACACACACACACACACAACACACACAGAGAGAAACTACATTTGAGTTACAGAAAGAGCAAATGTTTTTCTTTCCAAAGCAAAATTTACTATAGCTGTTGCTCATTTTTCTGCAATTGTGCAGCCAAAAACTTGGTCCAGCTCCTGTCATCTTGTTTTTGGACAGCAGAAGAGGAGCCTTTGGGAAGGTGGCCCACTTTCTGTCCCTCTTAAATTCTGTCAGATACTTACAGAGCTGCCAGCTCTTCCTTAAACGTTCCTTTTCATCGAGCAATCCTTTGTAAACTAGTCCATACATAGCACAGCATGAAAATTCTCTTAGGAGGGAAATGCCAGTTCACTTTACCTCTTGCTAACATCTACAGTAACATCTGTGCTGTGTGATGCACACCCACCTGCATCACTCCCCACGTCTAGTCCTGTTCATGCCATTCTTGTGTTTCTTGTGTTATTTCCTTTCTTGCTGACCTGCCACTTCCTTTGGTGAGTGGTTGCAGAGAGCCCATTTAATGGCAAATTTGCACATCCTTCTCTGCTTGTTTTCTGGCATGTCTATACTATTTTTATGCTATCTTAATTTATGTATTCCCCACTTAATATGATCACACTTTTCTGTCATAATTTTAAAGAGGAAGTATGCGATGCTTTTGTTCTCCCTAAAATTTTCTGTGATGGGCTGTCATGCCAGCTGCAGCCCACATGTGGCAGATTTGATAACCTCCTCTGTGTGTATCTCTTTATGACTCGTAGAGCACTGCAGTATCTTCTTAAGTATTCTTGTGTGCTCAGGTAAAAACCCGAAAAAGGTTTGTTTCAACTGTAATGGGAAATGTAAGTAATTTTCAAAATCTTTCACTGCATTGCCAGTGTTTTTCTGAGATGAACTGTGCATCAAGTAAGCACTGCTGTCCTAACCTGTGCAGTACAGAATAGATTCCATGAGCCTATAGAGTAGTGGTTCTCAACATCCTGATGCTATGACCCTTTAATAAGTTCCTCATGTGCCTGTGACCCCCAACCATACAGTTCTTTCATTGCTACTACATAACTAATTTTGCTACTGTTATGAATTGTAATGTAAAAACATGATATATAGGATATCTGATATGTGACCACCAAGGGAGTCAAGACCCACAGGATGAGAATTGCTACTTTAGAGACAGTGATTGGCCCTAGTCCATCCCTGAGTTCATTATCAAACCTCAACATTCATTTTTCAGTTAGGCTGATTTTCCTAAAGAAATGCCTGCCACAGGTACTGGCATATATATGAAGTAATGACCTACTATCTAAAAATTCAATTTGGAGCACAGAGGCAATCACAGTTTTCATTTACTGCAGGCATTGCTACAGGAAACACTTGAGGTATTTATTGCCTGGCTGAAATCCACGGGTGAGATAAATTCTGTGCACAATTACTGCTAAGAGTTTCCTCATCTCACCTCAGTTCTCAATGCAGCACAAAATAAGAGGCAACCCACTTTTTGTTATAGGGATATAAAAGGATTTGTGTATTTCACAGCGATACACAAGGAGGTGTGAATCTCTTTAGAATAAATGAACTTTCCCTGTCTACATTTATAACCCTTTCAGATAGGGGTGCTGTTGGATGATGACCTGTCCTGTCCAGGTGGGATGAAATTAAACAGAGAGTTTCTGCATTGCCAGACTTCACATGTAAAAGCATGGTGGGCCTTTGTCCTCCCCCTTCAGTTTGACAGTAAACTAAAGAGAGGGAAAGGGTGCTGACACAAGTAATGATGTGTTCCCTTCCTTGTGTAGTCATCCCTACAGTGAGGCAAACTGCAAAGTATTCTCCTAGGTGATTTGGGCTCCGTGTGCCCAAAGCCCTAAAGAAGTTGTTCCTTTTACTCCTATGTCAGGCTCTGTAAGAATGAGACCATTTGACTCCTACAGCTCCAGAAGGTAGATTGGTATTATTCTGATTGTGCTGATGAGTAAATAGATGCAGAGATAAATAGTTTGTCTAAGATCAGTCCATTAAGTTCAGAGCTAGGAACTCAGTTTTGACTTGTTGAAGCAATGCACTTTTAAATATTTAAAGCTTTCACATTTATTTCTTACCTGCAATGTCTTGGTGGGTTTTTTTTTCTTCTCCAGATTAGGCTTTTATTAACTGATGAAAGGATATAATTTCAAAATCCTTTTTTCATACTACAAATGTATGTGAGGGTAAATTTAGGTGTTTGATTAAAATAAAGATGATATAATTGTTAAGATCACAAAATAACTGTTGCATTTTTGTTTACTTTTTCCACCAAGATACATATATATAGGCTTATAACTAACTCTGTGTGCACATCTCAATCCCCAGAAAGCTTCGACAGGAGGATTGCCATGTGTTTGAGACTATATCTTTGGTTATATTACAAGTTCAAGACTGGCCTTAGCTATTGTAGTGAACCTCTGTCTCAAAACATTTTTAAAAGAAAAAAATGCAACCTGTAAACCCCCTTTAATGCAGTTATTCTTTGATTACTACTGGGTTAAGAGACAAAGACTGAATTGAACCATAAAATGCTTAATTTCTAAGAATCAGATATGGGCTGGCACCAAGCCTGACAACCTTAAAATTTTTCCACAGGACCTATATGGTGGAAGGAGAGGACCAAATCTGTACCTTATCTGATAAATGTGCCCCCACACATACACACACCAAATAAATACATGTATAAATAAATATATAAATGTAAAATGTCAGATATTTCAGGTCCTTAGTTGCATTTCATATAATTATGAATGATCACCTCTCCCAGTTATAACTAAGAGCAAATAGGCAAATCAGCAAGTACAGATAACATCAAAAAACTGCTTTTTTGGTGTGAGCTCTGATTATGATGTTGGATAGTAGTTATATAAAGGTCATGTAGGGAGACTGCACAGTTAATAAAGAGCTTGCTGTGCAAGCGTGAGAACCTGGGTTTGGCCCCTAGCACCAACATAAAATCCCAGACACACTAGGACACCCTGGTATTCCCACACTCAGGAGGAGATAGATGGACCCGTGGGGTTTGCTATCCAAACAGTCCACCCAAATCTGTGAGTCCCAGGTTCCTGTGAGAGACTAATGTGGATGGGTCCTGAGGAACAAGTTGAGGTTGACCAATGGCCTCCATACATGAGTACACACCCATGTATACACATCCCCATACATAGGCACCCCAGGGTTAAACACTTCCTGCTTTCTCAGGGCCGTGCCTCTTTAATCAAGAGAGTCAGGTTGCTGGGTGTGGTGATGTACACCTTTAATCCCACTCTCAGGAGGTGGAAGCAGGTGGATCTCTCTAAGTTTGAGGCCAGCCCGGTTTATATAGGGAGTTCCAGGACAGCCAGGACTATGTAGAAAGATCATATCTCACTAAACAAACAAACAAATAAATAAATAAATAAAAGAATGTTAGATTCCAAATTTATGTAGTGTATATACAAGAAATAGACTAGCAGTAAGGAATTTTAAAACACTTAATAATTTGCAAGCATGGGTGATTATAGGTATATATAAGACCATGTATTATGTATGTTATCATTAAATCTTATTGTAATTCATTCAACATTACATAAGTACTACCTAAGAGGATATGTATTAGGAGTGATACTTCAAGACCAGTGTGAGTGGCATATATTAATCAAGTTTTTATGCACAAATGTGAAATTCAAGCTATGGTAGCATTGTAAAGTACATTTTTATGAGCACTTATTTTAGATTGAGGAGTGAGGAAAGGCTGTCTTTAAAAATATCTCTTTTCTGAAGGTATACTAAGTGATAAGAGTTATAGAGGACAAGAGTTATAGGAGGCAAAATTCCAAATAAGCAAACCATATGTCTGTGCCCTGAAGGACATGTTAAAATGGCATGCAGGAGGTCAGAGAATGGGGGCTCAGATAGTGGGGAGGTAGCCTAGCCATTGAGGCTGGGCCAAAAGAAGGACCACCATTCAAATGCTGGTTCTTTTGTCATGGACTATACACCTTGCAGGTTTTTAAATTCTACAGTGGCATGACAGATAACTCTGTGAGCAGAATGCTGTTGGCAAAATGTGTAAAATAATTCAGTGAAATTCAGTGCTGTAGGATGGATGCAAGGGCCAGTTAATTGATAATGAAGCAGGGAGTGAGGTAGAAACGAAGAACACAAAAAAGTATTTATAAAATAGAGGGTGAGAATTGATTCAAGAGACATTTAGGAACTAAACCAAATAAGATTCACTGACAAAATAGTAACTATATCAAGGTGACACCAAGAGAATTAACTTCTAAGTTTGGAAAGATTAAACAAGGTAAAGCAAAGTAGAAGTGGATCAGTTGTGAATAAAAGCTTGGGTGATCAGTCTGGCATAATACGTACAGATACTTTTAAGATGTCACAATAAAAATGTGCAATGGACACTTTATAATACGGTTTGGGAATTCAAAGAGAATTGTCATGGACCCGGGATGTAACTCAGAAGTGTAGCCATTGCCTAGAATGTACAAGGCCCTGGCTTTGATCTATGGCCACACACAAAATTAAAAATGGGAGGAAGTGTAAACTGGGGATCTATCCTTGAAGATCATCTGAATGCCGCCACTGTGAACAGAAGCCTTGAGTCCATTGCTCAGGGAAGTCATGCAGACAGAGGGAGGGTGAGGGAGCAGCTTAGGACCAACACTAAGGAATCTCATCTCCATGGAAACAAAGGAAAGCATGCTGAGGAGCAAGCAGAAAGGTCTGGGAAAGGAGTATTGTGTCATAAGATGAAGAACAGTCACTATCTCAGTGTGCTTGGAAATGTCTGGAAGGGATATTAATGAAGTGTAATCAAGAGTCTAAGAGAGATGAAAACTAGAAAATACTTGTTTAGTCTAGGATCAGCAGGAAATGAAGTGTTGCAAAAGTAAAATTCAATGAAACAGTTATTTTGAAAATCATACAGTTTACTGTCCCTATATTTTCCTGAGTGATCATGCTACTATACCAGTCCTTTCTTCTTTAACCTTTCACATATAAAAATCTCCATTTGGACATCTTACTCCATATCTTTTCATTAGGCCTCTTTTATTTAGCCTAATTAAGTGAACATATCCGCCTGTAAATTCTCTTTTGGAGAATTTAATAAAAAGCCATTTAAAATTACTACTATATTTGTCAGTATAGTTGTTCAAAAGTAAATTCTTGGCAGGTGTGGTGGAGAGCACAGCTTTTGAGAAAAGCCTGTCATCACAGTATCTGGGAAGCAGAAATAGGAGGCTAGAATTCCAGGATCACACCCAAGGCTACATGAGACCCTTGCAAGAAAACCAAAGGAAAAACATTGTTCCAGGTATTCATTTGCTGGTACATGCTGCACTTCTAGCCTTTTTTTCTGGTATACTTGGTAATTTTTTTCAGTGTGAGCTCACCTCTAGTGGGCATGGCTTCTGGGTGAGTCTTAAAGTCTTTGAACTGTGGGCACAAGACCACCAAGCTAACATATTTTGCTTTGTGGCGATATTGTAGTTTGACTATGAAGGACTTACCTTAAAGTTACTTATTTTTTCAGTTCAAGGTTTCTGAGTTAGAAGTGCTAATTTAGCCCGACACCCACAAATAATGTACACTGCAGTGTAGTTCTCATCCTAGAGCCTCTTTATCAAAGCCAAAGAGGCTTTTAAGCCAACACCCTTTCTCACTTGTTTCTATGTAAGAAATGAGAGCTCTAATTTATGCCACCAGAGTGTGTGGTGTGTGTGTGTGTGTGTGTGTGTGTGTGTGTGTGTGTGTAAGAGAGAGAGAAGAGAGAGGGAGGGGAAGAGAGAGAGAAGAGAAGAGAAGAATTAGTTAACTCTTCACCCAGCATTTTTATTCAACAAGCCCCGAAGCAAGGCTTCCTGTGTTGATTTGGTTCTCCATATTGATCAAAAGTGGGGGTTTGGGATGATATAAAAAGCTTTTCTAGTTATTTCTTAAAATATATAATTTTTGATGGCTGGTATGGAAGCTAGCATATGTTAGAACTCCCAAACCGTCAAATTTGGAATATGTATTTATGCAAATTTGAAGTCATATCCAGAGACAGAAATATGAATTCTTATGACACAATAATGACATTTGTAAAATTTTACATTTAGGAATCATATCTAAAGGTTTGGGGAAGATATGTATTTAAAATAACTTTCATATGCTGTTTTCTTAATCATTGCTATTTTCTGATATGCTTAATAGCTAAATTATTTCTATGAAAGTGTGAATGTTGTGTCAGTCTTGTGAAAAATACAGTACAATAATAGTTAAGGAAATGTTGGCCTAATTCAAGTTTCTGTGAAGAGGTAAATAATATGAAGAAAAGAAAATAATTTATTCTGAGTATTAAGCATAGTCTATAGAGTTGGGTATTTAAGAAGTGTTATTTTTACCATTTTAATTAAATATTATCCTCCATGAGTGATATGCAAATAATGTTTAATGCATGTGTTTTTATCAGTTAACTTCTGTTTGATCCTACTTTTTATGTGAACTAAAAAGTGAATCTTAGTCTATGTAGGATCAACACTCCATTCCCCCAAGTCTGTGTTTTAAAGTCCCTAGTGCTTCCCACGTATTAGGATGTAGGTAGGAGGGATGAATAGTTGGCCTGACTGATGCTGATTGAGCAGTCAGTATCCCAGTTTAGTGTATTTTCTTCCTTGTGCTGGTGAAACAACCCTTACTATCTTCTCAGTGATGACTCAGTACCATCTTCTGTTGTTCCTTACTCCCCTAAGCATGAAAGAATTCTGAAACTTTGCTTTCTCTATAAGCATGAAAGAATTCTGAAACTTTGCTTTCTCTATATTCTGAAGAGGGGAGAATGTGGGCTCTTCTTGCCTACATAATTCTGGACAATGTGCAACTTAGAACTAGTATAAGTTTGCTGGTCATGTAGAGAGCTAACAATGTCTTACCATAACCTGTATCACCTTTGTCTTGCCATAACCCTGTACCATATTTATCTAGTGTGTGTTGAATGCAAGAGGACAAAGATAGGAGGAACTTGACAGAGGTCCTCCAAATCCATCACTTGCACTGAGAATCATATCCCTTGAAAAAAAATATCAAATGTTTACCAATTTAACATCATTGTTATCTGCATACTGTGTACTATTCTTTCCTTGGGACAGCAAAACTTTATATGCTTCTTTCTGAATAGAGAAGGGTCATGGATAAACAAAACTGCCGACAACAACAAAACAAAAGAACAATGGTTGATATATTGATATATACATGGTTTTCTGCAGTAAAGAAATATGGGTAAGGAATAAGGCAAGGGAAGAAGCTTGTAAGATATAGAAGAAAAATGACAAGACTAACAGACCTCTCTATTTTTGTGACATTATATGATGTGGCTTAAAAGGAGCTTCATTTAGTGTTTCTGGAGCAAACTGATAGATTTTGTTGGAGGTGGTACTGAGGAGTGTTCTTTTCCTAGTAGAAACCAAATGAGACCTCTTACCTTACAGTCTTTTATTTATTGGTTTATCTCTATAAAGAAATGGTGTGGTTCAACTCAAAATTAAAATGTGAACTTAAGAGAAACGATATTTAAGGCTCTAAAGAAATAAGTCAGTTATTTCCTATAAAACCAATGTTACACCAGGAGTTGGTGGCTCATGCCTTTAATTCCAGCACTCAGGAGGCAGAGGTAGGCCTCATCTACCAGGCAAGTCCCAGGACAGGCTCCAAAACAGTACAGAGAAACCCTGTCTCAAAAAAAAAAAAATAAACCAATGTTCCATTCATTTGCTCATGTGAAAATTATCTCCTGCACTTTATTGCATTTGGCTCTCATATTATTTTTTTAAGTATCTATTTTTATTTTGAGCGATGTGTGTGTGTGTGTGTTCATGTGAGTATGTGCATGTGAGTACAGGTGCCTGCACAGTCCAGAAGAGGGTGCTGGATCTCCTGGAGCTGTAATTACAGGAGGTTTTGAGCTGCCTGATATTGGTGCTATCGACCAAACTTGAGCCTTCTGCAAGAAACATATGCATTCTTAATCATTGAGCCATCTGGGGTCTCTTTGATGTTACCAAATGTGGTTGTAATGGTTCTTTTAAATATTTCATAGGTGTCTCAAGGAGTTACTTCTTTGGGATCTGCTCCTAGAGAGTTCTGTGTTCTTTGGAGAGCATTGTGATACCTAAAACCTACATGTATTCTTTGTGCTCCCAGGTGATATTTTAATTTCTAGATATCTATCTATCTCTACTGAAAGAGTTTCCTGCTTAGTAAATGACCTTCTTTTGAAGACATACCTTAGGGTGTCTATTATGCAATGTTGCCTTTGAGTCTAATCTTCCTATAAGTGGCTAATGGTGTTGGGCACTGTGGTTACCATGGGGATAGTTGGGTATTTCTGAACAGCCCAAATACAGACAAATAGCTCATTTCACAATATGGCCTCCGTACAGCATTCTGGGCAATTGCTGGATCACATGGTATGATATCCTTTCTTGAAGCAAGGCTACTGTGCAGATTTCAGGTTATCTACCCGTGTGGACTATAAACCTATATGGACTGTGAAACTTTAGTGCTGATTCCAAGTCCACAATGATTCAGAAATGCTGGTGCTTTCTCTCCAACTCATATTGCTACAAACAGGAGACACATTTTGTGTCACCCAAAAAGCCACAGTGACAAATACTGTGTTTTGTTTCTCTTACTAAGCTGTTGGCACAGGTCTCTGAATATGGAAACATTTCAGTCCCTTTCTTGGTCATCTTCAGTAGTTTCCAGCAATCACTCAGTGCAGAATTATACTGCATACCTGCTGCTTTGGCTTCTTTTTTTGTGAAAGAGGAAGTTTATGCTGGGTATCTATTCAGCATCTTGGATCTCCCTATACAAATTTGAACTACAACCCCCATGTGTTGCAAGTGACACCCCATTGATCTCTGACTACAGGTTGGCCTTTGTTCCTTAAATGTTTTTGAAGTACTTTATTGATTGAGCATGAGAAGCAGTTGTCTGTTTCAATGTTGTTTGCTTCTCTTCCTCCTTTCATAGTGTTTGAAATGAGGTCATCTTTCTCCTGAACTTCTCTTTTCCTTTTGTATGCACCATGTCAAATGAGACCAACAGTAACCAAGTCATGAGCTTGCTTTGCTCAGTCTCTCATTTCCAGTTTATCGGAGGTGACAGTTTCTCCCAAGTGCATAGCATGAGTTGTCACTGTTCTAGTAGCAAATAGTTTACTCACTAAGTCAATAGCCTGTATTTTTGACTGTGTTATCTAGGTACCTTTGTCCCTGAACCCAATTTCTGTTAGTCACTCTGCCAGTGTGATAATGGACTGCTCCTAAATCCCAGTGGCCTATCTACAACAGAGTTTGTGGAGTTACCTGTTCCTAAGTTACCTGTTGTCCTCTTCTAGGTTTTAGTGACTTTCCAATCCTCATATCTTGAATGATAGAACAGCCACTGTTGGCAGAATTATAAAAATTAATTTTTAAAAAAACTATTTAAATACAGTTTGCTTTACCTTTGCTCGTTTTTCTTGGGACAAAGTATATAGCCAAGCTTGATGTCAATGAACAAACAGATTTAATTCCTTTTTAGGGATTAAAAGCATATAAATAGTTACAGACACCTCATCTACCCCATCTATGCTTCATTTCCATCAACTATAATCTAAAGTTCTGTAGTTACAAGACATGGGCAGAACTCAGCAAAATCCCTAGATATATTTCTTAAGAGTGATTGCATAAAAGTCATCATGTACTTTCTATGGGATTATTACATTATTCACTGAATTGTAATGTGTTTATTGTTCAGTTTGAAAATCTAAAAATGAGGGCCAGTGAAATTGCTCAACAGGTAAAAGTGCCTACCACCTCTCATGAGGATAAGTGTTTTAGAGCCAGGATCCACATGATGGGAGAAGAGAACCAACTTTTCCATGTTATTCTTTGGCCTGTGCCATACATATGCACATACAAAATAAATCAATTAATGTAAAAAAATAAAAATTAATAACCTAAATGCTATTTGAGAGAAACAAAAGGTATTGCATTGATTAGTATATCACAATGGGAAAGTAGACTCACTAAGGAAAAACATGAATGTTAAAATCAGAACCTAAACTTTTTCTAGCTGTAGGAACTATTATGCAAAAGCTAAGATGACGGCAATAGTTTTGTTTGTTACACTATTTTGTGTGCATTCATATGTAGGCCAGAGTAGGCCTTGTAGGTGTTGGTTCTCTCTTTCCACCATGTGAGTCTTAGGGATCAAACTCAGGTCTTTATGCTTGGTACCTTTACTAGCTGAACCACCTTGCCAGCTGAGCCTCCCACCAGCCAAAGGGTTTTTTGTTTTGTTTTGTTTTATTTGTTTTTTAATGGAAGGAAAATATGTGGAGTCTAGCAAGCATAATAAAAGAGACATCTTGGGAAATGAAGTAAATTTAAGCTAATAATGACAAACACACAAAAGTGGTCTATGTATAAGAATAGAACATTCATTACCTTGTTTCCACTAAAAAGGTATAATCAGCCAATATATAATGTAATTCAAAATAAACATAAATCATTATAAAAACTGTCAACCCTAAATCGGGGGATAGGAAACATCTCACATAGTTCTTGTTACTTGTCCCCAATACCATTTGGCAATAAAAGATAGTTACAGCCCTTTCCCATCTAGCCTGGAACAAACCTTCAGAAGCCCCAACACAAATTCCAAATCCTTTGTATTGTCATTATTCATTGACTTAATTAATTTGGCTTGAAATATGTAACATTTCTGATACAGCCATATCTTAATGAGACTTAACTAAACCATGTTTAGAAGTTAGCATTTGACAGAGCTAGAGATGTAGCCCAGTGATTAAGAACACTTAATAGACCAGTTCCCAGCACCCACATCATTGGCTTATAACTGCCTATAACTCCAGAGTGGGGGCTCTGTCTGCTCTCATTCCAGACCTGGTCTACCCACAAAATTCTGCTGAGAGAGCAAGGAAAAACAACCAGAAAGTGTTCTAGATATGGTTGCACTGAAGACTGTTAATGGTTGTGTAAGTAGTCTCCCCATTGTATTAAGAACAGAAGACAGGTTAGTGGGTTGAAGCAAGGGTAAGAAGTAAGAAGCAGCAATTACATATAACATAGTGAGTCTCTTGGGAAGTTTTACTGTGGAAAGAGAGAAGAGAAAGACAGCTGAGCGTAAGAGGCAGTTTTCCCTTTATACATTCGTTTAGGTGTGAAGTTTGTAGAGCATGCATGTCACACCAAGAAAATAAAGCTAGCTAAGAAGAGGGACTAAGCAGTAGTATTAGAGGCAAGGTATTGAATCCAGTAAAAAGAAAATTGTACCAAGATAACTTAAGTGCTTTTGTAATAAATGGGAAAATAAACCAGCCTCTAAGTATTAAAGCATTTTAATATAAAGACTTTTAATACATCATAAATTTATCCATAGGTTCAATGTAGTTCCAGTAAAAATTTTAGCTTTTAAACCAAAACCTGACAACGTAATTCTAAACTGTACATAGTCATGGAAATGGTCAGGAATGGCCACAGCACTATTGACAAGTAACAATAACATAGAAGGATTTCAACATCAGATACTGTGTCATTCTAAGGTTGCAGGCTGTGATTATGGGGCAGGACAGACAACACACTGATGGGCTGGAATAAAAACCCCCAAACAGACACATACTGGCAAGTTCACAAAAGTTCACTTTGGTACAGTTCACAAAAGAAAATGGTTTAGTTTAAAAAAAAAAAGACAAGACTAATTAAGCAAGAGAATTAAATTCATCTATAAGAGATCCCACTCAATAGAATCAGTTTCAGAAACATGATGTATTTGTAATAATATGAAGTATAAAATAATGCCGACATAATGACCCTGGAAAAAGACAAGAGTTCTTAAATACAAAAGGGACCTCCATACAATAAAAAATGTTATCAAATTAAGAACTTATTCCATCAATGGATGATATGAGACGAGTGAAAAGGCAAAACAGAGTAAAGAAAATTAAGTGTAACACATTTACTCAGCACCAACAAATAACTTGGTTAAATAAAAATGTCCCCATGCCTATAAGAAAAATGGCAATTTAAATGAAAATAAATGGGCTCACTCAACTGTATCTTTTATAAAATGAGAATGGCCATGGAAAAATAAAAACATCTAGATAAATCAAATAATTGTGTATAACTTGGTTTTACTCAGGACTATTTGGCTATACTTGGTGCTATAACACAAATACCACAGACTGGGAAATTTAAAAGAAAGAATTTTTCACATTTTTTTGGATGCAGGAAAGCTCCAGTTCAGGTCCCAGAAAGGCCAGTGTCAGATGAAGGTCCAGTCTGCCAGGCTTCCTTATAGGAGTGAGTGCAGTCCTCACTGGCAGAAGAATGTAAGAATGGAGGGGATGCGTTTCATTCCCTTCAGCCTTTACAAAGGTGACTAATCCTATCTATTCCTGAGAGTCTGCCCAGGATTTCATCAGCCCACCCTCATCTCCTCATACTGTTGCTTTGGGGAGTTGAGGTTCAGTAGGAGCTTTGGAAGAGATAAACATTCAAAGCATAATAAGGGTTTTGTTGTTGGTTCCTGTTTGTTTGTATCCCAAGCCTCTTTTGTCTTCTGTATATATCTGTATCTCTGTATATGTTACAGCTATTAATGAGCCAAGGGCCATTCAAATGTTGTTCACTGATCTTGTCACAGTGAGGAGAAAAGACGTAAACTGACTATTCTCCCCAAACTTATCCTAGCTTGAGAAAACTTTCCCCAAGGCTTTAGCAGAAACTCCAGAGATTGGTGTGAAAGAAGATGAGACAAGCAGATGAGGAAGAAGGTAGCCATGATTAACATCAGTTAACTGTGTTTGAGCTAAGGGATTGTGCTCAGTGTTTGAAGTGGATCACCTGGATTAATCCCCACAGCTTCACAGATTGGCTAATGCTGAGGTTAAATAATAGGAACTGTTCTACCATACCTCATTCTACTCTAAGCTGTCTCTCCCAAATGATTATATTTGGGAAGAGAAGAGGTTTCTCCTGTTTCCTAGCCACAAAACTAATCCCATAATTACCCCACATTGCTTTACCAAGTCGACCTCCTGACATTCCCTTAACTTTGTTTTTTACTTTTTTAAAAATTTTAATTAGAAACAAGCTTGTTTTACATGTCAATCCCTCTCCCTCCCCTCCTCCCCTGCTCCTCACCAATCCCTTATCCCATCCCCCTTTCTGCTCCCCAAGGAGAGTGAGGCCTTTCATGGGGATCTTCAAAGTCTGTCATGTCATTTGGAGCAGGACCTAGGCCCTCGCCCTATGTGTCTAGGCTGAGAGATTATCCCTCTATGTGGAGAGGGCTCCCAAAGTCCATTCATGTACTAGGGATAAATACCAATCCACTACTAGACATCCCCTTAACTTGGACACCTTCTTGGCATTGAGACCTAGAAAGATGCAAGGTAGAGAATGAGAAGTGGTCCAGGTACAATGTGAGAGGGAGGAGAGTCTGATGGGCATCATGAGAAGATGCCATGGTAACATCCTCTAATCCATGACAGTCACTATTTTGGTCAGGAGTTTGTAATCCCAGTGCTGGTAGATGTAACACTTACCTGGGGCTGGTGTACTTTATATGCTTAGGTGTGGTTTACCATTTAGTTTTTGTAGAAATATTAGGGAATAATTGAGGTTTCTGGGATTTTCATATGTTTTTTGTTTCTTCTCACTTTAACAGACCACATTTCTATCACTTGGAATATGTTACAGAAACGGATACCATATGCACCTCATAAATATTTTAATTTTAACAAAATGTAAAGTCACCCTCTCTCAGGGAATCCAATCTTACACTAAACCAAGAAAAAAATGTTTTCCTTGTGTTTTGCAGAGTTTGAGTAATGAGATGAGTACAGATGATGAGAATGAATACACAGAAGAAAAGGACAGCTACATCTGTGCAGTGTGCCTGGATGTGTACTTCAACCCTTACATGTGTTACCCTTGCCACCACATCTTCTGTGAGCCCTGCCTACGGACTCTGGCCAAAGACAACCCTGCAAGCACTCCCTGCCCACTCTGCCGGACCATCATTTCTAGAGTCTTTTTCCAGACAGGTAAATGTTCTCTTTGGCTGTCATCAGCACCTAATGTTTTCTCATTATCCTCTTGGTTTTAACCCCAGAGGTAGGTATCATATAAATTATTGTGAAGTTAGTGAAAACATACACAAAGTGTTGCTCTAGTTTATAAAACCGTACTTGGCCAACTAACAGAACTATGCCAGAACCACGGGTTAAAGTAGCTGACCCCTAACTCTGCACTCCTGCATCCTAGCCACCTGTCATTCTGTCTCTATAGACACCTTTAGGGTGAAGGAAATTCCATCTGAAGCAACACTGTTGCCTTCTTACTTTTTCTTATCTGCTGCTTGTTCTGTAGCCCCCATATCTGAGGACAGTTAGTAAGCCTTTTACCCAAACTCACAAATCCCTTAAGTAAGGAATGCCCAGTCTTTGACACTGTGGTATGATGTTGTTAATTACAAATGTGTTGGATCACACTGAGACCTATCCAGAGATGAATGCAGCGGTGGGCAATGGGTCTTATGCACCTGCTCCAATCATTCCTGATGCGGCCAAGCTCTTTTCTTTTCTTAAGCAAGTAGGAGTAACATACTGTTTACCTACTTGTGTGAAGATGGCATATAGCCATCTTAATGGAGTTTCTCCCATGTTGATGGAGGGATACAAACTAATGCACATGAACTTAGAGAACTAAGGGAAGTGGCAGCAGTCACTCCTGTGTACTATAGAGAGGAGGGGGCTTTCTGTCTCCATGTTTTGTCCACAGACCAACAGAGTCGAATAGAGATCAATGTATGTACTTTATTAATGGTAAAATAGAAGAGCTTAAACAGCAGTTTTATTCCCTGAAAGAAATCAGAGGACCCACCATCCATCTGGGTGAAGCCATGTGGTTGGAGACCCCAGCCCAGGCTGCTGTGCAAAGGCTTACAAAGCTCTCTAATCAGACAGTGAAGAGAAAGTAAAGCTGTCGTCCTCTCATCTGCCTAGTGCAAGGCGACTGCTGCACACAATCACTGAAACCTCATGACCAAGATGAGAGAAATAGAAGTTGCATGGAACTCAGACTGCATACTTCTAGAGGTGGAGATACATAAGCTGCGGGGTCCTACAGAGTAACTGCAGTTTGATGGGGTTTTAAATGCTCACACCATATGAGGAAAAATACAAGTAAATCTTTAAAGAAGGGATTTTCATTATCCATTAATAGAAAATACAAATTCTCAATGATAACTAAAGGAGTTTCTGGCACCTAGCCCTATGAGAAATTTTGTGTGACGTCTCTGGAACATATCAAGAGGAAACAATATCCTTAAAAGCATCCTCAAAGAAAATTGCAGCATCAAAATTTCTCTTTGTTGCTCATGGTATTATAAATAAAACCAGAGGAAGTATCAGTATAAATTAGATAAAGCCATATTGCTAATTCCTGAAACAATATGGTTCGGTTTTCTTGTTAAAATAATTTTAAGTAGTAAGCTCAGGCTCACTCATATTCCCCTGCCATTTTAAAGTGGCATCTAATGAATGTCTTTCCACACATTGTGTCTGTGCACATATACATGTTTAAGCTTTTATCATTGTCATCCAAACTGTCAGATAATATGAACATTTTCTAACTTGTTTCCTTGATTAACACAAAGTCCTTGAGCTTTTTTGTGATGACACCGTGTCCTACTTTGCCCATTTACCTTTATAGAATATTTACACATTTTATTTATAATTTTATTTATACATGTAGCATTTTGTTATGATGAACTTGCAGAAGTAAAGAGAGTAGTTAACACCTGCGCTTTAAGGTAGTACATTATGAATTGCATTAACAGTAGTGTATGTGGTCTTGTTTCTACAGTCTTGGCCATCAGGTTTCCATTTTAAATTCCTGACCATTGGAATGTTCTGTATATTTAGTGCCAATTGTTGTCACATGTGGAAAACAATCTTCTCCTTTTGTCCTTACACTTTATTTTTGGTTATGGTACTTTATGAATGTGCCAAATTTCTAGATTTTGTTTTTTGTTGTTTGGTTTGAGGTTTTTTGTTTGTTTTGTTTTGCTGTTGTTGTTGTTGTTGTTGTTGTTGTTTTTCTTTTTTGTAGTGTGGGGTGTTTAACTATTGTCTTTTTAGTTAAAACTTAGATATTAAAGGCCCTACTAACTACACAAGTTTATAAGCCTTCCCTTTACCTGTGTTTTAAAGTTACATTTTGTCCTCATTTTCCCATATTTCCTAAGGTGTTTTATTTACCTAAGGATAAAATACCATTTTGCAATCCTTAGGCATATTCCCAGACAATATTTAATAAGTTATTCTTTCTGAACTGTCTTCCTTTGAAAAACAGCAGTAACTCCTAAAACATCTCTCTTGGCAGCTGTTCTTTTCCATATATCTTACTGCCTTGTCATAAATATTACTTCACCTCTTGTTATTTTAGTATTCCTATTTTAATGACACATAGAGTAAGTTTAAACTAGTTTGAGAATGAGTGGCATTTTCGTGGAAATTTTTATAAGCTTTATAATTCCCTAGCTCTGCACATTTCATGGTAACTTTATGTCCATATATTCAGTGGTTGCTATTGTAACATTGATTTTTTTCTTCCTCAGTTTCTGCTATTTCTCTGGATGTTAGGAAAGTCACCTAGTCTTCAGTTCTGTTCCCATCATCTGACTGAGTGTTTGGAATTATTTAGTGAATAAATTAATCATATAAATTACCTATTGTCATCATTCTGATGGTGGGATTGTTCTTGCCAAAGGCTACAGTGAAAAAGCTATCCTTTATAGCAAGTGAAGATACTACATGATGGATAAGGAGTCCCTTGTGTCATATTTCTGTTAGGTTAGCTCAATGGGTAGAAATACAAAGATACACATTCCAGAGTTAGCCTGTGGAGTGCTCTTTAGTGAAATAATGTCCTTGTACTTGAACTATAACTTTCCCTAATTATATGTTCTTGCTTAAATTACTTAGTGTCATCTGATAGTGTTAGCTACTTAATGACGATAAAAGTTGAAAAGTTGAAGTGAGATAGGCTATATGAAAGAAATGACAGAGGCATCAAGATCTTCTTAGAAAAATAGGTATAAAGATAGACTGTTAAAAGTTGTAAGAAAAAAAATGCCACCTTTGTAATGGGTGCTGTTGGTTACTAATTAGTATCCATAAGCACCTTCTTTCTTCCTAACTGAGCATTGAGCCCTCTTAACAAAGGCCGCTGAATCCCGGTAGGAATCCCATCATCTGTGCCTTGGTAGTCTGTCCCACTGGACAGCAGTTGGATCACAAATGAGTGTGTGGTCTGTTCAATGAGATGGGAAGAAAATACATAGGAAGAACTGTTTTCTGTTTCTTTGGGCATAAACAAAAGTGTCTAACTGTTATTTGCTAGTAGACATCTTCTGAGAAAGTGGAAAATCAGCCTTAGTATGAAGACATTAATATGGATATCAGAGCTGAGAAAACTATATAAAATGGGATTGGAATAGCATTGTTGATCTACTAGTCAAACAAGTCTAAAGTCAGGTTTTAGATTTCCTATTATATAAAATAATAAATTTGCTCATTAACTAGGGTAATTTTTATTTAAATTAGAAATAATCTTACTTTACATATCAATCATCTCTCAGACTTGATACATAGGGGAGGTCCTAGGCCCAGCCCCAAATGATGTGAGACATGGGAGGATGGAAGGTAGAGGTAACTAGGTAACTAGGTAACTAGGGCAGTTTTAATAGATTTAATAGATTTCCTGCTTACTTCAACTAAAATTAACTTAACAGACCAGGCATGATAATTCACTCTTTTAATCCCAGAACTCAGGAGGTGAAGGAAGTGGAATTTTGGGAGTCTGAGGTTAGCCTGATCTACAGAACAAGTTCTAGGACAACAAAGGCTATATAGTAGGCCCTGTCTCAAAAAAAATAAAAATAAACAAAATAAAAAACCAGCAACTTAACTGATAAAAATCATACTAATTTTAAAAATAATCATAAGGAAACTAAAACTGATGGTTGATACACAAAAATTCACAGGTGCGATGGGTAGAAGACAGTATAAAAACTAGTCAATAATATTTTAAATTAAAGAAATAGTAAAATGGACATGTGAAGTCGTGATATATTGGTATCTTTAACCTCTATCAACATAACCATTTAACTAGAGAAAATTTGTTTTTTCAAATCACATTAACCTAAGTTCATAATGCAAATGGGGAAGGGTTTATGGTTCAGTGGGCTAATACTCTTGCTGCTCTTTCAGCAAGACCTTGGTTCAGTCACCAGCACCCACATTGTGGCTCACAACCATCTCTAACTCCAGTTCCAGGTGATCAGACACCCTCTTCTGACCTCCACAAGAATCAAGTGTGCAAGGCAAAATCCCCTGTCTTAGATGACTACATCCAGAAACACATACATACATACAAACATACATACACACACACACACACACACACACACACACACACACACACACAAATAAACAACCATAGAAGACAGTCAAGGAAAAAACAGCCAAGAAGGTCCTTCTTAGGGTAGAGTGAGCCTCAAAGAAAGATAAGGACACTCTGCCCCTGCACTAGAGCGTCAGAGGATCTGACCCTAGGGCAGGTTTTGCCTCCCAGAATTGAGAACAAACACTGGTGGAGGGGACCATAGCTAAGAGTGCAGGGTAAGAACTAGGTGAGAAAAGTGACCTCTCTCAACTGTGTATCCAACTCACTGAAGAATTAAAAAGATGGCAACCACTAAAACAAGACCCAAGAAAAAGAAAAACCTGCATATCCCTGGTTAATTGATTGGTTTTATACGAGTGCCAAAAATTAGCTTTAATTGTGATTGACCATATGCGTCTGGTACAACTGTTTACCTATCTGGAAAAGAATGAATTAGACTCCTGCCTCACAACATGTGAATATATGTTAATTCTAGAGCAAAACCAAAAATGTAGAGCCAGCTAAAAATAGAGTCTCAGAGGAAAGCGTGTCTTTATCTTTGTGAACTGTGATTTAACAGTGTTTTCTTAGATACAACACCTAGGGCACTGTCATTCAAAGGAAATAGATAAATTAGACTGCATCAAAATTAAAAACAGTCTTTAAAGTAGATACATCAAAAGGGGGAGGCGGATGAGGATCTTCTTGCTAGCATTCTGACTAATAGACTCAAGGTCCATGTTGTGAGAGACCCTGTAAATTGCACAGAACAGGGGAATGTCTCAGATATTGGAATGGAGTCACAGAGTCAGTACATCTACTATAAAATCACTCACTACTCCCCACCCATTTCCTATTCACAATACTCCCGGATCCTAGAGAAAGGTTACTACCCTTGTCCTAATATTTTTCTCTTCTCAGCCAACCTTCCCCTATTGACTACCTCCTCAACCTCCGGTTCCAGTACTCTGGACTACAGTGGAACTCAGAAGGGATAAGCAGATACAAAGAAATAGTATTAGCTAATTATCACCCTTGTGTGTGGAAATCTCACAACAAGCAGGGGAATAGCATTTACACTAAACCTGAGACTCTAAGCACTAATGGGAAACATGATATACCATCAGAGATGTTTTTGCCCTCACAGGGAGGCTACATGAATTTAGGCAGCAGGGTAGCCACATCCTGTAGCTTTTGGGACATTCCCAAATAATTCTGAATTATTCTGTTTCTGTCTGACCTTCTGATGTCCTACGTGACTCCATCCAGGACATACAGCTTATCACCAAAAATATCACACTTTTTCTATCCTCTTTTTAGTGTGACCATGTGTGATCTGTCTTGGTCATGTCCAAATTTGTAGGAAGGTCATTTCATAGTTTCTCTGAGTCGACACCACTAAGTCTCCTCTATTAATTATTATTTTAATGTGGTTCTGGGTTTACTTATATTCATGCCTCTATTATTCCGTTTTTTTTTCAATTCATCTCATATAGAATAATCTCTGCCTCTGAAACTCGTACTGATTGTATCAGGAAGGCTATTTGACTGTGTCAATTTGTCTTCTACAGCAGTCACTCCTAAGCTTCAATATATGGAAATGAATTTTTATTATGAAAAGAAATAACAAAATATTCACGGTATTTAAAGTATGGCTTCTTGGAGTTCTGTCATCTTTGTACCACCTTTATAAACTTTACTCTGGTCACATATCAGTAGTTATTTTTCTTACCAAAATAATTGTTAAGTGTTTATTTTAGCCTTATCCTTAGCAATATGTCTGTGACTTTATTGATTTGATGGTCTAGTTTATATCCTCTATTATACCTTCAACATAAGTGATAACTATAAATGTTCAATCTTATCTACTATCACTTCGAATATTAATGGCTTACAAACCAATATCTGTAAAACATTGGCTCATACATATGGAGATTCATCTCTGGAAATAAAAGCCCTGAAATGACTTAACAGAGTTCCTGGGAGTGAGCTAGGTAAAAAGAGCAGATCACCCACTGTAGTTTTAGGAGATGGCATCTCCAGTGTTGTTCAGGCTAACTCTGCCTGCTGGCTCAAGGAAACATCCAGCCTAAGGCTCCCACAGAGCTGCAGCTACTAATGTATACCACCACCTTCTTTATTTATTTTCCTTCCATTTTTTCATTGACCTTGGCTGTACCACTTGATATTTTTAACAATTGAAGTGTGTTGCTTTAACTATTTTTACACAATAATGTGGCCCAGTGTGGTGGGTCATACCTCTACGCATAATTTGGGAGGCTGAGATAGAAGGACCACTGGGAGCTTCAGGACAGGACAGGCTATATAGCAGTTGGGGATACAGAGTAAAACCTTGTCTCTCGATCACCTAAATTAACTAAATAACTTAAACAAATCAGGAACATGGAGTTGTAATAGTGGAAAGGGAGAATAAAGTTGTATTTCTTCTTACAATAAAAGAATTCTGGATTTTGTTAAGCCATGGTTATCTATTAATCACCTCTGAGGAACCACTAATGAATCCTTTCTATAGCTTTCAAAAACCTTGTCCTAAAAAGTAAAATGCTTAGCATTTTGTCTGCAGCATTCTAAGAGCCCCCAAAATGTTAGTGTTAAACTGGGTTCAATTAGGTAGATTTCCTTTTGACTTTTCTATCGTGTGCAAAATTGTCATTCCTGAATAAAGCTTAAATAATTTTTCAAAGTTCTAAAGCTACCAAAAGACTTGGTAATCCAGAATAAATATAATTGTCTGAGGTAAAATGTTTGGTTAAATGTTGTGACAATAAAAAGTAGTTTTCCATGCCAGGAGGTGGTGGTGCAGGCCTTAAATCCTAGCACTCAGGGAGGCAGAGGCAGAAGGATTTCTGAGGCCAGCCTGGTCTACAGAGTGAGATCTAGAACAGCCAGAGATATACAGAGAAACCTTGTCTTGAAAAACCAAAAAGGGAAAGGGGGAAGGGGCAGAGTTTTCCATTTTGTTCTTTATCCATTCTTCTGTTCAGGGGAATCGAGTTATTTCCTATCTCTGCCTATCATGAAGAGAGCAATAATGAACATGGGTGAGCAAGTATCTCTGTGATAACATGGGGTATATGCCCATGAGTGGTGTAGGTGGATCTCAAGGCAGATTGATTCCCAACTTCCCAAGGAACCACCACACTGATTTCTTTTGTGGCTATAGAAGTTTTCACTCCTACCAGCAATGGAGGAGTGTTCCTCTATTCCACGTCCTCTTCAGTATGAACTGTCAGTGGTGTTATTGATCTTAGCTATTCTGACAGGTGTAAGACAATCCACAATGCCAGAGAAGCTAATAAACAAGAAGGACCCTAAGAGAGGAATCTCAAAGTAGTTTTGATTTACATTTCCCTGATAGCTAAGGATGTTGAACATTTGTTTCTCAGCCATTTGCATTTCCTCTATTGAGATTTCTCTGTTTAGATCTGTATCCCCTTTTTAACTGGGTTATTTGTTTTCTTGATATTTAGTTTCTTGAGTTCTTTATATATTTTGGATATTAGTTCTCTATCAGATATATAGTTGGTGAAAGTATTTCCCATTGTAGGCTGCTGCTTTGTATGAATGACAGTGTCCTTTGGCACGCAGAAACTTCTCAGTTTCGTGAAGTTCAACTCATTAATTGTTGATTTTAGTGCCTGTGCTAACAGTGTTCTGTTCAGAAAGTGATTTCCTGTACCAATGAGTTCAAGCTTATTCCCATTGTCTCTTCTGTCAGGTTCTGTGTATCTGGTTTTATGTTGAGGTCTTTGATCCTTTTGGAGTTGAGTTTTGTGTAGGCTGATAAGTATTCTTTTGGGATTCTATTTGATTCTTCTACATGCAGACATCCAGTTTGACTGATCAGCACTATCAAAAGAGAAACATAAACACCATGCCAGCCACAAACACTTTACCTGCATTCCTTCACTACCTATAAGATATGATAGGGCAATGTTGACATAAACTTATGGGATTAACCAACCAATAACAGATTTGACTTAAGGCCCTTGGGATTGAATGTATCTCCAACACTGCTTGGGTGACTAGTAACCTGACACTAGAAAGGCCAGGACCTATAGAAAAACAAAATACCACTGGTCTAAAAATGAGGGGAAAATGTTGTGATAAAATATCTCCTGATAATATTCAGCTACACTCAAAAATTAGTGTCTTGTTCAGCCATCATCAGAGAAGCTTCCTCATGCAGCAGATGGGAAACAGAGATAGAGCCCCACAGCCAGACATTAAGCAGAGAGTGAGAGACCTTGGAACACTCAGCCCTACAAGGGATATGCCAGTAAAATCCCCCCCCCCCCCCCCCCCCCCAGGCTCAGGGAACCCTACAGAAGTGGAGGGGGAAAGAGTGGAGGAAACCAAGAAAACAAGGCCCTCTAAATAAACATGAGCAATGTTCACATGAACTCACAGAGACTGTAGCAGCTTGAAAGGGGCCTGCAGGGGTCTGTATCAGTTTTTAGTGTTTTTATGAGATTCCTGAGTTTGCCAAAGAGTGGATCTCTGACTCTTATGCCTTTTCTTGCACTTTTTTTTTCCTTCTGTTTGTCTTGTTCAACTTCAATGTGATAGTTTTTGTTTTGTCTTATTGTGCTTCATTTTGTTATATTTTAAGTGAATGAGTAGAAAACCTAAGCACTAAGGTAAAGGTTAACAACAAAACTCTCATTTATATCTTCTTGGAGAGGGAAAAACAGTTTTCTCCAATGGAGTGATACTAGGAATATTAACCACTTCAGGGCAGGCCTCATGTTCAGGAATAGTTGACCAACATATAATGGACTCCACAGTTTTTCTGTGTGTTTTTATTTGGTTACAGTTTGGAGGCTTTGTGGTTGTTTTGGTTGGTGTTTTGTTTTTTTGGTTTAGGGTGGTTTTGTTGTTGTACTGGGTTTTGGTTTTTTTGAGAAAATTTGTGGTAGGTGAAGAGAAGAATATTATCAAAATGTATAATATATATATATATATATAATGTATATCAAGATATATTAAAAATTAAGAAAGTAAAAGTCTTTTTTCTTTAACCTCTTAACTAAAGAGTTAAAATATCATCATAACTCTTTCTCTACTCTGGCACACCATTACATTTAATTATATTATAAAAACCAAATATTGTGCTACCAAATTATAAAGGGAAAAATGTAATCAACCAAACAAAATTTCAACAAAAGTTTATCTTGGTAATAACAAGAGCTCCTAAATATTAAAAATCCACTAAGCATAGGTTACTCTCGATGATGACTGAGTTATAAACTCTAACTCCATTTTGACAACATGACAAAGTGAGCATGGGTTTGTTTTTGTCCCTGTTTTGTGTCTCTTGAGGATAAATTATTTAGTTGCAGAATGGTACCTCCCCACAGTAGATTTAATTGTGAGTGAATGATTCACAAGGAAAGGTATGAAAATCAGATTCAGAGTTACTTGGCAAGCATGTGTAGGTTAAGATTCCTCAGAATTCAATGAGAGTCCTGGTTGGCTGTTTTCCCAGCGTGCAAATCCCTTAGGATTCCCAGTAAGTAGCAGATCTTCAATTACCACATAGTAAGAACTCCCCAGGCCTGAAGAACTAGCCCAGTGATTAAACTGCTCTATCTTACCTTCTGTATTTCTGTAATTGAAACTGGTAACTTTCAGTCGAATCTAGACTGTAACAACAGACCCAACTTTACCTTGTTCACACCATTTTGATGTGTCTTGAATGTATACAAAATGCATTTTAATAGGAGTGTTTCAAATGGAACTTTCTCATGCTTCTTGAAGAGGTGCAAATAATTATTGCCCTGGAGTCCTGAAAATAGCTTGGAAGCAGTTTGTGAATTTTCATTGCTTTGCAACAAAGTATGTCCTAATGTAAAACATGTCAACCCACCTCCATTCCTGTGTAAAGAAGGGAGAGAGCGCAGATGTGCTTGACATAGTTTCTTAACTCAACCTCACTCTTTCCATTGCTAAGCAATGCAAGGAAACTATTTGGATTATATACCCTAGAAAGTGGCAAACAACATTCCAAGAACACTTCATAAAGCAGTGGTTCTCAACCTTCCTAATGCTGCCACCCTTTAATACAGTTCCTCATGTTGGAGTGGCCATCAACCATAAAATATTTAGTTGCTACTTCATAACTGTACTTTTGATACTGTTAAAAAATTGTGATGTAAATATCTGGTGCGCGGCCTCCAAAGGGGTGGCAACCCACAGGTTGAGAACCACTGCTTACAGCATCAGTAAATTTAAATCAAATGGAGTAACAAGCAATTCGCAGCAGCTGCAGAGAATTGATTTTTTTAGATGTGTGCTTCTTACACCAGCGACCACTCACTGGGAATCCAAATCCATCTTTTGTTTACTCCTTGCAAATACATAGTAATGTATAGTATATACACATACAAACATAGTAATCTGTAGTCCATACATTAGTCTCCTAGAACCAAATAATGTCTGTGAATAATATATAATATACACAGAAGCTAATGGACCCTGTAGGGAATTGTACCTCCACTGAAAGAATCTCAAACTCTGAGAGAAGTAGCCTATTACTGTCACAACTTTTACATGCATCTCTTTCTCTTGGATATTCTTTGTATTCCTGGGAAAAAAATTAAAAATCATGTGTCAAACAATATAGGACTAAGATATTAATTGTGAGGGGAAGGGTTTTGTAATAATGAGAAAAGTTAGAAATGGGTTAGCAAGGATTTAATGATCTGAATGAGATACCTGGCCACATATCTTTCAGCATTTTAAGTTAGAGTCTAATACTACTGGACCTGTCTAATAGACTCTGCCTTGTATTTATAATCTTCCATGCCACCACCCTGGATTAACCCTGTGAAGAACCCTTAGCTCACAGCATTAAGATTGTCTTTTTACCTGATACAGTAGAATACAGGCTCCATGACAGTTGCATAGATTTCACTTCTACAGTTAGCAGGATGCTAGAAAATGTGCTTAACAAACATTTGCTTAACAACAGCGAAGTGTTTAAATATAAAATTACCAAATAAAGTCAAAAGCTGAAATAAAACTGAAAAGCTGGCTGTATGGCACAGGCATTTAATCCCAGCACTCAGCAAGTAGCAGACCTTTGTGAGTTTGAGGCCAACCTGGCCTACACAGAGAGTTCCAGGCCAGACAGGTCTATATAGTAAGACCCTGTTTCCAAAACAAACAAACAAACAAACAAACAAACAAAAACAGACACCATATTGACATAATCTATACTCCAAAATTACTCTATTACATTTGTAGTTGTTCCTTCCTTATTGTTAATGAAACCCAATAGTAATGGCCCTGTAATGATGTAAATTATGGTTATATATAACCCTCAAATATATCCAGGAAATGATAATTCCCTTATTTTACCTGTCAAATTTATTATTCAAGTGTGTGGGTGTGTGTATGTGTATGTGTGCCTGTGTTCGTGGGTAAGCTATTGATTAATTTTTGCATGGCTTCAGTTGCTGTCGATTTTGTTTTTGAGACAGGGTCTTTCCTTGAACCTGGAGTTCACTGATTGGCCAGCCAGGCAGGCCAGCAAGCTCCAGGGATCCACCTGGCACCTGTGTGTACCTCTCTAGTACTGGGCTTATACTCATGTGCTCCTGCATCCAGCCTCCGTGGATGCTGGGGATGGAGCTCAAGAACTAATGCCTACATGGCAAGTACTTTACCGAGCCTCCTCTCCATCTCCTAGTAATTACTTTGTCTTTTACAGAAGCATCACATTAAGATGCAACCATTTCACTGCTATTGGCAGCAAGTTTAATTATGACCAAGGCAATTTACACAAGAATTTGTTTGGAGCTTACGATCATCATGGCAGGGAGCAAGGCAGCAGCCTGGCACTGGAGCAAAAGCTAAGAGCTTAAATCTTGATCCACAATCATGAAGCAAGAGAGCTAACTGAGAATGGTGTGGGCTTTTGAAACCTCATAGTCAACCCCAGTGGCAAACCTCCTCCAACAAGACCACACCTCCTAATCTTTCCCAAACAATTCCACCCACTTGGGACTAAGTACTCAAATATATGAGCTTATGGGAGTCATTCTCATCCACACCACACATAGAAGGTATGTTACCAGATGAGCTATCTCCCCAGCCCTGAGTAATTACTTTTTTTTAAATGAAATCATCACATAAAGATGCTACAGTTTCCACTATTATTATCACCACATTTAACTAAGTATATCATCAGAAAGACTTACAGATTTTAATATTTTCTAGCACATTCAATAGTACTGAGTATTGATTGTATCTAACAAGTTCTAGTATACTTTGTAATGAGAAGCCCTTACTCTGAGCTGTCCAGATGGTTCATCTGGTAAAGGCACTTATCACCAAGCTGGATGACTGAGTTCAGTCTCCAGGACCCACATAGCAGAAGAGAACCTACTCCTAACCCTCACACCCAAGCTAGGGCAGGCTGCAACCCTGCTGTGAGATATTTGTTTGCATTGACACTCTGAGGTTGTTAATGAATTTTACCTTGAATTAGAGGTCATGTGTCAGCTACTGGCTGACTGGAAATAGCCATAGAGGTTTGGAGGTTGGAGGACCCAGATGTGGGGGCACAGGAAGATATATGAAGGGGCTTAGAGAAGTCCTCTGCCCTCTCAATCTGGTAAGCGTGGAGAGTTAGGGCCAGCTGATCTTTCCTCTGCGGCTCTTTGGATCTATGAGGTTTTAATCCCAGTATCTGAATCTCAAGTTTTCATTGATATTAGAATAACTTAGATAAATCCACCACAGCCCTCTGAAACACATGCAGTAAATAAATAAAATGTAATTCTGTTAAAAACAAAAGAAGCATTTGCTCTCCAATAGGTAGTAGCAGCTGAAGGGGATACAGATGGTATGTCACCTCTCTCCTGCCTCCCACTTGTTCTTGGTGTTTCTTGCAGGTTATTTTAAGAATTGTAATGTTGGATGTTCTGTTTGTTGCTGATGCCTGAATTTTCAAGCCTAAATGCCACTGAGATGGAACAATACGTATATCTATAGGAGCATATCTTCCCTGGGTAAGGAAGGGTACTACTCAGGTTTATAGAAGATAAGGCTTAGCACATCTAAATAGTATCACAACCAAAAAGGCTTTAAGGTCATTTTTCCCAGTGCCTAATCGCCTCTACCTATGAATCAGAAACATTCAAGGGGCTTGTTAAAGAAAACAGACTCATAGCCCACATAAGCATCAGTGCTGCCCCACACAGTCCAGATGAATATGCCTTTTTAGCAGTGTCTCAGTGATTTTGACACCTACCCAGGCATTTTGAAAGCATGGTTCTAATACAATGCTCTTTAGACAGAATTAGATTCAAGTAATCTCTATCCCTAAATATATCATCAAAGTACCAGTCACATAGTAGGTCACAGACCAAATTGTTTTGCTAGAGATTAGGTGGGAAGTGGATATTAAAAGCAGCTCAGTGGCTGATGGAGAGCCCTACAGTTAAAAAGCATTAAGCCCAGCTCTTATTTGACCCAGCAACAATTGCAGTAATGGTTTCCTGATCTCCTCTTGTCCACATGTCTTTCTGATCAAGTGTAGCAAATAAAATCATCCCAAAGTATCAGTTTCACAAGAGCATGCTGCAGGCATGCGGGAGCATGTACAGGGACAGTTGCCATGTATCTTGCAAATTAAAACAATTGCTCTAATCATACTTTCTTCATTTGTTTAGCCTCAGTATGTTACCTGAGTATTCCACTACACTGATTTTTGGAAAGCACACTGTCTATTGAGTTCCCTAAAGCCCAGGTGAAGAAGAATATAGGCACCATTATTGATGTCACTTTTCACATCTTCTCCCAGAAAAAGCTTCTGGCGGGCTTTTACATTTCTTAAATTCGTTTTTTTACCAAAGTTCAATTATATTTCCAAATAAGTTTTAAAACAGGAGAGAGTGTGTGATAGTGCCTCTGCTTACTGAGTGACCATTTTAGAATTTGGTTACAATATTCCCAGGAGGAAGAGGGGGGAATAATAAGAATTCTTGTATTACAGCCGGTTTTGCTTTGTTTATATAGTCTCTAACATGAAATCTTCATTCCCTTATCACCTTGGTCTATTTATGAAGGCATTTAGAATGTTGTGTGATTTTTCCCTAATGGCCAACACAATATGACTTACCAGATACTTGATTTGTTGGAAAATTATGCAAATTAAAATCATTAGCCCTGGAAGGTGATGTTCCAGGTCATTCCATGGCCTCTGTTCTCCTTTCCAGGAGTGGGAATAGCACAGGGGTGTGAGATGGTGATGATTCCTCTTAGCCAGGAGAGCATTGTTATGACTAAAGAGGCTGTCGTTGGTAGTGGACAGAGTGGACTTCAGTAAAAGTATCTGTGCATTTCTGCAGAAAACAGCATAAGGATATCCACCCCAAAAGCATTGATGTGTTTAAACACACAAGGACAAAAGAGTGCAGAAGCCTTAACAAGCCCAACTTACATATGCATACAGACTACAATCCCCTTTTCTAACTGGTGTGCTTGAATTATTGGCCAACAGGTATAGATTCAGGAATGGAGCTGGAGTTGCAACCTTCATGCATAGCTTCACTTATCTAATCTATTTTTTTACACTGTTCCTTTAGTGGCTAATGTAAACTTGTGAAATAGTTTTTCTTTTGACTTTCTTGAGAATCAACCTAAGGCAGTGATAAGTAAAAATAGAGACAATAGGTAAAAATATGCAATTGGAGTAGGCTGTGCCTCAGAGGTAGAGGTAGTAAAGAAACCAAAGAGGGGCCAGGTGCTGCATGGACTCATTTGGGGTTGAAAGTAAGAGCAGGTGGTTGATGAAGAAGCCGGTTGTTTCTCTCAATTGCTAGCAGCCCTGCCCTGACCTCTCCAAGGAGAGCTTCTGCATGGAGAAGTCAGGCTTTGGCAATGCCTGCCTGCCCTTGTGTGGCCCTGTGACTCTCAGACTGTCTGCTGTTTGAAGGGAAGACCATGTGTAACCTTTGGTTGGCCTGTGGGTACTTCAAATAAATATTCCCTTTTTAACTCATTAGCAAAGCTTCTGAAATCTTGAGGATGCACTTTGACATTTTAAAGGTTGCTCTGATCTGCAGCAGTACACGCTGTAAATGTGCAGTACATCCTTACAAAGAGTTAAACACATTATGAAGTCGAACGATCTGAAACAGGTTTTCTTTTCACTCTCACCCCTAAGCCCTTGTCACCCTCTGGCTATACGATTACTGACTTGGTACTGGGTTATTTCCCGAAACCTGTTTACTTCTGTCCTTGAGTCTGCTGTCCTCTTGACAACACACTGTGCTTGGCGTGGGCTCCTGTTGCAAATGCTTCTCAGTAAACACACATTCTGTCTGTAAGCATAGTTTCAAAGCCACATCAAACAGAAATCTGGTGACATACTGGAGATTTTAAAATACATTTTTATATTTACAGACTCAAAAAGTTCTGAATTTATTATCAAAATCTATGATAATTTATCACACTCTTGACTTTTATTCAAATTAATGCTTAAAATGATGTTTTTCTTTCCCTTTACTCTAGAACTGAACAATGCCACAAAGACCTTCTTTACCAAGGAATATTTGAAAATAAAACAAAGCTTTCAGAAATCCAGCTCTGCCAAGTGGCCCTTGCCAAGCTGCAAAAAAGGATTCCATCTTTTTGGAGGTAAGGAAACAAATCCAACGACAAAAGCAGTTGATCGACTCTGTTCACACAGGGTCTCACAGCACTTCCTAATTAGAGATGTTGCTTGAGCCCCCTGTCTGCACTGGTCACTTTCAAGCACTTTGATGATAATCTCTTTGCTGAAAGCTACAAGTACAAATGAAAAAAAGGAATATTTTATAGGAAAAGTAAATTGGAGAGACAACATGATTGAATTGACTTTGCCTGGGGATAGCATAGAGGAAGGTGATCAATGAGGCAGATAGATAACAAGGCTCTAGATATTTCAGGGATGTATGAGGAGGAATTTTATATGTTTTTACCATACAGGAATGACAAATGTTTGAAGTGAAAATATGTTTAACTTGATTTGAATACTATATAACATGGTATCCATTAATATGTATAATTTTTATGTTTTACCTATCTGTTAAAATACATTTGAGAACAAATGGACTTTTCAACAAGTAACTAATTTGACAAAAGCTGTGTTTAGTAAAAGTATAGCATACTAGAAGAAGATTAATTATTAAGATCACTTATTAACATACACTATATTTATCTAGTTTTCATATCTTTCGATTGCACCTTTAGGAAAAATAAAAAGGGACACAGCTGTATGCATAGAGTTTCACAGAAAGGCACTGTACTCTGGGAATACCAGTTTCTGGGTTCAGGTCTAAATAACATGACTTCAGGAATGCCAAGTAAACCACTTTTTGCTTCTTTTTGGATCTGTAAAGTTAGAATAGTTTGATCTATTGTACCTAATTGATAGGGATATGGTAAAGATTAAATAAGCTAGTGTGACAGAAAGCACAGTATAAATTTATAGTTAATGGGACTAAATGCAAAGCAATCTCTGAACTCTACATCAGTTTTGAGATGTGTTACAGTGTGGCCATGAAATATAATTTCGTATTTTATAGAGCTGTTATTTGTTGAAACATGAACTACCATTGAGTTTTGTTATTTAGTATGTTTGTTTGAGTGTGGAGGGTATGCATGTGTGTGCACCTGTGCATGCAAATGCACTCACCCATGCTTATATGCAGGTGGAAGTCGATGTCAAGTGTCTACCTCTATCTCTCTCTAGCTTTTTGTCAGCCAGGGTCTCTCAGTGAGCCTTGAACTCACTGTTTTGGGTGAGTTCTGTCTTGCCAGTGAACCCCTGGGATCTATCTAACCCCTTCCTACAACACTGAAGCTAAAAATGCATACTACTGGACCTGGCTTTTAGTTCCTCATAATTTCACAGCAGTTACTTTACCCCCAGCCCTGTATTTACCACTTACAGTGTCATCAGGGAAAGTCCAGATACGGGAGCCATGTTCTTTAGGGACCAGGAAGAGCTACATAATCTCAACCACATCAGTCTGGCATTGACAGACCAAAGCAGATGCATGCAGAGTGTGTATGAAAAAGGCAAAAAAAAAAAAAATGTGCACAAATTCACTTACATTTGAAGCGAGGATTTTTTTATTTTTTTATTAGTTCAAATTAGAAGCATGCTTGCTTCACATGTCAATCCCTTCTCCCTCTACCTCCCCTTCCCCCAACCTCCCACCAGCCCCCCCCACGTCATCCCCCCTCTGCTCCCCAGGGAGGGTAAGGCCCTCCATGGAGGTTTATCAAAGTCTGTCATATATCATCCTAGGCAGGTCTAGGCCCTCCCCCATGTGTCCAGGCTGAGAGAGCACCCTTCCATGTGGGATGGGCTCTCAAAGTCCTGAAGCAAGGATTTTTAAGCACCAACTATATACTGTGCTTTGAGTAAAGAAAGTAGCTTTAGGGCATACATAAGTATATACTTCTGTATGATGTGATTATTAACTAAAAGTTCATTATCTGGGGACTCAGTATAAGTAGGTTTTAAGCCCCAAACTAAGAGATAATAAAATCCAAGAAGAACCATCATTAAAGTATTTTATACCCCAAAAGATAAAAATTCATAATTTAGTTTATGACCTTCAAAGCATCCTCTTATATTCTTTCTACCTGCCCAACGCATTTTCTTTTATCTTTGAAACAGAATATTTTTTGGTAGATCATGATGGCCTTGAACTTGGGGTCCTTCTGCCTCAGCCTCCTGAGGCCTGGGATTACAGAGACCTGCCTCCACATCTACTCTTACACCAGAGTTAAAGTCCCTCTCCTAGCTGTTACCCTGCTCTGTACTTTCCTGCTTGCCTTCTTCCATTCCTAGGTCATCATTAAAGCAGATGCTTATCTTTTTGCCCTATTTTTGCTCTCATGGGATGTCCATGAAACTTAATTTCTAAGACTTTTTTGTGGAGGAAGTTCAAAGTAGCTTTATTACATCACCCAACTTAAGAAATGTGTCACTGCCACCAGATCAGCTGAGCTGTGGAAGAGCTGAGCTGCCCATAGTCAGCCAAGTACAGAAGCAAACCAAGAGGAAAGAACAAAACTATATCTCTTCAGGAGCATAAACAAGACTCTAAAATGGTAGAGGATACCCACTCTTCTTTCATCTGTAGAACAGTGCTGAATCCAGGACCAGGTGAAGAGAGCCAAAGTGGGGTTCTGCTCACTGTGGGCTCTAGCAGTTGTATGGATCTTGGGGTCAAACAGACTAGGGAGTAAGACATGGTAGAGGGGAGTATCTTCAAGGTATCCCCTTTAGTCCTCCAAAAGGAAACTTCTGCAGAAGTGCTTCAAGTCTCTTGCCCAAGGCATCAAACTAAAAAGAAAAAAGCCACACCCATTAGGATCTAAATGCACAGGCAGCTGGGTCCTGAGACTGCCTGCCACTCCCTATTCCTGCAGAGAACATAATGCATTTGCTGGCACCAAGCTTGATGTGCAAAGGTAGTTTTCTGCAGTGAACCCAGCAGGCGAATTCTCTGTAACTGCTTCAGGTCAGACTTGAAAATCCCTGCATAGGATTTTAACATGAACTGCTCTTATCAGCCACAGAGTATCACTGAAGTACCTTTCATGCTTCTCCTCTCTTGACCTCCTGCTTTCCTGGAATGGGGGTGGGGTGGAGAGCAGGGCTTTCACCTTTTGAATCCTAGGGACCAAACTCAGGTCATCAGGCTTGGCTGTGGGTGCCTTTACCTGATGAGCCATCTCAATGGCCCATATTTATCATTTTTTAGCCTGAATACATTTGTGTACAATAGCAGGGCTATTTATGTTTGTTTTTACAGATTTGCATTGATAACAAATATAGTTATGTATGTTCTAGAGTTGCTTTGTCACTCAATATTTGGTTTCTGAAATCCATCCATTTCAGTAAAAAGAGTTTTGTTCCTCACCTCTGGCCAGTTCTGGAAATATACCATCCATACTCTAGTGAAGAACAGTGGAGTACCTATCTGGTGTTTTGTATTTACAAGCAGCTCTGCTATAAAAACCTCCATTCTCCTGTGTATTACCATCCCAAAATTATCTCTTTAGACCTCAAAACATTTTCTTAAACAACTTAAGCTTTTATGTCTCTCAACCTTATACACTTTATGCCTCTTTTGTGAGTTTCTTTTTTGAATTTGATAACAAGAAAAACTGTAACTATAACTATCTGATCTTTATCTCCATCAGAGACCCAAGAAGGATATAATATTACCTGATTGAACAGGAAGTGCAGAGCAAGCAACTTCCAAAACTAAGAAATGACAGAGATGTCTGGCTTCATGAACGGTCACTCTAAGGTTCCTTTTCAGCCTACATGCCTAGAATGTCTTGACAGACTTTTCTCTGAAAAAGCAGGAATTTCAAAGGACTGTCTTACCTTGTCTTGGCAAAATTCAGCAATTGCCTTCTTTTGTGCCCTACTTATCTAATTTGGACAACATACTTTCAGCAGTTGAGGCAAAGGCAGTTTTTTTACCCAGTGGCTAACTTTGCCATAATGAAAGCAAAATCTATAAGGAGGTTCATGGATGCCCATTATCCTGTTTTTGAAGTAAACTGGTGCTGCTAGGAACAGATGTGTCTCATTGTCATGAAAGCCTTATGTTATTAGAACATTTCAAATACCATATTCTGTAAGTCTTTGAAGTATTTGGAGACCATTTATCTATTTAAAATATGTCTCTGTTTCACCTTGAAAACATACTTATTATGACTATAAGTGTGATTATTATAGATGACTAACTACTAACCTGTATTTATCCTAAATAATTTTCAAGGACTAGAACTTTGCATTATATTTTTAAATGAGCTGCATAGACACAATAACTTAAACAGAAATAGAAACATGTATACCCTATAACAAAAATAACCTTAAATATGTATCAAATAAAAACATCCATATCAATGTAAAATATGTGAGATTAGTGGTTGTTCAAAAGTAGACTCAAGAATCTACCCTGTTATCCTATCATTCTATATCTCCCCTTTACCCTTCAGAAAGAGGTCCCTGAATCTAATCTCCTTTTTCAGGTTTTTTTTTTCCTTGACTGTGACCAATAACAGTTCTTGTTAGCATCTGGAAGAGCCCAGGCCTGTGACAAATGACAGCTGTTGGCAGATGCAGCCTTCTTGTTACTTGTGTTTGCATTATATGATCTCTACCAGTTTGAGATCTGTTAAAGTATACTTTCATCTTTTGGATGCCTTTTTACACATATTTTGTTTATCTTTCTAATCAGGCTTCTATCACCCTTGGGTTTCCAGGATTTCTTAGGCTTTTTATTTTATGTTTTAATTGTTATAAATTTTAATATTCCTCATTGGATATAAACACTACAAATTTATTACCCCATTTTATCATCTATATAAAAAAGTTGTATGTAGTATCCTTCATTGTAAAAATTCTAGCTTTGATGTAATTAAATCCATTCTGTTTGATCATTTATGCTGTAGATTTTAATTTAAAAAATTCTTTCTCGTACCCAGATCACACAAAAAAAAATCACTGAAGTTTTTTCTTTATTTAAATTTTGCTTTTTAGCTTTCTTGTTTAGGCTTTATCTCAGAGCTACCTCTTATATTGTATTTGTAAAGGGGTCACATCTTTTCAAGTGATAACCCACTTTCCCCCAATATTTATATTATAATATCAATGGGCTTTAAGATTATTTCTGAACTGTTGTTTTGGAGAACCATAGATGAATATGAAATAATTACTTCCTGCCTAACAACTTGACTAATTTTCTAATTAAGTCATTGGGAGCTTTCAATAAGACAATTTCATTATTATCTTTAATAATGATAGAACATCTTGAAATCTAATGCACGTACTTTCTGCTTTCTTGCTAGACTTTATGGGCTGGAATTTCCATCTCATTTAAAAAAAAAAAACAAAGAAACCCAAACAAACAAAAGATAAGATAGCACCTCCCAGATTTTTAAAGAACAGTTTAAATCTTCATCATGGAGTACTAAGTGTTTAATTTGGAGCACTCACTCTTTGCTAGTCATGCTCTCATCTTTCCTGCTTTGCTAATAACTTTGCTGAAAGTTTTAATTCTGGAACTGTTTTGTGAAACACACACATAGCTCTCCTTCCAGTCTTGAAGTGCACTATGCCCCATTAGTGGATAGACTGAGATCAATTTTCTTAGGTTAAATTCCTGCTCTGCTCTAGGGATGAATTTTGCTTAATCATTTTGCATACTGCTTGATTTGGTTAATATTTCAAAACTACACTTGTACTTACAAGGTTGTATCTTTTTATCTTTTCATTAGGGAATGTGTTCATTTTTTGCTATTTTCAAATCTGTTTTGATGCAGTTGTTCATAATATTTTAATATATCTTACTATATCTGGTAGCTATAGATAATGCTGTCTTTTTGTTCATATTTACAAATGCCCTGCTGTATTGTGTTTCTCCCAGTCTTGCCAGATTTGTCAGTTGTGTTATTCCTTTTATCAATTCTTACTGAGTTACTATGTCCTTACTTTGTCTCTTGTTATCTCCTGCTTAACTATTTTTTATTCCCTCTGGACTCACTCTTTTTGTTCTCTACTAAGATGATTCATACCTTGTTAACGTTTAACCTTTTTGCTGTATTACTTAAGGACATGAATTTTGCTCTCCTGTAAGATTTTTACCCTTGATTCCTAATTACTTTCACCTGAAATCACATGTAATTTTATGTTAATTGAACCTTCTTAATTAAAATATTTGTACAAAACAGGTTCATAGACACAATGAATATTATCTCTTCCTTCCATCACAGAACTCAGCAGCTTGAGTCACCTGTGCTGTGTTAGTAGGTCCCCTAAGAAGTTATGTTCCTGCTTAGTTTCTGACTTTGGTGAGAGAAAGGGAGGGTGGGGGAGAGGGAGACAGAGACGGAGAGGAAGAGAAAGTCAGAAGAGGGCACTTGTGGGAAAAAAATAAACATATGATATTATTATAAATTTCCTAGCCATAGCAGCTTACAACTGTTTTTTAATTCATGCAGCCATAAAATTGGCTCATGTTTTCCATCATAGACACATTCCATTGTGGCTTATGAAATAGTATACTCTGAGCAAGGAAATGTCTTTTTAATCACTTTCTTCTCACAGACAACATATACTTCGTGTGTGTGTGTGTGTGTGTGTGTGTGTGTGTGTGTGTGTGTGTGTGTGTGTGTGTGTTGATGGTATTTTCAGAAAAGAAATGGAAGTAGTCCAGTAAAATGTAAAATGAAAGTTTGCTTTATCAAGTCTAGCTGCACTGATAGGCTGACACACAGATTTCCTCCTGAGGTACCTTCCATTTCCAGGCAATACCCCCTGGTTTATTAGTGTCCATCTGACATGGTTTTCAGTCAAATTGTTAATTCCCAAAAATGATTAATATATGTATGTGACAGAGAGAGATAATCAAAATGATGAATATTTCATATTCATATTTGTGCAAACAAAAGACATCTGAGAAATTGTACTAAAATCTTCTGACAATAAAAATACAAAGAAGCTCCAGGTTGAATTCTTTTCCTAACCATTCTTGTGACAGAATCAAAAACAAGTTAGAATTTAAAATCGTATGCCCTGATTTTGTTGGTCGAAATAATCATGCGCCTGAAATACAGATGTCTGAGATGTACTTATGACAGACCCATCCATTTCTCAACAAAGCCAGGGGAACTGTGTTATTTGTTGATTAGCTGTTCTGAAAGTGTTAGATTGGAGCTATAAGTTCAAACATGTTCCATCCAAAGCAAAGAATACCCTCATGGAAAAGAATGTCTTTCTGTAATAGAAAACAAAAACACATATGCTCAATCAAAAAGCATGAGTTTAAACATAGCCTAGAAATCACCTTCTCAGAAAGTTAGAGGGAAGCCAGACATTTTAAATGCACTGTAGACTTAGTACCATTGCCTTTTAGCTGAAAGACACATTTGCCTTTACAGCCCCTAAATAGCAACAGCTTTATTCCTGGGAACTTTGTCGGGGGGAGTCCTATGAATTCTCAAGGGTATTTTCTTTTCTTTTTTTACTTTAGCAGAGTTGGGTTCTGTTTTCACCACAGTCACTTAAAGCTTGACATTTTTCTTCAGAAGCCAATCCTATAGCAAGGCCTGCATCAGCATACACTACTTTAAAAGCAAGTTGTTAGATGAACTCCCATTCACATGTCAAGTTCTGATGGGCTAGAGAGGATGGATGAAGTAGCTTCACAGTCGATGCATGTACAGCCTCGGCAGTCACCCTGGGAGACAGACATCTAGACTCTGCTTGTCACATGAGTGACAGGGAGGTCAGCACCTTTCAGAGGAAGCTGCTCCACTTTAACAGTTCTACAGACGAAACTCTGAATTGAATTGAAATCTTCTTCCCATTCTTTGGCTCAAGTCTGTCTTAGTGTAATGCTCTCCTATGTAACTGTTCTTCTATATACAGACTCATACAATAGCCTAGGGGTCTTTAGTCCCACAGAAAACACCATGTTCCTTCAGCTCTTCCCCAATGATTTCAAGAGCCTGGTTACCAATTTCAAAGATGCAAGACAGGCAAAAAAAAAAAAAAAAAAAAAAAAACGATACCAATGTGAGGCTGATAAACTAACTGCCCATATGGTGCCTGGAAATGGAGAGTGATTAGCATGATGTATACCTGATAAGATGTGTAAATTTCTAGCTCTAGTTTATCCAGGTTTACTTCTGTTTCTTTTCAGAGTTCTTGCTAATTCTGGTATTAGGCCATTGGATGCATGATCTGTGTATAAGGCTAAATTGTTCAACTAGGCAGTGAACTCAATATTAAAAAACTGTGTGCTTCTCTCTTGAGTTTATGAGAGACAATCATTTTAATATAAATTGTACGTGTCATCCAAATATCTCTTCGTAACTATCTTAAAAATGCCCAACAGGATTTCAGTCTCTTGAACCTTGTCTCCTTGTTTTCCCTCTTCCCTTTCTCTTTATTGTCCTCACCCCATACACTCACTGGCAGGGAATACACAGAACAGACACTCACAGAGTCTACCCTTCCACCATTTTACATTCATAGAATTTACTTGGTTACCTATCAAGTTATATATTGATAGGAAATGGCTGCCTGTGTGTGTGTGTGTGTGTGTGTGTGTGTGTGTGTGTGTGTGTGTGTACAGACACATTCAAAAATCTCCCCTTTGACCATAGGACCTCTGAAAATAGCACAGAAAACAAATTCTGGTAGAAAAAGTTGGTATTGACCTTGGACCACAGTTCATACATGTAATGCTATGTACTAATATCAGTGCCTTCCCTAAGTTCCATGTAGAATAGAGAGCACATGAAATGCTCAAATGTATGTGATACCTATAAGTAGATTATTGAAACTTTGATGAAGGAAAGCTAGAAAGAACATGAAGGAGTTTATCATGCCAACCCCAGGTAGGAGCAGGGCAGAAGCTGGACTTTCTGCTCCTGACATCAACAGCAGCAGGAACTGTTAAACCTGAGGATCATGAGGAGAGAGACCAAATCCATGGCCATCCAATTAAAGCAAGGTGCATATTAGAGTGCAGCCAGGACTGGCCAGTCAGCACCCTAAGTCAGGATTGGAGAGAGCAGCCCCTAATAGCCTCTTGAGGTCCCTTTTAGAGGAGAGATAAAGTGTCACAGGGGCATGTGAGTTGGCTGTGAGACACTGTTAGAAAAATACAATGAAAGGGAAGGAACAAAGAGAAGGACTTAGTGTAGGTTGAAAACCATGTTGTACAGTTTACATCAGATGTAAGAAACAGAAGCTTATTATTAATTACAAATGCAAATCTTAACTTGCAAGACTTAATACAGGACAAACAGAAGCTTATTCTTAATTGTCTTAACTGCAAACAGAAACCATAATCTTCAAGGTGTATTGTTCCTGTTTTGGTCTCACAGAAACTTCTTTTTCATTTTTATAATTGTAATTAGACTAATTTTAAATTAGAAACAAGCTTCTTTTACATGTCAGTCCCACTTCCCTCCCTCCTCCCCTTCCCCCCCCAACTCCCTATCCCAACCCCTTTCTGCACCCTAGGGAGGGTGAGGGAATCTTCAAAGTCTGTCATTTGGAGCAGGGCCTAGACCCTCCCCCGTGTGTCTAGACTGAGAGAGTGTCCCCCTATGTGGAGAGGGCTTCCAAAGTCCATTTGTGTACTAGGGATAAATACTGATCCACTACCAGTGGCCCCATACATTGCCCAGACCTCCAAACTGACCTCCTCATTCTGGGAGTCTGGATCAGTCCTCTTCTGGTTTCCCAGCTATCAGTCTGGGGTCCATGAGCGCCCCCTTGTTCAGGTCAGCTGTTTCTGTGGGTTTCTCCAGCCTGGTCTTGACCCCTTTGCTCATCACTCCTCCCTTCAACTCAGTGTTTAGCTGTGGTTGTCTGCTTCTGCTTCCATCAGCTACTGGATGAAGGCTCAAGGATGGCGTATAAGGTAGTCATCAATCTCATTATCAGGGAAGAGCATTTAAGGTAGACTCTCAACTATTGCTTAGATTGTTAGTTGGGGTCAAACTTGTAGATCTCTGGACATTTCCCTAGTGCCAGATTTCTCTTCAAACCTATAATGGCTCCCTCTATTATGGTATCTCTTTTCTTGCTCTCCTCTATTCTTCCCCTGACTAAATAGTCAGAAACTTCTTTTTTAAGTAGGATATGATAGGGATGGCAAGCCATCCTCCTTGGTGCCAATTCTGGGTAAATGATAAATGCTAGAATTAATTTTCATAAATAAAAACATCAGAAAGCTGTGGAGTTCATAAAGGGAAGATGAGTGATAATTCTGTACATTGAGGATACCGCCCCATACCACAAAAGCTAATATTGCTGGTTGCATGCCTCACAGGGTATATTTTCCGAGTCTAGGAATTACCTGAAGATCATTCTTGCTACAAGTTGAGAACTCTCTAGCAGTGAGAGAAATCAGCAGGGGTTTTGATAACTGTTTGGACTTACACCTCTGATTGGAAACCAGTTGTAGAGCCCGTTTCCTCACAAAGCAGCTGCTGAGAGCCAGCCCAGCTCTAGAAACCTGCTCAAAAGGCAAAGTGACTTCCAGTTTGACTGTTCAGGGATCCAACCATCCTGTAGTGAGGGACCTGCCACAAATACGCATCATGGGTCCTCCCTAAAGCATCTACATGTTGCAAACTTGTGCAGGATGGAAAAGTAGACACTTCACCTCTCCAAAGCCTGATTTTCAAATCAAGGGAGCATAAGGCCCCTAAGCTGTCACTGCAACAACCTGGAAACTGTGCTCAGGAAGAGATCAGGACACAAAAACCAAATATACAAAACCATGGAATAGAACAGAACTGAAGATTCCCTACAGTCCCACAAGGAATTGTAGAGTGCATTAGAATGATGGCAGGAAATACAGTGAAGGACATGCCTATGGTGTACTTGAAGTTAGGTGATGACTGAGAAATGAAGCATCCTAAGGTCAAACACAACTTTGCTTATTAATTACTGAACCAGAATTTTGAGCCCTTTCATTGCATCTGCCTGACAAAAGAAAGGGACAATCCCCTCTGGAAAAAAATAATATTAATTTCAATCATCATGGTGTTCCTATTACAATAAGTAAAACATGAAAAGAGTTGAAAGAAAATAACTAGTAAACAAGAAAGCACAAAACAGAAAAAAAAAGATTCCTAGATTACATAGTTGTTGGAATTTAACCAACCAGCACTTTAAGATAACTACTGGAAAAATAACCCTTCCTTCTGCCATCTTCTGGCAGTTTGCCAAAATAATAAACACAAAGGGAGAAGGGAAAGGTATCCAAACTGTTCTCCGGGTCTTTTGGAAAACACAAAGCTGTATGGTGATATTGGAGACATGAAGACAATGGGCACAGTTAAAAGGAAGGCCCCACAAATTTTGCCTAGAATTCAGCATGTCATTGGCAATGCTGTCAACAAACAGGCCAAGGGCAAGATTTTTGCAGATAGCACAAATGTGTATTGTGAGCAAACTAAGAACTTTATATAAACGGAAGTGGCTTCTAGGACACATTATGGAAAGTGATCAAAAAAAGAAGGAAGCCAAATTGACAGGTGCCGAGGTTCAACCAAAGCACTGCTGGCCTTCCCCACCCAAAGCAGCCCTGCTAGTGAGAGGATCCTGGTTTAGTTCTCAGTACCCACATGGCAGCTCACAACACTTTATAGCCCTGGTTCCAGGGACAATGACCTCTTCAAGAACTACATGCACATGATGAACACACACTCTCACACACACACACACACACACACACACACACAAACACATGCACACACATGCAGGAAAACACTCATATACATGAAATAAAAATAATCTTTTAAAAACTATATAATAGAGACTATAAAAATTTGTAAAACAGGTATTCCAGGATTATGATGCGTTTGTATCTAGAATGTATTAATTCTGGTTAGCTTTGGTGCATAATGTTTTTATTTATTTTTAAGTTGTTTTATATATTTTAAGTTTATGGAAAATGCATTAGAGAGTTTGAGCAACAGAATGGATAGACCATGGGGTGTGGCTGATGCAGAGAGTCCCTGAAGAGATGAGACAGAAATGAGACAAACTGTCAGATTTTTTCCAAACTCAATAAAAGGCATTAACATATGTGGATAACTCTCACCAAGACATAATGAAGCTATGCCCAGAGAAGGCATGGTCAGTCTGCTGAAACACAAAGGCAAGAGGTCTCAAAAGCATTCAGGGAAAACAGTGGCAAAAAGTGGGAAAGGTGGCTGACCTCTAAACAGAAACCAAGTTCCAGAGAACACTGAATGACATCATTAATGTGCTATGCGAGGAGGAGAAGGGAGAGGAGGAGGAGGGAGAGGAGGAGGAGGGAGAGGAGGAGGAGGAGGAAGAAGAGAGAAGGAGAAGAAGAAGAAGAAGAAGAAGAAGAAGAAGAAGAAGAAGAAGAAGAAGAAGAAGAAGAAGAAGAAGAAGAAACAACCTGTTGACTGTCCAAGATAAACACCTTCTCAAGCAGTCAGTAGGCCTGCACTCACCTGCAGGGTGTTCTTTAGAGCAATGGGAATCATCTCAGCTGGAAGGGAGGCACTTCAGCAGGAGGGAGAAGGCAGGAAGCTTAAGAATGGGCAAATGTTCCCTCTTTAAATTCAGCAACAGTAACATCCACTGAGTTTAAACACTGGAAACCAAATATATAATAGTTAGAGCAAAGGCAATAAGTGAAGTTAAACTGCTGTAATGATCTCACATTGTCTGGGGCATGGTGAAAGTACTCACCATACACCATTGTGATTCAAATTTGCATATGTATTGCCTAGAGTAACTACACAAAGAAAAATGAAGATAAGCAAGTAGAGGCTCAAGTTTATATGTCCTCTCCAAAACCTGCAACTCTAGTCACTCACGCCAGTCTTGGGTAAAAGGCATTGTACACAATATCTGACCAGTCCTCAGAACTAGAGGGGAAGTCTGAGGAACTGTAACAGTCCTCCAGAGCTAAGGACACACACTGATTAAATGTAATGCACCATCTTCGATAAAAGCACATAAGTCTATACCAACAAACACTAGGCTGTACACTATAACAATAACATGCTAATAGAGGTTCATTAATTGTGTCTTATAGTGCCCTACTATGAAATATTACTAATAAGGAAAGCTGAGTATGGACTAGATGTGATCTCTGTACTATCTTGTAACTTTTTGTGAATCTGAAGCTGTTCAAAGTGTAAAATTCACTAAAAACACTACTAATATGGAGAACCCGAGTTGATTAATCCATTGGAAAACAATGACAAAAGGGATGAAGATCAGGAACAGCACATATGAGCATTCAAATTACAAGAGCTGACTAGGATGCTGTTTACCCGACTATTTAAATAAGAAGGTACAAAAATATTGACTGTGGGAAAACAGAAAAAGGAAATTGTGTACACACACATATATCATTCTCTCTCTCTCTCTCTCTCTCTCTCTCTCTCTCTCACACACACACACACACACACACACACAACACACACACACACACACACACACACACACACACACACAACACACACACACACACACACACACACACACACACACACACACACACACACACACACACACACACACACACACACACACACACACACACACACACACACATGTAGGTCTTTTGCCCAGGTAGAGGAATAGCTAATCTGAAAGGCTGAAGTTTAGCCATCAATGGAATTATGGCTTGGGGCTCTGTTCATAGTCTGCCATGGAGTAGCATTGCCTTTCGTATTCCTGTTTCTTACACCGCAGAAGATGCCCTTGTGTGCCCTCTCTGAATCTAAATAAGTCTTTCTGAAGCCAACCTGCTATTCTCCACCTTTCTGCTGTCATGTATTTCAGTGACTTAACCCTTCCATCCTTCTGAGTCAGCTCTATCCATGAAGCTGGATGAATTATGAGGATTAGGATGTGTGTGGGCCTGAGTCAGCTTTATCCATGAAACTGGATAGATTAAGAGGGCTGGGAGTCTGGTGTGGGGGCCTAGTTGTACTCTTACTTTGGATGTAGAATCTAAGATGTAGACTACAGAGGAAACAAGAATCCTCTTTCTTTTCATTTACAACAAATCTTGCATCTGTCAGCCTGTTACTGATTGTCTTTGCTTAAAAGCAATGCTCGTGTCTGACTGGGTTACCAGCAATTCTTGAATATAGGAAATGTAAGGTATAGTATATAGGAGCCTAGGAACATCAAGATGTTTCTTCATAAAGAATTAGCTGAGCTTATCTGTCTCATTTTCAAGGTAGCAAAGCATTGAATTTTGCCATCAGGCATGTCACACAGTCCATCTCTGGGGGCACACTTGACAATGGTCTGTGGGAAGGTGCTGTCTGGTATACTGCAGGCATTGCAGAACTCTCCCTATATGGCCAGTATCTATTTTGTCTTTTCTCTAGTAATACATACATATCAGCTCCTTGGTCCCAAGGACACCCTCCCCATTAGGGAAGGTAACTGCCTTCAAGAGGGTGTTCCTTAGCCTCCATGCATTCTTATATCACAAAGCATGAAGATAACCTGAGCATTTCTAATAAAGGGAAAGTAAAGCAATCAGGAGATAACTGCTAAATCAAGTAAATTGAAATGTATTTATCATAGATAGATGGAAAATATGTGGGCTGTTAATTTCTTACATTATTTATTAGTGGGAAATATACTCACAATTTAATTAATGACTTGAAGATTGGAATTGCTTTTTAAAGCCTGGGTCACTTTCAACCCAGAACACTCCTGAGACCTCTTGAGACACATACAAAAAATAAGAAAAGAATACATTATTAACAATTTGCTGTCCTCTTTCAAAGTGAAAGTTTGAGCTATTATTTGATATACCACTCATGTTATTTTCAAAAGCCAGTTCATGAGTGATCATTTTTGATACATTTAGATGTGTGTGTATATGGGTTATAAAATTGAGAACAAATAAAATTCTATGAGAATTTTTACTAATATTTTCTGGTAGGGTATGATTATATTTGTGTAGTTAAAATAGTTTTCAAATGGCATAAAATAATCAGCTAAGAAATCAGTTTGCAATCATTTATTCCTTAGGAAAAGTAAAACATTGGCTTCATTTCAATCAATAGAGTCAACATTTAGCTTAATGGCATAGATTTAAAAAATAAAAAACACTCCCAGGATACAAAATCATCAGCATTCATGTTCCTAAGCCAGAAATTCAGAAACTGGGCTTCCCCAAACAAAACAGCCGCAGAATAAGACTATTAATATGAAATAGAACTTTTAATCTCATCTTGGAGAATTCCAGAATCTTTAACTACCTTTATTTGAAACTAATTTTTGTGTGTATGTGTTTATACAGGGTCCCATGTGTGTGCACATGTATGTACACATGTGGAGGCCAACGTCAGCACCATCCTTCTTGTCCTTTTGAGACAGGGTCTCACCAGGGCCTGAACCTGGGCTACCTGTCATGCTGGGTTGACCGGCCAGCCAGCCCTCGGGTATACACTTGTCTCTGCCTCCTGGGTTGTAGGGATACAGCACCATAACCAGCTCTACATGGAGCCCAAACTCGGGTTTGCAAGCTTATGAAGCAACTTAACAACTGACCTATTTCCCCAGGCACTGACTTTTAGTTATTTTTCACATGAAAGAACTGAAGAGCTAAAGCTTGTTCCATTGTTTTCTTGTTGAAGAAAAAAAATAACTGATTATATTTCTGTTCTTTCATACTTAGACTTTAAATGAATCCTAGTGCCTTAGGTATATCTCAGACCAATTAACTTAAAATCTTTGGAGATGAACCTCATCTTCCTTGGATTTCTGTTGCTGTTGTTTGGGGAGGAAATTGTTTATTTTACTTCCAGGTAACAGTCCATCCCCATAGAGGAAGTCAGGGGAAAAACTCCAACAGGGAAGGAACTTGAAGACAGGAACTGATACAAAGGCCACAGAGGGGTGCTGCTTATTGGCCTGCTTACATGGCTTGCTCAGCCTGCTTTCTAATGCCATCCAGAGCACCTGCCTAAGGGCAGAACAAGCGGAGCCTTTTCCCATCAATCATTCATCAAGAAAATGAACCAGAGGGTTACTCACCAGCCATCTTATGAAGGCATTTTCTTGGTTGAGGTTTCCTCTCAGATGACTCTAGCTTGTGTCGAGCTGAGAAAAAAACTAGCCAGAAAAAGTCCCCAAATCAGTGTTGTTTCAAGCTCCCTGAGTGATTCCAGTGGTCAGGCAGTGTGTCAGAGTGGGTACACACTATTCTACAAGCTTGCAGGACTTGGGACTGTACTACAGAATAGAATCATGGAGTCAGAATGGAAAAGTACCTTGAAGGATCTTTTTTTTAATCCTCCAACTGCCAGGTGGTAACATGAGTTATTATGAAGAAGGAAATTCATCAGCAGGAATGTGATGTGTTTTATAAAGAGGTCAACAGTGACTGATCTTACATGGAAATGTTGCTAACTCTGTATTGCTATAGAGGCACACTGTAGTGGTACTTTATACTACACAACACTTTTCCATTTTGTTTGGTTAGAAAACTGCACTACAAATTTGAGGAGTTTATAAATAATTTCCCAAATTACAATTCAGTGCATATACTGAAAACACCACACTGGGAGAAAAGTTCATACATTGATTATTACTATCTGCAATATTGTGTCTAGGCTGGAACTTTACTTTTTATTTTTTCTTGTTGTGTATTTTTAAGTTTTGAAGTTTTTGCATTTTTACTAGACATAGTCTTTGACTGTATCATACATGTATGCATGTAATGCATTCTGATTGCTTTGACTCCACATCCTCTCACCCTGTCAACACATCCCTCTCCCACTTTCTGCTTGTCTGTGACCCACTGACTTTAACTAGCGATATCCATATAACCATGGGACATGGAGCCTCCCCCCAGGGCATAGGAGACTCACCAGTGGCTCTACCACTGAAAGTCCTCCCCCAGCTTCGATCCAACTGTTCCATGATCTACCAGCCCACCATCTTGACAGAAGGATGGCAGGCCTTGTATTTAGGCCCAGCAGCCCAGCATCTACCATGACACGTCAGAAGATAGCAGAAAAGGGGCAAGAGCGATCTACTTAAGAGCCAGATGATAGGGAGGAAGGTGTGTGACATGCTGTCTTCTGTACAAAACGTTACACTTTTAAAATCCACAGTAAAAAGCAAAGTATGTTAATAAATGGCTGCTAAGGTAATCACAGAAGAAAAAGGGGCCCCAAAGAAAAGTAGCAAGTGTCTCAAGGAAAGGGAAGTCTCAACTTCTTTGCTTTGAAGCTGTGAGAAATGTATACACCTAAAGATGTTTGCACATATTGGACCATGGTGCAGCTAAGGAGTTGCTAACATGATTTACCCTCAGCTCTACAGCTGTTCCCTTTGATTCTGCAGTGCCAATGACCTTGGCTTCTGGCTATAGCAGACGAATTCTAAAGGAGTGGTATACTCACAAATTTCAACACCTATAGTAGTGTGAGCTTATTACATTCTCCAGGGTAGTATGAAAACATTTTAAATTTCATAGTGTAATTTCTCATTGAAACAACCTGCAAACAGCTAAACACTTTAAAATTCAAACTCTTCACCTTACCCTATATCAAGCTTGTGTTAACAGCTTACAGTTTTATGCACTCAAAAATAAAATGTTAGGTGCAGAACATCTTTGCAGATGTGCTGGAAATAAAATGGTTTTTATTAGCAAATATTAGCATACTGTACATTATGCTTTAAGTTTTCTAAGGTTGTACTTTAATAACAATTTCATTAAAAGTAATAAACAGCACAACTTGGTGAAAATGACTGTTTGGGTAATATAAAAGCTACAGTACTGTTACTGGTTATGTATATATATATTCTGCATTTCTGTTTTGCTGAAATATTTTAGAGGTAGACTGAGCAGAATGCAAAGTTATGGGTAAATGATAAGTTTTATGTTATAATTTGAAAATAGTTACTTTATGTATGTACCATTTCATCCTCAACCCTACTGTTAAACATATTATTTCCTGACCAAAGAAAATATTGATAGATTCCATTAAAACTGGTTTTCTTTTATTCATTTTCTGATTTAAATAAAAGACTAATTTATCAAAATATTCCAAAAAGAATTGAAATAACTTGAAATCTTGACTCCATTCTGGAATAGCTATTATGCTTTTTGAGTTATTTTAGCCCACATTCTTTATATGGTATGTCCTAGTTATTCACACACATCAAAAGAGAGTAGGTAAGTAAATTCACTTTAAAAGAAAATTATACATACAAAAAACTGGAAGCTCTATATGAGGCTTTTAAACTTCAGTTGATAATACAGCTGTCAAGTGAGCACTGACTGTGTCAAGAACTCTATGAGCTTTGGAAAGAAGATGTAACAAGGCAATAGTGCTTTTACCCAAACTCTGAAAAGAAAAGCAATCTCTCAAACAAGTGAAATGTGTCATAAATCGAGTTGTCATTGAATTAGCAGAGTCTGACTTTTCTGAATAGTTCCTGTTAGTGTGGAATTCACAATACTTAACTAGTATAAGAAGACCACTGCATACGTAAAAAAAAATAGAAAATATATTCATTTTTATTTATAACTTATATAGATTATAAAGCTATTTGTTATGTGGTAATTCTTGGGATGAATTACCAACCATTCTAATATTCTGTATATGTAGAATTACATAAATTGTTTTGATTTGAAATGAATCTCACTGCTTTTGATGACGCCTTATATAAGCCATGATCTCTAAGATGGGTTTGTCCAATAATAAGCTTTAATTATAATTTAACCTCCCATCAGCCATTTTCTGCTCATTTATTCACCTAGTGTTTCCTGATGTCTGTTTATTCATCACTGCTCACCAGTTCTGCTAAGGTCGCAGCACTGCTGAACACTGACACATCCAACCAAATGGAAATGCCACTGGGTAGTCCCAGACATTTGTACCAACACCTTTGGGAGTGACTAAGGCTGCAGATAGGTTAGAACATGAAGTAAAATTGCTCATTCTCTAAATGTCACAAGGAATTTCAAATATGACACATGTGTGGATAGGTAGGGAGGTAGATAGATAGGTAGATATATAGATGGGATAAATATAATTATTTGAAAAATAATTATCTAATTATCTTCCCCCATAAACACACACACATACATACATACACTACACACACACACACACACACACACACACACACACTAAACATAATGATTTGAAAAATAAGTAATAATTATCTTCCCAAAGAGCAGTGTTTTGCATATTTCTGCATGAGCTGTCACAATATTAGTATCTTTCTTGTAGATTTGGCTCATCTGAAATCTATAGTTTATAAGTAACACATGAAGAGCTAGTCAGACGCAAGCCAAAGACCTCTCTTGATTTTTAATCTGTAAGATGGAGACTTACTGATGGCTAAATAACTTATTGAAGATTATGACCCAGAACATTTTGTGGAACGTGAGACCCTTTGAAGTATTTCCTGATGAACTAATTCATAATATGGCACAAATTAAGTGAAATTTGAGTTGAGATCTTAGGCTAAACCTCCTGTCATAATTTCACCAATAAACTTAAAAGTTTAACATATAATTAAGTACTTATAAAAGGACAAATCAGTAAGATCTACTTTATTCTGTATTCAGTGTTAATGAAAGTAAGAAGTAAGAAATCGATTTCTGTTTCTTAGTGAAGAAAAGCAATATATTTTACTGTGTGGGAAAAGGTCCTCAAATTTGAATATGAAATGATTACATTGAAACCTTTTGAGTTGAGAATGTAGCTGAATGACAGAGTGTCTGTCTAGTGTGTGAAGGCCCTAAGTTCAATACCTAATACTATTAACAAAGAGGAAAAGAACAAATAAATAGGAATACACAAGCAGTATATTTAATAACATTAAGTAAAACAAATACAAGAAATGTTGGGGTTCTTTATCCAAATCCTAGAAAGCAATCACCTAGTTAATACTAATCTCACTAATTCAGTGGTTCTCAACTTTCCTAATGCTGCAACCCTTTAATACAGTTCTTCATGTCGTGGTGACCCCCAACCATAAAATCATTTTTGTTGCTACTTAATAACTACCTTATAACTGTAATTTTGCTACTGTTACGAATTGAAATGAAAATAACTTGAAAGGGTTATTTGACCCTCAAAGGGGTAATGACTCACAGGTTGAGAACCACTACACTAAATGTTTTAATAATATCCACTTGCTTTATTTTTTAATAGAAAAAAATATACTTCTGGCATTCATCATGCTTACTCCAGAGAACAAAATACAATAGATTATGGTTTGCCTAACTGAGGCAAAATTTATATGAATAATAGAAACCTAGATTGGGTAGAAATATAGGCATAATATCATGTTATATGACTTAGTGGGACAAGAAATATATTACTACAAAACTAAAGAAAATACTAAAATACATTGATCCACATTTGTTTATGGTATAACATAAAAGTGTTAAAAGGTAAAGCCATGGCCCTGCCACAGATTATTTCTTGATGTTTTTTAAAAGAATGAATCATGAAAATGTCTGCTTTGATCTCAATGGAAAGACACTAAGAAAAAGAAACAGTAGATTCCAGAACAGAAAAAAAAAGTTCTCTACCTACATCTATACCATCTACAGATGGCATAACAAATGTATGTAGAAAGTCACAACTTGCAAAAGTGAACAAACAAATTTAGCAAGATCAAATACTATCTGAAAAACAGTTGTAGCTGAGTATTATAGCACAAACCTGTAATCTCAGCACTCAGGAATCAAGGAGGTAGGAGGATTACAAGTTTGGTGTTAGTTTGTTGTACTACCAGCTGTGAACAATCCAAAAAGATTATTTAAAAAGTCTTTTAGATGCTGAATATAATAGTAAATAAAATAATAAAATTGTCTGAAAATTGCAAGATGGCAAAAAATACAAATTAATGAAAAAAAACTCAGGTAAATGGGTAAAAAATTTTAACGTTTGTAAGATATAAATACTACTGGAAGCTAGTCACAGTTTTAGTGCAGTGTGTATCAGAATATTAACAGCTCCTTTTTTAAAAACTGAAAGATGAATTCACAAACTCCTTTTTTTTTCCCCCCGAGACAGGGTTTCTCTGTGGCTTTGGAGGCTGTCCTAGAACTAACTCTTGTAGACCAGACTGGTCTCGAACTCACAGAGATATGCCTGCCTCTGCCTCCCCAGTGCTGGGATTAAAAGCATGCACCACCACCGCCCGGTGAATTCACAAACTTTTACCAAATTTTAAGGAACCATGAATAAATTAAGAGGAAAATATCTTAAGCTAGTGAGATGGTTCAGGGACAAAGGTTCATGATGCCAAGCCTGATGACCTCAATTACAAGTTCAGTTCCCTGGACCCAGATGGTGGAAGGAGAGAACCAATCCCTATAAGTTGTCCTCTGACTTCCACAGGAGTGCTAGGGGTCATGTGTGCAAGCATGCACACCCAAAATAAATAGAAGATAGATAGATAGATAGATAGATAGATAGATAGATAGATAGATAGATAGATAGATAGATAAACTTTAAGTAAATAAATATAACGTTAAGTAATTTCAGAACTTACTACAGAGGAATAGTAATTGAAATAGTATAGTATTGTCATTAGTAAAGATAAATACACCAATAGGTTCAAGCATCCCAAACACAGCATATATCTGTGGACAGTTAGTTTTGACTGGCTGCTGAGTAAGTCCATTTAAGGAAGAATAACTTTTTCATCAAATAATGCAAAAGAATACAGTGATCACCTACATCATACTGCATGAAAAGTCAGTGATGCATTGTGTTTGAGTTATGACCAATCCCCGATAAGCATGAACAAATTACCGTGTGCCCATTAAACAAATTAAAAGTGAACTTTAAATGGAAGAATGGCCCAAGTACAAGTCCTAAACAACATAATTTTCTACAAATAAAGCATAAAGCTAAATCTTTAAGATCAATAGGTCCTTTAGATATATACCAAACAAACAAGGCAACAAAAGATAAAATAAATAAATTGAACGTTGTCACAATTAAAATTCTGTGCAAAGCACATTTATCAAGAAAATAATTAAGCAATGTAAGAGAAAATATTTGCATACCTCCTAGCAGTTAATATCCATAATGTATAAAGAGATATAACACAGTAACAAGAAGGTAAGAAAATCAGCTTTTGAAATGGGTCAAGGATTTGAATAGACATTTCTCCAAATAGAGCTATGCAAGTGGCTAAGATGTATATTGAAAGCTTCTCAACATCATTTATTATTATGGAATTATTATGGAATCCAACATTATAAGATGATTTGGTCAAGCTAGGATGGGGTAGCATCAATAATAACAGAAAATAACAAATATTGGGAAGGAAGACTTGAAATTCTTGTAACTTGATAGTAAAATATAAAATGATGCAACCCACCATGAGAACAGTTTGGAGGATCCTCAAAAGGCTGAATATAGTATTATCATATGGCTCTGCAATTCTACTTCTGGGTATATATAGCCAAAAGAATTCAAAGCAAAAACTAAAACAAGATAGCTGTATACCAGTGGTCATTATTCCATCATCCCCAATAGCCAAGTAGTAGGAACAAGCCAAGTATCCATCTGCATGTTAATGGATAAACAAAATGTTGTGTGTACATAGAACAGATAAAAAGAAATAAAATCCTTGATAGCACACACCACAGTATGGACACACCATACAATTAAGGCGTAAATTTCTTATGATCCTACTGATACACCTGAAATAGGCAAATACATAGAAATGGAATGTAGATTAGAGATTAACAGAGTCTGGGAGGGGGAAGGGAGCTACTGCTTTATTGACTTTGTTTTTGTTGAAGGGATTATGTGGAGGGTAGAATACTGTGGTAATAGTTACACAGTCTTGTGCATCTAATTAACATCACTGACTGAACTGTTCTGTTAAAAATGGTGAATGGCAAGACTGCATTTTTTTAAACTTTGGGATACTATTTCTTACTTGGTTATAGATAAAAAATATTTTAATGCATAATTCAACCTGGTAACTGATAATGTCAAAAATATTTTAGCTTTTTTAGAGTGATAAGTAGTAACATTTAACTTCTTCAATAAAAAAGGCCAACATTTGCAGAGTTAATACATTTAACTCTGGGGGCCTAAAGACACTGAAGATGAAGATGGCATTTAAAATTCATTTGCACTAACTTTTCAAGTATATTAACCAGGCAAGTCTATACCTATTTGTGACTATAAATATCACACTCCACCTCCACTAAGACCTACTTATATCAGTCAACTTTCCACACACGAAAAAGTGTTACATAATATTAAGCATGCAAAACAGTGAAACACAGTGCTTTACCCTTTCGCCTGGCCCATCACATATGAAAAAGAGGACATGTCTCCTTCTGAGTACTAGTTTCAGAGATCTGTAAAGAATATTTTTCATGAGAACTACAAAATGTATTTTCAGTTGGTTCATGGAAAGATTCAATCTCTGCTGAAAATACATTTGAAAGACATGATTTGGGACCTGTTCCAGTGATGTGCTAATCGCTTCCCTGTTCTCTGAAATATGTCTCATGGGCAGCCCCCACCCATTCACACAGCAAGTACACTGTACAGAAAGTCACCAAGAACAGACTATAGCTGCTGAGACTGCAGAAATGCCTCAAAAGGAGCTTTGAGTCGTCGAGCTTTCTGCAGTCCTTGATGGAAGAGATGAAATTGAACCATATTTTCTAGGGGAAAAGGTCACAGCCTTGTTATGTAAGGTATGAGAGTCATCATTCAGAAGTAAAATTCTTTTTACAAAATAGAGTTTTAGAAGAAACAGTGACTTTGACTTCTGGAATTATAATAGTGTTTATACTCCTTCTAAACCCAATAGCAATTTAGGAATGTTTTTAAATGTCATTCTTGCTCCCTGATTTCACAGCAATTAATCTCATTAAGAGGTTGTTTGTCTAATAAAATAAAACCAGTCATATTCCATTTCCATTTTATTCACCTGTCCCTTGAATAGGTTAGTTCATTATTTTTCATTAGAATTCATTTGAACTCCAAAACACCTTTCCCTGTACTGCAAGCCTATCTGCTGCAAATCACCCTGATCATTAGGACCCAGCAGAGCAGCCTGCACCGCTTGCCCATAGGATATACACATAGGAGCAGACATTGTCCACACATGTCATGGGATGAGAAACATGGACCAATACTGAGCTTAGGAAACTATCTTTTATAACAAGAACTTTTAGATGAGGGTTTCTGTCCCACCTGGTCCTACAGCTATTTGTTTCCAAATAAACACTTGGAGGCTTATATTAATTATAAAGTTTGACCGATGACTCGGGCTTCTTATTGGCTAGATCTCACTTAATTATTAATCCATAACTGTTGATCTATATATTTCCACATGGCATTATCTTACCGGAGAATGCCCAGGCATCCTACCTCCCCAGTAGCTACATGACATCTCTCTGGTGACTCCTCTTTACCTTTCTTTTCCCAGAATTCTCCTAGTTTGGTAATCCCACCTATACTTCCTGCCTGACTACTGGCCAATCAACATTCATTCATCAACCAATAAGAGAAACATATATTCACAGCATACAGGGCATTCCCCATCAAGCACTAAGTGTACTATGTTCCAAAGCTGTTCAGGGCATCACTCTGCCCCATTGGGAACACTTTATCTTCCACAACTATTTACTATACAAATATCCTTGAAGAGAAGATAGTCCAGAATGCAGACAATATCTCTGCTTTCAAAATATGTTGACCCACAAAGATGAATGGAGAAATCTCACCTAACAGCAAACATATTTTATGAAGGCAATAAAGTCATGATATACTAGCCAGGCAAAAACAGAAAAAAAACAGTATCAGCAGGTCCATCACCTCTTTAACATGATGAAAATGCCATATGAAATAGTAACAATGTGAGCCAGTAAACAAAAGTCAGTACATTCATGTGGTATTTACACTGTATAAAAAGATGTGATTTTAAAAAATGGAGGGGGAATCTATTGCCTTGGCAGATTTTAAAAAGTTATTTAACATTGGGAGTTAGAGATTATTGTTAAGTAAATTAAGCCAGGCACAGAAAGACAAAAATACCATGTTTTCTTTCATATGATTGTCCTGTGTTTTCATTTTTATATATGCAGGATCTGAGTAAAAACAAGAAAATGTACCATGAGAGGAGTAAAAAAGTTGTAAGCAGGGGAGATGCCTTAGTAGATAAAGCACTTGACACCCAAGTGTAAGAATCAGAATTCTGATCCCTAGCACCCAGCTGTATACATGGTGCTTCGGAGGAGGAGACAGGATGCTAGGTGCAAGCAGAATAGCCGAAGTCTAAGCATCCTGCCTTGCTCAGGGGAGACCTTGACTCAGTAATGAAACAGAGAATAAACAGGGAAGATGCTCAACATCTACCTCGGTCTTCCACAGTTACTCACATAGCCACCTGCACACGTGTCCACACACATGCAAACATGCACTCACACACACACACATACATGAAAAAATATTATAGACATTAAGAGGACATCTTAACTGAGAAAGTGAAAAGGTGAATATGTGTAACATTAACACAGAGAGGGGTGTTGGCAGAAGGAAGGGAACCACCAAAAGGAAACCTAGAGCATAGGGCAGAGAGTGAAGTGAGAAGATTGATAAGAACAGTGTATGAAAATGTCACAATGAAACTCATTTATAATATATACTAATGTTAAATACTTTAAAATATATTCCATATTAGAAAAATCAAAAAAATCTAGTTGAGTTCATCTCATTAGCAGAATAAGCAGGGAGTGGGGGGGGCTATGTAGACATACTAACAGACACAGAGAAGTCATTCTGAGTTGGTAGATGTCAAATACTGGTATTAATAGAGATTTTAAAGTTCCTTGAGGAGTACAGTTTTCTCTATGATACAGTTTCTCACCCTCCCCTGCTAGAATAGATGGCTAAAGCCCTCCAGAATGCATGTCTCTATCGTGTTTACACTTTTCTACAGCATGCTTGAAATACACAATGCATTGGATCCTAGCTTAAACCATGCAGCAGGACCAAGTAATTCTCAACATGTATCTCACAAAGTACTGTCAAATGATGGCTCACACAGCCCCCCATCAATGCCTGGGGCAGGTGGGAGAGCTGAACCTCAAGTTCAGAATCTTCTCATTCCATTGACACCAATCCGGATCCACTTCTAGAACAACAGGATTACAGATATTAAAGTATGTGTGTTGTCATCATCATACTCTTAGGTACATCGACTCCCAGATGATGCGGTTTATATGGGGGCAAAGCATGGCTCCTGTGGATGAGAAGAGACTCAGCTACTACAGTAGTGGGTAGTGGCCTTCAGAAGCCAAACCCTATCAGATGATATCTTTAGCCTTATTATTTGATTCATCTTGATATTAAGAAACTAAGGTTAAGTTAAATTTAAATTAATTTAATTTACTGATTAAATAAATCAAGCATATCTCCTATGAGGATAGTAATTTTTAAGAAACTGACAGTGTTCAAGACTGAATTTCTTTATGACAGGCACCATGTCAAAATATCTTTAGATCTTTGCTAAATTATAGTTCATATACTCCCCATGAGATATAATAAATTAGTTTTACCATGTGATGGTCTGACAATCTATTAAGGTCAGCCAGTGACTTCAAAAATTTCAATGAGTCCAAAGGAAATAGAAGCCATTTGAGCTAAGAATATTGAGCTTGCTGATTATTTGAGAAAAAAAAATGATGTATAAAAGGCAATGCAGGTTTCTCCTCTGATAAAATAAAGCAAATATAAATTTTACTCTGTGTTCTCTGTGGGCCAGCCCTATGCTTTGTGTCTGTTAATTCATTTCATCCTCCTGCTAGACATGGGATTTGTATTTGCATGGCCATCATGTTCTAGTGGAGTCTGCATGAAACACTGACATTTGTATTCTGATGTTTTCTGTCACTGGTGCCAACGCCAGTGACTGAAGAACCAGATCAGGCAAGAAAGAGTCTGCAGATTAAGAAGGACACAACTCGACACAACTCGGTAGAAGCAAATGCCATTGGTTTATTGCAGCCAGCAGTTTATATACAAGAGGAGATGGGAAAACACCACCTGCTAGCAGAACACATCCCACGCCCTATCATAAACAGGGAAACCACAAACCCTGTCCATGACCAATGAAGCAAGAAGGGGATGGGAGCAAGGCATAATGTTTCAAAACAAAAAAGGTCCATAACAGGATATTGATGTTAGTGGGCAAGGCCAGGAAAACGGGAGCTACCTGTGGTTATACTGGAAAACAACTCCCAGAGACCCCGTGGGGCCTGGGTCCCAACAGTTTTCTAACATCGTGTCATAGTTTACTTCTTCCTACCAAATAACTCTCTGTGTAGTGGTTTTTAGGTAAACTTAGATTTAGAAACTGCCATTATTCCATGCAGTTTTCATCATTAGAAATTCAAAGTTTGATTTGTAAATTCCTATCCACTCTCCTCCTGCCTACAAAAACATTCAAAGAAAATGAAATTAGCCAGCCAATGATCACTATTTCACATATAAAAATTTGTTTTATTCAGTCTGGTGTCATGAATTGTATCTCCCTCACTGCCTCCTTTTGTTATCTTTCACCAATACAGGATATAGGTACATAGGTACATGGTGACACTGGTAGGGTAGAATACATCATCACAGTACAAGAGTAAACTGAGGCTCTCTGAGAGTCCAGCATGTGGACAGTTACTCACTAAACATCATTTCCTATTCTGTATCAACTCTCTTGTTTTCTGGCATGAATATCCCTCATGCAATATGTTATTATTATTGGTTATTTGACCCATGAACTTTATTTTTGACCCATCTACTTGGATTCTGAACAATCCCAGCCTATACATCATTCTTTTGGATGATGAAAAGCCATGTTTTTAATACTAACAGTAATTTCTAATAACAGTGTCTCCTTAGCTCTAGCCTGCATGGGTGAAGAAGCCTTTGAAAGGCATGAAAACTACTTTGAGATTGTTTCTCTTGACGCATTTGAATAATATTTAAGTGTGAGAAAACTGTCCCTACTTCCTCTCTCCTAAGACTGTGACGACTTCAGTTTTGAAGACAGAAAGCTGCTGAGATTGACAGACTCTTACCTGACCCCCAGTATAGACATGGGGAAAGCCCACAGGCTGAGTGCACAGTAGTTCAGCTAATCTGAACAGAAAGATAACACCTTTGTGCTTATCTAAGTAAAAGAAAGAATACATTAAAAATAGTATTTTAGGAAGAAGCATATGCCTGCCCAGTGCCATGACAGACTGAGCAGGGCAAAGAGACCCATGCACAGGTAGAAAACATGAGTAGATTGGGCACAGTTATAGTGAGGAGGGGAAAAATGTGTTATAGGAGAGAGAGGGACAGACAGAATGGTTCATTTCTTGTGGGCAGAGGTATATCTGAAGAAGTGAAAGCGGTGAAGAGCAGGCTTAGGTGGGTGACTTTTCTGGGCCTGGGCTGCTACAGGACCCATGCCTAGATTCATGGCCCCGATGCAGCCATGATCTGTGTTGATGTCCAATGTCTTTGATACCACGAAAGACTGAGAGGATAGGGCTGTACAGAGTTGGTCCTGCCCCTCAATGGATGCAACACTAGAGAGAACTGGTCCTGCCCTAAGGATGTGACAATGGGAAAGCAGGTGGTAGTATGAATGAGAGAAGGATGCTCTCCTCCCTTTACCCTCGACCAGCTGCAGCACTCAGAACAGGACCTGCACCTTGACTGGGCACATGTAGAGTTGACCCAGTACACAGGGACGTGGGTGAGCCAGTCCCAAAGTTGTGAGCAAGGGAGAGCTGTCCCCATGACTTACCTGTCAAATGATGGCTCACACAGCCCCCCCCCCATCAATGCCTGGGGCAAGTGGGAAAGATGTTCCCATTACTACCTGTCATGGGTTGGGGAGAGACAAACACCCCCTCCCACCAATTGCCTCAGGTGGGAGAGCTGGCCTTGAGGTCAGAAGAACAGGAGAGCTGTCCTTGCCCCTTGTCAACTGCAGCACTCAGGAGAGTGACCCCTACACTTCTACTGGGCAACACAGTAGAGGTGGCCCTGAGGGTGTAGGTGTGGAGAACCGTCCTTGAAGATGTAAAAGTGTGAGAACTAACTGCATCCCTTGCTCATCGCTGCAAGGGATAAACTAGCCAAGGCAATGCTGGACAACTTAACCTGGTGGTGAAGACAGGAGAGAGAGCTGGTAGACTGACCAACCCTGCAACTTACCCAGACCCAGAACCAGGGTTAAGTGTTGGCCCACCCCAACTGTAATCTGTTGGAGCACAAGTTGGGGGTGGAGGCAGTCCTGTAGACCCAGGGCTACAGGATCTTCATGACACAGGTCAGAAATGGGATGTACAGGAATAATCCCAGTGAGGGCCCACTGTGTACAGTGCAGTAGAGACCATGGGCCTTGAACCAAATCCATGATTCTTTTCGATAAACACCTGCATGTAAACATGTATGGATAAAGAGGTTTACTGTGTGATTCACTGTGTCAAACTACAGCCTCAATGATGAGGTTTTCCCTTCCTTTTTTTCCTTAAATTTTATTTTGTTTTATGGGGGGGTGGGGTTTGCAGGGGCAGAAGAAGGATACAAGGATGGGTGGAACAGGATGCATGATATGAAAGACACAAAGAATAAATTGTAAAAATGTCTTAAAAGTTTAATTCATTGAGAACTCTACGCAATGTAGTTTGATTATAGTCACCTCCAGCTCCTCCTAGATCCACGCCCACATCCCTAATCACTCAACTACTCGTTTTTGTTTTCATTTGTAGCCTATCCAGGCCCATTCATTTGCCCAAATAATTCTGTGGACCAGGCCTCCTCCTGTAGTGTGAATGACCTACTAAATCACCACACTTCAGACTGAGCCTCCCTCTCCTAGGAGCTAGCAGCTGCTGGTAGGGAAAAAACACGTGTTAGTAATATGTTTAATGAGGCCTTACACCTGCATCTGCCCATGGTATGTGATGTTAGGTAAGGAAAACCCAGAAGTTTGACAGCCCAGAAAGGCTGGCTTCATTACTTGGTTCCTTTTGTCACATGTTGCAGTATGCTCAATCAGATTATATCAGCTAAACATGTAGCATAAAGGAACTTAAGCAGAGTCTGTAAGGGGCAGGGGCATTGAATACTAAGGATACAAACAAACCTGACAGATCATCCTAATTAAGCTCCTTGTAATTTACAAAAGTTATTAATTCAAATATCAAATGAAATGATAGGAGGTCAGATAAAGACAATTACAAATTATCTAAAACCTACCTGAGAGGTAGCTCTGCATCTTATTCTAAAACATACCCTATTTACCCTTTGACTTTTCCTTCATGTTTTCAGCCTACATAATACAAATAGATGTAATATATAATTTAACAGCAAGCTTGAACTGTTCCTGACTGAAGAGGTTTGGCTTTAAATAGCCATGCTGAGAGCCAGGTGAATTCACCCTTACTGTCTGAATTAGCAGCCAAATCTGGAGCAGGCCACTTCACATCACTCAGTTGCTACCAATGATGAAGCAGAATTTGCTCTGAACTGGAGCCTCATCTGACCTTATCACCAGTCACTACTAGCAAGTGCCAGAAATTTTTCCTTGTTTAAATAAATATCATATTTTATTGCTCTCATACTAATAAGCAAAAATAAAGTGTGCAGTAATTAATAGTGAAGTTATACATCTTTTTAAATGTTTTTATAAGCCTTAGATATTACATATTAGCTGTTTGAGTTTGCTTCTTTGTTGCTGTGGTAAGCCCTATAACCAAAAGCAACCTGAGGAAGGAAAAGGCTTATTTGGCTTACACTTACAGTCCATCACCAAGGAAAGCCAAGATAGGAACTCAAATCAGGAACCTGAAGGCTAGAACTGAAGCAGAGATCGTGGACCACTGCTGTCTATTGGCTTTCTCCGTCCGGCTTGCTCGGCTACCCTTCTTATAGAGCTTAGATGCACCTGCCCAGAAGTGACACCACCCACAATGGGTTGGACCTGTCTATGTCAATTATCAATTAAGAGAATAGCTCACAGTGATGACCACAGACCAGTTGATATAGGCAGTTTCTCAATTGAAGCTCCCTCTTCCTAGGTATGTCAAGTTGCCAACCAAAGTTAGCCATCCCATGGGCCAACCAACAAAAGCACATTTCTGTTGACCAAGTTATTCTCAGGCTACAGATACTTGCCTAGTAAATACCCCCGGAGTTCCATGAGATGGAGATGCAGTGTTTCTCAGAAGTGTAACAAGGGATCATGCTTCTGAGATTCGCTTTTCTCCACTAGCCAGTCCCCTAAGTAGGCCCATGCTTTGAAGAACACAAAAATTAAAGCTAATTTTCTTTGTAGGAGTACGATTATGTCTGTCCAACTCATTCAGGACTAAAACAAGAAAAATATTCTTGTAGAACTTTGCTCAGTTAACTGCACTGAATAAAATTGTCAAGGTGAAAGATGAAAAGGTCAGTTAGTGTTTCCAGGTCACTGAGTGGTTAGTTCTAGTTGGAGTTGTGATGACTAGGGCTTAAATTTAGGAAAATGTGTAGGGGTAAATCTTCACAAGTCATGTCAGGTGATGCTGATGAGAAGTCTCAGACCCAAAGTCATTGAAAACGTGATCCAAGTCACTGAGCCAGGTATGTCTGCACTGCCCCTTATAACCCAAACCAGAACTTCTCACAGTTTCTTATTTAAAAGACAGCTGTTAGACACATAATACACCATTCAGTGAAGCCAAGCTCAGCTTTGTTCAAGGCACTGTGATGAAAATACAACTTCCTTTATAACCATGTGTCTGATTTCAGTGAGCTATAAAGTAATTTGACTCCTGTATTTCTAGGATTCCACAGGCATGCAGCTCCAGTGACACGGAGGCAGTTCCCCCATGGTGCACACAGGATGGACTACCTGCACTTCGAGGATGACAGCCGCGGATGGTGGTTTGACATGGATATGGTGATCATCTATATTTATTCAGTGAACTGGGTCATTGGATTCATTGTTTTCTGCTTTCTTTGCTATTTTTTCTTTCCGTTTTAGGAATCATCATACTCCACTATAATTGAACAATCTTAAATACAAACAGCAATGGCTTAAACATTTTGAGAGTGTGCTTTTTAGTTTTTATAATGTTGCATCATAAAAATTGTTAGTGTTCATCGAAATTCTGAGGATAACAGATTTCTTTACTAATGTCTTTCATGTAACAACCTCAACTTTATTCGAGAGCTGATCTACCAGCCATTAGGAACAGTGCACTATTAATTCCATAGATTTTACTTTAGGACTTGGGGTTCTAATTTTACAGTATCATTTTTATACTTACTATGATTGTAAAGACTGAGGTTTTACCTCCATTTAAAAATAGTAAAAATATGAAATGAATAATCTGAAAGAATAGCATCATTATTACTAAGATGTTTAGTCAAGCGCTACATATTCTTAGGCAACTGATGTGCATTAAAGATAAAACATATTCTCTGGGAACTAATCAAGCAGGGTATATTGCATTTTGATTTCTGAATATATCTACTCTGTCTCCTTCTAGTACCAAAAATCTGACTATCCTTTTTGTAGACTTCATAGCTTTGGTGCAACATTTTTAACTATGATAAGAACATGATGTTACATACAATCAGACTAATACCCAATAGCTATGTTAGAGAGCCATATTAACACTTTCCAATTTCAGAATGAATCACTTGAGAAACAATGAGTAATCTGACCTAAATGTGACCTAAATGACCAATGCATGTCCAAGCTGTAATTAATCTGGTGATTCATCTAACTAGAAGATTGTCAATGTGCAATAAAGAGTGGCTTTTACATTTTTTATTGTTGTTATTTGACTTAATGTGTGTAATAAAGAGTTGCTAAAATAGGATTATGTATTTATATAAAGAAAGACTGGTGTTTTATTATATTGCAATAACCATTATAGTTAAGTTTTTCCACATTAAAAGAAGAAAATATCTAAACAATTACAGTGTGGGCAGGAAATGAGGAATGTATCATAATTCAGAAGTGAAAAAAATAAGCAGAGACATAAGCTTATGTGTTTACTGGGACAATTTTCTTTTTTGAGATCTAAGACCAGTTAACAGTAATGAACTGCTAACCCATCCTTTCTGCCTATCATGTTGTTACCTGATTAAAAAAAAATATGACTTGTGGTACTATTAATACTACAACCATTCAAAACAGATATGCTGGACCAATTTAGACTGTAAATACCTAAAATTCAGCATAATTGCTGGCTATATCAAATACAAACATTAGGTTGACATTTTGTGATCTTCAAAAAATATAAAAGTGGTACATACTTTTGTTCTATTTATTCTTATTTCTGTTTTCACAATTATAGCTGTGAAAATATAGAATCAGACATCAAATCCAGAAAACAAAAAATTAAATGCAATTTAAAAAGAGATATATTTGTGTTTATAAATTAATGTTTATAACCATTAACTTTTGTTCTGGATAAAAATAATAATGTGAATAAAGGGGAAACATCAGTCCTCCTGCAATACAAATATCAGTCCTCCCACAATGCAGATCAAACTAAACACAAACAGGGACATTATTTTAAGAACCTTGAAATCAATTACAGCCATTTTCAGGTAATTCCTGGCTTATATGCTTTAGAAAGTATATCTTGATCCATTCCTAAATTGCTTTAGAAGTTTTTTATTATATGCAAATTAAGGAAGCAAGAAAAAATAATATAGATACATATTTCACAGAAAGCATCCATTCATTTCATTCTTGGCACACATTAGTTATTTGTACCTGAAACCTAAATACAAACATCTACATACCCATCGGAATGCAATTATAAATCTCTAATTTTATTTCAAAATATTTTACATTTTATGCACCTGGAGCAAAAAGGAACAAAATACTAAACATATTTTTTCTTAGCGCTACCACTTTCTAGGAAGCCAGATAAAACCTGCAATGCCCAGACACTGAGACAGGTAAGGACCACAAGAGGCCGGAATGTAAACATACCCCTAGGTCTTTAGCTTTTCTGTTAAAAGTATGGCATGTGCCCAGCAGTAGTGGCTCACACTTTTAATCCCAGCACTTGGGAGGCAGAGGCAGGCAGATCTCAGTTTAAAGCCAGCCTGGTCTACAGAATGAGTTCCAGCACACCCAAGGCTTCACAGAGAAGCCCTGTCTCAAAAAAAAAAAAAAGCAGCATGACTCGTGTTCCATTCTACCCCAACGAAAGCATTTTAGCATCTGCAGGAGACAGAGCACCTGAAGTCTTTCAAGCAAGATGATGGTCACCTAATCCATCCCAGAAATCATCAAACTCCTGCCTTTCTCTTTGTCCAGAGGGAGAGCAGCCAGTCTCTCTTTCCGTCAGTGTTCGATCCCTTCCGATCTCTACCAACCCCACTTACAGCCTAGCTTATATTACACACCTTTGGCTGGGTGACTCCATATCCAGTAATAAAATGATTTTTCTTCTGCATTCTAGTACACAATAACCAGGAACTGGTTAAATTCATGAATTAATCTTAAAGTTGTTTTTAATGGGTATGAGTGTCTGTCTGTCTGTCTCGCATGCACCTGTGTGCCTGAGGAAGCCAGAAGAGGACACTGGATTCCATAGATTTGAAGTTACAGGCAGTGTCAGCTAGGAAGGCACAGGTTCTGGGAACCAAACTCCAGGACTTGGGAAGATCAGCAAGCACTCTTAACAGCTCAGGCATCTCTCTAGCTCCATGAATTTAAAGAAACACAAAAACTCATTGTGTGCCTCTTCAGCATCTTTTATATATTGGCAAAATATCATTTTCCAATAAAGAACCAAAAGGGAAGAAAAGAAAAATCCTAAATCTAATAAAATGCAATATTTGTCCCCAGTAATATTATTTTGAAAATTAAATTTTATGATCTATCACTAACAATAATTTGCTTCTACCGAGTCCAATAGTGCTCAAGCCTAATTTTAAACAGGTTTGGATATTCATAATAATACCTGAACTGAGCAACATTTCTAAATACTTTGAATAATTTAATTTTTTGAGAATTTCATTATATATATGATGAGAATATATATATATATATATATATATATACATACATATATATATATATATATATATTACATCTTGTTCAACTCTAATTCACATTCCCCTCTTCCAATCCCTTCAATGTTTTTTCATATGTTCCTTTATTTTTTTTTGTACATATACTGAGTGTTATGATAAAGAGCCAGGGTAACCTTGGCAGACTCCATGGCAGGTGAGGGTGACCGAGGAGGGGAACAAACATGCCAGGCAGACAGAGCTTAAGTGGGAAGTTTTATTAGAAAGGGAAGGGGTGGAAGAGAAAGACAAAAGGGGTGAAGAGACACAGAGACAGAGAGAGGACAGAAGAGGAGAGGGAGACAGGAAAAGTTCTGTCTGCTCCAGGGGAACAGCAGGAAAGAGAGAGGGAAAGGAGAGTAAGTGGGTGGGGTCTTTCTTTTAAAGGGGTCCTTTGCACCTTCGTGCAGACTATGCAACCATTGAACCCTGGGCTGACCAGGGTACTGCCTGAGTGCATTCTGCCAGGTGGCAGGGGCAGACCAGCATAATGCCCGAGTCCATTCAGTGCTAGCTCTATGTGCATGAGTATAGGATCACCATTTAGTTCTTCATGTCTAGCTTTTCAGGGCCTACACTGAAGAAAACTGACTCCAATCTCCCACAAGCCAATACTTGCCGGTAGTTCCTCAGTTAGGGGTAGGAATGTGTGAGCCCCGCTTCCATCCATACTGACATTTCATTTGAATGGCTCAAGTGCAGGACTGGTGCAGTCACGGCCCGTGTGAGTTCACGTGCAACTGACCCTTCCTATCAGTAAAATAGCAGCATATCCCTGAACTCATGCACCACCTGTCTGTTACAGTCCTTCAACCATCTCTTCCATGATGATGCCAGAGAGGAGGGGTATGATACAGATGTCACACTTAGGACTGGGTACTCTGTAGTCTCTTACTCTCTGAACCTCGACCATTTGAGGGTTTCCATATAAGCACTATCTACTTCAAAAAGGAGTTTCTCAGATGAAGGTTGAGAGATGCCCTCCCTGGTCATAAAGGAAGTACTTAGGAGGTGGTTTAAAATTCGTGTCCGTTTCATAGATAATAGTAGTACGTTTGGTTCAGAAATTTGCTTGGTATCTTACTGTTCAAGTGAAATCAAAGTGTCCTGTGATGACTAATCTCAATTGTCAATTACATAGGATTTAACACCACTATAGCAGCAAATCTCTTGTTTTGTCTATGAGGAATTTTCTATATTAAATTACTGAATTGGGAAGACCAACTCTAAGAGTGGTGACATGATTCTCTCCCTCTCCCTCCCCCTCCCCCTCCCTCTCATTGCCTCCTGACTGTGGCTATAATATGACCAACAACCACATCAAACTCCTTCCCCTTGACTCCTTTGCTATGATGAGCTATACCCTGGAACTATCAGCCCAAATAAACCCTTCCTCCCTTAAGCTGACCTTGTCAGGGGATTTTATCATTGAAATGGGACAACTTAATACATTACTATTGGAAGCAGAGTTTTCTACTCTTGTCTTCTGTTATCCAAGATAACTCTGAAAATAACATATGTCCAGAAATCCATTTCTGAATGTAGTTATGGCAAAGCTGAGTGAGATGAAAGCTGCCCACTGAGTTCCAGTTCCTTCTGTTAGATAAAAGTCCACTCACCTTAACTAGGTTAGTGTGCACTGCCCATGTGGTCACAGATATAAATAATAACTTGGTGTGCCTTTTATTTCCCACTTAGAGATGGTGCACATGGTCTTCCAAAAACAGAACTGATTTTTGCCCTAGTTACACTGTGCATAGCTCTTAACTGAAAAAATGGCAAAAGATTTAAGGATTGTAATTTTTTCCTTACAACCATAATTTTTAAAACGGCCAAAGAAAAGGTAAGGTAAGGAAATATCACCAGTTAACCAATAACAAATGAACTGAGAATGTGGTCCAGTCTGGTTTTAACTAACTTTTTAACACACTATATTGATAAATACTATACTACTGCCACCTCTTATTTCACGGTGGTAAGAAAGGCTGCTTTAGTAGAAATGACAATAGGAACTATACTGCTTAAAGCCCATTCTTTCCAGCCATTAACATGGAAATTCAGGACTCCTAACAAGAAACGAGGTTCATGTGCTATATCGTGGAATTCCAACAAGGTTGAAAGAATTATAGTTAAACCAATAATGAGAGGAAATATATGCATATATATTTCATTTAGACACAAAACTAAGCAATATTAAGAGAAAAAGTTAATATACAAATAAATACTATGAAAAGGCGAGCATAAATTTTATTTAACAGTAAACACTATACTGTCCATACTTAAATCACAAGTGTTTGCTAATGTTTTTGGCATAACACTATGAAGAGTCAAAAGTTACATGGCTTGATAAAAATTAAATGAAAAGAACAATTAGAGCAATATCCCTAGAATTAACATCAATTCTAGAACACTACAAATAATCGAGATTCTGTAACTATGCCCAACTCTGCTAAAGTGGTGAGATTCATTTGGGCGCTAACAAAACATACTAAGGATATTACATTTAGTCGGAATCAGAAGTCTCAAAAGCATTATCACTAATGCTGGGGAAAGTCCTTAGGCCTTGCTTTCTTGCAGTTCTGAGTTGGCGCAAATGTTCTTTCATATCTGGAGAAATATGACAGATTCTTCCTTCTATTCCAGGCACTGCAATGATTCCTGATTGTTCATCTGATTCTCCCTCAAAGGCTAGAAATGCAGTAGAACCAGTTAAAATATGTATGGTCTCTAAAATAAATATTCTAAAAGCATAACTAAAGCTTTATCAGAATACATGAATTGAAGCTTACAAACAATGTTGAAATTTTAGTCAGACTATCTCCATCTTCACAATCAACTATTCAACCATTAGTAAAACTCCACTGAACATATTATGAAACTTATAGATAATCAAAACTGTACCAATTCATTTTGGTTTTAAGATACTGTATATTTCAACAAACAATAAATGTTTAAGGAAATAGATACGCTTACCTCGATTTGAACATAACACAATGTATGCACATATAGAAACATCACGTGATACAGCATAATACAATGTTTATGTGTCATTTCCCTCTCAAATTCATGATTCTTCTTTAATTATTGGTGTGTGTGTGTGTGTGTGTATGTGTGTGTGTCTGTGTGTGTCTGTGTAAATACAGCCCACTGAGCCCATTTAGTCATGAATATATGTGATAGCTGTTGTTTTGTTACCCACTTTACATTTTTGAAAAAACTTAGACAAAAAGTATAGATGGTGCGTTAAGAAACTCTATTTTCTTGTGTTAAGAAAAGATAACTCAGTTTCTTCCAAAAGTCATAATTATAGCTTTTCGGAACTTGGATATATTTAGGAATATAATTATTTATCAAAGAATCAGCCAATTATAAAACTTAATTATGATTTGATCAGATTTGCGCTTGGATTGTTGCTAAAGTGACATTATAAAGAGGATTAAGCTTCTAAGCTCATCAATAAATGGGGATCTATATGCCAAGGCACAGAGTTTATCAAGTAGGAAAAGACAAAATGTTTAATTGGACAGAAATAAGCTAATTTGACAGGTTATAATTTTTTCATCTAGATTAGAAGATAACTGTTGTAGAAGCAGCTGAAGATCATGAAGCAGAAAAACCTAAAAAGGACAGGATTTCCTAGAACATATCTGTTCTCCATAGCTTTGGATTCCTGTGCATTCCTTGTAACTGTAGTCCCTTGTGTCTGCCTTTCACCTTGGAAAATGAAGGTCAGTCTTTATTTTCTTCACACTTTCTCAGACACCAGAATGACCACCTAAAACCAGAGTCTAGGAAAAAATTTAGTCAAAGAGAAGCACAATGAAACAAAACCATACTGTCACCTGTCAGTGATGGTGATTTGTTTGTTGTCATAATCAAACTCATTCGATGGCCTGAAACACACTTCTTCTTTCCTTGCAAAATTTTTATTGATTCAAAGTGATTCATGACGACCGTAGACAGCACCTGCGCAGTTTCAGTATCAAACATTCGAGGGCAACTTTTAAGCATACTGTAACCATCTTTCCCCTGAAATACCAAAACATAATTCAATTTTCTAAGCCATAAATAATGAATACATCAAATATATTTTTAATTTATTCCCATATTGACAGTAATTCTTTTCCTATGCAATAAAGACATTATTCTCTTAAACTGGAGTTAATATATTTGAAATCACTGTCCTCCTCCATAGATCTAGGAATGGTAGCTGTGACCCTGTTGTCCCAGCTCTATTGTTGAACAGCCTGGAGAATAGGCCACCTACAATCTCTAAAGAGGGTTATAAAGTTAACTGAGAGGCACCGTTTAGAATAATACTGTAGAATCTAATCTGAAATATACTAAAAGGCTCTCAGCATTAGAGCACACAGTTAAGGATCCTGCCTCTGGGACTCCATATCAAATAGTGGGGAACCCACTGAATTCATATGTAAAGTCCTTAAAACCCAGTCATCTATGTTTTATTCTAAGTAACAAAATATGATATAAATGATTAAAATATATCTAAAATAGAAATGGCAAGTGTTTTAGGAGTATTTATTCCTATTTGAATTTAGAAATCCATTACAGCACTTTGAGCTACACATTTCTGGCAACATTTGCCTGCTGTTTAGGGATTAATCGGTATACACAGATTTTAGATGGCCTGTATTTCCAAATCTGATAGCACAAAACAAGGAAATCATGCTTGTATACCATGAGATAAAATTAGTTCAATTCATGAATCATAAAAAAACAATGCAAACATTATTTTCTGGGATTCTCAAATTATCAAAAGAAACTCAAATGTGTGTGGACATGAGCATGTATAATAGCATCAGTGAATTTTCTTAAAACGTTTCAAAAGGAACTAATCTCACATTTGCTATGTACTCCTTAGTGGCCAGAAGATAGACTTTCTTTTTCCACAGGTACTGTCCTTGAACTTTCACAGTGTCTCTTATGACTCGGTGTCCTGGCTCTGCATCCGGATCAAATCCAAATTCTATCCCAGCAACCTGAGGAAATCTGAAATGTAAATCATATTCTCAGATAACTCTACAAAATACTAATTAATTATAAGTGAGAAAATATTAGAATTGAAGTGAGTGATATCTCTGTGCTACTTGATAGGCAAGGTGCATGCAAGCAGGGTACATGGAACAGAAGCTGTCCTGTGACCTTCGTTTCAAAAAGTCAACCAATAAAAGCAACACTAAGTAATTGTAGGGGAAGCTGTAGCCACGCCTACTTAGGGGCTGGCTACAGGTGTGCCTGACCACGCTTGTAAGGTCAAGGTCGTGGTCATGGTGACGTAAGAGCAGGATACTTGCTTGGGACTGCAGTCTTGCTTTCGGTTTCACTTTTGTACTTGTGGTACAGACTGCTGCCATGCCGGCTAGCTAGGTTGCTCTGTAAGTAAGGCTTTTCCCTATTAAATACCCTTATATTTCTACCTGACTCTGTATTGGTAATTTCCCACTATAAGTAATTGTATCTTTATTTCCTTCTACACAAAGTGAAACTTAAAGAATTTCTATTCTCCTACAACTTGAGACTGCCATCTCCATTTCCATCCTCAGTTCCTAAAGGAAAACAAAGATGAAAGAGACTCTGTGTGTGTGTGTGTGTGTGTGTGTGTGTGTGTGTGTGTGTGTGTGTGTGTGTGTCTTTAAAGTCTCTAACTATAGCCCCTTATAAACTTTAGAAATGTCTGACTCCTATTAATACTTACTGTTACTCCCATATTAAGAAATGACCAGCTGGGCTTGGTAACACAGGCCTAAAATTCTGGCCATTTGAGAGCCTAAAGCAAGAGGATCACAAATCCAGCATGGTGAATCTAAAGCACAGTGAATCTAAGGTAATCCTGGGCAGCTTGGTGAGACTAAAGATGGGGTGGCGGTTGGGGCTATAACTCAGTGCTGAAATGTTCTTCTTAAATAGATGAGGCTAACAAGATTGTTCTAATACAAATCCTGCCATTGGGAATGCTGTCATCTATTACATGTCAGCCTTCGGGCTAAGATTAAGTAAAGAATATTGTCTTCTAGTTTACAAAATGGTTGTAAGTCAGAAACATGATTCAGCCATGCAGATAATTTACAAAAAGGCAAGCACTGGCTCTGAGAGCATTTTTTCTGGGGAAACAAGATGCTGATGGAGGCAAAGCTCCTGCCCCAAGGGAAACCTAAGCAACCCTTCACTACCTTTTTCTGCAGCTGTCCCCACGGCTCCCTTCAGCCTTCTGGTAACTTGGAGGTAACACTGGTGACATTCAGTCCTCCTACCCTGGTCTATACCTGCTTTCTCTCTCCTGCTGCATCTCTCCATTCCTTTTAGGTGCCATACTAAAAAGCACCACCTAGCCTGTGTCTGTATACCAATTTGTACCAGGTTCTAGGCAACCATCACTTCAAATGTAATAAAATACAATAAATTAGCACAATTAATAATCAACATTGCCTTCCTGGGACAATTGCAGTTAGATAGAAATCCCCTAATATTCTTCCTTGTGTGCTTAGACTTAGTGAAAAGTTGCTAAACAAAGCATCAAGACTATTAAACAATAAAAACCATAGTTACAAATCTGCTGTGTCAGTATCTTTATTAAGGTTCTCAATTCCTCAGCCACATTGTTTTAAAACTTTGTAGAGTAAAACATTGTTGTGGATCTTTTATTGTCAGTTAAAGAAACTTTTGGATGAAAAGCAAAACCTTAGGCCCCCATCATATTTCTACATCACTAATACAATATTACTGCCACCTACACGTACAGCTTACCAAAACACAAGATGTCCTGCTTACAGAGAAACAACACAAAGAAAGAAAAATAAAAACAAATAATAAACTGAGCTTCAGGGACCTATGAGACTGGAATTCAAGGTCTAACAGTAATCTAAATCTCAGAAAAATAGAAAGAATGATATGCTATTAAATAAAATTCAAACAGTGAAATTCTCACAAATTCAATGGAAGACATAAAGTCTAAACAAATGCAAACATAAACACAGAGAACAAAATCTGAGAAACACAGAACCAGACACATCAGAAACACACCACTGAATATAAAACAAGAAATAACCCAAGAAAAACAATACTTTTCAAATAAAGGAAAAATAAAGTGAAAGAGTGACTCAGAAAGCTAAAAGAAAAGGACCAACCTATGAATCGCATATCCAGTCGCATTCTCAGAATAAAAGTTAAGTAATTATTTGCCAGCAGATATGCTTTCAAAAAGTTTTGACAGAATTTATTCAGAACAAAGGAAAATGACACTAAAAACTAAATTTGGAAAATCGGAAATGAAAGTAATAGAAATGGAAAATATCTGGACAAATAGACCATTCTCTTGAATGCTTTAATGTTTAATGTTTGAAAGCAAAGTTTAAACTATTATATGCAATTTATAACTTAGGTAGGTGTGATGTGTAAAACAACTACACCATAAAGAGGATAGAAAGAGCACTGAGCACTACACAGCGATGAATCTCTACATTCCACTTAAAGTGACAAGTAGCTCTATGGTTAAGAGCACTGGCTCTTCTCCAGAGAACCTGGGTTCAATTCCTAGCACCCACATAGCTGCCACTGACTGTCTGCAGTGCCAGTTCCAGAGGATCTCACTCCCTCTTCTGGCCACTGTGGGCACTGCATACATGTAGTGCACAGACATACACACAGCCATACATATAAAATCTAAATATTTTTTGGAAAGCCATCTGTAGTAAGTTAAATGCCATATATATAATATGTATTATATACAGTTACAAAATCTATACATTAAAATGTCACACTAAACATTTGCTGAACAACTCAGAGAGAGGTAGGAAAAAATTAAGGAATGAAAAAAACATAGTAAAGACAACATAAATACTAAAAATTTAAACGTGCCAGAACAAAAATAATTTATTATAGTCAAGGGTTTTAATAAAAAGAGAAATTATGAAACTAAATATAAACCACAAATTGTATTCTGTCTTATAAGTCTCTAATTTTAAAAAATGACATGAATATTTTAAGAGTAAGTGAATGGACAAAAATAAATAATGCAAAGACAAATCGGAAGAAAATTGGGTAGGGCATATTAAGCCCACAGCATACCACAGAACAAAGAGATAAAGCGACAAAGGATGAAAGGAGAACAATATTTTTTCCTTAAAATAGGGAGATAAGTATTTTATGATTCACAAGCCATAATGCCTTTGTTACACAAATCTAACTCCTTATAAATTAAGCCATGGAGAATACCTAAATGAATAAGCTTGGTTAAGAGGAAACAAATTTTATTTACAATAATTGACAACTGAATTGAAAAATGCTTTGACTTTTGGATCCTTCACCTTACATAATAAAATGGACAACTAGTCAATATGTCACAACATTGAATATATATGTACCTAACAACAAAACTTCAAATACATCAACCAAAACCTAACCAAATCAAAAGAGAAAACAAAAATCTCTACCAACTAAAGGATTAAGCGTTCCTTACTAAATATTATAGTTGGTAGAAAAGTTGGAAGGATTTAGAAGAACAGAACAAAATCCCAGGTAAAAAATATACATTGGTGTATACATTAAAATTTAATCAAGGTGCACTATATCTATAGCCAAATCATGAAACAAATACTCCAATATTAAAGAATGGGAGTTCCAAAGAATATGATTTCCGAGTAGAAACTAGAAACCAATGGCAAACGTAACAAGGAAATCTTGGAAACTGAAATCTCTATGTATAATTAACCCACAGATAAGGAAGAAAATCTCAAAAAGTTAAGTGTTCTGAGCTAAACAAGGCTAAGAAACATGACACATCCAACATTTGTATGATGCCACTAAAGTAGAGCTCATAGAGCAATTTGTAACATTGAATGTTTATAACAGAAAAGAATGATCTCAAATATGCAACTGAAGCTTCTACCACAAGAACAACAAAAAAATGGGTGAATAATCTGAGGTGACAGAGAAGGGAAATTCTAGGCAGACAGCACAGACTGTTGGGGACACAGGCATGAGACAGCCTGTGCACCAGGAGTTAAAAGAAGGCTTTCTTATTAAGTGAGACAGCAGAAGTACAGTTCACATATGACAGGTGGCTTGAGTTTGAAAAGGCAACGTTGAGCCAATTTGAGAATATGCCTCCAGTACTTGAGATCATTTGCTGTGGGCTAAAGGGAACTGTTACGTAATTTTAAACAGAAGCATTACATTAACTGTTTTAGAAAAATAACTGGTGCAGTGATATGTGGAGATTACTGTCCTGTGGACCGTCTGTTGGAGTTAGACAAAGATGTTTCTAACGCATAATCAGCTAATCAAGTTTCAGATGGAAGTTGATTATTTTGTATGAAGAGGTATTGTCAGAAATTTGATTAAAATTAGATGCAAAGGTATTCTCAAATATCTTTAAATTGCATTGAGAAAAAAATACTGATATTTGGGACTAATTAAAGCACCCTTCTAATTATGTATCAGGCTCAGCAGACTGACTAGTATTGCTTATTCTGCATGCCTAATCTGCTCACATTGATTTCATGCCCTGGGCCTAACACTCATCTCTCTCTATATCCATCTAATTATTTTCTTGAAACATCATTTTTCTACCTCTAGTTCCATTTATAAGCAGGCTAAAAATCATTGTCTCATCACTGAATTTGCACACATCCATACAAGGCTTTATCATATTGTCCTTTTGTTATTGTTGTTTTTATTTTGTTAACTTGACACAAGCTACAGTCATTTGGGAAGAGGGAACCTCAACTGAGAAAATGACCCCACTATATTGGTCTGTGACCAAGTCTGTAGAGCATTTTCTTGATTGATGGTTGGTGTGGGAAGGTCCACCTTACTGTAAACAGTAATACTCTGGGCTGGTGGCCATGGATACTATAAGAAGGCAGGCTAATCAAGTCATAAGCAGCAAGCCAGTACACAATATTCCTCCATAGCTTGTCTTTTTGTTCCTGCTGAGAGTTCTTGGACAAACTTATCTCATTGATGGAAGGCTGTAAGATAAATGAACTCTTTCCTCCCCAAGTTGCTTTTGGTCATGGTATTTTATCATGGCAACAGAAACTCTAAGACAATATCAATTATAAGAATCATAGAGGAGTTGAAGATAAATTTGGGGGTAAATTAAACTGCCTTGAATAAAGAAAGGAAGCACTGGAATAGGGGTATTGTTAGGATACAGATGTAACGGTTTTCTAATAATGCTACTAATCCTGTCTCATTAACATAACTCGACTTGAAATTTAATTTTGCATCAATAAATCAAACTGTAATAGTTCTCATGTACTATATGTTTTAAAGTAAATGCACTTTGTAGAGTATGCACATTTAACATAAGTCACTGTGGAGTAAGCACACCATTTTTTTAAGAATATAATGTGTCCTAATTGACTGTAATCAGCATGCTGGATAATAAAACTCTGGAACTATTCCTCCTAGCAACTGCAATTTTATATACTTGAGCAACATTTCTGCACTCCAGCTCTGGTAATCTTCATTCCATTTTAGAAATAAAATTTGGAGGCTCCATTTGTAAGATCATGTGGTGATTATCTTCTTGTATCTGGCCTATTTAACTTGGAAGATGTCCCCAGTTTCATTCATGATCTCACAAATATGATTTTTATGGCATTACAGCATTTCAATCATCCATTGTTGATCTCAGTCTTCACTACTGTAGGTAGTGTTACAGTGAGTGTAGGTATATATTTATTCCATTAACATATTGAATTCATTGCTTTGGCTAAATATTCAGTAAAGGCACTGTTGATAAATCTTATTTTTATGTATTTAGGAATCTCAATGCTGTTTTCCAGATTGGCTGTACAATTTATATTCCTATGCACAGTGCATAAATATTCCCTTTCTCTACATCTTTATCAGCACTTATTATTACAGAAGAACTAAGTGACTGGTAAAATGTCCTATGTTGTTGGATTGCACTATATGAAAGAGTTAAGATGGCAATACTAAACATATATATAATATGTCAGCTCAATTCATTTAAAATCCTATATTTCTATAGAAATTACTAACCTGATTCTAAAATTCATTTTTTTAACTGTAAGGATACCAAATATCCAAAGGAATTATTAAAGAAATTGACTAAGTGGTTTTAAAACTTCCTACAAAGGTAAAGCAATCAACATGGTGTGGTTCTGTCTATGTAGACAGACATGCACAGCCCAACTTGAGTGAACAACTGTAATGAACCTTTACACTTGTGCTAAAAATGATTCTTGGCAAGAATACCAAGACAACCCAGTGGAAGAAAAAAGTTTTTTTCAATAAATGGTCTCAAACAACAAAGTATTAAAAGAGTTACGTTGGACCACCATCCTGTGTCACACACACAAATTAATCCAAACTAAATCAAGGCATAAAGGTAAACCAGAAACTATGTAACTTTTAATGACAGCATATTAGATACTGGCTTCACAGAAATGACAATGAAAGCACAAGTAAAAGGAAAAACGATTTTTCAAAAGTTAAAAAAAAAAAAACTCCATTCTTCAAATGCCATCAGCACAGTATGATGGTGACATTATGGTGGGGAAAATGTTTACCAATCATAAATCCGATGAGACTTAACAGGAAGACAAGAATGCCTATGTAACCCAGTTTTCAAGAACAACCTTTTCGAAAGGGTAAAGACATAGACACAGCTCAAAAGGAAATACACAAATAGCCAATAAGCACATGAAGAGATGCTCAGTATCAACGGCCATTAGAGAGATGCCATCACAAGATGCTGCTTCACAATAACTCGGACAGCTAGCCAGATAGCGGGGAAGGTAACAAGTGTTGGCAGGGAAGTGGAAGAACTGAAGCTTCTAGGTGACATACTGCTGGAGAATGTTAAAGCAGTGCAGTCACTTTGGAAAACAGTCTGTCAGTATCCATATGACTCAGCACCTAAAACCCTGTATGTACTATATCTGAGAGTCCAATAAAACACTTGGCACATGTATTTTCACAGCAGCATTGTTTATAATGGTGGAAAAAGTGGAAATAGTCCAAATGTCCAGCAACTGATGGATGGATAAATGTGCTATTATCCATAAATAGTGTGGTAATTGCCACTAAAAAGAATTAAGTGCTGACACATACTACAGCATGGATGAACCTTGAAAACATGCTCAGTGAAAGAAGCTAGTAACAGGGTCACATTGCAGGAGTGACTCCTTCCTATAACTGAAAAAACCAGGTAAACCTACAGAGACTAAAAGTAGATTATATTTGCATAGAGCTGAGGGTTTGGGAGGGAATGCAAAGTGACTGGCAATGTACACAGTTTATTTGCAGAGTGAAAAAACTGTTCTTGACTTGATTCTGACAGTAACTTTACAACTCTGAAAATCTTGAAAACACTCAACTGTACAGAAATAGATGGATAATATAGTATGTTAATTATATTCATATATATATATATATATATATATATATATATATATATTTTACCAAATTTGATTTAGGAATTTATGAATGCTTTTTTCTCTGAATTCTTTCTCCAGGGGATTTCTTTCATATTTTTCAGCTTATAATTCTTGCCATTATAGTATCCTATCACAGGTGCAATATGATAATACCTTAATAATATTTTTAGCCATCTGATTTAAGGCAAGAACACAAAAGAGAAACACCCACACATCTAAGTCATCTAAGTGTGCTACCTTAGCATCTTCTACCTAAAAACACTAGTGAGATCTGAATATAAAAACTAGACAGTAAAGTATTACTTTATTTTTCAAATAATTTAAAGGAAGGAAAAAACTGGGTTTAGGTACTTAAATACTAAAATTCAATACCTACACAAATATACATACATATAACTAAAAATAATACTAATTTTTAGTAACAGCTTATTTTTTACATACCAATATTTTGCCACTCTCAACATTATTTAGTAAAAATAAGAATTAGAGATTTTTAAGACTATACTTACATATTAACATTAATATTTTAAGACTTTTTAATTTTAAAATCTAAAATGTTAAGGCATATTTAAATTTAGTAGAAATGTATGAACATACCTCCCATCTAGAGCTGGGTACTTGTAAACCCCATTTTCAAGTGCTTCAAGTAGCTGTGCACCTGTTACTCTAATAACCAAAACTGGGTCCACAATGGGGAGTATAGCCACAAGGTCATGTAGAGTGAACTTCCCTGGTGGATGTATTCTATCAGATCTGAGAGTGCCTACAATGATGGAAAATGGGGAAAATGTGTTTTAGTTTTCTCCGTGACACAGTACTTTGATGACACAATGTTACATTTAAACTCAGAACCTTACATCCCCAGGACAAAAGGCCCTAATCAGGCTTCCAATGTCTTCCTCAAATGTACTTCCAGCTTAATTTTATATGTAACATATTCATTTCAGAAGATTTTATTCCATGTCAATTCCCATGTTCTTAAGTACTAGGTTGTAATATTACAAATGGGAAGCCATTACTCTCTTCCTACATCCACAGAACCAGGCCTATGAATTCCAGATCAGATCTTCACAGGCAGAAACGACAAATAAATCCACCTTGGAAAATGATTTCATGGACGATTCTAAACCACTCATATGTCAGGTTAAGAGCATTTGTGTCTTCCATGAAAAAAAAAAAAACAGAATTCTAAGAAGTTTATCATTAGGTTGTTAAGTAGTGTTACATTTGTAAACTTTGAGGAGCAGAAGGCAGAAGCTGAAACTAGGGACAAAACCCAAGGCCTGGCACACACCAGGACAGAGATGTCCACTGAGTGATATCTCCACTCCACAGTCTAACCTGAGGAAGCAATCAGGGCCCAATCTCTATACCCAGACAATGCCTGAAGCTCTTGGTTACAGCATATGAACTAAAGTTGTTTTTAGAGAAGGATTGCTTTTAATTTTCTACAATGACTCAAAATCTTTAAACTCTAAGTCTACCAACTTCAGACAAAAATGGTGAGACTAAGAGCCAGTCCCCTTATTAAAGAGGTAGGAAGGCAAGACTTGGCAGAGCAAGGGCTTCAGATGAGAGACATCAACCTATTGCTTTTCATTTAGTCAGAGCTTAACACCACAAGGTTTAAGACAGATGAGTGACAGCACTATCTTCATAGAGATCTCATTGGCAAGTCAAAAATGTACAGACCTGATGATTTGAGTTTCAAATAAACTGAACCCCAGTAACTGAACTCATGAAATTAATAAAGTAGAGCTTCACAAATCTTAAAAATACCTACTATTACTACAAGTTCTGGATACCTGATTTTAGTCATTTCATGTCCCTTTAACACTGAAATCACCTGAATTAAGCAGTGCCACCTCAGCATGTGTGGCCTCTAACATTGCATTCGTCACCAGATTTCCAAGATTGCTCTCACATCTTCTTACAGTAATTTCACGGCCATCTAATTCCATATCGATTGGGCAGAGAACTTCTTCTAACATATACTAAAAGAAGAAAAGTAGCTATTTAAAACCAACATTCCTTGTGTTTTATTGATTTCTTAAATTAATTTTATCTACTTGATCACTTAATTTTTACCTTCAAGTTAAAAATCAACAGAACTTACTGGAACCCTTCTTTTCGGTATCTTACTACTAAAGGGATACTAAAACACTGAACACTCAACAGCCATTGACTTTTAAAGCTATGTAATAAGCCATGTTATCATACAGGTTTGAGCCCTCCATCCTAGTCTTTCAGAACCAAAAAGTCTGTTATGAAAATAGGTAATATTCACAATATCAAACTGATACAACATTAAACAATTGCTTCCAACTGAAGCAAAACAGATACCTCTAACCCTATAGAATTAGCTCAGGTGCCAAACGTTATATTAAACAATAAATCAATACATGCATAGATATCAATAGAGCATGGCTTATGCTTTATAAATTGCTCACAAAACTAACACACACACACACACACACACATCTCGGAGCATCTACATTTTGCCTAATATGCTTAGGGACCTAATAAAAGGCAATCCTTAAGTTTTTAAATACATGTACTAGTTTAAATGATCTAATGACAAAATACTTAAGATATGAAATACATATGCAGAAGAGAAAGAAGAAAAACCACATTTTCATTACAAACTGATTTGAAATTCACCCGTGCTTCTGTATTAAGCTAGTGATGAACACCAATGGCAATCTCTTTATTAAAGGCATAAATTCTTCTAGAATTTGAATACAGAAAAGCATTTTAATAATATCCATTAAAATAAACAGAAATGTTACAGTACATCTAAATTGCTTTTATTTACGAAGTCAAAATAAAATATAAATGGGATGTATAAATTTTAAAAGACAGAAAACTATCATGAATATCCACAAATCTATTGTTGGTGTTGCTCATTCACGATCACAGGCTATCATGTGATCTACAATGCTGTCTAAAATGTGATCAGCCCACACTTTGCTGGGCAACATGTGCAATACTCACCCACCTGTATGTTCTGAGTAAAATCTCTTACTATTGCTTTGATATATGAATCTTCTTCCAAATAACTCACAACATCCACTTTCTCAAATACATATTGGAAAGAGGCATCAAACAGCCGTATATTTATTTTTGTCAGATTTTTAAAATCAGATCCACTTTTGACAATCCAAGTCTCATTCACTCTCCTGATCCCGTATTCATGGTCATGGCCTCCCAGAATCAAATCGAGCCCTTCTGCTCGCTGGGCAAGCCTCGTGTCATTTCCCCACTTCATATGTGTCATTGCAATCACAAGATCGGCTCCTTCTTCTCTTAGTTCCACTGCTAGCTCATTAGCAGCTTCGACGTAATCTTTATAGTTCACATTAGACTTATTAACTGTAGCCAGAGTATCAAGCCAATCTTCTTCAACTAGTCCCATTAGGCCAATTTTCAGATTGTTCCAATTAACTATCTTTTTTACAGTACCATGTCCAAGAGGTTCAGAAGTAAATCTATCATGGACATTACTGAGAAACCATGTAAAGTGCATTTGTTTCATATATTCTTCCAAAATATCAACGCCAAAATCAAACTCATGGTTTCCTAAAATAAAAAATAAAAAACATAAAAGTTTACGTTTAAATCACAAAAATGTTTTTCCAGTCTCAATCATATTGCAGTTCTCCATGAGGGAACTTCCAATAGGTGCAAGACTGCATGTAAAGAGCAAGCATTTTAACATATACATGTTTACTTAGCCTGACTTTCATTCACAAATACTGAAGCCTTTGGCTATAGAATGTCTCTTAGCAATCTAGATAGCACCGTAGTCCCCAAGGAAACATTAAGTTTGGAAAAGAACCCTTGCAATATGGGGAAATGCAATGACATGACTAATGACTGCTCAATAACACACTAATTTAAAGGTTAATTTTAGTGCATATGAGCATGCAGATATACTTCATAAAAAGGCATATTTTTATTCCTAAATAAAAATTTCATAAAATTCAACCACACTATGAAAAGAGAAAAATCCTGGTATATCTCTACTGTATTTTCTAAAGTAACTATTTGTCACAAGGGTAAATAAGTAGTAACTATGACAATAAAAGCCAGGATAGGTGGTACAGGCCTAGTGCCCCAGCTATTTGGGAAGCTGAGTCAGAACACAAGTCAAAGCCTGTGTTATAAAGTAAATTCATGGCTAGTTTGGGCAATTTAGTAATACCCCATCTCAGAAACTTCATGTCCACATTTAAAAGAATGAATCTAGAAAGACTAGCCAATAATGGTGACCTCTAGGCTTGACTGAGAGACTGTGGCAACCTACACATGAGAGAGGCTACCCAATTTTTAAGGCATTCTAGAAAGGAATCTTGTGATCATAAAACAATACTATGCAAGCCACCTCTGTGGTAGGTAATCTTTGCAGTCAACCTGACTGGATTTGGAATCATTTAGGAGATGGTTAGACACACTTCTGGGCATGTCTGTAAAGCTGTTTCTAGAAATAATTAACAAAGGAGGAAGACACACCTTAAATATAAGTGTATCATATTATGTACTGGATGCCTAAATAGGGTAAAAGGTGAAGTGCTGAAGGCCCCCCTTTTGCTGCTCATCCATCTAGATTCGAACAAACAGCTTCATACTGCTGTTGCCACATAGCTGCCAACCACCATGGACTATGTCCTCTCAAAACTCCATCTTTTATGTTGCTTCTTGTCAAGTATTTGGTCACAATCACAAGAAACGTAGCTGAATCTTCATTAACAGATTTAAATGCTGAAGGGCATCCCTTCTGTGTCAGGCACTGTTCCTGGACTTAAACACAACAGATATAAAACAGACCGGCGAAGATAGTTAGTGAAGTGCATCCTCTGGGCTATTAGCATGGCCATCAAGGATATGAAGAAGAGGGAGCTTTGCATGCTGTTGGTGATAATGTGATAAGCAATGTAGATAAGCACAGTCATTACAGAAAACAGTAAGAAGGGTCATCAAGAAAGTTAAAGATAGAACAATTATTAAGACCCAGCAATTCCACTTCTAAGAATCTGTCCAAAGAAACTGAAGTAAATATGTGAAAGGGTTATCTGTTCCCCCGTGTTCATTGCAGTTTTAGACACAGTGGCAAAGATTTGGAGTCAACTTCTATGTTCATCAGTGGAAAGGCTTTTTTTAAGTCTATTTGTGTACAATGGATTATTACTCAGCCTTTAAAAAGAATGAATTTCTGTGCTTCCAGAAAGCATAAGCAAGTTGACAGGATATTCTAAGTAGAATGTCTGTTATAGAAGGACTGATGAATACACTTATTCAAATGTGAGATCTTTAGACCTGGATTTATTTGAGCACTGAACAGAATTATAGTTATACCCAAGACTGGGGTAAGGAAAGACTATAGAACTGGGAGTTGTCAAAAACAAGAGAACCAAGTTACAACTAAACAGAAAAGCTGTGCACATGTGAACTCTAGTCAAATAGATGACAGGAGGACATTTCAGATCAATGACACCAAAAATACTGAGTGAAATAAAGAATATATCAGTTCATTCTAACATTTACTCTATTGTATATTTATGTCACACTATATATTAATTTATAACATCACATACTCATATTTGTAAGTAATTATAACACCAATTAAAATGCTAATTTAAAATTTAAAAGTAAATAAAACATATAGTGTAACAATAGCTCTTTCTGGCAGCCACCTGAGTTCCACCACCAAATTAGGGCCCTCAAATAACACACAGAGATTAATATTACTTACAATGCTGCTGGCCAATGACTAAGATTTCTTATTTGCTAGCTCAGTCTTAATTATCAACCATAACTACTAATCTATATATTTTTATAAGGCCTTATCTTACCAAGGATGCCAGCCTCACTGTCCTATCTTCCTGGGATCACATGGCGACTCCACCTCTTTACTACATTTCCCAGAATCCTCCTTGACTCCTAGCCCCACCTATCTTGCTTCCTTATTGGCCAACAGTGCTTTATTTATCAACCAATAAGACAAACATATATACAGAAGGACTTCACCCATCAATATAGTAATTTTATTCCAAATATATTATAATCACTGTTTTTATGATCAGAACACTAAAACTAATTAGATTTTAGCATTTGTTTTACCTTTAATTTTGTACATCAGACTTCTAATGCAGCTGAAGACTATACTTCAATATTGATACAAACCAAGGTATAACTAAGATATATATGACCTCAGCTACAATTTTAAAAGATAAGAACCTGCTTTTACTTATTTGTCTTCTGTTTTTCTAACTTTATTTATGTGTTTTTATTTCATTTATGTAATGTATATGTATGTTTGTACCACACCATGAAGGCCAGAAGAATGTGATGTAACAAGAAGAAAAAGAAACAATAACTGACATTCATATTTGTTAGGACATACAACATAACCTTGGACAAAACTCTAAAAAGTGCAAATTACTAAGGGCTATGAGAACTAGGCAGAAGGGGCCAATCACAGATAAGAAATGCTTTGCTCTACAATGAACTGTTTTGGTTATTAAGCATGATGACTATATCACCTGAACACATATTTATAAATATCATAATTTTATTATAGGGTATTTTAATGAGATGGTGTAGTATGCACCTTTGGCAGACCTCTCCCCAGATTCACTCTCCTCTTTCTCTACCCTGCTCTGGCTTTGGATATTTCATTAGTTGGACTCCATTAGCTGATTCCTTCTGCTGGCTTCCTATTGGACTAAACCAATGGTAGATACAGGCAGGAAGCAAGAGAACTGGTTGGAATGTAGAATAAAGTCAAGGTATTTATCGCTCAGATATCTCCTATTTTAAAGGTCACTGTGGATTGGCTATGTGCTGTGCTGTATCCATGTATCCATCCTACCAGCTGACCTCCCCATGGGACTTGCCCCTTACCTTTTCAGGCCTCATTACACTGTCCTCAATAATAAATAACACTAATAGATATATGCAGCTACACATGTAATTTCTATAACCACATTTTGAAAGGAAAGCAAGAAAAAAATTACATTCTTGTTTTCATTCTGTCTTAAAATTCCAGTGTGTAAATGGAATTTCAACACATCTCAGTTTGTAGCAGCCACTTTTAAGTGTTCAAAACTATCTTATCCCCCCTTAAGTACTTTCTTCTTTTCCTCATATCTTTAAAGTCCTTTTATTACACTGTCCCTAAATTTCTCACATGAATGTGTGATCTATTTCATGTAAGAATAAAACTCATGAGTTCGAGGCCAGCCTGGTCTCCAGAGACAGTGCCAGGATAGGATCCAAAGCTACACAGAAAAACCCTGTCTCGAAAAACCAAGAAAAAAAAAAGACTAAAACTCACATACTTTAGAAAATGATCAAGAAAAAGTGATATGCAGAGTAGGATAGTTATGATGTGATCATAACTACATGAAAAAATTGACTTGAAAGAAATAAGAAAGAAATACCACAAAAGGTGAGCCTAGATGATGATGTTTACTTAGTTTTGTTTTTGTTTTAGCAGGTGTTTTGGCTGGTTAGTTAGTTGGTTTTGGTTTTTCAAGACAGGGTTTCTCTGTGTAATCCTGGCTGTCCTGGAATTCACTCTGTAGACCAGGTTTGCGAACTCAGAGATTAGTTATTAACTTGTCATAGTCTAGTGTCATCTAAGAAGACAGTCTCCAAGTCCATCTGAGGATGGGGAGATCAGATTGGCTGGAGATACGACTGTGGGGAACTGTTTTGATTGTTCATCGATATAGAAGGATCCAGTCCACTGGGGAAGCATTAGGAACTGGGTCCTGGGTTGTATAGCAAAGCTAGTAATGACTGTGCAGTGTTTCTCCACAGTCTCTGTCTCACTTTCTGGCTTGAATTCCTGCCATGACTTCCCCCAGTGATGGACTATAACCTAAAAGAATAAACAAAGTAAATCCCTTCCTCCCCTCCCATGTTGTTTTTGGTCAATGTTTTATCACAGCAACAGAATAAAGCTACAATAAATGAAATTATGATTACTTTCTATTTCTTTAAAAAATATAGTTCCAAAATTGTATTAAAAGACTTTTAAAATGTCAAAATGACAAAAATGGGGTATATCAGCAAAACTGATTAGTCAAATACATCCAACAGGTATTGGCTGCTTCCTCTCACTTTCTTTGAATAGAACCCACTTTTCAGCAAGGGTTGAAAGGGAGAAGGACCTCAAAAGAAATGTGAAGTCAACCAAATGGAGGATTTTTGGTCTAAACAGGATGGCAAATCAACTCACTGATTGGTTCATAATTTAATAGCAGAAGAGGAACTGCAGCCAGGTTCCATCTGTGATGGCAAACAGTCTATCAAGATGCAGAAAGTTCTTTCCAGATCCAAGAGTGACCATAACCCTCTAGATAGTCTATGGCAAGACATCCAAAATGTTCCAGAACCTTCTGAAAGAACACCAGCAGCTAGGGACTAAGGGCTATAATATGTAAGCCTGGAGATGATATTGCACATTAAACCACAAACAGGAAATCTCCACATTCCTCAGTCAAAGGTGCTGCTGCACTTTTTCATCAACAGTGTTCTCCTTTTTTATAACAAAGTAATGAGAAAAAGTTAGGATTTGTGGTCCAATCCAGTGTATAGAACTAAACCGACTAACCAAATACATACCGAGTTTAAACACAGAACATTTCTAGAATCCTGAAATATTCCTCAGTTATGTGCATGTGAAACAAGGAACACAAGGACACTGACTAACTCTTAGAGTTGGTTTTTCCTGTTTCTTTATGTTCTCTGTCACAGAGAAGCAAAGACCACTAGGATATAGTACGGCAGGATGCAAATACTGACGTCCTTCCTGTATGCTTTGTCCTTTTACCAGCTGGCCCCACCATCCTACCCATTCTCACAATAAATATCCCTACAGCATTCTAATATCCTAGGTCAACCTTTCCACACTCGGAGTTTTATTATAAAAAAAATAATTGAAACCACCTGAATTATAATAATAAATTTGTTTAAAAAAGCAATATACATTAAATGGGACACTTTGAAACTACCAATATTACATAACTAAAATATCATTCACAGCAATGTAACTGAATGTAGTGACCCTGAACTGAACATTTAAATTGTAAAATGACAAATTTATTATGTATATTTTATCATGATAAAAAGACATGAGAAAATGTTCATAATACATGCTTTACTTTTTAAAGTAAAAATATTACAATGTTTACCAGTTGGGGGAGTGCTTAAAAACTGTGAATAATTTCATTGATTCACGGTGTAAAATCTAGAAAAACTCACATACGAAAGAAAAAAATCTCTTCTACCATGCAAACATCCAAATAAAACCACAACAGCTACTGCATATTCCCCAAATGTGATAGTAGTCATAAAGATGGAATCCTGTAAATCTCAGCCCCTGTTGAAGCTCTCTAATTATCTCCCTAACATGAGCAATTAATGTCCAAAATATTACCAAAATGGTGCCCTCCCACTTTACTAGCAGTTGGAACTGTCAGTATTCAGGCATCTGTACTGGCCTGTCCTTGGGGTACTGACAGGATACGCCCTCAGCTGCAGCCACTAAGAGCACCACCTGTGCACATTCACTATGTTCCCTTTTAAAAGAGCCCTTCCTACCTCCCATCTCTCTCTCTCTCTCTCTCTCTCTCTCTCTCTCTCTCTCTCTCTCTCTCTCTCTTTCCCCCTCTCCCTCTCTCCCTCTCTCTCTCCTTCATCCTCTCCCTCTTCCTCTCCTTCTTCCTCTCTCTCTGCTCTTCTTTCCTCTCTCCTGTGGCTCTTGTTCCCAGAGGCCGGTATCCCTCCTCCCCTTTCCCTTTTATGATCCCTTTCCCTAATGAAGAAACACCTCTGCTTGAACCCTGTCTGCAGGACATCTTTTTCTTAAGCACTGCTTTTCTTAAATTACAACAGGAACACCTTTTTTTTCTTACCTCGTGTGGTAGTTTGAATATACATGGCCCAAATAAGCTCGTAGGGAGTGGCACTATTAGGAGATGTGGCTTGTTGGAGGAAGTGTGTTACTGTGGGGCAGGCTTTGTTTGAGGTTTCCTATGCTGAGGATACTGCCCAATGTCTCAGTAGACTTCCTGTTGCCTGCAAGATGTAGGGCTCTCATCTACTTCTACAGCACCATGTCTGGCTGCATGATACCATATTCCCCACCATGATGATAATGGACTAAACCTCTGAACTGTAAGTTACCAACTCATTTAAATGTTTGCCTTTATAAGAGTTGCTGTGGTCATGGTGTCTCTTCCCAGAAATAGAAACTCTAAGATACCTAGGATCGGTTCATCTTAAGAATCAAACAGCTAAAATGCTGACTGTGGGCCTCATGTGCATGGTTCCTATCTTCTCCTATCTTCATCACAAATGTTCTTTGATGGTGTATCATTTTTCCAATTTTATATCTAAAAAGACATGAGAGATCAGTCACTTTATTTTGTTAATATTGTTGCAATGTTGTTTTTAGTTTGGAGCCTTTGTGGGGGTCAGTGTGGTAGTGAGATAGGGACTCACTCCATAATCCAGAATGGCTAGGAACTCAACTATGTAACCCCAACTTACCTCAGAATTGTAGTAATCCTCCTGCCTCAGTATCCTGAGTGTTGGGATTATAGAGTAAACCACCAAGCCCAGCAGTCACTTTCTTTTTCATCACTCAATGACATTGTGGAGAACTGCAATTCAGACCCAGGCCCAGCTAACTTCAAAGCCCTAGTCTTAATTCCTCTAGTGACATGTCTTTTTTTTTTTTGCACAGGCATAACTAAAAATATCACTACATGAAGTCAAATTTTAGTTGAGTACAAATTCTCAAGTTCACTGTACAATCCTGATACTTGCTTCTGAGTACCTATAAGCTGATGAATAGGATTATTTAACTATAATTATTTAGTATCAAATAATCTAGTTTAATGTAAAGTACTTTATAAACTTCAAATAATAAAATGTATTACTTACCAAAAACTGCAAAATGTACTCCCAACTCATTCAATATAGGAATCATGTGCTTTCCTTTTGTCACAGTACTTAAGACTGAAGGATTTAAGCAGTCACCACTGAAAATCAAGAGCGGATTCAGGATACTGAACTTTTTCACAGCTGTTGCAAACCTGAGGGAACAGTGTCTTGTGTTATTATTAGTGCCTTTATGAGACACAAAGAAATGTATTAAATAGCAGTATGACTTTTCCTTCAAATCAGAAAAACTACAAGAATCACAGAAACATGTTTTCAGTAAGATCGCTTCCCATAGCCAACATAGCTCACTAGCACATCTAGGCTTCCCCCCTTAAATCACATTTTTATTTAAATGAAAAATGTTCTAAACCATAGGGGATATCCTCAAAATATAATGTGAAATTATTTTAAAGAAAACACTTTGAAACATATCAAAATATTGAAACTATTCCAGAAAATACAAATTATTTTTAATGATTTATTATTATTATTATTATTATTATTATTATTATTATTATATTTGTTGTTGTTGTTGTTTATGTCCTGACTGAAGTATCCCCTCCCTTCTCTCCACCCAGTCCCTACTCCTACCTCCCCTCTAACGCCCCCTCCCAAAATCCACTCCTCCTCCATTTCTATTCATAAAAGGGCAGGCCTCCCATGGATATCAACCAAACATTTCTATATCTGTTTTGTTTCAGGATTATTGTTATAGCAACTTGTTTTCTCCTGAGTGAAAATTGAGCCCTGAAAAGAAAGATACTAGTAAAGGAGACCTTTGAATAAAGTTGGAGGAGATACTCATTCCAAAAGATATACAAAGTACTGCTTAAAAACATAAGAAATATGACAAAGCAGCAACATGACTCTTGAAAATGATCACAGTTTGTAAATTAACTGAATCCAAGCATAGAATAATAAATAATGTGTCAATGAATTTAAAAGTCTAAATTTAAAAATGGTAACTGACCTCAACAAGGACTTAAATAAACTGATAAAGTGAACAAGTCTATCTTTAAAAAAACAAAGAGTTGAGAAAAGCAACCTGTTGGATGAGCTACTCAACAACTTGCATAAGAAATTCAACAGACCACCTCACTCTTGGTTCCCCCTCTACCCTGCCCTCTGCTGAGATGAGTGTTGGCTCTGCCCCTACCCCAACTCCCACCATCACCCCATCCTTGTATCTTTCTGGGCCTGCTCCTGGCATAGAGTGGACCTGCACAGAAAGGGAGGACCTCCCTGAGTCTGGAAACACATCACTCTTGTTTCCCCCTCCACCCTGCACTCTGCTGAATGAGGAGAATACCAGGAGAGGCCAGACCCTCAGGAGCTGCAGACACTGAAGTCTTGGCCCACATATGCCACCAGGTGACAAGAAGAGATAAAGAGATGCCACCTGCCCCCACTAGAAGAAGAGATGGGAAGACGACAGAATAAGAACACACTCAACAACAGAAAGAACAACATGACACCACCAGAATCTAGGGACTCCACAATAGCAAGACCTGAAAAGCATAACACAGAGGAAGAAGAGACAGAGCTTAGAAACTACTTTATGAAGATGATAGAGACCCTTAAAGAGGAAATGAGAAAATCCCTTAAAGAAATAGAAGAAAAAACAAACAAAAAATTCAAGATATAAATAAATCTCATAAAGAATCTAAAGAAAACCAAGGGAAAAAAAAAAAACAACCAAACAAGTGAAGGAAGCGATCAAAACAGTTCAAGGCATGAAAGCTGAAACAGAAACAATAAAGAAAACACAGAATGAGGGGATGCTGGAAATAGAAAGGCTGGATAAACAATCAGGAACTAAGGATGTGAGTATAACCAATAGAATAGAAGAGATGGAAGAGAGAATCTCAGGTGTTGAAGAGTCACCAAAGGATATACAGTCATCGACCAAAGAAAACCTCAAGTCCAACAAATCCCTAACACAAAATATCCAGCAAATATGGGACACCGTGAAAAGGTCAAATCTAAGAATAAAAGGTATAGAAGAAGGTGAAGAAATACACCTCAAGGGTACAGAAAACATATTCAACAAAATCATAGGAGAAAACTTCCCCAACATACAGAATGATATGCCTATGAAAGTACAAGAAGCTTACAGAACAACAAATAGACAGGACCACAAAAAGAAATCCCCTTGCCACATAATAGTCAAAACACCAAACTTACAGAACAAAGAAAAAATATTAAGAGCAGCAAAGGAAAAAGGCCAAGTAACATATAAAGGCAGACCTATCAGAATTGTACCTGACTTCTCAATGGAAACTTTGAAAGCCAGAAGGTCCTGGATAAATGTCCTACAAACGCTGAGGGAGCATGGATGCCAACCCAGACTACTGTACCCAGCAAAGCTTTCAATCACTATAGATGGAGAAAACAGGATATTCCATGACGAAACCAGACTTAAACAATACATATCCTCAAATCCAGCCCTACAGAAAGTACTGAAAGGAAAACTCCAATCCAATGAAGATAACTACACTCACAAAAATATAGCCTATAGATAATCCCACTTTACCAAACACTAAAAAGAAAAAAAAAGGGGAAATCCACACAATAACACCACCAACAATAAATCCAAAGCAAAGAACAATCAACAACCAATGATTATTAATATCCCTCAATGTCAATGCTCTTAACTTGCTGATAAAAAGATACAGGCTAACAGAATGGATATGAAGACAGAATCCATCCTTTTGCTATATACAAGAAACACACTTCAATTTCACCTACAGACATTACCTCAAAGTAAAGGGTTGTGAAAAGATTTTGCAATCAAATGGAACCAAGAAACAAGCTGGTGTGGCAATCCTAATATCTAACAAATTAGACTTTAAACTAAAATCAATCAGAAGAGATGAAGAAAGGCATTCCATACTCATCACAGGAAAAGTCCATCAAGATGAAGTCTCAATCCTGAATATCTATGCCCCAATTATGAAAGCACTCACATTTGTAAAAGAAACATTACTAAAGCTCAAACCACACATAAAACCCCACACAATTATACTAGAAGACTTCAACACCCCACTCTCAACACTGGACAGGACCACCAGACAGAAACTTAACAAAGAAATAAAGTATCTAACAGAAGTTATGACCCAACTGGGATTAACAAACATCAATAGAACATTCCATCCAAACACAAAAGAATATACCTTCTTCTCAGCGCCCATGGAACCTTTTCTAAAATTGACGACATACTTGGCAACATAGCAAACCTTCACAGATACAAAAAAAAAAATACAACTACCCCCTGTATCTTATCAGACCACCATGTGTTAAAGTTAGAATTCAACAACAATGCAAATTGCAGAAATCCTACAAACACATGGAAATTGAATGATGCACAATTGCACCATTTCTGGGTCAAGGAAAAAAAAATACAAAGAGAAATTAAAGACTTCCTAGAATTTAAGGAGAATGAAGACACAACATATCAAAAGTTACGGGACACTTTGAAAGCAGGGCTAAGAGGAAAGCTCATAGCACTAGATGCCCACATGAAGAAACTGGAGAATAGTCACACTAGAGAATTGACAGCACAACTGAAAGCTCTAGAACAAAAAGAAGCAAACTCACCCTGGAGGAGTAGATGCCAGGAAATAATCAAACTGAGGGCTGAAATCAATAAAGCAGAAACTAGAAAAGCATTACAAAGAATCAGTGAAACAAAGAGTTGGTTCTTCGAGAAAATCAACAAGATACACAAACCTCTATCCAAACTAACAAAATACAGAGAGAGAACATGCTAATTAACAGAATCAAAAATGAAAAGGGGGCTATAACAACAGACACCAAGGAAATCCAGGGAATCATCAGGTCACACTTTAAAAACCTGTACTCCACCAAATTCGAAAATATAAAGGAAATGGACAATTTTCTGGATAGATATCACCTACAAAAATTAAATCAAGAAAAGATAGCAATTTAAATAGTCCTATAACACCTAATGAAATAGAAGCAGTCGTCAAAAGTCTCCCCCCCCCAAAAAAAGCCCAGTGTCAGATGGCTTCACTGCAGAATTCTACCAGGAATTCAAAGAAGAGATAATACCAGTACTCCTCAAATTGTTCCACACAATAGAAACAGAAGGGACATTGCCAAACTGTTTTTATGAGGCTACAATTAACTTGATACACAAGACACATGAAGATACAACTAAAAATGAGAACTACAGACCAATATTCCTCATGAACATGGATGCAAAAATACTCAATAAAACACTGGAAAATTGAATCCAATAACACATCAGAAAAATCATCTACCATGATCAAGTAGGCTTCATCCCAGGGATGGAAGGATGGTTCAACATATGAAAATCCATCAATGCAATCCACCATATAAACAAACTGAAAAAGAAAAACCACATGATCATCTCACTAGATGCTGAAAAGCTTTTAACAAAATCCAACAGCCTTTCATGATAAAAGCAAGATATAGCAAACCAACAGCCAACATCAAACTACATGGAGAGAAACTCAAAGAGATTCCTCTAAAATCAGGGACAAGACAAGGCTGCCCACTCTCTTCTGTATCTCTTCATTATTGTACTTGAAGTTCTAGCTAGAGCAATAAGACAAGAAAAGGAGATCAAGGGGAAACAAATGGGAAAAGAAGTCAAACTTTCACTATTTGCAGATGATAAGATAGTCTATGTAAGTGACTGGAAAAATTCTACCAGGGAACTCCTACAGCTGATAAACACCTTCAGCAAAGTGGCAAGATACAAAATTAACTCAAAAAAATCAGTAGCCCTACTATATACAGATGATAAATGCAATGAGAAAGAAATCAGAGAAACATCACCTTTCACAATATCCACAAACAAAATAAAATATCTTGGGGTAAGGCTAACCAAAAAAGTGAAAGACCAGTAGAGTAAGAACTTTGAGTCTTTAAAGAAAGAAATTAAAGAAGATACCAAAAATGGAAAGATCTCCCATGCTCTTTGATAGGTAGGATCAACATACTAAAAATGGCAATGTTGCCAAAAATAATCTATAGATTCAACGCGATCCCCATCAAAATCCCTTCTTCATAGATCTTGAAAGAACAATACTCAACTTTATGTGGAAAAACAAAAAACCCAGGATAGCCATAAATAACCCTGTACAATAAAAGATCTTCTGGAGCATCACCATCCCTGACTTCAAGCTCTATTATAGAGCCATAGTCCTGAAAACAGCTTGGCATTGGCACAAAAGTAGACAGATAGACCAATGGAATCAAATTGAAAACCCTGATATTAACCCATACACCTACAAACACCTGATTTTTGAAAAAGAAGTTAAATTTATACAGTGGAAAAAAGAAAGCATCCTCAACAAATGGTGCTAGCATAACTGGATTCGTACATGTAGAAGACTGTAGATAGATTCATATCTATCACCATGCACAAAACTTAAGTCCAAATGGATCAAAGACCTCAACATAAATCCAGCCACACTGAACCTCTTAGAAGAGAAAGTGGAATGTACCCTTGAACGAATTGCTACGAGAGACTGCTTCCTGAAGGTAACACCAGTAGCACAGACATTGAGAATAACAATTAATAAATAGGACCTCCTGAAATTGAGAAGCTTCTGTAAGGCAAACGACACAGTCAGCAAGACAAAACAACAGCCCACAGAATGGGAAAAGATATTCACCAACCCCACATCTGACAGAGGGATGATATCCAAAATATACAATGGACTCAAGAAGTTAGCCACCAAAACACCAAACAATGAAATGAAAAAGTGGGATGCAGAAATAGAGGAATCTAAAATGGCTGAAAGACACTTAAGAAAGTGCTCAACATCCTTAGCCATCAGGGAAATGCAAATCAAAATAACTCTGAGATACCATCTTACACCAGCCAGAATGGCTAAAATCAAAACCACCAATGACAATCTATGCTGGAGAGGATGTAGAGATAAAGGAACACTCCTCCATTGCTGGTAAGAGTGCAAACTTGTAAGACCACTTTGGAAATCAGTATGGCAGTTTCTCCGGGAAATGGGAATCAGTCTACCTCAAGATCCAGCAATTCCTCTCTTGGGCATATACCCAAAGAATGCACATTCATACAACAAGGACATATGTTCAACTATGTTCATAGCAGCATTGTTTCTAATAGCCAGAACCTGGAAACAACCTAGATGCCCCTCAACTGAATAGTGGATAGACAAAATGTTGTACATTTACACAATGGAGTACTACTCAGCAGAAAAAAAAGCAATGGAATCTTGAAATTCACAAGCAAATGGATGGAATTAGAAGAAACCATCCTAAGTGATGTAACCCAGTCACAAAAAGACAAACATGGTATGTTCTCATTCTTTATGAATTATAGACATAGAGCAAAGGATTCCCACCCTATAATCCACATCACCACAGGAACTAAGAAACAAGGAGGACTCTAAGGAGAAGAATGCATGACCCCCGGGAGAAGGAGAAGGGGACTATATCTCCTGAGCTAATTGAGAGCATTGGGGTAGGGGAGAGGGATGGGGAGAAGAGAGGGAGAAGAGGAGGGTAGAGGAGGAGATGAGGGATCAGGAAATTTGAGTCGGGGGAAGAATAGAGGAGAGCAGGATGAGAGATTCCATAATAGAGGGAGCCATTATAGGTTCGAGGAGAGATCTGAAACTAGGGAGATTTCCAGAGATCTACAAGGATGACACCAACTGGCAATCTAAGCAATAGTGGAGAGGCTACCTTAAATGCCCTTCCCCAATAATGAGGCTGATGACTACCTTATATGTCATTCTACAGCCTCCATCCAGTGGCTGATGGAAGCAGAGGCAGACACCCACAGGTAAACACTGAACTGCACTCTGGAACCCAGTTGCAGATAGAGAGGAGTGATGAGTAAAGAGGTCAAGACTGGCCTGGTGAAACCCACAATAACAGCTGACCTGAACAAGGGGGAATGCATGGACCTCAGACTAATGGCTGGGAGGCCAGCATGGGACTGATCCAGACCTGTTAAAGTGGATATCATTGAGGAGGCCTGGACACTCTATGGGGCCTCTGGCCAGTGTTTATCCCTTGTGTAGGAAAGGACTTTGGGAGCCTATTTCATGTGGAGGGATGCTCTCACAGCCAGGACACATGGGGGAAGGCCTAGCCCCTGCCCAGGATGATATGACAGACTTTGGGGATCCCCATGGAGGGCCTTGCCCTCCCTGGGGAGCAGTGGGGGAATGGGGTGGGGGGGTGGGGGGTGGGGAGTAGAGGAGGGAGAAGGGATTGACATGTGAAGCAGGCTTGTTTCTAATTTGAACTAATAAAAATTTTTCTTGGGAAAAAAGAAATTCAACAGTCATAGGACAGAAGCAGAAATAAGGAATCAGAATAAGGTTAAGGGTTTCTTACAGTCAGGAGAAATTAAGAGACCAAACACACAATTATATAATGTTATAAATGGTCATAAAATAAGGAGAAAATGCTAAAAACTTACTCGATGAAATCAGAGCAGAACATTTTCCAGCTCTAGGTAATCAAATGGACATTCAAGTACACCAGGAAAACAGGCAGGCTCAGAACAGAAGTTTTCCATGTGCTATGATACCTAAGTGCCAAGAGTACAGAACAAAGAAATGATATTAAAAGCTTAAAACAGAAGTGCCAAGTTTCTTAAAAAATATGCAAACCACTGAGAATAACAACAGATCAATCAGAAGAAACACTAAAGAACAAGAAAACATGGGCTGTAGTATTTCAAACCCTGAAATAAAATATCTACCTACAAAGGCTACCCTATCAAAATTATCCTTTAATACTGAAAGAGAAATAAAGAACTTCCACAATAAACATAAACTAAAGTAATCCATGACCCCTAAGCCTGGACTGCACAGCATTCCCAAAGAAATAACAGACAGAGAAGAGGAAGAAAGACATACAGAACCATGAGATCTTGAGACAGAATACATCACATAAGGAGGAATATAAATAAATGGAAAGAATAAAATTATTAACTCAGTAAACTACCAAATCTCTGAGATCAAAGGAAAAGTTGCCAGTTACTTACCAACATTAAATATGATCAGTCTTAAATCTCCAGTTAAGATTCAGACTGTACAAATAAATCTAAAATAAGATACAACCATTTCTTGTCTACAAAAAATTCATTTTATAGGCAAAACACAGAAACAGAATGAAAGTGAAAAGCTAGAAAACAACATTCCAATAAATGGAATCTAAACAAGTAAGAGTAGCAGCACTGTGATCTGACAAAGCAGATTGTGAGCCAGAATTCATCAGAAGGACTAAATATGGTCACCACTCATCAATAAGTGGAACTATTAATACATCAAGAAGATATAACAATTATAAACATGTGCTGAATGTTGATGTGTCCAATTTTTAAAAACAAACACTATTAGATATAAATGGACAGATCCAAATATAGCAAAGGTGGCTGACATCAATATCTACTCTAATTAACAGATCATTCAGACTAAAATAAAGAGGGTGAGGAGATAACTCATTGGGTAATGGGCTTGCTGCAAAGGCATAAGGACCTTATCACCTACTGAAAACTAAGCATAGTGTGTATCTGTAACCCAGAATTGGAGGTACAGAAACAGGGTGATTCTGGGAGTTTGCTGGCCAGCCAGTCTGAATGAAAGGACAGATGAGTGTTTAGTAAAAAACCCTGTCTCAAAAAATAAGGTGGAGAGTGATCAAAAATGACACCAACTCTACATCTGGCTGCATGCATGCATATAACCCCCATACACACATGTGAATACATAAATACAACACACACACACACACACACACACACACACACACACACACACACAATGTATTAAAAGTGAAATAAAAACTTCAGAGTTAAAATCTCATCACAAATCAAATGGACATAAGAGGTATCTACAGAATCCTCCAGCTGTTACAGATTCTTATCAAAAGCCCATGGAACTCTCTCTAAAATAAGTAACATTTTATGCCTTAAAGCAAGTCTTAACAAATACAAAAATATAAATAAATTATAAATCTGGAGTAAGTCAAAACACTATGCATTAAATGATGCATTTTGAAATGGTGAAGAGGTCACTGGAGATATCAAGACAAAGTTGGTTCTTTAAAAGTGAAAAGGTCAATGCTCTAGTGAAAAGAGTGTGAAGGATCCAAATTAATAAAATCTGAGATGAAAGAGAAGATTTATAACACATACCACTGAAATACAGAAATCATTAGGGATTATGATGAAACAATACTCAAATAAATTGGAAAACCCAGAAGAAATGAATAAATTTTTTAGACATAGATGACCTACTAAAATCAAGCCATGCAGCAAGACAGGTCTATAGTAAGCAGTGATACTGAAGGCAGTGAAAAAGTTTATCTTAACAAAAAAGCCAAGGGCTAGATAGACAGACTGCTGAATTCTATCAGATATTTAAAGAACAACAAGATCTGAAATTCTTCTACCAAATAAAAAATGGATGCTTGTAAGCTTCACTCACAGTCAGCATTATCTATCAAAACATCTGGTAAGTCCACAAAAACAGAAAGGCATAGACAGAAATGTTCCTGATAACTACAGATGAGAAAGAATTTAAATTACTTGCAAGTCTAGTTCAACAGCACATTAAAGAGATTATATACACCATGATCAAATTGGTTTCATACCAGGGATGCAAGTGGAGATAATGTAAGAGACAGAGAGTGGGGAGTACTGTTGTCACAAAGTGACTGTTAAGAGCAGGGCCTTTGGGCAATAATTAGTCCAGGACGGAGCCCTTCTGTGAAAGGCTGTGTCTGGACAAGACAGGGATGTTATGCATATCAACTCACTCCTTATTTTAGATGAAGTGCTTTCTGTTCTATGCTAGTATCATATTATTTTATTACTATGGCTTCATAATTAATATTGATATGGAATGGTGATCCATTTACCACTGTTCTTTTTGCTCAGGATCATTTTGGCTCTCCGGGGTCTTTCATGATTCCATATGAATTTTAGGACAGTTCGTTTCTATCTCTATGAAGACTGACATGGCATTTTAATTGGGATTGTACTAAATCTGTAAATGGCTTTTGGTAGCATGGTCATTTTCACAATATTGATTCTACCAATCCATGAGCATGAGCTGCCTTTCCATTTTCTAACATATTTATTTTTCTTCAGGTTTAAGGATTTCACTGTAGAAGTCTTTCACCTCATTTGGTTATGTTTATTACAAATTATTTTCATTGAGGCTATTATGAATGGGAGGGTGTCCATGGTCTCCATTTCTGTACATTTCTTGGTAGTATATAGAAAAGCTATTGATTTGTGCAAGTTGATTCTGTTTCCACCCATGTTGCTAAATTAATCATTTCTAGTTTGCTGATAATAATTTTTGGGATCTTTTATACATAATAGCATGACATCTGTAAATAGGAATAGCATAACTTCTTTCCCTATTTGTGTCTCTTTAATTTCCTTCTCTTGCCTTATTGCTCCAGCTAGCACTTCAAACACACCATTGCAAAGAAGTGGTAACAGTGGACAGCCCTGTCTCATTCCTGATTTTGGTGGGGTTGTTGCAAGTTTTTCTCCACTTATGATGATGCTGGCTGTTGTCTTCCCAGATACAGTTTTTATTATGTTGTGGTATCTTCATCCTAGTCCTACTCTTTCATGGACTTTATCATGAAGTCATGCTGGAATTTTTCAAAGATTTTTTTCTTCATCTATTTGGAAATTTGTGATTTTTATAAGTATGACAGTTTATGTCACTTATTATATTTATTGACTAGTGTATGTTGAACCATGCCTGCATCTCAGAGATAAAGTTAACTTGATCATTGTGAATAATTTTCTGATGTCTGTCTGTTGGGTTTATAACTATTTTATTGAGAATCTTGAATTTGTTACCCAATACCAAATGGTCAGCCCTGAAAACATATGAGTAACTGGCTGATATTTAGAAATATATATATATATATATATATATATATATATATATATATATATATAATACATTATGTAAATTAATGTATATACAACAAAAGAAAAAGAGGTCATCTCAAATAGAAGAAAAAAATTTTGAAAAGGCAAAGTTGGGAGAGGACATGTTGGTAGATAGGTAAAGTTAGAGGGAGAAAATGTAAGGTAGATATGATCATATTTCATTATATACATGTATGAATTTTAATTAAAAAGCAGGTGAAAGAATGGTTAAACAGTTACAAGCACTGTGTACTCTTTCAGAGGACCTAGGTTCAGTTCCCAGAACCCACAAAGTGGTTAACAACCCAAGTAACTCCAGTTCCAGGGAATCTTACACCCTCTTCAGGCCTCTAAAAGTGCTAAACACATGCAGTACACAGACATAAATGTAAGCAAAACACTCTTATACATAAAATCTCGAAAAAAAATTAACCAAGGTGTAGTGGCACATGGCTTTAATCCCAGTACTCAAAAGGCAGAATCAGGACGACCTCTGTGGGTTTGAGGCCAGCCTGGCTTAAATAACAAGTTCCACACCAGCCAGGGCCACACAGGTTTTAACAAAGTGAATTTAGTAACATATAAAAAGATTAAAACATCATGACCAAGCAGGGTTTATTCACTGACAAGAATTATTTAATAGCCAACAATAAATATAACTTCATTACATTAACATATATAAAAGAGAAAACCATGATGTTCAAGAGCTCTTTTTTAAATTATGCAGAAAATGTTCAACATCTAGTCATAATTTTCAAATTATATACAAAACCTTAAGGTAATAAATTAACCACAGGGATTTCTATATACAATTTATGTGAAGGTACAAAATACAGAAGAACAATTAGAGGATTTCCACTGTTGAACAGCAATACTTATGATAAAGCTATGAAAAATAATATATAGAATTTTCTCACATCAGTGGGGTAATATAATCCAGAAACAGACACGTATATACACAGTGATTAATAGCACATGCAAAGCTGCAATTGAGTATTTAAAAAGAGAATCTTTTTCAATGAAACTATATATAAATATTTGAAATGGTGCTACTAAATATACATATATAAATATGAATGTAATTATACAAATGGCACAAAGTAAAAGATGCATACTTTCTCAATCATACATGAAAATTAATTGAAGTGTTTACTGCTCTAAAGGCAGTTGAACCTTTTTAAAGGGGAATGGAGCCTAAAAATGAGGTGGTCTAGAATCTCATGAAGTAGCCAGCTTTACTCAGCAGACAGTCTATACTCTGAGGGTTTAGAACCACATGAGTGAAGTGTACAATCACAAGGAGAGGCAGCATGTGGTAAAGACATGTTTTTCCATGGAGGCATATAAACAATGAACAACAGCCAGATGTAATAAATAATATAAAGGAAACTCACTCTTAACTGCTACACCTGGGAAGAGCTTGAAGCACATTCCAAGAACAAGTCTGTGTTTTTGAAGAAACTGAAAGAATAAAACTCTAGTCTTGTTCTCTTGGTGTTTTCTCACAGGCAGTTAGAATTCCTTTTGCACAACCACTCCATTTTTCAACCTTCAGATATTTAAGGATTGGTAAGTAGGAGAAAGTACTGCTGCCAAGCCTAACAATCTGAGTTCATTTCCAGGGCCTCACATGGTGGAGGATGAAAACTACTTCCTCAAGTTGTCCTCTGACCAACCACACACACACACACACACACACACACACACACACACACACACACACACACACACCTACCTATGCATTCACATGCACACATGGACACACACATCATACCTGAATGCAATACGTATCACAAATACAATTTCAAAACCAAAATAATAAATCATTTAGAAGGAATCATATAAGGACATCTTTATGACTTTGAAGCAAAGGTTTCTTAAGCAGACCAGCAAAAGTACAAATCACAAAATATTGGCCAACTAAACTTAGTTTAAATTAAAATCTCCCACTGGTCAAATATACCATTAGGAAAAATGAAAAAACACTAACTAGATAAAATATCTGGGAAGCATATATTCAACAATGGAATTGGCTCTGAAACTAGCTAACAACTCTTATAAATCAATTTCAGAAAGACAATTTAAAATTTTGGGGAAAAATACCATGGACTTGGCATGATGGTACACATGGTAATCCAAGCAGTAAGGAAGACAGAAGTAAGCCCTATGCAATTCAGTGAGACTCTGTCTCAAAAGAAATAAAAGTTAAATTTCAAAACAAAATAGAAAGAACATCAACTAAAAATGATAAATATAACTGGCCCATACAATAAGAAAATGTTCAATATCATTACACAACAAGAAATACAAATTAAACCTACAATGGTATGTTACTATACACCTACCAGTATGATAAAAATAGTGCTGAACGCAAGAAAATGGAATAATCAAAATTTTCATGTACTGATAATGGATATATAGCTGGTACAACTATTTTGAGAAAATGTTTGGCAGCACCTAGTCAAGCTACACATATGTCTGTATATGACACAAAAATTTCCCTTCTGGGCATGCACTCAAGAAAAAACTATTACTTCTAACAAGCAAAAGAATTATATAAGAATGCTAATAGTGATTTCATAATAGCAAATATTAGAAACCATCAAAGTATCCTTGAACATTAGAATAGATAAGTAAATTATATTATAGGTCACACATTAAAATATAATTCAATATGAAAAAGAACAAATTATTGCTACATACAACAATTTGAATGAATGTCAGATGTGTGAAAAAAAGCCCACACAAATGAGTACATGCTACATGGTTGGGAGCAATGGTTAAAAGCAAAGGTAAGTGACTGGGGTGAGGATGAGGGCTCCCATAATGTGCTAGAAATAGTTCATATTTTGATCATTTAAAAATCATATAGGACTCTCGACTTCAACATTGTACACATCAATACATTTAGTTAACAACTTGCTTTCGGAACTACAAATAATATGTTTGCTTATGCAAGGCAATAAAAATATATGAATACAGAAACTAAGCAATATATGAGTTCAAAGGATTCTATGAAATGACAGCTGTATCTAAAAAAAATGTAAATGTCACAAGATTTGATCTGAGTTTTAGGAATCAAGTAAACAAGAAAAAATTAGGAGCAAAACTACAGAGTTTCTAAAAACTTGAAAAGTCTATGTGATGATTGACACACATTCCTGTTAACATGGTATGATTCAGCACTTGTTAATGTTTTTCAGACCAGAAGCAGCAGCAGCATAGGAAAAAAATCATTTTTGAAGTCCTACCACAGACCTACATAATAGAAAACACTAAGGTAAGGCACACACACGCTCACACACACATACATACACACACACACACACACACACACACACACACACACACACACACACACACAATCTGTGTTTAACAACTCCTTTGGACAATTCTGACCCATAAAACATTTGGGAAACGGACTGAAGAGATGGCTCAGCAGTCAAAAGCACTGGCTGCTCTTTCAAAGGACTTGGGTTTGACTGGTAGCACCCACACGGTTTCTCACAACAGGACATCTGGAACCATCTTCTGGCATGTAGTACATAGACATACATGTAGACAAAACACCCATACACATTTAATTAACTAATCAACTAATTAAATATAGTGAGAAACATTATAAAAGAAAGTAGAGGATTTTGAATCTATAAATGTATACCATAACTACAGTTTTAATCATTGTAAATGTCTTATAAATTATTGAAATAAAAGTCACTGTATTAAATGAGGGATCAAAGTTATAAGGGCTGCTTGAGGAAAAAGCCTGTAAGCTGATTTTAGGCCTATTCAAACAGACATCAAAGTGAGTATCCTCAGTGGGCAGATGGAAATATAGGTCTAAAAAGGAGGTTAGATCCAAATTATAGATCCACAATATAGAGCAGATGAAATAGTTAAAGCCAAAGGAATTTACAAACTGCTTTATACTACTGGGTCTTAGAGAAACAAAGATTATGAAAATAGAGTTTGATATTAATGTCAAAAATTTATAATATGGATAAGACATTCTCAAATTTTCAATCTCAAGATTCCCCTTCCCAGTCCCCTAAAAGCTAATAAATTAACATATGAACCCATTATCTAAAAGACAACAAAGACCTAGTATATGTGTTTTTATAAAGAATATATGTTTGCAAACACAGATGGCATACTTGTGCAAACCTCATGTCTCGCTAAATAAAGAATGGTGAGATATTATCTCCTGCTTCATTCAATTTACTGGAATAGGCTGCTTTGTATGACATTTATTTTTAAAATCTTGTCTTTCACCTAGGAAATATTTCAATAAACTTTCTAGATAATTTGTGAATATTTTTCCTTGCTATTACACCAAAACTCTGTAAGCCAGTTTCCCAAAATAGTTTTCAATGTATCTCAAAGTAATATGAATTAACTTATCAAACTCTAGACACACAGAACAAATTAAAAATGAACAAAGCAACTGACATCTAGTAAGACTGCAAGGAAAATGACTGGGACTGTTAGTATCACAGATAGGGATCTTACGGAATTCTCTAAAGTGCCTAGACTATGGCACTGTTTGGAAACAGCTAATTTATATTTGGAACACAGGCAATAGTTCAAACAGCAAAACTAAACAAGCATGTATCCCACATGGTACACATTTCATCTCATTTGTTTCTGCCCATTCTTTTTTTTTTTTTCAAGACAGGGATTCTCTGTGTAGCTTTGGAGCCTATCCTGGCACTCTCTCTGGAAACTAGGCTGGCCTCGAACTCACAGAGATCTGCCTGCCTTGCCTCCTGAGAGCTGGGATTAAAGGTGTGCACCACCAACACCCGGCCTCTGCCCATTCTTTAATCTGCACCATAATCACCCCACACACCCCCAGAGACGAAGTCCTATAGCCCTGTCAACTAAGTACAAGCCCTATAGCCACTGTTGCCTCCCGGTGTTCACGAAACCCACTATGTTATTTTCACCTCAGAATCTCTCTTTTGCCACTTCCTCAGCCTAAAACAACTCCCCTGTAGACAGCCAAATGTCTCATACTGCCTCATTTCACTCAAGTATCTCCTCACATATCACTTGATCATGTTTTTATTATATTATGTTTTTGTGTCCATATGGGGGTGCAGGTCACAGGGTACATGCATAGGTGAGGGAGTACTTGCAAGAGCTGATTCTCTTCTTCTATCATCACGGTGTCAGGGAACGAACTCAACTTGACAGGCTTGGCAGCAGCACTATTACCTACTGAGCTATCCCACCAGCCCAAGTAAGGTCTTACTTAAGTAACTTCTTCTGAAATGACAAACACCCCCAACTCCAACTCAACACTTCTTACTCTCCTTGTTTGAATTATCTTTCCCAGAAGCCTTTGTTGCCATCCAGCATATTACATATTCCCTTTTTTTAAGTCTGTTTTTCCAACTAAAACACAAGCTCCCATGAGAGTGAGGTCTTTTTTTTTTTCTTTTCTATTCCCTACTGTAACCCTGCTGCTCAGAACAGTGCCTAGTGTTATACTTGGCATGTTTTAGATGGGTTATATTAACAATTCACATGTTTTTTTTAATTGAACACTATATGCCAGGCACTCTACATCTTAGAAATGAATATTTGTTGAACCACATGAATACTGAGTGCAAATTTGTCCCAGTAAGCAAAGATGTAAACAAATAGGTTGACAACTAAACTTCAGAACATAACATGTAACAGACAAAGAAAATATGACATCTTCAAACTAGATATTCTCTCTTAGTAGTAATCTTATAACCAAAGAATCTAGAGTTGTCACCAATACAAATAAACATCTGTGCTTTGAGCAACTTCTTTCCTAGGAACAACTGTTCTAAATGGAAAGATTAAAAGAGGTGTCAGTCACTGAACAGTTAGTGCTATGCTTGTTCGTTTCTTCACCACCTTAATAGTCCAGAATCAGATGAGCACACACTGTTCCTTCAAAGGCTTGTCACTAATGTGCTCTATTCACTAGTGTCCCTTGACCCTTGACCTTGTCTGTCTGAGATTAACTGACATTTCAATGACATTAGAATTCTATAATCTCCTGAGCTTCCCCCACCATAATAGCATTTTTCATTAACACAACTGATATGCATATGGGTGGTATGCTTGAAAAGAAACAATAGTGCATGAAATCCTGCAGGAAACCACTAAGAGCCTCTGTCGAGCTGCATGGTCCATAAAAAATTGCATTTCCCTAATACCATCCTGCCATCTGACACATACTGCTTTAAGTCCTTCAACAGTCAACACATGGCTTTCCCTTGGTATTTTACAGAATTCTGAAAGGCAATCTACCAAAAACTAATGAAATCCATGAATCTGTCTTGGTTGAGATTTCATTGTTTTCACCCTCTGTACCTACGAGCATGGCTTTATTTGGAAAAAGGCTCAATGCAAATGTAATTAAGCTTGGCTCGATGAGCTAGTTAGAGTGGACCCTAATTAAATGACTTATATCCTTATAAGGTAAGGGGAGAGTGGGGAGGCAGGGAGGAGGGGAGGGTAATAATCATTTGATGGTAGAACCAGAAGTTAGACTAAGCATGTATACATATTTTCAGGGACTACTGTCCTCACTAGAAACCAGGAGAGTCATAAAAGAACCAACTCTACCAGCCCTTTGATTTACAACTCTTCAAGATCAACTTTTTCTTTTACTGATTTAAACCACCCATTTTACAATACATTTGCTTGTCAATCCTAGAAAACTAATGCAACACTTATATCAACAAATAAATAAAATGAGGAAAGATATATCTTCCACAAGGGAATAATCCAAAATATTTCTGGGGTTACTTTGCCATGAAGGGGGTAAAGTATAAGCCTTGGTCCTTAAATGTGAGCTGTACAAAATGACTTCATTCCAAAGAGTATACCACAGAAAGGCAGGGAGCAAACTTCAGAATGGAGAAATTTAACAAAAGACAATATAAAGACCTGAAAAGATGTGATTTTAAAAATGGATTTCTGTGGGTTTCCTAAATAAATAAATAAAATGTACCAGTATAATCAATAAGAAAAGCATACAAATTTAAAATAATGAACATTTAAAAAAATACCTGACTGATACTCTCTTAAAATATTGAGATCATTAAAAATAAAGAATATAAAAAAAACTGCCATGATTAAAAGCAGTCTAAGAAATGAGAAACACCAATTGCAGTGTAGCTTCCCACATGGAATCCTAAACACAAAAAGAACATACTAAGGGTATCTAAGTGGAATATAGATGTTGATTAATGATGTATACATTCCTGTTTATTAATTGTAACAAATGCTCCAATAGTAACATAAAATGTAAATAATTTGGGAATATGTGAACCCATTGCAGTATTTCACATCTTTGGGGGTGGGGGGGGTGGAGGGGGGTGTTCAAGACAGGGTTTCTCTGTGGCTTTGGAGCCTGTCCTGGAACTAACTTGCTCTTGTAGACCAGGCTGGTCTCAAACTCACAGAGATCCACCTGCCTCTGCCTCCCAAGTGCTGGGATTAAAGGCATGCACCACAACTGCCCAGCAGTATTTCATATCTTTATGTAAGTCTTGAAAGTTCACTAAAAATCAGATAAATCAGGACCAAAACCCACTCGCACTGTAATCACATTATGTTGTTAAATCACCACGAAAGATCATTCTATCAGAGCAGACACCCACAGCTAAACAATGAACTGAACTGGAATCCAGTTGCAGAAATGGAGGAATGATGAGCAAGGGAGTCAAGACCAGGCTGGTGAAACCCACAGAAACAGCTGACCTGAACAAGAGGGAACTCATGGTCCCCAGACTGACAGCTGGGAAATCAGCATAGGACTGATCTGGACCCCATGAACTTGGGTATCAGTGAGGAGGCCTCAGAAATCTATGGGGCCTCTTGTAGTGGATCAGTACTTATCTCTAGCATAAGAATGGACTTTGGGAGCCCACTCCACATAGAGAGTTCTCAGTCTAGACACATGGGGGAGGGCCTAGGCCCTATCCCAAAGGATATGACAGACTCTGAAGATCCCCCACCGAAGGCCTCACCCTACCTGGGGAGCAGAAAGGGTATGGGATAGGTAGAGTGTTAGTGGGGGGCAGGCAAGGAGGGAAGGGAGGGGGAACTGGGATTGACATGTAAAACAATCTTGTTTCTAATTTAAATAAAAATGGAGAAAAAAGACCATTCTATAAGTTCACATTATACCACTGCTTATCATATTCATTCATTCATAAGTGTTTATTTTCACCATCCACTTTGTACCACACACAACTATGGGGATTTAGAGTGATAATAAAAATAAAGTTCCTATTGACTCCTTTTATTCTGATGTAAATGTGTTTCTTTTCTCGATACTGTGACCAAATACCTGTCTAAAAAACAACTAACATTGGGGTTTATTTTGATTTCCAGTTCATAGAAATACAGTTCATCATGGCCAAGAAGGAATAGTGGTAAGAACAAGTTGGTCCATGATGCCAACCAAGAAGAAGGGAAATTGAGATGCCATTGCTTAACTTGGTGTCTCCTTCTTCCCAGTTTAATTAATTCATTCAAGAACCCCAAACCATGGAACAGTGCTGCTCTCACTCAGTGTGGGACCTTCCTTTTCAATTAAGTTTCTCTGGAAGAACCCTCACAGACACTCAAGGGTATGTTTCATTACTGCCCTAAAGTGTTCCTTCCTCCAGTCAAGCTGGCAGTAGGCATTAACCATCACAGATGTTTTTGAAACTTCTGACATGATATTCTGCACACAGTTATCAATTACACATCCCACAGCATCTTGTCGGTGAAAGCATATGAGTGGATTATCAGCACAGGTATACCAAAAAGAGAAACTAGCCTATACCTATGAAGAGATACTTAGTAGACATCTACTCCCCCCCCAATGACTAGTACCATAACCAATGAGCTCTGCTGAGAAGTCACAGGACTTAAAGAATAAACTTTTCTTCCAAAAATACAAAAGAGCTATCTATGTACAAAAGATTTTAGAGAGGGAAAGGAACTAAAATATTGGAAAAGGAAAGAACAGCTGGGAGATGTTATTCACCCAAGTATTTGATAGTCACTTCTACCTACACAGGCATCAAGTTCCTCAAAATATTCTTTCCAGCTTCAATTCCTCAAACCAACTACACCTTCGAAGATCACTTCTTGCTCATTGGTGCAACTACAGGCCCTTGGTCCTTTTGTCTTCCAGCTGCCCTCCGATGCTTCCCTTTACCCTGTATGTACAGGTGCATACACATACTCTCACATGCTACTGAATAACCATTTCTTAAACATTGTTTCGTCTTCCAAATCTAGCTCTCATTTCTATTCTTATTCCCCTACATCATTAACTTGACAATGGGTCTCCAACTGATTTCTGCTCCTAAATTTTAATCTCTTCTATTCAAAACCACTCTTTTCCTCAAACACATCTTGGGCCATGCCACAAACACATTTTGACAGTCTGTAGTAATATATACTGTAGTACGAATAATATGGCCCAGCAACGGATATTTGGGTTCAAGCTTCAAGATGAAGATCAGAAAAGCAAAGCAGTTGGCCACTAGCTCTTACCTAGTATTACCTATGCTCAGTCTTCCCACAATTCACACTTGAAGATTCCAATCCCCTTTTGTGCAGATACTAGGCCCAGTTTTTCTTCCCTAAAAACCACTGGAGTTACTAACTTCATCCAGAAGGGAGTTTAAACAGTGGCCTAAATGATTAGCATGAAAGACTACCTCCCAGCCTCCAAGCTTTCTTGCAGGTTCCCAGTCACTACCCTCCATTCCCCCTTCAGAATCTGACAAGGAAGATGGCGGTCCACACCTAGCAGCGCCTCCTACAGGCTCTTCAGTATGCGAGTCCACATCGTAAACATCGTTGAAATGAAGGATGGTCAAGTCATAGGAGTCCATGTCTCCTGACCGGGTCTTCCGAAAGAGTTCTTCATCCAGCGATGCAGGCTGAGGTGGTCCCAGCGTTGGTGCCTCCTCCTCAAAGGCCTCCATCTCCCTGGCACAATGTAGGATGCGGCTCTCCTGAGCCTGGAAACCCTGTACGCATGCGCAGGAGAGCAGCCGCAGGAGCATGCGCAGCACTTGCTGGGCCTGGTCCCTGAGTAGAGGCCTGTACTGCTTGTACAGTTCCCAAGCCTGTGTCCTGTGCTTGTCTGCCTGTGCCTAGGGCAAGAGGTGACCGCCCTGTTTCCTGACAGCCGTTGAAAGGCCAACGGAAATCCTGATGCCTCTTGCTTCTTCTTTGGCAGAATGAGGTCATAGTTGTAGGAACATAGTCAACACTCGTTTCTTTTACATCTTGCTAAGTAAATAATTTTCTATAGTACATTTCCCCCTTTCTTTGCAGGAAGATAGGACAACTATTAAAGACCTCAAATAATTTTTTTCTACACCCTAATTCTTGATTCATTTCTTGTCTGAGGGGTCCTGGGTATCCATTAATTTAATAACTGATCCTAGTGCCAATTCCAAAAGAGTAAAAGAGACCCAGTCTTCATCCTGAGGGACTCTGTATACTTTTACCTTGCCCTCACCCTGTTCTTTCCAGACTTTGCCATAATCTCTGGGGCCCTTTTCTGCCTCACACAAATTCCATTTCCTTCTTTCACTTTTATTTAAGATACAGGCAATTCACAACTAGTTTTCTGATTTACTACGATTCTTCTTTGTAGCTTTCTTTAACGCATCTAACATTCTGACCCTGAAATACTGTTCTGTGGGATCTGACATTTTGTGCGTGTGAGGGAGAGAACAGAGCAAGTGAAAAACTAATGCTTTTATTGAATTACATTTTATGAAGTTATTGTGGCCTGATGGAATCCATCCAGGAGATCAATAAGGTACCCCAGAATGCTGCAACCCCTTGGAATACTGTCAGCCAGACATTTGCTCAATTCAACTTGAATTAAATAGATACATCTAGAATGCAAAGTGCCAACTTTGAAAAACAAGAAAAATAAAACTTGAACAAATAAATAAAATTAAAGGATTGGGGTAGTGGCTAAGACTCCCTCCTATGAAAATAAAAGCAAACAATATGTGTACAGAGTATGTCAGTCTTTTGAAAAGTTCTTATAAAAAAATTCCAAAGTCAAGCAACAAAAATATAAACCTATAAACTTACAATAAATATAGGTATAAAATAAGTTTTAAAAAACAAATCAAATAGTACATTTAAAAATTATGTTGCTTAGTTTACCTCAAAACCATAAGAATTTACAACAAAACTCTATCAATATAATTCAGGTTAAAATAGAAAATAAAGTTAGTGGCAAATTGTGCAAGAAATACTTAATCAAGTTAATCAGTTATCATTTAAAGATTTGTAATTATCTAAGGAATAAAAGTACCTTTCTTTTTTTGTTTGTTTGTTTGTTTGTTTGAGACAGAGTTTCCTCTGAATTGCTTTGGAGCCTGTCCTAAAACTCTGCCCTGTAGACCAGGCTGGCCTCGAACTCACAGAGATCTGCCTGCCTCTGCCTCCCATGTGCCTGGATTAAAGGTGTGTGCCACGAATGCCTGGCTTCAAAGAACCTATCTTATTTTTATAAGCTAACAACAAAATTCTATTAAACTAACTTTAAATATGTTCTCTATATAGACAGCAGCAAATTAATATGCCTGGCCTTATCACCACCAATGTTTTAATGGATCATTGGATTCTCAAACACAATTAAGTGAGTAGAAAAAATTTTTGCCATCAATATATCCAATAAAGGATTAATGTCAAGAATTCACAAACATATAGATACTCAAAATATATGAAAAAATGAACTGGTCAAAAACTGGGCTAATCAACTGAACAAAGTTTTCAAAAGAAGGAGTTCAAATAGTTAATAAAGAATTTTAAGGTGTTTAGCATCTTTGGCCATAAAATAAATACAAATTAAAGCTATTTTTCAGTTCCATATCATCCCAGTCAAAAGGATTATCACCAAGAAACAAATGACAAGTGTCACTGAGGAAGTGGGGAAAGTAACACACACTATTGGTGAGACATTAGTGTGGTGCAGTTACTATAGAAATAAGATTTTGAAAACATAATCAACACTCTCATTATTTGCATATGATATAATTCCATATGTAGAAAATTCTGAGGTGTCCAAGTACAAATAAACAAACTACATGAATGGGGAATATAGAAAGGACCTTTTCTGTCTTCATAATACTTCTATAAATCTAAAAATTTTTTAAATAAAAGTCTGTTTTGAGAAGTAAATACATATATGTGTTTGAATTCATAAAGTAGCTCAGCAAACCATGGTATACAAGACCAATTTGCAGAAATATATCACTGTTCTTTACACTACCGACTGTGAATCTGAAAATCAGAGCAATAACATTCCAGTCAAAATAGTACTCAAAAGAACAAAAGTATATACAAACAACTTTAAATTTTTTGTACACCAAAAATTATAGAATTTTGCTGCTGGCTAAATAAATGAAGTTGCAAGTAAATGGAGAGACAGTACATGTGTGATGGATTTGAAGGTTTATTATTAATAGTCTATCTAAACTGATCTATGAGTTCAATACAATCTCTATTGATTGATGCAAGGCTTTATACAGAAATTGGAAAGCTGATTCTAAATTTTGCGGGAAATAAGAAAGGATCATAATTTAAAATGATAACAAGGTCATTCATTTTTAGTTCCTTGGGCATGTTTTCTCTAGTTCTGTGAAGTCTTGGTCTCTGATAATCAACACTTGACCTCACTTGGGGTCCTAGTACAGTTGACTCACATCTTTTCCTGAAAAACAGTCTATTCCTGTTCCTTTGCATGTCTAATAACATATGGTTGGAAACTAAAGATTTTATTATATGTTGCAGTGACATGGAATTGTTCTGTGTTTATGTGAATACCATCCTTTTGTGTTACTGGCTACTCCATTTGTTTGGGTTCAAATTGCAAAGTTTGTCTTCCCTCTGTTGGGTAACTACTGATGCAGAATCTTATGTTTGTGATTACCACCAAGTCATTAGTTGCTGTGGGATAATACTCTTGTAACTCATATTGGTTTAATAAAATGCTGATTGTCCACTAGCCAGGCAGGGAGTATAGATTGGGTGACCAGATTAAGAGAATTCTGGGCAGAGGAAAGGTGCCAGATGAAGCAAGATGAGAATGCCTTCTGAGAGAAGGTACCAAGCCATGTGGCTAAGCATAGAAAAGAATTGTGGGTAAATTTAAGTCATAAGAGCTAGTTAATAATAAGCCTGAGCAATAAGCCAAATAGTTTATAATTAATGTAAGTCTCTGTGTGTTTATTTGGAACTGAATGGCTGTGGGACACGGTGGGACAGAAATGCCCATCTACAATTAGCCTTGGTATAGGTACATACTCTGTACCTGTGTAGTTTAGAGGCCAAGCAAAGATTTGGGCAGTCATTTTACTGGCATGTGAGGGCCCATCCTACACTGGACTTCCTCTAAGGACACATCATCAATTTCCAGATCCTCTATTCTCCTCAGACACTCTCTATCTTATACACTTCAGTTTTCCCACATATGAGAAATTCAGAACTTTAAGAATACCTTTTAATGGGGACTTAGGACATTTACTCTTTGTCATTATCCCATCAAGAACTTTCTCTTTATGATTATGGTTTTCTAATTAAATTCCCCTGAATCTCGAGAAAGCCATAAAGCCAACCCTTTCTCTAAATAAGCCAAAACCTTACAATCCTTAGTCTTCCCTGACATAATTTTTCAAGAAAAAAAAAAAAACTTGCCTCAATTTTTTTATTTCAAGTGCTTTCTGATGTTTTTAATTTTTTGCACTTTAAAATGCCTAGTTACAATTATGATTTATTATATAAATCATATAACTATTTTACTCCTTTTACTAGAAATTTGGCCTCTTCTTTAAAATTTCCCATAGTTGGAAGTTCTTTTAAATTCCATTAGTGATCATTGATGGGGGAAGTACTTCTGTGTATGTTTATCATATTGATTGTTGAATAAAGTCCCTGAACAAATTGGGAGCATGGGGGGAAGGGAGTGAGGTAGGAGAAAGAGGAGGGGAGAAGTGGAGGGGGAGGAGAACATGAGGGATCAGCAAGATTGAGTGGGGACAGGAATAGAGGAGAGCAAGAAAAGAGACACATCAATAGAGCTATAGGTTTAAAGAGAAATCTGGCACTAGGGAATTGTACAGAGATCCACAAGGATGACCCCAACTAGGAACCTAAGCAAAAGTGGAGAGGCTACCTTATATGCCATCCTAGAGCCTTCATCCAGTAGCTGATGGAAGCAGAAGCAGAGATCCACAGCTAAGCACTGAGTCCAACTATTGGAATCCAGTTTCAGAGAGGGAGGAGTGACCAACAAAGGGGCCAAGACCATGCTGGGAAAATCCTACAGAAACAGCTGACCTGAGAAAGTGGGAACTTATGAACCCCAGTCTAATAGCTGGGGAACAAACATGGTACCAAACCATGCCTCCTAAACAGCCTCCATCCAGTAGCTGATGGAAACAGAAGCAGGCACCCACATCTAAGCACTGAGCCATACTCATGGAATCCAGTTGCAGAGAGGGAGAAGGGATGAGCAAAGCAGTCAAGACCATGCTGGCGAAACCTACAGAAACAGCTGACTTGACCTAGTAAGAGCACATGAACTCCAGTCGTAAAGCTGTGGAACCAGCATTGGACTGAACCAAGCCCTCTGAATGTGGGTGCCAGTTAGGAGGCCTAGACACGCTATGGGACCTCTAACAGTGGAACCAGTATTTATCCCTAGTGCACAAATGGACTTTTGGAGCCCATTCCCTATGGAGGGATACTATTGCAGACCAGATACATAAAGAAGGGCCTAGGCCCTCCTGCAAATGGGCTCCAAAAATGAATGTATGTTACTACATTTAAATAACTTTTGCTTCATATATAAATGACACCTTAAATGTGGATAAATTTGAAATTTTGGTTCAATAAATCCTCTTGTCTTTGGTGTTCTATGTTGAAAGAAAGAAATCTAAAGTCATATTGTTGTTATTTTGTAATTTTTTACGATATTTGGGCTTATAGGGTTTCTGTCTCTCTTATAATACTAATATTTGAACAATTTTGCCAGCATATGAGTGGGTACAAAATTCTGCTCAATCAGATTTACCTGGAATGTAATGACCTTTTCTTTTTTTATTTTATTTTATTAGTTCAAATTAGTTCAAATTAGAACAAGCTTGCTTCAGATGTCAATCCCGTCTCCCCTCTCCCCCAACATCCCACCTGCCCCTAGCCATCCCCCCTCCACTCCCCAGGCAGGGTAAGGCCCTCAAAAGGGACTCCCCAAAGTCTACCATATCATCCTGGGCCAGGCCTAGGCCCTTCCCCATGTGGCAATGACCTTTTCAATACATGTATGTAGATGACCGCTTTGAGAAACCTGGACTAAAGAAACCCCTAACATATTTAGTGGTACAATAACCAGAGAGAAGCACTTGGTTAAAGTTGTGGGTAGAAAAGCTCCGATACTTCTTTGACCTCTATCTCCAAATGAGAGAAATTATTGCCTTTGACATACTAAAACTGTTTTATGGCAGATTCGTTGCAAAAATAGAGATTGTTATTTTATGAGAATTTTGGTTCCTAAAGGAAAAAAAATGGGGGAGGTGATGTCCCCCATTCCTTCATATGTATACACTCTGCAGATCACACTCAGGAAAATGCCTTACCATTGACCAGGCAAAGAGATGGGACATTTAATTGGTCCCTTAATGTTTGCAATGATCACTCTACCTAATTAGAGATATGGACATCTTCATCATATGGGCTACAGCACTAAAGGAGCTATGCTGATTCCGCTAGCCATCATTGCTTCTCTCATTGTGTAATTTTCATGTTTCCCAGTTACTTTGAAACAAAATTTAAAAGTGTGTTGAAAAGCAGAGAAGTATAGGATAAAATGTAGTAACTACTAGTTTTTTTAAAAGAAAAGATACATTATTATTGAGCAGAAAGTAAAAGCGTAAACAGGAAAAGTTTGCAGCAATGCCAAAAGTGATAGTAACCCTGCTATATTCTATTATTTTTTAAGCCATTAAGATACTTGAGCTACCATAGACAAATGGGAAAGATAATGAAAAAATACATGCAACAATACTCATAGATCAAACACAAACTCAACTTTACCAGTAATCAAAAAAAAAAAAAAAACACCAAGCAAAATAAGCTTAAATGTTAGACATTTAAGTCATCAGTTTTAAGTGGCAGATATTGGTGGATGGGGTCTTGAGGCCTATGAAGGCAAAGAGATGTATGAAATCTCTGTCCCTTTTCTTTTATTTTTGCTGAAAACCTTCAACTGCTGAAGGTTAAAAAAAAAAAGTCCATTGAGAGGGGGAAACAATCTATTGAAAAATAGTTTAGGGCAGGCAAAACTCCACTTTTATCCTCTTAGGGTCCTGGCTAAGCCTGAGAATTACATTGCCATAAAAAGAAATTCATAAGAGAAACACATTCTAAATGTACTTACTATAGTTTTATGTGAGCCGAAGCCTCATGAGGAAAGAAAGACACAAACAGCAGTTAGAGACTGCCTCTGGTTGCTTCTACATACCAAGATTATGATCATGATTTATTTCCTTCTGCCTTTAACTATATAGACCCCTTCTTTTACCTTTCATTTTATTTATAGATTACACAAATGCATGCATATACTGATTCCTTTCCAATATCTATTCCTTGTATTTCTTATTTTAGTGTCATGCTGGCTAGCATCTCAAATTTATTATTCATGCAAGTTGTAGCAGGTGCTCTTATAGTATTATACATTTTAAAGGTAATGTCTTCCATGCTTCATTATTATAGATAAGGTCTCCTCTAATATTCAGTAGAGGCCTTTTATAATATTTGGTAATTTTTTCTTCCTAACTTACTCATAGAAGTGTTTATATTCAATTAATGTCAATTTTCATGAGTGATTTTATTCTATTAAACCAGGGCTAGAGGTGTAGCACAGTAGTTCGGTACTTGCCTAACTCTTGTTAGACTCTAAGTTTGATCCCCAGTGTGGTAAAAAAAAAAATATTTTAAAAAACTATCATGTAATTATTGACTTACTTAAGTTGATAATATGAAAAATGATTTTTTTCTTATTTTAACTCAACCTTGAAAGCTAGGCATTGTGGTACATGTCTATAATATCAGCACACTGGAAGATGATGCAGGAGGATTACAAGTTCAGGGCTGACTTGGGAACATAAATTTAAAGGTGACATACGCTGTTTCTGAAGAGAGTAAGGGAAAGATGCCAGACATGGCGGTGTGTACTTGTAATCTCAGAATAAATTCAAGGCAAGCCTGGTCTATATAGTTAGTTCTAGACCAGCAGGACTACAAACAAGACCAACCTCTCCCACAGGGTACAAACCCAAAATGGTAATGCCATAGTAGTATTTTCCTTTATAGACTTTCATTGTTCATGTTTGTTAAGGGCTTTAGTATATATACTTAAAAGTGATATTGAACTATAATTTTCCTTCCTTATGCTTTTCTTGTCAAAATTAAACTTATCCTATCCCTTTACACTACAAAATAGCTTAGTTAGTAGATCAGGGTTTATCTGTAGTTTTTCTGTTTGTGAAAAAATTAACACGTTTTTCCTATTAGATGTTTTGATATAAGTGTCCCTAGTTATAAAACCCAACTATGTGCAACAAAACACACTGATAAAAAAGTTAGAGCCCAAGTGCCAGTTTGATCCTCAATGCATTAACTACTGTCCAGTGTCATTTTATCATGTGTGCAGTCTATGTGGCTAATACTATACTCAAGAAACTGAACAATCACATCAGTAATCATCAGTATAAGATCTAAACAGCCTGGGCTGGAGAGATGGACCAGCAGTTGAGAGCACTTGATGTTCTTGCAGAGAACCTGGTTTGGTTCCCAACACCCGCATGGCAGCCCCAGGGCATATATCACCCTCTTCTGACCTCCATGGGTACTGCGTGCACATGGTGCACACACACACACACACACACACACACACAGAGAGAGAGAGAGAGAGAGAGAGAGAGAGAGGCAAAAAAAAATACACCTAAAATAAAAAAATCAATAAATCTTTTTTAAAATAATCTAAATAGCTGAATGAACTTGATGACTCACCAGGCAGATATAGTCATAGCTGTTCCCTCCCCCAGCTCAACCCTAGTATAGTTGGATGGTGTACGTTAGCTATATGGAAGCACTCAATTTAGGAATGTCTAATCCTAATACTTTAAACAATGCTAATGTCCTTGAAATCCTGTCACTACTTCCTTTGGCTTCTTTACCAGGCAGGCTTTCTCTATATCGTGGAATGAGGCCCTTTCTGGCTTTTCCCATCTACTACTGACTAATTCCAGAGCAAGGACTTAGGACTTCTGCCTGCTAAATAGTAAGCAGACGCTTAATCATCTCTCTTCCTATATCTAGGGGATTGAGGCCTTTATTGTCCAGACTGTGTTCAGGCCTTTCCCCGTCATGTGCAAAGCGGCACTCAGTACTGCATTCCCTGTGACCAGAATAGCACAAAGAAGGAAAGGCAGCTCCTACAGGGAAAGGAGAAGGCAGGAAGCAGCAAAGATGAACAGACTACTCAGAGAACAGCTGTTCTACACAGTCTACACAGAGGCTGAACCTGCACTTTCACCAAAAAGATTCCAGATACACAGTCTGAGCCATCCCTGTGGGAAATCCAGATGTGTCGTGTCTGAAGTCTCACTATCACATGATTTAATACATCTACATTCAGCTATGTTTTTCCTACTGAACCAGACTCTCTGGATTTCGATATTGCGGATGAAACTCAATCTCCTAATTAGAGAACTGCCTAGAATGTCACATACCCTCCTTTTCCCGTCAAAGCCTGGTCCAGTCTTCCTTTGTAAAAGTCTCAACTGCCTACCACATGAATTTCCTTTTATATGATGTTTTTAAATTCCAGGCTCCTTTGTGTTAGGGAAATAATCCTTCCCATTTTAAACTCTATTTTATCCATCCTATACATGGTACTTCTCAAAATATTGCTAAATTTTCACTTCTAAAATTTCCAATCAATTTTCTCTATTGTTTATAGAAGGCAGGCATCCAAAACACTTGGCCCGATGTTCCAAGATCAATTACAAACTGGCTCCAAAACACTTTTACAATCTCCTTGATTATTCTTTGATTATATAAAGCCTCTCATCTATCCAAACAATACATTTGCCATTTCCCATACCTAGTGTGTGTGTGTGTGTGTGTGTGTGTGTGTGTGTGTGTGTGTGTGTGTGTGTGTGTGTGTGTTTGAACCCTCCTCTTGTGCTGTGTCACTTGTCAGTTCCTTTGCCTTGAAATTTTTCCTTATTCTTTTCCCCTTATTTGAGTCCAACCACCATTCTCTAGAACACTTCAAATTTTATTTTCATAACTACACCAACTTCACACCTCTCTCCTTGAAGCTTTCTCATTGTTTTGGTCCACTATTTATTCAGTGACAAAATACGAGCCTTTCTCTTTTCCTATCCACAGTCAAGTAAGTCAGTGTGCATGTTGCAAGCCAACCCAGCTCTACTCATTCCTCCATAGACACTATCACCTAAGGCAGGTAGCCCACAAAGAGCTCCAGACCTAAAACCAGTCTTGTTGCCCAAAATTGTGAGCCTGACATGGACAAATTTGTATACCAATGAGGTCATTGAATTGCAACAGTTCTCAGTTCCCAAAAGTAATTGGCATGGTCTATGTCACTGAATTTCTGCTTCAATCTTTTTTTTTCAGATCTTTAGATCCTTCTGAAAAATGGAGCCCTACTACAAATTGTAATTCATTCCTTTCTGACCTCAGAACGTGAATGAGTTTTTCTCAGACTGCTTCCTGTTCTCCTGACTTTTGGGAGATTCGTTCCCAGCAGACTCCTCTCACAGATAGTGTAGGATGCTGTTTGTTATTTCTATTTTGGGGCTGGAGTCCTCTTCAGCAAGGACCTGTTTTATTTGTCTTTGCACCATCCCCAACACTTAACACAGTTGGTAAAAAAAAAAAAAAAATCATGGTGGATTTTAGTTAGTTAGTTTGTTTTTCAATGAGCATTTTATTTTTAATAACTTTAGATTTGTAGAGAGTTTACAATAATAACACAGAAAGTTGTAAACCTTTTGCCCCAGTGGTACCGTCTCACACAGCCATAGTGTTCTTGTTTAAATGAAAAAAAAATAATATTCAAATAGTCCAGACTTGGAATTCATAGATCATTCAAACGTGTTCCTTTTCTGAGGTAGGATTCATCCAGAAGTGCTACCATGGGTCCAATTAGCATGTCTCAGTAGCCTCCATAGGTGTTTCTTAGTTTATCAGTCTTTCCTTGCTTTTCCAAACTTTTTGGAAGAAAGTTAATAATGATTTTGCAGAATGTTCCTTAAGCTTAGTTTTCTATAATGTTTTCTTCTTCTACTTTTCTTCATTGACAAATAGAAGTTGTTCTTCTTGTCTTATGTTTTCTATTGACATATGTTACTTACATATAGTGATGGGTTTTGTTATGGTGTTTTCATGTATGCATTCTATATTTCAATCTCACTCAGCCCTTATTACTCTCTTGTCCCCCTCCAGTTTCCACGGATTCCCTTCCTCTTCACAAGTAGTTCTTTTATTTTTCTGTCTTTTTTGATTGTGTGTGTGTGTTTAATTAGGGCATATAGGAGCATTATTTATAGGAATATGGGCAACCTACTAGTGGCTACACTACTGAAGAAAATTTCTCTCCCTCACCCACCATAAAAGTTGTATATTTCCTAGGGAGATGAATCTGAGTTCAAGGCTAGCATGGATTACATATTGAGTTCCAGGACAGCCAAGGCTTCACAAGGAAATCCTGTCTTAAAAAACAGAACAAAACAAAAGGTCGTATATGTCTATCAAGTATAATGTGATGTTTTTAACATGGCAAAATGTCCAAGCCAAGCTAATCAACATAAATATAATCTCAGATTTTTATTATTGTTGTACGATGGTGGCACTTTAAAAAATCTGCTTTCTTTCTCAATACCAAAAAGTACTATGTAGGCTGCCAGAGGTCAGAGGAGTCACCAACAGTTGACCCCTGTGAACTACAATAATGACCAGTGTGGCAAGATCTGCCCATGGGTACAATGGTGACAAGAATATTATAGGGTAACCAATTGCTTTCTGATTAGATTTATAACTGGCTCCAAGGAGAAAATATATGCCTTGTCCTGTAAATCTGTCTAAGAACTCATGGTTGGGTTCACAGGCCCCAGAGGTGAAGCCACCACTATTATTCTGCTAAATGTACATGGTTTTAAGTTGCCCTATAAATTAATATCTTTGTACCCACAGATTAGCACAGGTCTTGGACCTCATTAGAGAAATTTCTTTGTGTAATGGACAGCTGTTAAAAAAAGAAACAATGGATCAAAGAGCAGAGAATAAGTGTCAGTGTAATCCTCAGCCACAAATGGAACATCTGTATCACCACACACACACACACACACACACACACACACACACACACACACACGTACGCACGCACGCACGCATACACACACACATGGCTCAGAAATGGCCATCAAAAAGAGGGAGGAGAAAGGTTGCAAGAGCCAGGGGTCAGGGCATTCTGGAAATGACTAAAGCAGTGTTCTGGACAGAAACGCTGCACTCACAAACTTGTAGCAGCTGTGGCTGCCTACAGAAGACTTGCAAAAGATCAAGACAAATGACATGCTAACATGGAGCAGAGAAGGACTCATGAGCACCCACCCCTAACGGGGGGTGGGGTATTGACAGTAGATGCCTTCTGGGGAGGAAGTGTCACTTTTCTTTAAGGATCTAGTCCCTGGTTGGTTGACCTCTCTCTCAAGTAATGGCCCCGAACCCATGAGTGTATGGGCAGTACCCACTGAACTGAGTTATTAAAAACAAAACAAAACACAAAAGGACATAAAGTGAGGGAGCGGGAGGTGGGAGTGGATCTGAGAGGAGTGGAGAGTGAATATGAGCAAAATATGTAAGAAATCTTAAATGAAAATTACTAAAAAATATGCTTTCTTTAAAAATGCAATACATTGTTCCTAATGATAGTCAACATAAGTATAAATGAATCTCTGGGATTTATTTCTATCATCTAATTAAATTTTGAATCCTTTGACCAACATCTCCCAACAGAAGCAATGCTTTTGGAACTCCCAAACAAACAATCCCAACCAGATGAGCCCTCCCTGGGCATTTGGACCAATATGAACCTTACCACATTTCCTGGCATCACCGACTGCTAGTTTGCCAATAAGGGGCAGTTCTTCTCACCCTGGTCCTAGTTTACCATGCCTCAGGGTGAGGCATGAATTATGACAGAAGTGGGAATCTCTTGGGTTTGTTTATGTTACAGAACCTAGTCTCCTGAAAATGCCAACTATCAGTTAAAATTTATCAATGACAGCCTGTCTTAATTACAAAAAATTAAATACCTTTTAGCACTGTAATTTGTCATATTCTACTTTAGCCTTGCAATGAAAAATTACCCCCATTTGCTACCACTATTGATATGTGGTTCTTCAACACATTCGTGGACTGAGTCAGATTCAGCTATCTCTTCTAGCTGTGTAGAATTCCCAGTTTACATGGATAAGATTATTTTTGGTAATTTTCATTGCAATTATAGAGTAACTTGAAAACTTAAATGTATAAAAGGGGAGAGTTACTCCTTTAAATGTACACAAAATGTAGCCAAGTATTGATATGCCACAGGCATTTCCTTTTGAGCATTTCTGATCATCAATCTTTACTGTCTTATCCATTTTGCATTTCTTCTTAGACTTGATCAAAAACATATTAATACATCATTTCTCTTGTTAATGTTGTTGTGTAAAGAATATTTTGTTCCTTTCAGTCAGATAACAAATCCAACATTGGTTATTAGAGTAACCATTTGACTTTAAAGTCAATTAGATACTAAGGGTATATGTGCTATGAGATTACATTAAAGTTGCTTTTACTTCATCTGGGTTAGTACCAGAGATCCTGTTGTGGAGACTGACTCTCTAATGTATGGAAAGGACAGAAAGTATTGTGCACATCTTTGAAGAAGGACAAAGGAACTGAGTTCCTTTTGCCTGAATCTGAAACCTGACTTGATATGAACATTTGAATATGCAAGAAATACCATGATGAGGATAGTGGCCTCAATTACTGTGTAATATGTAACAGATTGGAGGAGCTGGTGGTGGGGCTCTGAAAAAGTAAGAGGTACTGAGGCTGCATGAGCTGCCAAACTGGAAGTAGACATTCCCTGCTTCTGCCAGACTACCAGGACTCAGGAATCAGATAAAGCCTTCTGACTTCTACAGAAGTGGTTAGAGGCCAGAATGAGCCAAACAAAAGGTTTTGCAATGTATCCTAGTCTGACACCAAATGCCACATCTAGAAATCTTTAAACATACCCCACCCCCCTTTTCTTCAGTTCCCTCAGGGGACAGAGCCCAAAGTCCTTCCTACCATGGAGTTAAGAGGGCTCTTCCATTCTCCTGTCTCCCTTTTGCTGTCAGAGTTTAAGATAGGACACGTCTATTCTGGGGCGGGGGGAGCAGGGTTTGTTTTTTTTTTTTTTAACTTATCTGTCTTCAAGTCCTTTGAATATACATAAACGTGAATTCACTGACTACATTTTCTTGATGCTGGAGCAGGTTAGCAAGAAAAGTTGTAAAATCTCTACTCAGAAAAGCCTACTTCTTAGCCAGCACCTTAGTTCGTGATTCTGAACAGTTCCCACCACCCTCGGATGCACCAGGATTTCAATAACTAAAGAGAAGTTCAAGAGTTACACCTCAGTTCAGTGCCAGCCACTGGTATCATTTTACAACCCTTTATTTAGTCAATAATGCTTTTCTCTGCATGTTCTCAAGACCCAGACATTTAAAATCTATTTTAGGAAGAGGCTAGCACTGAACTTGCATCTGCTCCTGCATCTGCTTCCCAAGTGCTGTGGTTTTACCTTGATGTCTGGTAGGACCCAAACACATTAACTCTAGATTTTATTGTCAGTGCTCCTTTACATAATTCTTGCAAAGGTTTTTCAAGACTTTTCTGCTTGGAAAAAAAAAATCGTACATTTCCTTTCATTTGTACATGGAGTCACATTATCTCATCTCCAATATCTTTTCTTTTCTCCTACAATTATAAGTTTTTATAAAAGTGACGTTTGTCTTTGCTTTTTGGTTCTTCCCTTCTTTGCCAAGCATGTTTAAAAAAAAAAAAAAAAAACTCAAAACCATTGATGAGAAGTTCCTTCCAATGGCTGTCACTCTGTCTCTTTGTGCCTCAGACTTGGTCCTTGCTGCTGCTTATACTGCTTCATCTCATCTCACACCTTACCTACAAGTTTTGCACCTTGTCACTGTAAATCCACAATATTCCACGATGAGTGTTTTTAATGCAAATGTGTCCTTTCACTCTTTAGTGCCTCTGAGAGAACACACAGCTCATTCCTCAGAAGTCCCCATGCCCTTCCTTCTGAGACAATGCATGCTCAGCACTCTCCCTGTTTCTCTGGCAATCCCCTCTCCATGCCTCTGCTTGCTTTACCTCAGCCCAACCCTTACTTGTGGAATGCATCATCATTCAGTTTGCATACTCCCGTATTAATTTTTTTTTTCTGTACGCTTACTCCTACCTAGATACTCATACATTCTCAGGGCTTTACTAACAATTTTGACTTGTAATTTCTAAGTTTTTCTCTCTGTCCCTATATTGTTAGTATAATATTTTTAATGGTCAAATTCTAACAGGTAAAGATAAATTTAAAAAAAAATTTCAGATTAGGGAATTAGAATCCATCACGTTCCTTCTCTCTCTCTCTCTCTCTCTCTCTCTCTCTCTCTCTCTCTCTCTCTTTCTTTCCTTCTTTTTGAGACAGGGTTTCTCTGTGCAGCTTTGGAACCTATCCTGGCACTCACTCTGTAGACCAGGCTGGCCTCGAATTCACAGAGATCCACCTGCCTCTGCCTCCCGAGTGCTGGGATTAAAGGCGTGCACCATCAATGCGTAGCTAGAGTCCATCACTTTCTCTTTCCTTTCTTTTTTTCTTTTCTGTCTTTCCTTTTTCTTTCTTCTTTCATGGTACTGGCATCTGAATTGACGAGGACATGATACAAACTTGGCAGTGTTTTAACATTCAGTAGCATCTCTAATCCCCTTTTCACTTTTTAGTTTGAAACAAGGGCTCACTGAGCTACTCGGGTTGACGTTGAATTCACTTGAACTTGGAATCCTCCTGCCTCAGCCTCCTAAGCCACTATGCCAGCTTTGAGCCATTTTCCACACTTTTCTTCTGGCCCACTGTAAGAAAGTATATGCCTGTGCTTTTAGAAATGGGCTGCATTCACTAATGATAAATTTGAGCAGTCTTGGGACCAAGAACTGAGGTGAGGGGTGTGTGTGTGTGTGTGTGTGTGTGTGTGTGTGTGTGTGTGTGTGTGTGTGTGTCTGTCTGTCTGTCTGTCTGTCTGTCTGTCTGTCTGTCTGTCTGTGAACATTAGCACATATTCATCCATAGAGATTCTCTGTTAAAACTATCTGAGGCCTGGAAAGAGATACTGAGAACTGAGAAGTAAGAATATAAAAGTGAAAAGGGAAAGTCATGTTGGAACACATTTAAATGCACAATGATATCAAACTGACCAGGATTTGGGCAAATAAGCACTTTCATAAATAGTCAGCTTTTGTGTTATTTGCTAAAGCCACTCTGGAAAGAAATTCTGAAGCTTCATTAATATGTAAATTTGCACTGGGAATGAAGTCCTATGATAATGAGCAGTGCTTATGTAGTATGTATAAGACCCTTAGCTCTACCCTCAGCATTTCAAAATAAAAATAAATAAGTAATGCAATCCACCTACCTTACATCCCAGCAACTTCATTTCTTCCTATAACTTTCTAAATTATTATATATGTTCTCATATGAAGAAGACCATCTTAAGAATTTCATTGAAGTAATAACATAGTATTAAAACACTAGAAATAATCTAAATGTCCCAAATGGGAAATATCTTAGATAACCATGTCTATTATTCTAGAATTTCATGCAGATTTACAATGTGGAGGAAGATGGACACCTATGCTGATGCTTCTTTGAACACAGTGTTGAGAAGGCAGAGAGGCAATATGCAGAATGATAAACACCTCTCATTTCCATATAAAATCTACACACAAAAAACAACAAAGCACTGTATGGTTTTCCGAGAAGGTCCCTGGATACAGTTTCCTACTGGGAGATGTACAAGACTAAGTAGCAAACTTACAAGAAGAGAAGATTAAGACCAGGATGATAAGGGCTTATTCTTACCTGCAATGTAATTGTGTGGGCTATGAGAAAGGAAAGAGATTGGGGGGTCAGGGTGGAATAGAGAGTATGGATAGTAAACAAAATAGCCAGCATGAGTCAATACACACACATGGGTCAAAGGACAACTGAGGCTCAGCTCAGTAGACATCCTGTCCCCTACAGGATTGCTCCAGTATGTTTCAGCATACTTGGCAGGCCCAGAAGTGTCCTTAAAGGAACCCAGTTTTGCTGGAGAAGTGGCTGTTCCAGACAAGGCTAGTGAGGCTAAGAGAAGAAAGGAAGATCAGCAAAGTCCTCGCTGACAAATGGCTAGCACAATGTGGTACTGACAAGGTACAGGCCAGAGCTGTGGTTGGCTAGAAAACATTTAGTCAAATGAACTGGAGGTTTCAGTAGAACCCACAGACAAATCATCCTGGAGAAACTGACTAATGGATACATATCCAGGCTCCAAACAGGAAGGTTCTGTAGAGTCAGAGGAAGATGCAAATCTCAGGGAAAATTGCCAGTGGGCTTCTGTTGTTTTCATAAGAGAATGAAATTCCTGTTACCTTGGATAGTTCATACTTTTTTCTAGTCAGTCATGTTTGCAAAATAATGCTCTGACCTTAAAACTCCTAATTTCTTAGTGGCTCTTATTCAACACAGCTGGGTATCGCCTCCACTTGGGTTATTATATAGCTTAATAACTGGCTTCACTGTTCTTTTTTTTTCTTTTTTCTGATGTATGATGCCCCTCACTGCCAAATTAATTTTCTTTAAATAACACTGGCCTCTTATTAATTCACTTAGCTGAAAATGGCAACAGTCCTCTTTTGCGAATGAACTTTCCTAACCCGGGGTCAGGATCAAACTGTTCTGATCTGAAAGTTCCACTGTGAACTATTCCATTCTCAGCTGCCGTCAACTCCCACCTATGTATACGTCCTGTCCTTGATGGCTCAGCCTTCAAGACCCTGTCTGCAGACTGCAGGAAGTCAATGGTAGAAGACAGATTAGTCCTTTGGGTATATCAATTTCCCAATGTGGCCTCAACCACATTTTTTTTTTATCCAAAGTAAATCATTGCAGTTTCTCTGCTGTTCAAATCAAAGGAGCCAGACTGTTTAATCCTGCTTGGGGCATCTTGCTCACAATGCTATCACATGAGTCTCTTCCCTTTTATATCTCAATTCAGATAGCTCATTTTATTCTAAGCCACTCTCTACTACTAGATGTGCCCCCTAAATGCTGCTACTCTCCTTGACTGCTTATTTTTTAATAACTATCTTGGGTTGCCTTTTCTAATGACATCATCCAGAAATCTATCTCATCTCTAAATGCCTATAGTATGTATATATAACAGAAAGTAATGTTATGCATTTTCCTGTTCTTGATGGCCTCGTGTATTTGTTTTCTCTTTCAAAAATATATGCCATGGAAGGAAGAATCCTCTCTTATTCTTACTTGACCTTTTGTATGTCTACCACTCTTGCTCATACTGAACATTTAGTAAGTATTACATAATAGATTAGTTAGAGGTATCCCATGTCTTTGATTAATGGTTCTTTAAATATTGTATTAGCCCAGACTCTCTTGATTGTCTGTGGTAGTATCTCAAGCCCAACTGACTTCATTTAAAATGTTGTTGTTACTGAACTAGTTGAAGTTGTAGGTGTAATTTGACCTCTATAGTGGTAGATTTACACACTTAGATTATATTTTAGCAATATATCTTTGTCTATTTCTCCACTTTGAACCTCCAGGTTAAATATGAGGCAGTATTGGACCACGAACGACAAAGGCAGCCACCAGCAATTGTAGGCTTTCATCTCAGCCATCTACCACTCCAATGGAATATTAGTACATAAACCAAACATTGGATCTTCAAATTTTTTATTTTAATTATGCAGATATGTATATATTTATTTGTGGATGTGTGCACATGAGCTCAGACATCTATGGAATCCAGAAGAGAGTTTCAGATCCCTTGGTGCTGATATACATACAGGCTATCATGGGCCTCCCAATGTGGGTGCTAGCAACCAAACTCAGGCCCTCTGTAAAAGTAAACCTCTCTCTTAATTACCAGATCATCCTCCAGCCCCCCCAAATGGTTTTCAAATATCAAATTCACAAATGCTGCTATTTTAAAATAATAGAATAGACCTCAAGGCGCAAGTTCATTAGATCACCTGAAATTTCACTCCTATAATTAAACCAATCATTGTGGTCACTAGGGTATAGCGTTCTTGTTGATCAAGCAGAAAATGTGGGTCCACACTCAAAGCCATATGGGAAAATAAAGAGAAGACAGGTTTCACAATGGGAATGTAAGGTTTTACCACCAGAAAAGTGAAAGCAACAACTGATAAGCCAAACACTGAATGTCCTTTATACACATGAAATACATCAAAGATGGGAATTAGTAATAAAGTTCCCTGTAGGATCAGACATGTGATTTTATATTCAAATATTGAGCTTTTCTGTTTAAAATATTTTTAAAAATAACTGGAGGATGTGAGGGCTCCCAAATTCTATAAGCTCCTGGACCAAGAAAATCTGTATTTGTCCTATCAAAAACAAAAAAAAATTATAAAACCAATAGAGAAATGTTCCAATGATTTTGTATTTGTCCTATTTTAGTATAAATAAACCATTTCTAGTGTAAATTTATCCATTAAATTTTTCATAATCATATTACCAGATCATTGAGCAATACCAAAAAAACAATTATATGATTATTTCCTACATATCTTCCTAGCTTCTAGAACCCACACCTCAGTGCTTTTTCTCTGCCTCTGTCACAGACCCTATCAGATAAAGAACCTTCCCACCTCACCTCTATGACCTGTACTTCCAGGTCACATCTGCCCTCAGCATCTCCTTCCATGAAAACCCAGGCCAGTTCATAGCTCGAACCTTCCATGTCTCCCTAAAGCAACAATCAGAAGAAATGTACCAGTTGTTCATATTCATTCTAAGCGATGTTCTTTGTCTGATATTCTTTTTGTTTCTGGATACCAAGTCAAAATGAATTCTCTTAAACTCCAATAGTAAGGATATGAAATGTAAAGTGTGTCTTATGTCAAAGCCTTATGACCGGTAGGAAACTCATCAGGAATGTTTCCAACCTGGCTTTAGGTAACTAGGAAACATGTCCTTCTTACTGAGATTTTCAACCCTTCTGCTTGGATGTCAGACAGCCCCAGGAATGTAAATTCATGCTGTCTTGTGTGTGGGGGAAGGTGAGGGAACTAAGCTTGCCTGCTGCTATTCTGATTACAGCATTTGTAGCTGGAAGAGACAGCTCTGGAATTGATGCTATTTTTCCCCCTTTTAGGAAAATGGCTTGTATCAGGAAAAGGCAAAGGGCACATGCAAGTGACAATTTCTGCTTAATCTTCAGCAGGTGTGCCAATCTGTAGTCCTTAAGATATGGCATTGCATTTGACTCCTTAATTCCTCATTTCCCCCTTTCCCACCTCCTGCATGGAAACAGGGTAATGCAATTTTGTTGCCTATATTTTTTTCTTTTAATCTGCTGAAATTTTCTCTAGGCGGAATGGGGAGGGTAGAAACCAGATGGCTGTAACTAGAGTAGAAAGACACTACTGGGGTGTTTTATGTACTCAGATCTGGTGGAAATCACTATTTTCCTGCAAAGAAAGGGGGTGAAATTCCAGAAGAGTGGCAAAAGGTTACCAGCACGCCGAGTGTGTGTGCCTTGCTCGCCATCCTCTCTCCACATGCCAGAAAAGGCAGTCCCTATTCCATTTATTCTCCTCAATCCTGTCAACCACAGGCTAGAGCAGGGTCTCTTCAGTGTGTGGAGGGGTAGGTATGATGCTAAGTAAATAGTAACAAGTGGGTTTTACTTAAAGAATGAGCAAATGGGCATTACCTATGTCTTTTCAGAGTTCCTTACTCCCTCTGCTGCCTTATTCCTTGCCACCCACATCCTCATCACCCAGCAAATCCCACTTATGTGATTTAGCAACTCTTCAGTTCTTCCTCCCTACATACATGAAGCAGAGAACACACCAGGACTTCAGACAGAGGAAAAGTCTATGCATTGGCTGAAGGTTAACCTTGTGTCTTTTTGTACCTGGGGAGAGACAGGTGACATGGGAGCCCTTTTACACTGGAATGTCTAGATGTAGCTGCACACAGAGAAGGGGAGGAAGAACTGAGACCTCCTTCCTCTAGTGTCTTAGGCAAAACCTGATTGTCTTCTGCAGAATAATATGAAAATTAAACCTGGATATTCATTCATATATCCAGCTGCAAGGTTTTGGTTTTCCTCCACAACCAAATAAGTAATGTCTTTTCCAACACTAGTCTGCCTCACTGAAAACAATGAGGTATCCTACCATTCAAATAATTATGACACCCAATACATAGAGTTGACCCTAGACTCAACATGTATAAGGGATTCATCTGTCAGGACTGCCCTCCCCACTGTCAGTAAAAAGTGTTAGGTCTGCGGGCTACCCACTCTTCTGTCCAAGTGGGACACAAATAGATATTCCCACAAGTCTTCCTCTCAGGATTGAAACTTTATGACAAGAGCTCATAGAACTCAGGAATGCTTTTCAGTTGTTGCCAGTTTATTAAAGCATATGTCATCTTGGAGCACCAAATAGAAGAGTGACACATTTGGAGCCAGTAAGATGGCTCAGCAAATAAGTTTAGATACCTGTCACCATGCCTGAGTACCTGAGTTCTATCCTTGGGACCCACATAGTAGAAGGAGAGAAGGAAATGTTGTCCTGTGACCTCCACATGCACCATGCACCCCACTCACCTCATAAACAAATAAAATAAATTTTAACATTTCAGCAATCTTTAGTGTTATCCAAGGTAACTTAAGATCTTAGAAGATTCCATTTGGAAGCATATTGATATATAAGTTTCCTAAAATATATACATATACATAAAACACACACACACACACACACACACACACACACACACACATATATATATATATATATATATATATATATAGAGAGAGAGAGAGAGAGAGAGAGAGGGAGGGAGAGAGAGAGAGTTTAAATAGAGTAATAGAGTTACCTAAAATGGGGTAAGGTGCCTCTCCTAGACAGCATAGACTATCAAATAAAATGCCCAGTGTCGTGAATGGATTACTTCTTTCGAGTTTTTAGTCTGTGGGGTCCCATAGACCCACAAACACTGCAGAATATTGTCACTGGTTTTTGTTATCCTCCAGAACTTGATGATAAAGGCCTACTGCAGATAACACCTCTTCTTGAGTCATAAGACACGGTGAAATCAAACTGATGCCCTACCTGGAAGCTTTATCCCCATTGCTAGCTTCATAGTGCTAAGATGCTATCCAAAGTACCAAGAGAGAAACAGTCATTATTCTAACCCATTTGTGAACAATATGGGGTATAAGAAAGACTAGCCTGGTAAGATATGTTACAGTGTTGCAAATGTATTAGGAATCATCAAACATTTTCTGATTGGACTTAACACCAGCTTCATAATACAGAACTCATGTCTGGTATTAAAAAGGCCAAGATCCCTTGGCTAAGTAGGTCATATAGGACCTAGGGAAGGACCTACTACAATTATTTTGCTAAACAGACATAGCATTGAATCAACTCCTTATGTCTTATCATTATAGCTATAAATAAGTGCATTTTTCAACCCTCATTAGAGAAACTTCTGTCAACTCCCAGATTTGAGGACAAAGACCACCAACCTACATTATGGCCAAATTTATTAAAGCAACCAATTAGTTAAAGTATGATTTTTTAAAATTCATGTACTCAGGTTGTCTCTCCCTAAAAGTGAGGCTCAAGAGATCAGCATTGGACATGAGCAAGATAAGGGCTTTTATAGTTCCAGAGTAGGGGGTTTCCAAATTGGAGATTTGTCAGGCAAATTAGGTGGGGTTACAGAAGCAGGGCATAAACAAAACAAGTTGCTCTTAACATCCTCCTGAAACAAAGACATGATTGCCAAGTGGTCAAAACAGGGTGGGCATAACAAGGTGGTTATAACAACAGATAGTCATAATAACCTTTTGAAACACAGTCATGACTGCTAGTTCCTAGAACAGGCAGTACAGAACCATTTGTAGTGAAGGTTACAGGTGAGCATAGCCCAATCCTTGAGAAACAGATTTAATCATAAACAGGAATGACCCTAGTTTGTCTTTACTGTACCATGACTTTCAAGCCTAAGGTAGAGGCAGCTGGTTCATCTTTTGCAATAGATATCAACTAACACAGAGACCCACCATTGGTCACTAAGCAAAGAATAAGAGACTACAAAATGTTTAATTCTAAATGAGACATCCATGTCAAATACCCTCCTTTCCAAGGCTAAGGGATCACCGTGGAAGATGAGATAAGACATTGTAAAAGCCAGAGGTGGTAGATGACTTCAGAGAAACTGTTTCCCAGAAAGAAGAGGGCAGTTTTACATATGAACTTACAGCAGTTGTGTAGCATGAACAAGATCTGAGTATGATCAGCATAGACAAAATAAATAAATAAATAAAATAAAACACCTCTTTGTGGAGACAAGGGAGTCCCGAAGTCCCACCTCTAGCTCAAGAGCTATTGACACTTGATGGCTTCTGGGAAAGGAAGGGTAAGTTTCTTCAAAGGTATAGCCCCCAGGAGGCTACCCACAATCTGGAAGAAGGTCCTCTATCCATACACATACTGACAGCAGTAGGTGGACTCGGTGGGTTTAAAAAGTAAAAACACACACACACACACATACACACACACACACACACACACACACACACACACGAAATTGTGAGAGGGAATAGTAGTGGGGGGATGGGGAGGCTAAGATGAGGTAACGGAGGAACAGTTTATGCACATATGAAATTCTGAATATAATTGTTAGGACAAGGTATTGGGAAGATGCCACCCTCTTAGCCCCTAGATGTTGTTCCCAACCTGGATGTTCCCCATGCCATCTGGGTGACGGTTTTCTCACAGGTTTCTTTACATAAAGAAGTGGTCATTGATGGTGAACTTCCTTCACCCATCTCCCTTCTCTGGAAGCTGGGAGTAGAGTTGTAAGTCCTGGGCTACTTGAGGATTAGTCTTTCTTGCACCAAGGCATCCCCACCACCCCTTTCACCAGACATCACAATGGTATTAGGAGCACTGTGTCAGGACCAGAGACAACAGCCAAACATGCTTCGTTATGTTATCCCACACCACCTCAATGTGTTTATCTGACCATTAAAAGAAAAATGTACAGAGGCAATGAATTTTAGGGTGAGGGATGTACATGGGAAGACTTGAAGAGAGTAAGGGAAGGGTGAAATTATGTTATATTTTAATTTCAAAAAAATAAAGAAAAAGGTCTAGAGGTATTTCAAAGACCCACTTATGCTGTTGCCTCCCTGGCCATTTCTAGTTCCCCTTTCTGAGTACTCTCCACATTCACCTAAGATAGTCACCAAGAACCTCTGATTTGTTCTTCAAGGGTTGTTCAGCACATAACTAATTCCCCTGGGGAGCAAGTTTACTTAGCCCTTCTCTCCTGGGAGCAAGTGTTCAGGGCATCAGAGTTGAGGGCCTTTCCACTCCCTTTTCCTTCTAGGGGGATTTTACAAAGTCAATGGTCAGGGGGAAACCGTTTGGCTTGAGGACCTAACCCTACCTCTTTTTAGAGATAATCTTTTCTTTCCATTGGTCCTAAGGCTGACCTCCCATAAGGAAAAGGGGTCAGTTTGTGGTTGGGGAAAGTTTTTTGTTTGTTTTGCTTTGTTTTGTTGGCTCTTACTTCTTCAAATCTCTGCTGGCAAACACTTGCAGGTTTAGCCACTTGAAGTGGGGTGAGGATGAGTACCAACTTGAGTGAACGCCCCTATGCCTTCAACTCATTGCTCCTCCCAGGAGCAAATACCAAACTAAAGCAACTCAGGGAAACAACGCTATCCTTGGACACTATCAAGAGAGCTTCCTTTTGAAACAAAATACCTGGCTCCCTCCTATGGCCCCTAAAAAGTATCCTCTCAGATGACAAAGGCCTTAAGCCCCAATCGGCTTATTTAAAATCCATGTTTAGGTCTCAGCATGTGGCAATGTTCTCCACTCTGATGACACTTTTCGTTTCTAATAATAGAGCTGATGAAGTAATATTGCAATTGATGTTCCCGGGAATTTGATTGGATAAGTGCATAAACTGTAGAAGGGAAGGAGATTGTATGGACGGATCACATTAGTATTCCTGTCCTATCAATGTGCGGGGCCACGACCAACGTCAGCCGGACCGACTCTGTGCGTCTGCCAGTCCCGCCACGGATTCATCTGGGATCCTCACACCAGCCAGCAGAGACAGGGATCAAGGCGGCCGATTAGCGCCAGTTGCCTGCTGCGGAACAGCTCACCCCTTCCAGGCCTGACGACCAAGGAGGGAGGGGAGAGGCGAACCGCGCACCGCTGCAGGAAGACACTGAAGCAAGAGCGACACCCCCTCCCGCCCCCCACCTTGCAGCGCAGGCTTTTGAACGCAGCTTCCCCCATCTGAATGGAAACTCGGAACCGCCCGGCGGCGCGTTCCTCCTCGCTCAGCCTGTCAATCCATGCCGAGAGGAAGGCGGTGCAAGCCCGCACCAGCAGCGTCCAGCTCCCGGGACAGGGCCGGCAATGCTGCTGAGCAGAACTTGATTGCGCCTCTTCCTCGCTGCTAGTGGAAGCGATGCTGCACCGCACAGGCAGCGCTTCCCCGGCTCTCCTTCAAGCTGAAGGTTACCCACCCGCGCAGCCAGCCGCAACCTTGTGAGCCGCGCGCCTTAGGTCCGGGCTCCGGCTGCTCCGGCTGCTCTGTTCAGGGGCAACCACCGGGTCGCCCGCGCCGGGGCGCACTGCACCAGCGGCTTCGGCTTGGTGGATGTGTATGCATGAGTTCTGCACCGAATGGGCGCAAAAAGCGCCCCAGCCGGTCTACCCGCTCCTCGATCTTCCAGATCAGCAAGCCTCCGCTGCAGAGCGGGGATTGGGAGCGCAGGGGCAGCGGCTCCGAAAGCGCCCACAAAACCCAACGAGCCCTGGACGACTGCAAGATGGTGGGTGAAAACTGCGCCTTTTTTCCCCCTTTTTTCGCCCAGGGGGGTTGTGGGAGTCGTGTATCTTAATCGTTTGCCTGAGTCCCAGCCACTCCCCACCCTCAGCCTCTCCATGCCGATCACGTGCATGATGTACTATTTTTAAATCTGTACTCCCCCAGATGCGGGGTGACACCCAACTCGAAATGGCCCTGCCAAGACAAGAGTCATGGGTCTGGATCCTGGGAGTCAGAGGCTAAAGGTGATGTCTCTACCCGTGGAAGAATGGTAGACGCTAAATGGGTGAGCAGGCTGGCTCGCCAGGGAAAGAGGGTGGGGGTGAGGCTTTGTGGTGACACAGGAACAAACAAACCCAAACAGAGCGCAAGAGCGCTGCAGAGGGACGAAAGGTCCCAGCGCAGAGGACAGGACATGGCCAGTCTTTCTGTCAGGGTCCAAACCAGAAGCGTTCAGTGGCCTGGCAATAGGTGAAAGGTTTGCCTGCTGTGTCCTACTTACATTTTTTCCTGTGCCACTTCAAATCCAAATCCTAGCCATAGCAGAGAGAGCATCTATTTCAGAGACCACAGCATCGTTCTCTAGTGGCCTTGGAGTGGCTTGATAGCTTTCCAAAGATGTTCTTGCTCTTCAGCAACCTACTCTGAAAAGTGGGGGCGATTGGGACTGCAAATGGGAGCGTCCATGGCTAGCTTGCTGAGGGAAAACAAACATTGCCTTTGGATAAAGAGACTTGCCACCCTTGTGCATTCAGCTTTTAACAGGTTCCTTAGTTGTAGATTGGGGTGCCAGGCCAGCCAGCAGTCAGTGAAATCTCTGTTTATGTCCATGAAAATAGTTAAGTTTCTGATAAGTGAATGTTTAGTAAAAGAAATTGGCTTGTTTTCCAGCTTGTCCAAGAGTTCAACACACAAGTGGCCCTGTATCGAGAGTTGGTCATTTCTATTGGGGACGTCTCCGTCAGTTGCCCCTCACTACGGGCGGAAATGCACAAGACAAGAACCAAAGGCTGTGAAATGGCCCGTCAGGCACACCAAAAGCTGGCTGCCATCTCAGGGTAGGAGACTCTGAACTTTTATCTGGTGATTTGAGTACATGATGCATGGATGCTGGCAGAATTCTGTAATGTTTGAAGCCACAAAATGATCTCTCCAAAGCAAATCTGATTTTAACCAGTCATCCTGAGATGAGTGAGCCCTTAATGCGAAAGCTGTGTTACTGTGATGATAGACAGATAGGCAGGCAGACAGACAGGCAGACATAAATGCATGCCCATGTGTGGGTTTGGTCACTGACTTTTAAAAAAGTTAACTCCCAGTTAATTAACTGGAACTGGGAGTTTACAATTTTGGTGAGGGGAATGGGTGAACATTAAAGTTACATTATCATGTTTGAAGATGAGTTTATAATCTGCTGCTGGACAAAATGCTTTAAAGAGAAAAATCTTTGCTAAATCTCAGATTGAGTAAACTATTTATACCATGTGACATTTATACCCTATGGTGCTGCTTAAAGTGGGTAAAGTAAAATCTTGGGTAAAAATTACATCCATTCCTTTACTAGTCATGAAAGGGAAGTTTTGACACAAGTAAAGATATTTTGTTGTTGCTGTGTTGCTGTCATTTGTTTTGTTTTTTCACACTGGGGATACTGACAAATTTGAGTTAACGTCAGCTACATTTATCCACCACTCCCTTTTTATTTATTTTCATCACATTTATGGGTTCTCAAATCCATAGAAAATGCTAATAGAGTAAATGAAAACTCTTTTTCTGGGATTCCATCTACTACAGCTGGACTTCAGTATCAGGGAAAGAACCAGCCGTTTGCCAACAGTTGCTGTTATCAAACTAGGTACACCTAGAGATATTGTGGGAATCCTTGCATATACACTGTAAGTGCTTGATTCAGTCCTGATCTAGCTTTTATCCGGCTTTTATTTTGTGAGTGTGGCTTTATCAAAATACAAGTGTAGACGCATCTACACACTCCATGATGCTGCAGACTAATCACTTAGGAAATGTAATTAATATCCTTCTTTTGAATCGTCAATACCAGTAGCATAAATAGCATTACTGACATATAAAGTGAGAAAATCATGTTACTTTTTAAAAATACTTCATTTATGTTTGACAATAGGAATTTTATGTCATGAAAAAGATAAGTTTCCTCATTTACGTCAAGTGAGGGATACACAAAATACCATGCAAACCTCTTTTATTTAGAAGTAATATGGAGAAGCGTTATCCTTTTCTATTATGCTATATTTAACAGACAGTAAACCTGGGAAGTAATGGGGAAGTAAGTGTTTCAGTATATAGCTATAACAAACACCAAGAAAAACAACGTGGAGAGTGAAGCAGAGTGATGACTAATTGAAAAGTGGAGAGACACTGACTGGGAAGGAGAGCCGATATGGATGGGAACTTGATGCTCGCAGTGGAAAGACAGCATCGCCATAAATTCAAGATGAAGTCATATCTAGAACCCCTTTTAGTCGAAACTCAAAATGAGAACATATTCCAGTCAGAGAGGGGGGATGGAGAAATGAGTAGGATTGAGAAACGAGTTGATTTTGCTGTACTTGTGAACTGAGCTCTCCGAATCACTTAGGTAAGAGTCTGCACACACTAGGTGAATGTTGAGAGTTGAGGATGGGAAGTGGGCTGAGTTTGGCAACCCTTCACTGCTGTTTATCTGTTAATGTGGGGTTGTGGCTAATGGAGGCAGTTTTATAAGAATTGGTGGGGAACAAGGGTGTTCTTAGATCTCTACTAACTTAAAATTCCACAGTGGTCTAGCATAGAACTCGATCCATTCCCCCTTTAAAAAAATAATTAAATGCAATTTAACATTATTTATAAGAAGTGACAGTTGATATAATTGAAGGAAATCCCCTTAGTTCCTTACCATCTGGGCTCCCTTTGGTGAATTCTGTTTCTGATATTGTTTTACTATGTGACTCTCATTCCAAGCTTGATGTGAAGGCTGCCAGGGAGGCTGTAAGGTTCACTGCACAGTTTGAAGCAAGGGTGGAGGTAAGAAGTACACAAATGGCTGGGCAAAGCAGAAAGACTGGGTTTATTGAGTGACTATTTACTGAGTTTATTGAGTGTCTGAGAAAAGGATTGCTATCCCTGGTCTGCAACTATATCTCAGAGATACTGGGGAGGTCTTCGAAGACTCAGCTCAAAAATGCCAAAGATTTGATTGAACCCCACACTTCCTTCCCTCTGAAATCTTACTCTTTTTCTATACGTAATGCAAAGGGGTATTATATAAAAGGATTTTTTATTATTGCTAAAATATGGGTAAATTTTAAAAAGAATAAGCTAACTAAAAGAAGTTATAAAATATCACACATTGTATGACTCTATTTATATTAAATGTCTTTTCCTCAGAAAAATCAAATCCATAGAGACAGAAAGCAAATTAGTGATTACCTGAAACTGGTGGGAATAAACAATATCTCTTTTCAGTATAATAGAAATGTTCTAGAATTTGACAATGATGGCATTTCTAGAACTTTGTGTGCTTACTAAAGCTCATTGAACTTCCCATTAAAAATAAGTTAATTTGAGGTACACAAATGATTCCTCAATAAGTTTTCTTCAAAGATGCTGTCACCATCAATATGATTAACACTGGATTATTTGTTGACATCATTCTTTTTTACTCATATAGCATAGATAAATCAATACACATTGTAGGAAACAAAGAAAAACAAAGTTTGCTCTTTGTATTGGTCAAAATGCCTGTGCAATGACTATACCATTACGGTAATGTGGTAATGTTTTGCTCTTTGTAGGAATACAGAGGTAGTTAAGACAGTACTTCCGAGAATAACTGAGCTCATTTATTTCTTATGACACAGACCACCTCTTCCTAGTCCATGAGTCCAATTTGGAAAGATGGAGGAAAGAGGCACAACTAAAAGCAGATCGGGGGAAAAAGAAAGTGAAGCCAATTGGAAGGCAAAAAGACAAGTAATTTAGAATGATGCCACAAATTCATTATGACTCTCATCTCTGACTAACTGAAGCCTTCTGGGAATGATAGTGTTCTCAATGACAAAGTCTGGGTAGGAACGTCATCTTTACCAATATGATCACACATTATCTCATACTGTGTTTGGGTTAGAGCCTGGTCCAGCATGTCCTTTACTTTCAAAGTATAAGTTTCTTCAGAATAGACCTAGATAGGTGACTGTGAAGTCCCCTCTGACAGGAACATCAAGCTCTTATGTCTTTTCAACCCAAATCCTTTTCTAAATGGAACACCTGGAGTGGTGGGGGTGGGATGCTTAAAGATCAATACTGAAAATGGTCAACAAACTTCTTTCAACATAAAATATGGAGAACTGATTTATTAAGCAGGTCAAATAGAATTGCTATGCACTGTTTGGTGTGTGTGTGTGTGTGTGTGTGTGTGTGTGTGTGTGTGTGTGTGTGTGTTTGTGTGCATATGGTGTATATGTGCATATGTGCATATACGAGGAAGGTAACAATCTAGACCCTGCCTCATCGGAATTCCTTTCCAAACTGACTTCTGAGACACCTTCAAAGAATTCTCGGGGCTCTTTTCCTTTATATTTAGGATTCTGAGTTTAGCTAGATTAAAGGGAAATTGGATGCAACTTACCACAGTGCATATGGAGATTTGGGAGTGGTGCAGATTGGGGTGTTTACTATCTTCTAAGACTTTTTTTGAAATTCATGCTCTGAGCTCCACTCGGGTCTTTATCAATTTGTTGTCATGCTTGATACCAGGCAGTTGAGAGAGCTGTGTGGTCTGAGTACACAGAGCAAGAATCCTGTGTCCAGCCTATATGGTGGCATGTCCCTATTGGAGGCTGCTCTGAACCCATCAACCACACCCCTTTCTTGAAGGACAAAAGGGGGACACCCAGAGAGTCAACATTCTTCAGAAAGCTCCAGAGTTGTTCTGTGACTAGTGTGCTTGAGGTGGGGATCATTTCCCCAGCACTGCTTCTGTGGTGTCTGTGTTGGACTGAGACCTCCTGACACTTATGCCTTATCTTAATGGCTTCTGGAGAGTCAAAATGAAGCAGGCCAGATCATACAAACAGGTGTAAATGGGATACTGTGAGAGGCAAGATTAGAAAGAGCATTGACTCTAAAGTAGATTAGATCTGGATAAAATCCTGTCTTCATTCATTGCTTACTAAGGACACATGTGTAAGTCAATAAGCAGATTGCTTCACAGTGTGGCCAGTGGCCATCTGGTTCAGGGGCTAAGAACACACACGTTGGGGCCAGACTGTCAGCACTGCTGTTTACAAATGGCGTAACCTTGGGCAGAAAGGTTTTCACTCTTTGCCTCAGGTTCTGAAGACAAATAAGGCCAATAAGTAATAGGACCAAATCTCATGGCACTGTGAAGAAACTGGCTATCATATAGTGAGTGCTATTAATACATTCAGGTCAGTGTTTTCGTAACTACTAAAACACTGAAAACTCAGATTGTCAAGGAACACTTATTTAAATTTTAATATTAATCCATAAATACTTTTCAAATAAATGCTTTAGCTGGAATAAAGTTTGTTTGCCTTTCTTTCTTACGTTATCTTCTGAAGTATTTTCTATACTGAAAATGCCCCAAGAGAGCCATCTAATGTCCTACTCTTGAACACTTTACAAATGATATGGAGATGTAAAGGTTTGAAAGTCAGTTTAGAATTATTTCCTTTATATAAATCAGCCTAGATCATTCATAAGTCATAGAACCCTTACAAAGTCTTTAAGGTTCTTTATGGGCTTAGTGACGATGGACACTTCCGATAAATTCACTGTGCACCTAAATGACAGGTCAAATTGAATGGCTTCTTGGCCTCCTGCCTTCATTTGTCCCGCATTCCACATTAGCTGATGTAGAATCACGGGGGTGTCTGTTTATGGAACTGAACTATGAAAATCATAAGCACCACACGGACAGTTCAGTGATGAAAACCTAAAGAAAATTTGGGGGAATCTGGACACATACTCTATTCACCAAAAAGCATCCTAATTTCCTGATGGCTGTCTGCTGCAGTGTGCTGAATATCACAAAGAGCCATAACTGCAGGATTTGGGAGTCTGTCCTCCAGCAATGTTTTCCCAACTAGCCAGGCCAGTGTTTTTCTTTTCTCTCCCCCCAGTGTGTTTCAGTTTTGTTCATTTTCTATTCTGTTTTTTTTTTTAATTCTATATTTTCCAGTCCCACTTTGAGCTGATTCTGTTCTATTCCTTTGTTCTGTGTGTTCAGAAGTTGAGATATGTGAGGGAGAGAGGTGAGAACAGCAGTTTATCCATAGTGTCCCTTTTAACACCCCGGCTGAGACAGCAGCAGTTATATGGGGTGGGAGATTAATGAGGAGCTGGGTGGCCATGGATGTTGTTCCCACAGCTTTCTTTGAGTCTCATGATGGAGGATGTACTAGGGGGGCAGTGGCAGCCTCAGCTGTCAGCAAAGAGACCTGTGGTTGGCAGGCATGCCAGGACATCCACTCTGACCTCCTTCTTTCCTATATATGTGTTTTCCTTAAAGGGAATTTAAATCTCACTAGCCCAATTGTGAAAGATAGGTTACTGATATCTATTCAGTAAGATGATGATGGAATCACAATTCTGGATCCAATGGCAAGAGCTGAAATCTAAAAATGCCATAGATTAGGTGGCTCAAACAGCAGAAACATGTTGACTCAGAGCTGTGGAGGCAAGAAGACCAAGCCAAACAGTTAGGCAAAGTTGGCCATGAGGAAGATTCTACCCCACATCTCCTTTAGCTTCAGGTGGTTTGCTAGCAGTCTTGGGTATTCTTTGGCTTGTCTCTGCCTTCACCTTCACTTGGCCTCTCCCTGTGAGTATGTCTGTATCTAAATTTCCCCATTTTGCAAGGACACTCATCATACTGATTAGGAGTCCATCCTAATTAGGAGTCAAGTATAATCTTACTCCTAGTTAATAGTTAAACTTATAAGTTTAACTATTTATACCTGAAGGGTACTGTTTCCACAGACAGGTCACATTCTGAAGTATTCATGGTTAGGAATTCAATGTGTAAATTTGAGGGTGACATAATTCAACACACCACAAGCATTCTTGATCCTGCTTTGTCTAAAGGGGAGGAAGGCAGTGAAGATAGAGTTTGGTCCAGAACTTACTACATACCTTCCACTTTCACAAAATGGAAACCCAAGACCAAAATGTCTAATATTTGCACAACTGTAGCTCCTCTTAAGGGTGAAGTTTGTGATGATAGAATGAAATGGCTATGTTCTAAGTCTCCAATATGCCACTTTTCTTGTCTGATTTAACTGTTGGTATATGATGGTAAACCAAAAACACAACCACAAGAGAATAAGAGACTACCCAGTGGTCCCTTATGGGAGGCATTACTCACTTTCCCTCCTAGGTTTGCCTGGGAGGATTAGCAAACAGTGGTCTCTTAATGGTGCTAATATTGTTACTTAACGGTTATAAGGATCATCTCCCGAAAGTGACAAGGAACGACACACCAGTTTGAAAATAGTGCTTGCTTACTTGGTTTGTTTGTTAATAGGGTTACTCTGCACATCTCAGGCCACCCTCAAACTTTCTACCTTCCTGCCTCAGCTTTCCAAGTTCTGGGAATATCACCCCGCACCACTACGACCTGCTTGTAAGAGACGATTATTAGCAACTAAACTCAGTGTGATATGGACTCATGGGAAGTGATCATCTATTGCCTGTGAAGTTTCCCCCTTTCTACCTTTTGAACAGATCAAACTGTGTTCACCTTGTTAGGGTTTTCTTAATAAATGTTCCCATTTGAGAGAAAATTGAATCTAAAATAAGCTTTAACAGATCTGCCATCACTTCATTATTTAAACAACAAAGTGCTGGAGAACAAGGTTATGTTTCTGTTGTGTCTTCATCGTGAGTAGCAAGTTCAGCGGTACTGTGTCTTGTATTTTTATTAAGTTTAGAGGCATTTTAAAATCGATCCTTGAATTTTTATCTTGACTTTAGAAAATACAGAGAGATTACAGCAAATCAGTGGTCGGTTTGTAAGGTAGTATTTAATTTAGGTCATTACACAAGACTGGGCTTGTAGCTTCATTTGGGATAGTAAATAATCACTAGTCACTGAGATGACCTTTTAGAATTATTCTTTAAACCTTTAGTCCTCAAGAGTATGGCTGTGGGGGCTGAAGAGATGACTCAGAGGTTAAGAGCACTGACTGCTCTTCCAGTGGTCCTGAGTTCAACTCCTAGCAATCACATGGTGGCTCACAACCATCCTTTATGAGATCTGGTGCCCTCTTCTGGTGTGCAGATATATATGGAAGCACAATGTTGTATACATAATAAATAAATAAAAATCTTAAAAAAAAAAGTCCAAAATAAAAAAAAAAGGGGGGTATGACTGTGTTGCATGCTGGGGAGATACCAGGAGGTGGCATGGCCGGAGTGGCAACTCTATTTCTCTACTTTGGAAGATAAGATTGTGTGTGTGTGCACATGTCATGATGAGAAGTTGACATTGGATGTCTACCTCCACTGCTGTCCACCTTATTTTTAGAAAAATAGGGTTTCTTACTGAACTTAAAGCTGGATGATTTGGCAAAACTGTGTGGTGAAGCAAGCCCTAGGATCCCCATCCAAGCATTGTGATTACAATGTTGTATCACCTTGTGCAGCTTTTTATTATGAGTTCTGGGGTTTGAACTTGGGTCCTCATTTTTACTGACTTACCCATCTCCACACACACTCTGTATGTATGTATGTAGTATGTATATATGTATGTGTATAACCTCACGAAAATTTAGTTGTTTATATACAGTTATATACAAATTTAAACACACACACACACACACAGAGTTGGGGGACAGAGAGAGCAAACTTATTTACGAGATCAAATCTTGTTAGATAAAACATCTAAGCCTTTAAATTGAAGTGTTTTACAAAAAAAAAATGTTTCTGACCAATGGAAGACCATAGATACAATCAGATCAACAAAGAGTCCACATTCTCAGCCACAGACACATATTAAGCTAAGAAGGAACACTAAAGTCATAGATTAGAAGGAGCCACAACCTAGTGTGTTCCTTTGTTCATTACGGCTGTCTTGACATTACCCTTACTGATAGCCTCCTCTAGTGTTTTATCATTAGCAGTGTGTGTTGAGCCTCCTTTTCTCAACATCTCTGTAAACATCCTGAACTCAGGTATGTATCTATACCCAGGACACCTCCTGCTCTCTGCCTGCCACCTGGGCTTCCCGCCTCCAGTCCCTCACTTCTTGCCTTCAGTTTAGTCACTAGCTCCAGACTAATCCTCCCTAAACGCTCTTCTGATCTTGTTACCTCTGTGCTTTTAAGACTTCCAAAGATTCTCCGTTGCCTAAAGCAGTGTTTTTCAGATGTGATCCCTGGGCCATCCGTGTGGAAATCACCTGCCTTCAGCTCTGAAAATCTAAAATTCTGGGCATGAGGCCCAGAAGCCCAGACTGTTAACAAGCATCACCATATTCCCCCGGAGACTCTGGAACATACTACATAGATACCTGCTGGCCTAACACAGTGAGTCTCAGCCTGAGTGTCCCAGGGGAATCACAGATGCAGCTTTAAACATTTGTAGTTCCTGACTTTCATGCCTAGAATTGATGATTTAGTAGGCCTGGGATGCAGCCTAGGCATTTTTTTTTTTTTAATTTTCCTACAAGAGCATCAGAAGGGATTTTTTTCCTTCTTGACTACATTAAAAAATAAAATAAAATAAAAAACAAAAAAACCTTTAAAGACACCGGAAGTTCATTTCCTCTCAGAAAACCTTAGAATGAGAAATTCAGAATCGGGTATGGAGGCTCACAAAACCATGTTTCTGCCCTTATTCCTAGTCCATGGCATTCATCCTCAACCTCATTTTATGATTCAAGACTGTGATAGGAGTCTTTCTGGACCCCAGGAAGAAAAGAAGTGGGTCAGGGGCCTCGAAGGAGTTACAAATAGAGCTTAGTCTGGGACTATATCTAGTGGTCACTTAGCCCCTGCACACTCTCTGGATGGACAACATATTCTTTCCTCATTATTCTTTTCTTAAATAAAATGTATTATTACTTAGAAAAAAAAGGACAGATGGAGGTTTGAAAATAACTAATAATGTCTGAGATTTACATAGCTTATTTCTTAGCCTAGTCTTCTACTATTTCTAAACACTTTTTATTCTTTAAGTCCATTAGCAGGAGAAACATATCCCATCACTGCTCACACCCACTCTCTGCATGAAGAAGCATGTTCAGCCAAAAGGGAAAGTAGTCACTTTTCTGAATATCAAGACTGTAGCTCTAGCCTCACTCTGGCCTGCTGAACTACTTACATTGAAAATCAGACCAGAAAGATGAGCTCCCCTCATGCTCCGCCCCCCCCCCAAAAAATTAAGAATATTTTCCTGCCTTTTAGTAACAAAAAATATGAAGTTCAGAAACTACTTTGGAGGGCAGGAAGTTAGACAAAGTGTCTTTGAAATGATCAGAGGATGATTCTCACAAGACAGAATGTGAAATGGGAGTTAAGGCCAGGAAGGAGCATTGAGAGTGGTACTTGAGAGGTTAATTCTGAAAACTTTACCTGACACGGAGTGGGCCTCAAAAACAAAAACAAACAAACACAAAAATATTTCAAATATCCTTTAGTAAGTGGAGAATTACTAAACAGGTAAACTATGGTGAACTGTTATGAATGAAAGGAGTTACATGACACAAAAAAACAGGTGAGCTAAGGCCAACATTGTAATGAGTATGTTAAAAGAGAGTGAACTTAAAGTGCAATATCTTTCATAAACAACATTGTAGATTAAGTCATAACCACATTTACCCAAGAATTCCCTAAATTCTAATCTGATGTGTATGGTTGTATCTTCAACGGGAAATCATTCCTGTCCAACCCAGAAGTCCGAAGCCCCAGGAGCCACACATTCTTCAGCCACCATGGAAAACAAACAGATAAGGTCCTAGCAGCCCCACTGTGTGACAAAAGTGAACAAGAAATGCAAATTAGAAAGAGCATTTCAGATAGTGATAAATGCAGTGACGAAATCAAAAAGATCATAACATTAAAAATAACAGATGGAGGGCGCTGAGCTACTTTCAAACAGTGTGAACAAAGAGGCTCTTCAGATTTGATATTCTGCCTTGATATCTGACTTTCAGAAGGAACCAGTCTTGAGATAATCTGAGCAAAAAGCATTTCAAGGCAAAGGGAAAAGCAAACATAATTGTCTTAAGAATGAATTAGCCTTGGCATGTCTAAAGAAAAAAAGACTGTATTATCAGTTCAGAATTATCTTCAGCTGTTAAGTAACAGATTACACAGTGACCTAATCCTTCAGGCCTTTTCCTCCCAATGTTGTTGTAACTCCAAAAAATGTATCTGTGTCCTGGGAAAGTAGGCAGAAAATGAAGATGTTAGTTAATTACATGTGTCCCTGTGTAAAAGACTTTCGCAGAAGACTCATACAGCAACTTACATGAATACCTCAGTAGCCAAGATCATAACATAGGGCTTCCATGATTCCAAGTTTCATGCATATATCTCTCTTTGTACCCATTGTCCAGGAAGAATAAATACCTCTGGTTTATCAGCCAAAGGGTTTCTCCACTGAAGTCAAAGGCAGGATTTCTCACTCTGTGTGTGTGTGTGTGTGTGTGTGTGTGTGTGTGTGTGTGTGTGTGTGTGTGTGTGTGCATGTCTGTGATACGTGTGTGTGCATGTGTGAGTGCAGATGTGTAGTGTATGTTTTTTGGTGCAAATGCGAAGCTCAAAGAATAACCTCATGGGCCATCACCTTCCTTCTTGTATGAGACAGAGTTGCACACACCAGCTGGCTGACCCATGAACTTCTGGGCATTCTCCCAGCTCTGTCTCCCATCTTTCCAGAACAACATTGGGATTACAGGCATGATCTATCATGTTAGACATTACATGGGCTCTGGAACCCTAATTCAGATCTTCACACTTGTGTGAGGAGCACTGTAGCCATCTCTACAGCCCTAGGGGAAGATGTTTAGCAAGACTGGTGGAAAGGAGCTTGAGAGTAAAATGTGAAAAGTCTTCAGCGTTCCCTTCTTCTGTCACATTTCCTCCATTACAGGCCAGATGGAGTGCTAGGCTCCAGAAGTATAAAGATGAAAGAAGCACAGTTCCATCTTTGAGGATGGATGTCTAGCATTTGTATTAGAATTGACAAATCATTACAAAATGGTGGGACTGATGCTTAAGTAGGAATGTCCATGGGGTCACAGTCAAGTCAGTGTGGATCAGCAAAGGAAATCACCATCTGAGAGACATACAGAAATGTCCTTTCTCTTTTCTTTGTGTGGCCTTGGGCATTATACCATGGAAAACCACTTGAACTCAAAGGACTATCCGGTCTTGAACTCAAAGGAAACAGAATAGGACTTTATTTTTATTTACTTAACTTTTTGAGATGGCAATCTCAATATTTTTGCTTAGGCTGGCCTGGAGCTCCTGGGCTTAAAGGAATCCTCAACCTACCAAGCAGCAGAGGCTACAGCCATAACACCTGGTCAATAGTAGTAATTTGAATATGTTAAGAGTTGGAAAGGTGTTGTCCCTCAGGTGTTCTACTACATGCCCTAAACCTTTTCCACATATTGTTTTCTAATTTAATGAGTTCAGGTGAAATAATATTTGCTTACTGTGGTAGTTGGAAAGAAAATGGCCCCCAAAGGGAGTGGTGACCTTGTTGTGTCTCTGTGGGGGTGGGCTTTAGGGTCTCTTTTTTTGCTCAAGCTTCCCTCAGTGTGACAGTGAGTCAACTTCCTGTTGCCTGCAGGATGTAGCACTCTCAGCTCCAGTCCCTTGTCTGTCTGTACGCCACCTTGCTCCTCATCATGACAATCATGGACTAACCTCTGAAACTGTAAGCGAGCCCCATTAATTAAAAGTTTTACTTAGAAGAGTTGCTGTGTTCATGGTGTCTCTTCACAGCAATAGAAAACCCTAACTAAAATACTTACAATACAGAAAATTAATATTTTTCAAGCTTGGCATGCTGAGAGGGAAGTGCCTTTACCTGTATAAGACAGACCAGCCAACCTATTCACAGGGACCTACTCACAGAACCAGCTCTGTAGTGTGTGGGCATTGGGGTTATTTCCCCGGTTGGAGAATGCCAGAGGTGAGTTCCTTCAGGTTTAATATAGAACTTGCTCTGTTGTTCCAAGATGACCACCCTACCCAGTGCAAGCAAGATTTGGAGCTGTCTCTGAATTCTAGGTGAGGCACATGGACCAGCTTTCACAAGCACCAGAAATGTTAGAGAGCTTTAAATCTCCATTTTTTAAAAACAAATTGCCATTCTGAAATGTTGAGATGTGTGGCCTGCTGGGGTTTGAACACTGGTCTCTCTGGTGCTAGCTTCTCTGATTTTTTTCCCCACAACACTTTTCTTTCCTGATCCCAGGTTGCAATCCTTCCCATCTTCTGCCTCACACTATTATTTCCAAATCTTGCTCCTGCCCTAGGTATGCTTCCAGTTGAGCATCTTCCTCGACAGGCAGACACACTGCTGATGTGAGGTTTTCAAAGTTTCCTCAGAAGAGAAAAAGGAAAGGAAAAAACTATCAAAATGACGCCTGATTGAGGCTGTCAGAAACGGGAAAATGGATCTTGGCTCCACATTCCTGAAGCCTCAGCACTTTTCTCTGGACCTCAAAATTTCCAGAATCCCCCCCCCCCATAATCGGGTTTATTCAAATTGTTCCATCTGGCATCTCCTTTCTTGGCCGATCAACTATGCAAGTCCTAAAAAACAACCCTGTAGGATAAAACTTTGATCCAGCTCAGAATTCTAGGTCATTTGAGGAAGAAGCCTGCCCCATTCCACTGCAAGGCATTTCAGCTGAAGCTGGACATCCCATTCCTGCCACAACAAGGTCCAACCAGCCACCTTCTAGGATGGCAGTGGCCACAGGAATAAAAAGGAGATGGTGATGTGAGAGGGGCTCCAACAAGACAAGTTTCCTTCTGGTGATAGGAACCCTCATAGGACACTGACTCCCATTTTTGCCCCACCCACTCCCTGGGGAAGCATATGAACCCTTTATGTTTCAATTCATGTAGTTATTAATAAACAATTCTCATTTGCATCTCAGATATCAATTCCTAACTTTTCATGGCCACAAATATCCCTGTTAGTCTTACAAAGAGCAAATCATCCCCCTTATTAGGAAAATATTCCTTATGTAGGAATAATTCAAGGAAGGAAAGGAGATTCAATCCTAAAAGTTCTTAATGTACATGACATTTTGTCCCTAATAACTTCTTGAGTTGCACATCTCAGATATTCAAAAAGTTGTGTAATTATTCTTATTTAATAAAATGTATTCTACCCTAGCCCATCTTATCCTTCTGTAATAAGAAGCACTTGGGACATGCAAAGACTAAGAGGTCAATAAATGGAAAGGGAGGAAGCAATCACCTACCATCTTAATCTCAAATTCCCCTCTTCCTGGCATTTATTAGCTTTTACAGAACCCCACTTGTTTGGCTGTTAATGATCCTCATCTTGTTCATAAATTGCAGTGTAGACAGACATCCCTGGGAAGATGCACCACAACTTCCCCCTTCCTAAATGAGATAGATGAGGAAAGAAATGGCCAGAATCTCCCTAGGACTGTGATTTGGACATGGGTGATTTGTGTGAGGACAGCTGTTGCCTCCACAGAAGAGAAAAGTGCTTGTGGTATGGAAGGATGAGTGGAACATACCACTCTAGTGGTGTGGGTTCTTGTCACCACAAATGACCCAGGGCTCCAACTCTGTGAGCTCACCTGGAATGTTTGAAAAGCCCCTACTGCATGCAGATCCAGGTGGGGGAGTATTGAAGTAGTCCCTGCACAAAGATGGCACTGTGTAGGACACAGTTCATCCCTCTGCTAAGCAGCTGCGTAGGGGGTACAGGAATTTGACAAGCATCCATCTTCTAAATGGGCTGACTCCTGAAATTCCTCTCCCCCCAGCCACTTTTTCCCACTGTCTGAGGCTTGCATTCCAATAGCAGCATCTGTTGGAGTCTTGTACCATCTCTGAATCATGAGGAAATTGCCCAGATTATTATAGGCCACAGCATCCACCATCCTGCAGAATGGCTCTACAAATGTTCCTTCCATAAAACAAGCAATATCAACTGTTTTTATATTCATAGATTCAATCTTTTGTTTTCCAAGGCTGAAGTATGTTTTAAGCTACCAAATCTGTTCAGATTTAGAGTGCCTTTAAATTATTGCCTAAGTTTTCCCGGTAGTTATTGTTCAGGTACCCCTGCAGCTCATGTGTGAGGGTGTGAGGCGAGTTCAAGTGTCTTGTAGAAGCAGTCCTACCTCGGTTCATTCCAGGAGACTGGCTCATCGCTGTTTCTTCGGCTTTATAAAGTGTTCTTCTGCTTCTGAGGAGGAAACTCTGTGGGCTGTGAGGGGGAACAAGGCTAAGGAGAATGATTCAGATGAAAAGAAGAAAAAAATGGGAAGGAGGGCCGGATTTGCTCTCTGGGAATTGTGCTGACTAAAGCACTGGATTGCCAAGAAAGGAAGGATGGGGCTGGAGGAAAACTAAATGGACCGGATAGAATCCCGGCTCAGAGGAAGGACTGCGGGCATGCAGGGTCGCCAAACTCAGGTCTGGTATGCATCTGGGAAGATGAGGGCAGAGTTGAGATGAGATCATGTGCCATTATACCTAAAGTGGGTGGTAGACCTGATTGATTGCTAATTTCCACATGAAATAAGAACAAAGTGTGGCATTTTTGTGACTTCTCTCTCTCCCTCCCTCATCTTTCACTTTATATTATGGTATATTGACCTTAGGGCCTCAGAGATGCTAGGCAAAGGCTCTACCACTGATCTGCATCCTCAAGGCTCACATTTTAGCAGAAGACAGGATCTATCTCTGAGCCTGTGTTTTCCTAAACTAACATAGTGGGTCAGGAAGGCCTTCTTTTTATCTTTGTGCCTCAGTTTTCCACATACGTAAGATTAACAAGATTGAATTGTCAAGCCTGGCTAGTTAGTTTTCCCTAAGACACTCCAGGGGCTATCAGGATAGCTCAGTGATTATGAATATTATTTGTGAGTTCAGTTTCCAGCAGCCAAGTTGGGTTGTTGGCATGCACCTGTAACTCCAGCCCCAGGGGATTTAGTACTTTCTTCTAGCCTTCATGGACACCTATATGCACACTAACATAGACAAATAAACACAAGCATACATAAATAAAAATAAAAGAAATCTTTTCAAAAGAGACTCCAAACTTCAGATCTCTGTGTGAGATATCATGATGGTGGAGAGTGGGATAACAAAAATGTCTCTAGAGCAGGAGGTCCTCAGACACCTGTTAGTTATCACCAGGTTGTTTGCTCAGACTATGTGCCGGCTGATAGGGGTCAGCAACTGAGAAATGCCTGTTTTATATGTGCATTTGTCACTGTGACTTTTATCAAACTTGTCAATATCTGTCACTTCATCAAAAACCCCTGCCAAATTTATTATTTATTTAAAAGGAGGAGGGGAGATACATTTTCAGGTTTGAGTAGTGTTAGCTAATAAAAGGCAACCTATGTAACCTATGTAATTAGTCTTAGAGACTTGTTAAACACTCCTGGGATTGACCCTAAAAGAAATACACACACACACACACACACACACACACACACACACACACACACACACTTTATCCTAAAGTCAAAAAAGAAATGTAAGCATCCAGGGTCTGTATATATGCCAAATGTAAGAGTCCAGGGTATGTGTATATATATATATATATATTATATATATATATATATATATATTGTGTATGACTTAATAGCTAATAGGATTTAACTGAAAGAAAATACTGTATATGAAATAGTGGCAAACTTCCATAGTCATGGCTATTTCTGCACAGGTATTTCTGCATTCTCAGAAGAGTCTTCGCTCCATGAACAGCTTCCCCTGCTAAGAAATGTAAGGCCTGTGTCATATATTACCTTTCCAGTATTCATTTTTCCCTAAATTATATAACTCAAGATTCAGTGTAGCTTAGGGGCTCATCTATTCCCCTCTATGCCTTCCCTTGGCTTTCCCCCTCCCTCTTCCAATAAAAAGTTTTCAGGTGTGATAAGTCTGTAGAACAGTGGTTCTCAACCTTCTAATGCTTCAATCCTTTAGTACACTTCTTCATGTTGTGGTGACCCAGACCATAAAGTTAATTGTTGCTACATCAGAACTGTGTTGCTACTGTTACCAATTGTAATATAAATATCTATGTTTTCTGGTGGTCTTAGGTGACACCTGTGAAAGGGTCACTCGACATCCCCCAAAGGGGTCTTGACCCATAGGTTGAGAACCACTGCTGTAGAGAAAGGAAGTAGAGCTACAGAGGCATGTGTGACCTACAAGGAGAAAATAATTAGAAAAGAAGTTTGTACATTTAGAGGAAAGCTGGGTGAAGTGAGTGACCTGTAAGTTCATGAAACTAATATGCAGTGAATGACATAAAATTTTGCTTTGCCTTGGTAGCTCATTCTAGTTATGGATTCAATGTTTGTATCTGTAATCAGCATATGTATTTCAAATGTCAATATCCTATTGGCTAATACAATTATACTTCTTTAAATGTCAGAAAGGTCTGCTTCTCCTAAGATTTTAGGGCTCTGCAAGTGTTCTTATTGATGTTTGCTATCATATTAGTCACCAAAGAAACAGTGCACATGAGCCCACTTACCACTCTGCAACCACAGGCAACCAGGCGGCATCTTCATGCCACACTCCCAACATCCTATTCCAGGTTGGTTTATATGTGTTAGCTGCCCCTTGGCTCAACTTCAATAGTCTATTTCCTGGACTATACTTCTTATTTCTCCTGAGATAAAAGGAGTGCTATCATGCCCATCCATAGATGCAAATAATGTTGACAGAGGTAGAGACAGGGATAGCAAAAGAGCTACAAGATAAAAAAGTGTGTCCTTGCCAGGGACGTCTCCATCTCATTGCAGCCAGTAGAGTCGAGTGGATGACAAACAGCTACTGACCTCCCATCTCTTTCTAAGCATCTCATGAATTCCTTTCACCCACTCTACCATTGCATGGGTTGTTTGAACATACAGCTATAGAGATAAAGTGGATACTTGGTGACATCCTTGGTTTCTTGGAAACCCAGTGGCCCTAAAAGGTCCCTTATCCTTTGTCGAGTCAGTAGACCCTACAATAATTATAGACACCCTACTGCTTTCCTGAAGCCAAGTGCTTCAATAATATATTGTCCTCAGTACTCTCTCTGAGCTGGCAATCATCTTCATTTTACTTATGTGGAAACTGGAGCTCAGAGAGGTGAGCAAGGACATTTATCTTCAGCTATACCATGTGGATGTCTGGCATGGGGGGAAGTTGGTTCCTAATGTTTAGCTCATGCCTTTGTCTACTACTGCACAGGAACCCTTTTATGACATTGTCTTCAAAGAATTTCCAAGGTAAGATCAAGCAGATTCTTCTGTCACTTGGAATGGATGCCTGTTTTTATTTGTTTCCCCTTTCTTTCCCTTCCGTTTTTCTGATATATTATGTAGATCTGAAGAACCCTGATAACAGAAGGGACATTAAGAGGTCCCCAAAAGCAAATTCACAGTGGGGAAGAATCTAGTCTTCACTGAGATTTATAGTAAACCCATGATCTTATAGTCCAGGGTACCTTACCTCCAGACACTTCTTCAAATAAGTGAAAGTCAAGCAGTCCTTTTCCAGCTTGCAAAGCTCTAACTTAGAAAAATGATGGATCAGCTTCACTGTCCCTAACTTCAGGGCACAATGCATTTTCCATCCCAGTGCAACTAGGAAAGGGGTAATAGTCAAGATGGACAAGTTCTACTCTAATCGACACCTCTGTGGACAATTGGAATTTTAAGGTATAGATGTTCCAGCCACTTTAATGAGCAGACAATGGGGTCAGTTATACCCATAGCAGTATTGAAAATAAATACAAAAATTGGGTTTCTGGGAATGTCTAGAGGGGCCGCTGGATACCAGGCATGAAGGAGGGGACGAATTGGAGAGATCCATGTTCTAATGCTGAGGGGTTTATAGCTTTGGGTCTAAGTGGAAAGCCTGGAAAGCTCCAGTTTCCCATTAAATTTCAGCTCCTTATTTGCCCCCATCTTTCCTCTGTACCAGCTCCAAAGCAAACATTCAAAGCTCTCTAAAATCTGGGCAGTTACAAAAATGCACACTTCACACCCAGCTTTCAAGACCAAATACACCACAAAAATTGACTAATAAAGTTGCCAGAGTGGTATACTTGGGTGCTGTTATCTTAAGGCAGAGCAATTGCAGGGTGTTTTGAAAATCTGTTATCTGTTTCCCTCTTTCGTGTGCAAAAGCTAACACCAAGAGGGTCCCAAAACACCTGCCAGAGAGACCTTGATTCCAGCAGCAGCTTAGTACAGAGCTCTTAACCCTGCTGCACATTGTGGCCCCCAGGGGAGTTTTTGAAAATAACTGAGCTCCTGAGCTCCACCCAGATGAAGGCAAAATGACTTGGGGTGAGATGAGGACATATCACTGAGGAAAAACATCTTTGCAGGTGAGTTGAGAACCCGCAGTAAGAATTGAAAATCTCCTGCAGAGAGTCAAGATCCCATTTATAGTCTCTGTGAAATTTTTTGACCAGATAAACTCTGATCTTTCTGAGCCACAGAGTTCATATCATTTCTAAGTTTGCCATGGGCTGCAAAAATTTATATATACATTACAGTATTTCATAAAGAGTGAAATTGGCAAATGTTCTAAATATGTCATTGGGATTTAATTCAACACTCCAACACTAAGTGAACAAACAAATGACATTAAATAAAACAGCTTTGCTCTCTGATTTGAGTTTTGAAGCAAAATATGGGTATATGAAGATGACAACAGATAGATAGACAGGTAGATGATAAATAGAGGTGTGTGTGTGTGTGTGTGTGTGTGTGTGTGTGTGTGTGTGTGTGTGTGTGTGTGTGTGCGTGTGTAAGGATATACCCAAAAATCTTTATAGATTTCCCTTTCTGGAAACGGACTTTATTTTCTTCTTTTTGGGTGTCTGTTTCTAATTCTGTATTAAACATTAAGGGAGAAAACTACTCACAGATGCCAAGGCTTGAACATCAACGTTGACTCAAGTTGCAGATATTTTCTAAACAAATTGAGTTTGTACATGCAGAGCTTTATCTGTGTGTGCTTGTGTTGTGTTCTTCCCACTTCAGGGGATCATACCCAGCCTCCCTTGTGCTCAGCAAACACTCCGTCACTCAGCTACATGTCCAGACCCTGAATCTTAGCTCTTATATATGTGATGAACTATCTTCAAAAGCCCACTGCTTTGCTGGTCCTCTGCATTCTTACAGAGATGCACTAGCCTTAGATGTGTTTCTCCTTCTGGAGACTGAAGAGCAAGGGAGAAGTGTAAGGATGGAGTCCTTTCTCCAACAATATTCTTTTCTGGGTCCTGGCAGAGCCACCCTCATTTCACTGGAAAAATAATGACAGGGGAAACTGGTGAGAATGTCACAAGGCCAGACAGCCAGCAGAAAAGGCTCTTGATCCCTTTTCCTTCCCTAGAGCATCTCGTCATACTTACTACGGATTAGTGGTTATGGAGTGTAGTAGTGATTATGGAGATAAAATGAGAGGCCTCAGTGAAAAGGGTTGGGATACATTTAGGCACACTATTGATTGGTAAATTTCCATTCATTCTTGTTCACCTCCAGGAAGTAAATGACATGACAGATATTTAACAAACACATGGCCTCGGAGAATTATCTTCTGCAAGCCTCAGTTTCTTCTAAAAAGATACGGACAGCAACAATAACAGTTGCCATGAGAATTGAGTGGTGTGATGCAGTCATAGCACTAAGCAAGACCTCTGCATATAACACATGCTCAGTAGGTGCTACCTGCTATTATTATTTCAGTATTCTATAGCTAAAACACTGGGACATTGAGGACATATTCATGGTAAGCCAAAAAAAGAGAAGTGTACACAATTGATAGGAGATAGTTTGGGAAATTATGTTTTAACTAGAAGAATCTAACTTTTTGTCTTTTCGTTACTTTCAAGTAAAAGGGGGGGGTAGTTGCCTTAAGTGTTTTTTAAAATACTATTCCTTTGAGGTCTGGCACCAAGAATAGAATATTTCACTTTAGAAAGAATGCCTTAGAGAAATTAACTACTGACAAAGGCTACAACACTAAAAAATGAACCCGGGTTAAAGGATTTCTCTGTCATAAAAAGTGATTGAAGCAATTGGGAAAGCTGGAGAGATGGCTGTCAGTAATGTCCTTGCCATGCAAGAATGGGGATCTGGGTTCAATACTCAAAACCCACATAAAATCCAGGCATAATCACACACACAGAGGGAGGCTGGGGGAGATGGAGGGAGAAGAAAGAGAGGGAGGAGAGAGAAAGAGTGAGAGAGAGGGGTACATACCTGTAATTTCAAAGCAATAGGAGAGAAGACAGAATTACTGGGGCTTATTGGTCATAAGCCTAGCTCCAGGTACAGTGAGAAACTGGTCTCAAGGGATTAAGGTGGGAAGAAATATTGTGGGACACTCAAAGTGCTCCTCTGGCCTTTACATACAAGCAGGAGCATGCAATTGTACATGCACTGTGTATACCACACACATCCTCATATACACACAGAAAAAAATGTTTCAATTTTTAAGGTTATTAGGCCCTAGAAATGTTTTCATAACACAATAAATACATGTATTATAATGACTCTATCTTGATCTCAACTTCACTGTTGGGCTCAAGGTTCAAGAGCACCAGGACTCAGTGAAGGAAAAGGAAACTAAGCTATTGATGGTTCCAGTCCATGGACTTTACTACAATAAATGAGTTATGATGGCGAGCATAGACCAGTAATTCTAAAAGTGAGAATGCCCATTAGATAGGACTCACTTTGTGAGTGAGTGAGTTCCAAATTTAGAGGCTGACTGCTCAATCCAGGACATGGTCTGGACTCCAAATTTTTTTTTTAAATATTCCCCCAGGTGGTTCTGGTGTGTTGGCAAGTTTGGGCACAAGCAGTAGGGACAGAGGGCCCATTTAAACAAGCATAGCCACCAAGGAGAGATCTCTCCCTTTGTCCTCAAGAAGTTCTCAAAGAGGAGCAGTGGAAAAAAGCCTGACCAAAACCCTTTTCTTTCTTCCTCTGCCCCCCTACTTTCTGTAGTAAAAATTACTTCAAACTTCAGGAAACACATTACATCATCCAAAACAATGCTGAGAGCCTTGCTTTGGCAGCATCATGCCACTTCTTGCTCTTTGCATCTCTGCCTCAGTTTCCACAACCTCCCTTTAACACAGTCAGCATCACGCCACTGGGAAACCACTAAAGGTCCACTTAAAACCCTCCACAAGCAAGATTTTAATTTTATATTACATGTCATCACCAGACCAAGATGATCACAAAAGTTTTAGCTAGAAGCTAACATAGCTGGAGGGAAACTTGGAAGGATCACTGTTTTAGGTTTTGTGGGGGTTTTATTGTTTTTTTTTTTTTAATCTTAATGCTTTGGAGGTCTGCCACCCAACTCCCAAATAAATACAGGGAATTGTATTCTTACTTATGAATGCCTGCCCTTAGCCTGGCTTGTTTCTTGCCAGCTTTTCTTAACTTAAATTATCTACTCTATCTTTTGCCTCTGGGATTTCACTTTTCTCTATCTCTGTATAACCTTTCTTTCCTTTTTATTCCATGTCTTGCTGTGTAGCTAGGTGGCTGGCCCCTGAAGTCCTCCTCAATCTTTTCTTTCACTCCTAGAACTGTTCCTTCCATATTTCTCCTCCTATTTATTATCTCTGCCTGCCATCCCCACCTATCCTTTTTCTGGCCTTGCTATTGACCATTCAGCTCTTTATTAAACCAATCAGGTGTTTTAGACAGGCAAAGTAACACAGCTTCACAGTTAAACAAATGCAACATAAAAGACCACAACACATCTTTGCATCATTAAACAAATATTTCACAGCATAAACAGATATAAGACATCTTCAACTAATATTCTACAACAGATCTCTAAGCAAATGAGCTGGGATTTCTTTTTTTTTCGGGGGGGGGGGGGGGTTCCAGATTTCCAGACAGGGTTTCTCTGTGTAGCTTTGGAGCCTATCCTGGCACTCGCTTTGGAGACCAGGCTGACCTCGAACTCACAGAGATCCACCTGCCTCGGCCTCCCGAGTGCTGGGATTAAAGGTGTGTGCCACCAACGCCCAGCAAGGATTTCTTTTTGTCATCATTTATTTGGTGCTGGGAATCAAACCCAGTGATCTACCACAGAGTTACATATCTAAACCCAGAAGATGGGTTTTGAACGCAGCTGCCTTTGCCTGTATGTACACGACTACCAATAGGAAGGCAAAGTAAGTTGGGTTAAATACAAATGTAGCTTTTGAGTTCAGAAATAGGAAGTCATCTACTCCCATCTTTTCAACATAGTGGTAGCTCTGTTGCTTACAGTGGAAGCAATGATCTAAGGCCCCATTTAAAGCTAGTTTGAAGCCAAAGGCATTTTACCTCCTAGGTCCTATCTGAAAAGGAAAGCAAGAATGTATAATGGATGTGTATTATGTACGAGGGGAGATGATATAGAAGAGGTCTTGCTGGCCTAAAATGATAAAAACGTAGCTTCAATTTGAAAAAAAAAGTGCTTTCATGATAAAAATAATCTTACATTGTCCTTGGGACATATCTGTGTGATGTTTTATTCCTGTCTATAAGTGAAGAAGGGAACCTGAGGAGAGATGAAATGTCTTGCCCAAGGTCACATAGTCTATAAATGGTAGGGCCAGTGCTTGAACACATATCATCTGATTCAAAGGCCACGAGACTCTCAATTATGTCACCGCTAGAAGAATAGAAATTGTCTCTGAATGTGGTTCTCATTTATTAAACAAGTAGGTTTTTTATTTTCTTTTGATTTTTAAATACAACTGCAAGACACAGGCTAACTTCTGCTTCTTGTGCAATCAATGAGGAAATGTGTCAGGGTTTTATTCCAACCTAGGGTAGCTGACTGTATTATCTTAAGCAAATAGGAGAACTAATTGGAAGGTAACAGGAGGATCGTGGGATTAAATGGAAAGAGGGAAAATGCTTTAGAAAACAGACATGAGCCAAGGACCTGCACAGGCTACATAGCAGAAGTAAGATGACAGGGCATTGCCCCACCCAGTGTGCCTGGCAAGCACAGCTGCTCCAAATGAATCTTAAATGTCCCTTCCTTTGGGACCATTCATCACATCTTCAAAAGAAACTCAGTGGGAATAACCAGTTAGTTTACTGCAGCATCTTAGCTTCTGGGAGTAGAAAGAGAGAGGGGGAGATACGAGATCAAGAAAGAGAATATGAATCCACCCAACTTCTATAGTGATGTCATGGATGCTCAAGGCTACTAGCAGTGAGAAAGGGATAAAAAATGCTGAATGTTGTATAGCCAACAGAACAAACATCAGTTTAAGATCTATACTTTTCTGTCTTTCTGTGGTGCTAAAACATCTTCTCAGAAAATGAGGCCAACAAAACCTAGAAGCTATTACAGAAAGAATGCTTTATTGGTTTTTGTCGTGGCCTGGCATGTCTCAGCCCCAAGCCTGAGTCCGGAACAGTGGACTTGGGAACTCCTAGCAATCCAATGGCAATAAAGACCCAACACAGGCTTCTTGTCATCTTTAGAGAGCTCTCAGTTCCATGCTGCAAAACTGGAGTCTCTTCTTTATTCAGCATTTTCCTGGCTGTTTCCTCACCATACTTCCCTGGCCACGAAGCCATTTCTCCTCCAGTCAACCCCTCTGCCTGGCACCTCCTAACTCTCTCTGTCCTCACTTGTTACACCTCTCCCTCCACCCTGGTGCAAGCCTATTCAAATGCTTAGTTCTGTAGAGATGCAAACTAGGGACATTCTCCACTGAGGCCATGCTATTCAATAGGAAATCAGCTAGTATCAGCAATTCTATGCAGATCAGAGCTCCCAGTTAGTGGAAACCGAGGTTTGGACCTCCAGAAATACCCTAATGGAATTTTCCTGGCTCCCGACAGGTTTTTTAATTAAAAACATCAGTGGCTAATAACTAAGTCATTGGAGACATCACTCAAAGTGCATTTTGAGCAGAACACAAAATTCCACCCGTATAGAGTTCATGTGTCATCTTACACAAAAAAGCCAGTGGGGTTATATCCAGCTCTGTCACATAAGTCCCCACACACAGTAGAGTCATAGTTGCTCCAAGCCAGAGTCTGGAAACACATTCTTGTTCATTTGTTCAGTCATTCTTTGTTCAGCCTCATCTGTCAATGCTTTTCTTGTCTTAGCCAGGATGTTTCCCACACCTGTTTCTTGGAATATGAAGACAACCATGTGCAGATCCAGATTCTATCTTCAACCTGTGTGCATGTTGTGGGCTCGTTCATATATGTTTGAAATATCGTGTGGGTTACTTTGCAAGAATTCTAATCAAGTTTCAAATCATGTGGGGAATTAGGTAATTTAGAAACCCCTTCATTGGAATGCCAGAGACACTAGTGTATGTAGACAGTGTTCAAATATGTCATGGATTTGAGAAGTCAGCCCCTTCTCTATCACCATTGCCCCTCCTCTCTCTGCTGTATACACACACACACACACACACACAAGCAAATGGTCAAAAAGTGTTTACTGCATGGTAAATGCCATCTTTAAAGGAAAACGTGGGTCTTAAGAGGGATTTTGTTTCATAAATCTCTTTTTGCATGCTTCCTGTCTTCCAACAAAAGTAAAAACAATCTCACCAAGGAAAGAGTTATACTGAAAGTTGGGCTAATTTAGGTAATAAAAACCAAGCAGGAACTGTAGACAAGAAGAGTTGACTGATGGCTTAATGTCACCCTGCTTTAAATCTTTTCCTAAACAATGCTAGCACAGGCACCATTTGTTGCAATATTCTTTTCCCCGGGAGCCAGGGCAGTGCCTGGGTTGTATCAACTTAGCTTCTATTTTCATAAACCCAAACAGGACAAGCTCCTGGAACAATGAGGCTTAATCACAAAGCACAGAGAGGCAGAATTCACTTCCAAGCATTCATTCTCTGAAGAAAATTTGTAAATACCTTCTCAAGTGTCAAAATAATAACTTTTGTTTCTGGAAGTTGAATGTAGGAGTATCACTGCTTATTTTTTTTTTTAGGTATTTTGAAGGCCTCTTATATTGAAAAGCAAGCAAAAGACTGATCTAGACTCCTTCACAGAGAAAGAACAAACACTTCTGTAAATAATGAACAGTTTCTTGAAATTCTTCAGTTAATGGGAGCTATTTTCTCTTTTCTTTCCTTGAGAAAAGGTCTCATTCTGTAGCCTAGGCTGGCCTTGAACTCATATTAATTCTCTTGCCTCAGCCTTCCAGTTGCTGAAAATATTGATGTATGCTACTACACCCCACTGGGGCCTATATTATTATTATTACTGTTATTTACTTTTATATGTGTGTGCTGTATTTACAACATTTGTCCCCTTCCTCTAACCCTCCTGAGACACCCACCACCCTGTTCCCTCAGAAATTCATGACCTTTTTCTTTAATTACTATACGCACATACATACACACACACACACACACACACACACACACACACACACACACACACACACACACACACACACACACACACACACACACACATACATACACACACACACACCACACACACACACACACACACAACACACACACACACACACACACACACACACACACACACACAGACACACTGGATGAGTCCATTTGGTGCTGTATGCATGTATATGTTCTTAAGACTTATAATCTGATATTGGATAACCAATTAGGAGACCCATCCCCAGATTGACTCTTCCTCTCTCAGCTTTCATTAACTGCCCATGGCTCTTCATCTAGGAATGGGGGTCTTATGAACTTCCCTAATCCATGTTGACATTTCAACTGCTGTGGTAAGTTTTTTAGGTCCTGTTTAGGAAACTGTAACATTGAGAGTTCATGGGTGCAGGTTCCCTGTCATTGCTAAAGACAATTATTCAGCAGATAATCTGGTTCTCTGTGTGCTAAATCTTTGCTCTGTCTTTCCCAACATGTTCCTTGAGCTGTAGGTGTAGGGCCTGTCTTGTAGATGCATCCAGTGGGACTGAGCTACTCTTATTTGGGGACAATTAAACCCAAGGCCTATCACATTTCATGCCCAGGAACTATCCCAACATTCAGTACCCAAGAAAAATAGCATGAGCTGATGCCCCTCCTTTTTTAGGGAGTCCAGTGTCCCACATATCCTCTTGTCAGGCATTCTCATGAAGTATACTTGGATAGCAGAGGCTTCCCTTCAGGTTCAATGTTGAATCTGCTAACCTTTCGACCTGAATCACTGATGTGATGGTTCCCAACACCTCCACTGTTGTTGTTCTCTGTGTCTCTGGCCCTCTCTACTCACAGCTTCATCCACTGGTATAAGTATAGATTCCAATATTTTGCCTCCATTTGCCAAGGCACTGCTCACACGAGGCTAGTACAACCAGTTAATCATCCCTTCTACCCACTATCCTCTCAATGGTTCAGTGGTTCTCAACCTTGGGGTGGTGACCCTTCAGACAAACCTTCACTCCAATGATATTTGCATTATGATTCATAACAGTAGCAAAATTACAGTTATGAAGAAGCAATGAAAGTAATTTCATGGTTGGGGGTCACCAGAACATGAAGAACTGTATTAAAGGGTCACAGCATTAGGAAGGTCAAGAACCACTGCTCAAAGTGATATCCCTGAGAACTGTTCCATCTATTCGTATGGCCAATGGGATAACTACATTCATTCTTTGACTGAACTTTATAGATGATCCCTTCATTTCTTTCTGTCTCAAGCATGTACTCTGCTTCTTGTTGCTTTTGAAACATCCCTAGTCTCTTTTCTTGGCTACCTTCATAGAGCCTTCTCAGTTCTGAGGAGATCAATGCAGTTGGTGATGATGATGCTGAAATCCAGCCATGATGTTAGGCCTTTTTTTTTTTTTACCCTGTCTACTGCACTGAATATGGAAACCTATGAGACATAGTTTGCAGTGACTATATTTTCCAGATTCCAGGGGATTTGGAAAGTGTACTTCCTGGGGCTCAAAAATATCCCCTACAAGAGGCACTAGAGATATCCTTGGAAATAAAGCAAATGCTATTTTCTATCATGTAATTTATACCTGCCAGAAGAGATTAGTAAATAGGAAATACGAGCAGTGGATACATATTAAAGTCACCTGGAAGCTATTAAAACTCTTGGTACTCAGGAAACATCTAGCATCGGTGACACCCATATCTCTTGGGTGGGGTCAAACACTCTTAGGGTTTTCGTGGAAGACCACCTTTGGGAACCATTGCCTGAGACAGTTGGCAGAAGGAGAATTAAATAAAAAGACCACCATCTGATATGTTTTCTTCCACAGATGAACTTCCATACTATGAGTCCTGAATTTTAAGAGCCATTTCATATGCATTAAAAGTTTTATGTTGTTTTGCATTTTCAAGTTTGAGGGTTACTCTAATCTCTTCTTCTACCCCATATCTATTTGTGAATCATAATTGTCCATTAAACAAAGATTTATTGAACATCTATTTTGTGCCAGTTTCTGGAGAGGTGCTTCAGGAAATAAATAAGGCTGGTGTAATTGCAGTGATGCAGTTCAGATATCCCACAACAGACATGATGAGAAAACAAAACAAATAAGGTAATATAGAAACATTATCTGTAGGAAGACAGTAATATAAAAAGGATAGTATCTGGGGATAAGAAAGAGCCCTCATTTAGTCAAGCAGGAAAGTCTTGTCCCAGGAGTTAACATGGTAGTGTGGGCTCAATGAAAAGAGAAGTTAGGCATGTGGTGATCTTGGACAGAGCATGGCAGGAAGAGAAGCAAAGGCAAAGGCCCTGAGTCAGGGACAAACTTGGTGCCTTCCAGAGTCTGACAGACTGGACTGTGGTGAGCAATGAGAGACTAAGACAAGACAAGGTCAGAGGGTAATAGAAGTCAACCCAGAAGGTCCATGTTAGGCCACAGAGAAGACTAGATCTTATTTTAAATGTAATTAAAAGCCGTGAGAGGAGGAGATTTGTGTTTTTGAAGTGTGTAGAGAGACTATTTGGATTGAGAGAGGAGTTAGTGCATTGGTTGATAGTAGCTTATTTTAAAATTACCATTTCAGTGGTAAGGCCAGTAGGACTTTCAGATGGGCTGAAGGTTGGAGGAGAGATGGAGCTGGTCATGAGGGAGAGAGAGAGAGAGAGAGAGAGAGAGAGAGAGAGAGAGAGAGAGAGAGAGAGAGAGGAGAAGAAGAAGAAGAAGAAGAAGAAGAAGAAGAAGAAGAAGAAGAAGAAGAAGAAGAAGAAGAAGAAGAAGGAAGGAAGGAAGAAGAATCCTTGATTTGGCTTGAACAACTGACTCCATGGAGATGTGTGTCCCGGGGGTGTGTCACGCCTGTGACAGACCCGTGACACATGTCGTGACACACATGTCATTGAGCTGAATGGGCTGAGTGAAGCACACTTCAGAGGATGAGAGAGCAAAACTCAAAAGCTGTGCTTTCTTGTAATAACTGAGATATTCCTCTAGCCATACGTTAATATCTCTCAATGTTAATTCCTATTAGGACAACTCTGAAGCTAAGATGATAGGTTGGGATTATAGATTCAGTTTTGGAAAATGTTGGAAAGAAGGTGGCATTTAAAACTTTCAGACCAGATGGCTTTATCCAAGTAGATAATATAGACAGGAAACTGAGCACAGAGGCACTCCCAAAGTTTAAGGAGAGAACAGTCTAGTAAAGGAGACTGGAGAGGAGCCGGGGACCTAGAACTGCAAAATTCTAGGAGCCCTGTGTTATAATTTGCATTATAGTGGAGAGTGTGGCCAGGAATGTGTTCAGTTAATACAGTACTTACCTAGGATGCAAAAGGCCCCAGTTTTGATTCCCAGTATGACATCAAAACAAAGCATGATGGTAGGTACCTGACCATCAGAAACTCAAGTTCATCCCTGGCAAATACCAAGTTCAAAACTAGCCTTGGAATACATGAAACCTAGTCTCAAAAAAAAAAAAAAAAAGAGTGAAAAAATGATGCCAAATGCAGCTGAAATGTCCAACAAGATGATAACAAAGGAGACAGTGGGTTTTGTGAAAGGTGTGCTTTGTGAGCATGACATGAGCAGTCATTAGGAACATAAATCCAGATTTAAGATATGACCAACTATGGTAAGTGGGCAAGTATAGACAGGGGCTGTTGATATGCCTGAAGATGATAAGCCTGGAATCCCATGTTTATTTCTTACCTTGATTTTAAGCTCTGAACCAACAGATCTGCTCTAAGGTGCACATTTTTCTTGTTAGAGCATGAGTGTATTCCTTAGATGTCTGCTCTCAACTTAATATCATATTCCTGGCCACTCAGTGAATCCTTTGCTTTATCTGTCACCAAAAACTTGAATGGATACCTGAAACAGGATTGGCTCTGTGCTTACCCTATGTATACACAACCACTGGAAGGATGCTTCTTAGAAACTCCATCTTTTTTAGCTAGCCACAAGAGTCAAAGAGAAAAAATACAGCCATTTTAAAAGAGCAATAACTACCTGTTGAGAAAGGCTTCCCCACACAGAGCAACAGTAAGTAGTGTCAAGTCCAGCCTCCTCGAATGCTATTCGTTTGCTCTTAGAGCCTATAATTCATCTGTCTCTTAGCTGAGTGAGAGCCGTCCTCTCCTCCACGTCATATAGGAAGACACATGGATAGTACTGTTTCTCCTTCATGGATAGTAAATGTTCCTGTCAGTGCCTTTGAGATGACAGCTTCAAGGGGGCAGATACATGTTTGGCCAGATGGTGTTAGAAGAAAAGTTCTTAAGTTTTTAAAAATATGAGTTTTTAAAAGACAGAAATCTCCTCTTTTGGAAGAGGGTTTTGGAAATACAAATGAATAACACAAATCTTAGAAAGAGTTATCCTTTTGGGATATAGAAGTAATTGAAATTAATTACTGTAAAAGTAGCTGTTTAAGTCTGGTTTGCAGTGAAAGAACTTTTACAGCCTCAGAGTCAAACTTGTTCTGCATAGCACGACTCTCACTCAGAACCAGAGTCTTGAAGTCTCTTTGGGAAGGAACAGCCAATGAACAGCTCATCATTGTGAGGCAGAGCTGGGTTTGAAGGGCAAATCCTTATGGCCATGGGAAAAGGTGGATAGTTCTGGATTCTGTGGGTAAACCTCAGATGAAAGCAAGAAGAGGTGGCCATAGTGAGGAGGGGGGGCATAGGAAACTCTGTGAGGGAGTATGAGGGAAATCCAGCAGGTACCAAATATCCTAAATGGGAAGAAGGAGAAAAAGAAATTGTTCTGGCCAGTGTAATTATATTCTTTATGGCTTTACTGCCACTGACATTCACAATGCAAACCCAACTGTGCCTCACCATTAGCTGTTGTTTTGTTGTAGGGTGGAAGTCATGTCCTTATACATGTGTTCTCATGATCCAGCTTTGTGTACATATCACACACTTCGCTTCTCAAAACATATCTAAGCATATATGCACTGCCTGTCAGTGACAAATCTTCTAGGTATTCGTTTAAAGACCTGAATTCATTTTAGTCATGGCATTAAGTGACACTCCGTTCTCTCTGTGAAGCCTACTGACCAGGTTAGCAGGGTACTTCTAGACCAGGTGTGGATAATAGAACTATAAAAAGCTATAAAAATCAATATAAAAGTCAAGAGGGATTCTACACTTTTCTGCATCACAATAACTTTAAGCTTTTGCCATACTTGGAGAAACTGAAAGTGGAAATTGGAGCTGATATATTCTGAGTCCTAGGTACAGAATTTCAATAGATGGACTTACACTCAGGAAAGACCTTAGGCTGTTACCATAAGTCATGATTGTGCATCTGGCTACCCACTCGGGATATAGAGAGTGCTATCATATTAAGCATCCAATTATCAGCCCCAATGACAAAAGATAAGAAGGTATCCATTGTTCTTGCTAGGGATGTTCATTTTGGACGCTTCAAGCTTTGCAGAAACTTACTCAAGACCATTACTACTGGGACCATGATGAATTCTTCCAAGTTCTCTCCCTGGAGTAAGACAAAGCTGATAAGTTTGCTGTAGATTACAATGGAAAGCCCATCGCATAAATGTGATGTTTATGTTAGACTCCTGACTTTTATTGAGGATCCATAAAAGAGCCTGTCATGTGAACAATATTTGTGCCAGGTTTATTAAGCTGGTGTCTAAGCCTTCCATTATACTATCCCAGACCTGGTACATAAAGAAGCCTGTGACAATTGTTCTCAATGTTAAATGTCGCCACAGGCAGTCACAGAAAAATTCTGCAAGAGTTGGAGGGAGGCTCAGAAAGAAAAAGAGGAGAAGAATCCATAGTCTTGGAGACAACTGTCTTAGCCAATTAAATGTAAAGCTCTATACATTCTTCTCTGACTTGTTTTCTTATGGATTTATGGGATTTTTTAAAAATAATTTATTTATTATTATTTTATGTGCATTGATGTTTTGCCTGCAGTGAGTATGTCCATGTGAGGGAGCCAGATCCCCTAGAATGGAGTTACAGACAGTTGTGAGCTGCCTTGTGGGTGCTGGGAATTGAACTCTGGTTCTCTGGAAGAGAAGCCAGTGCTCTTAACTTCTAAGCCAGGTCTCCAGCCCCAGATTTATGGGGTTTTAAAAGTTGGTTAATGCAGTAAACATCCAATTTTTACCTAATTAGCCTAAAACAATAAGGACAACTTTAATTAACATTATCATTAAAATTGGACATTTCTATAAAGCTTAATTTCTTCAGATGCAACAATCATTTCCTAGACATTCATCTTTTGATCTCTCTCCTATAATTTCAATTCTTTAAACTTTAACTTACAGCAAAATTCACTTTTACATATTTCTGACAATTTAGAAGGTTATTCATAATCTTTCTACATAACCATAATGGTCCAAGATCTCACTACATGGACCAAGCTGGCCTAGAACTGGAGATCCACCTGCCTCTGCCTCCCAAGTGCTTAGATTAAAGGTGTTTGTCACTATTCCTGGCATAAGAGAGTTTTTATGCATTCTCACTATGTGTCCTTGTCAAATATGAAACGTACAAATATTTTCCCCTATCCAATGTTTGTATTTTAATTTTCTTAACAGTGTTTTTTATAGATCATTTTTAATTCAATGAATACCAGTTTGTCAATCTTTGTCTATTCTAAATCATGCTTTTTATACTTTAACACTTCTTTGTCTAACTCAAACATGTAAAGACATTCTCTTGTGTTTTCTTTTATAATTTTTATCATTTCACAGAAAAATGCTGCTGCACAGTTATTGTCCCATCTATTCTAAAGGATGAGTTGAGAGGCTAACTTGATCTCTGTTCTGGGTTGTCTAAGGAGAAGTGGGCCAACCCAACTCAGAAATGAAATCAGGTCAAAACTCCCATGTTACTCAATTGTATGACCCTCCCTGTGAACAGCCACTGTACTGCAGCCTGAACAGCATAGCAAAGCTAGACAAGAAAAGTCTATAAAAAAAAAAAATAAAGAAATGAGGGAGGGAGAGGGAGGGGGAATAAAAGAAAAGAAGAAAAGAAAAGACATGATCAGGAAAAGATGAAATTCTTGATAACTGTAGAAAATGTGACTCTATACTTTAAACACCCTATAAAAGACTGGGCTTGGTGGCCCTGTGCCTTTAATTCCAGTACTTTAGAGGCAGAGACTGGTACCTCCATGTGAGTCTGAGGCCACATTGCAATACAGTTGCAAGATACAAAATAAATTTGCAAAAAAAGTACCTTTTTCATATACCAACAACTAACTTTCTGAGAAAAAAAATTGGAAAAATAGCTCTTTCTCAATAGCTTAAAAAATGTATCTCCATAACAAGGAGGACCCAAAGAGAGACATGCATCAATGCCCCTAGGAAGGGGAAATAGATAAGATCTCTTGAGCAAATTGGGAGCATGGGGGGAGAGGGGTGGGAGGGGTGAAGTGAAGAGGGGAGAACATGAGGGAATGGGATATTGAGTTGGGGGAAGAATGCAGAGGGAGAGCAAGGAAAGAGAAATCTTGATAGAGGGAGTCATTATGGGGTTAGGGTGAAATCTGGTGCTAGGGAAACCCCCAGGAATCCAAAAGGATATCTCCAGCTAAGACTCTCAGCAATAGTGGAGAGGGTGTCTAAACTGGCCTTCCCTTGTAATTAGATTGATGAACACCATAATTGTCATCATAGAACCTTCATCCAGTAATGGATGGAAGCAGATGCAGAGATCTACCGCTAAGTGCTGGGCCAAGCTCTGGAAGTCCAGTAGAAGAGAGGAAGGAGGGATTATACAAGCAAAGGGGTCAAGGTCTTGATGGGGAAACCCATAGAGACAGATGACCAGAGCTAGTGGGAACTCACTGTCTCTGGACTGATATAGCTGGGGAACCTGAATAGGACCAAACTATGCCCTCTGAATGTGGGTTACAGTTCTGTGTCTTGAGCAATCTGTGGGGCCACTGGCAATGGGGCCAGGATTTATCTTTAGTGCATGAACTGGCTTTTTGGAGCCCATTCCCTATGGAGGGATACCTTGCTCAGTCTAGATACAAGGGGAGGGGTTTGCTCCTGCCTCAACTTGATATGTCAGACTTTGATGACTCCCCATGGGAGGCCTTAGGCTTATTGAAGAGTGGGTAGGGGGTTTGGGTGGCAGGAAGTGGGAGTGGGAGGAGAGGAGGGAGGGGGGACTGTTGTTGGTGTGTAAAATGAAAGAAAACTTTTAAATTAAAATAATAATAAAAATAAACAAATGTTGTTGGGGAAATAGCATGAAAAAGACTAAACCTGAACCTTACCCTACACATCATACAAAAGGATCCACAAAATGGACTGAAGATTTAAGTGTAAAATCCGACATTGTAAACTACTGTAAAAACTGTAAATGAAACACTTTTTCCAACTTTTATATTTGAATTAGAAACAGGATTGTTTTACATGACAATCCCATTTCCCTTCTCCCACCCATCTTCCCCTGCCCGCCCCCCCAACTAAAACCTTATCTGTCACATATCCTTTCTGCTCCCCCTGGATGGTGAGGCCTTCCATAGGGTGTCATCAGAGTCTTTTGTTTCCTTTGGGGTAGGGCCTAGGCTCACCCCCGGGTATCTTGGCTCAGGGAGTATTCCTCTTTATGGAATGGGCTCCCAAAGTCCACACCTATGCTAGGGATAAATACTGGGCTTCTACAGGAGGCCACAGAGATTTCTGAGGTTTCCTCACAGAGACCCATTTTCTGGATCAGTCCCATGCTGGTATCCCAGCTATCAGATTGGGGAGCAGGAGTTCCCAGATGTTCAGGTCAGCTGTTTCTGTGTGTTTCACCAGCGTCTGGACCTCTGTGCTCTTCACTGGTCCTTCTCTGCATCTGGATTCCACTTCAGATCGGTGATTAGTTATCGGTGTCTGCTTCTACTTCCACCAGCTGCTGGATGAAGGCATATAAGTCAGTCATCAATCTCATAATCAGGGGAGGGCATTTAAGGTAGTCTCTCATCCATTGCTGAGATAGTTAGCTTGTGTCATCTTTGTAGATCTCCAGACATTTCTCTAGTGCCTGATTTCTCTGTGAACCAAAAATGTCTCCCTCTATTATGATATCTCCATTCTTGTTATCATGTATTCTTTCCCTGACTCATATTTTCTGCTCCCTCATGTCCTCAACATCCCTCTTCGACTCACTTTCTCATTCTCCTAGCTCCCTCCCCCCTCTTCCCATGCTCCCAATTTGCTCAGAAGATCTTGAACCTCTCCCCTTCTCCAGGAGACCATGTATGTCTCTCTTAGGGACCTCCATGTTTATTAGCTTCTTTGGCAGTGTGAATTGTAGGCTGGTAATCCTTACTCTATGTCTAAAATCTGCATATGAGCGAGTACATACAATGTTTGTCTTTTTGCGATTGGGTTACCTCACTCAGAATGGTTTCTTCTAGATCCATCCATTTTCCTGCAAATTTCAATATTCCATTTTTTTTCCTGCTGAGTAGTACTCCATTGTGTAAATGTACCACATTCTCTCTATCCATTCTTCAGTGGAGGGGCATCTAGGCTGCTTCCAGTTTCTGGCTATTACAAATAGTGCTGCTATGAACATCGTTGAACAGATGTCTTTGTTTTATGAATATGCTTCTTTTGGGTATATGCCTAAGAGTGGAATTGCTGGATCTGTGGTAGACTGATTCTCATTTTTTTGAGGAGTCACCATACTGATTTCCAAAGTGGTTGTACAAGTTGGCACTCCCACCAGCAGTGGAGAAGTGTTCCCCTTTCTCCACATCCTCTCCAACATGAACTGCCATTGGTGTTTTTGATTTTGGCCATTCTGACAGGAGTAAGATGGTATCTCAGTGTTGTTTTGATTTGCATTTCCCTGATGGCTAAGGATGTTGAACACTTTCATATATGTCTTTCAGCCATTTTAGATTCCTCTATTGTCTATTTAGTTCTGTACCCCCACTTTTTAATTAGGTTGTTTGGTGTTTTGGAGACTAGCTTCTTGAGTTCTTTGTATATTTTGGAGATCAGCCCTCTGTCAGATGTGGGGTTGGTGAATATCTTTTCCCAGTCTGTGGGCTGCCGTTTTTATCTTGCTGACTGTGTCCTTTGCCTTACAGAAGCTTCTCAGTTTCAGGAGGTCCCATTTATCAATTGTTGACCTTAGTGTCTGTGCTACTGGTGTAATGTTCAGGAAGCTGTCTCCTGTACCAATTCATTCAAGGGCATTTCCCACTTTGTCTTCTAATAGGTTCAGTGTAGCTGGATTTATGTTGAGATCATTTGATATTTTTAAAAAAATGTACCTACAAATTAACTTAATAAGAATAATGTTAAAGACCTTTACAAAGAAAAATTGAAGGCACTGAAAAGGGGAAATTGGGGGCTGGAGAGATGGCTCGATGGTTAAGAGAAGCAGCTGCTCTTTCAGAGGACCTGGGTTTGATTCCCTTAATCCATATGGCATCTCACAACCACCTTCAGCTCTGTACCTAGGCATGGAAGCCCTCTTCTTACCTTCAAGGACACTACATGCCTGTGGTGCACAGACATGCCTGCCAGCAAAGCATGCATACATATAAAATAAAAACCAGTTTTAAAAACAGTAGGGAAAAAATGTACAAGGCAATGCAAAGGGTTTCTATGCTTCTACATTGGCAGAATGCTGTTATGAAATGACTATGTTGCCAAAAATAATCTACAGTTTAATGTAATCCCTCTCCATCAATATTCTAGTGGCATTCTTCATTGAAGTGGGAAAAAATCCTACAATTCCTAGGCAAACACAAAATACCACAGATAATCAAATTATACCTGACTTCAAATTATACATACAGAGGCATATTGACCAAGAAATCATAGCACAATACTGGACACTTAGACCAATGGAAAAGAAGAGGAACCAGAAATAAACCCATGGTCACTTAATACTTGGCAAAGGTGTCAAAAGCAGATACTTGACAAATGGTTCCTGAAAAACTGGATACCAACATGTAGAAGAATGAGATTATCTCCCTCTTCACAAAAGTCAATTCAAAACTGATCAAAAACATTAAATTAAAGCCCAAGAAACTGAAACTTCTAGCAGCGAACACTTCAAAATATAGACATAGGCAACAACTCTCTGAATAGAATCCCAAAAGCATAGAAAATAGCCTCCTAGATGGATAAACAAGAAAACATGCAATTATAAAACTCACCTACAGCAGATCGAACAGCCAACAAAATGGAAGCAATTTTATGTTGGTATGTTACTAAACACATCTCCCTCAAATGTGTCCTAAATAGATTCCCACCTGCTGTCTATCTGTCCTTTTGCAATTGTTCTTCTGGTGTTTGATTGACTTTGATTTATATTTATTTTTGCTTGCTATTGTTCTTACTAAAAATCAGATATGGTTTTAGATACTTTCTTATCTAATTTTTAAATCCTTTTTTCTTTTTGTTTTAATATATAATCTTAGGTAGGAACCCATTTATTTTTAAATATTAAATAAAATTTATAGCACTGCCTTAAAAATATCCCCTCTCTGTGTGATCAAATACATCTTATTTATCTGCTTCTTATTTCTTGTGTCTATTTATCTATGTTGATTGAAGAGTTGAAAGCTCAAAGTGGACTCATGAGTGTCATCATGTTAGGCTTTTTACCAAAAAGACTCTAATATAGATGAGACAATCCTCTGAGGAAGAGACAGACTCTATCAGTTAAAAACTGACCTTTTCTTTTATATTAGAATGTGTTTGGGTTTCAGAGTTAACAGCTGAGTTCTGAACAGTTCCTGTGAACATGATGTTCTTTAAAAAAAAAAAATCTGCTTTGGTTTTGAGGTCCCCATTAGCCTTTTTCTAGTTAGACAGAAAATGCTTACATGAGTACCTCCCAACCTCCAGCCAGCCATGTCCCATAAATCCATACACTGCAGGTTTATTTACAATACCGTCTAGACAGAACACACCAGTCCTGCCAAAACCCATCATTTTAGATGGGGACTCTGGTATCTTTCCACTAGTAAATACTATTAGCATGTTTACAAGGAGCCTGTTGAGGTCAATCATCTCCAGCCACAGGAAAGAGTCTGGTGTTGTGGTTAACTCTTGCTTTGCTGTGTGGACTTGACTTGACCCACCAATAAATGGAAATATCCATGATTTGGTTCTGCATCTGTGTGATGTCTCTCTAAGCATCATAAACTGAATGAGTTCTGCATCAAATATTCATCACTGGTTTTGACACTACATTTTCATAATAAGAGTGAATTTTCATAATAAGAGTAGATGAAAAAATAAATGTAGGACTTGGGGATACAGGTAAGTGGTAGTGTTTGCTTCACATGCATGTGCCTTGGGCTCAAAGCCCAGCACCCCCCCCCAAAAAAAATGAAAACTAAATATAAAATTGTTGAACACATTACACTTGTTTCTTCTACATGCATCATTTCCTGTTCCCACACAACTGGATCCATAGTTAATGTAAAAGGGAAACTCATCTGTACCGTTCCAGCTCTTCCATCTAAAATCTCCCTGCTAATGTATTCACAGTCTACTGAATCCTAACAGGAGGCATTTCTGTATTTAGTAAGTGATACAGTATTGATATTCCATTTTTAAATGCTTAAAGTACATATATCATATGCGGGAGAGAATATACAGAAAGTAGATTTAAGAGAAACAACAAAAAAACAAGTTTTCTTTGTAAAATAATAACAATGATTACTAATCCTTTGTGTGCTAGTGAAAAATAAAAATTAAAGTACACTTAGGAATGAAAAATACAGCCTGGCGATGGTGGTACACGCCTTTGATCCCAGCACTCGGGAGGTAGATGTAGGTGTATCTCTGTGAGTTCAGGGCCAGCCTAGTCTACACAGTGAGTCCAGTACAGGCTCCAAAGCAATACAGAGAAACCCTGTCTCAAAAAAAAAAAAAAAAGAAAAATACACCAGGCAGTGATGTTGCAAACCTTTAATCCCAGCACTTGGGAGACAGAAGCAGGCAGATCTCCCTGATTTCTAGGCCAGCTTGGTCTACAGAGCAAGTTCCAGGACAGCCAGGGCCACACAGAGAAACACTGTCTCAAAGAAGAAACCAAAAGAAAAAGGAATGAAAAATACACGTTAGAAATTTCAGCAAAGTATTCTCCATTCTCTTTGCATAAGAAACATTCATACAAAAAGAATAATACAATCAGATTTGCAAAAGAAAGTCATTTAATTAAAATAGAAAGTCTTCTCTGGCTATACAGCACTGTGGGAATGTGTGGGAAGTGGGGAAAGCTAAGAGGGTGTTGGTGCAACTTATGTGGGCAGTGATGTTAACCTGAACCCCATAGTGTAGTCAAAATGGAAGAAAAGTAGAGAAAACCAAGTGTAACTCTAAAGGCATAAGCAAGCGGCAGTGCATCTAAGGAAAGACACTGGGTGAATAAACCAAGGATAACTCATAAACTTTTGGTTTAGTCATCTGAATGAATGGAGATGCCATTCATTAAGGTAGGATTTACATGAGGAGAAGATGTGGGGGCAGGACAGTAATACAGAGTTTGCATATATGTGGGAGATCAAAGGAGGGCCGTTTAATGGGCTACCTGGTAAATAGATCTGGGCTTCAATAAAAGGATCTTGGCCAGAAATAACCTTCCAAGAATTAATGAAAGTACAGGAAGTAGATGGCATGGGTGAGGACGGTGTGGGTGTGAGATGGCAAGCACTAGAGCAGAGTCCAGAGGTATACCAAGAGATAAAGGAATCTACAAAGGGGGCTAGGAGGCAGTTCCCTGAGGAAAAGCAAGAAAAGCAGCATGAGGGAAACAATAAAGGGGAAGATTTCCAAAGAGGAAGAAGAGATCAAAAGTGTGAAATGATCCAGACAAATCATAAAAACACATCGACAGTTGTTCATTAAATTTAATAGCAATGATATTAGGGAACGTTGGAACAGCTTGTTTCAGGGGACAACTAAGGATGATGCTTGAAGTAAGACAAGAGAGTGATCACAGCCATGGAAAGAACTTTGTAGAGGGAAAGACGGAGAGATACAATGAATACAGGAAGGGCTAGGGGTGTAAAGATACAATGAAGCTGTCTGGAGAAACACAATGAAGCCAGGAAGGGCTAAGAGTGGAGAGATACAATGAAGCCACTAAGAGCTAAAGAGAGAGACACGTACTTATCTATCTAAGGACTAATGATTTTACATTAATACAGAGAAGCTCCAATGTATGTATTCCAACTTTCATTAAGCTTAAACTATCAGTAGAAGATTTTTTTCTCTTATAAAATAGGATATGCATACAGCAAGATGAGTTTGTGCACTAATTTAAGTGTGTGGTCATTTAACATATATATATATATATATATATATATATATATATATATATATATATATATAATATATACTTGTATAATTGCCATCCATTTTCCTATTGGATGGCATTCAGCAGGTTTGCTCATGCCTTTTCTGAGTGAACCTCAATCTCTAGAGATAAATAATTCTGGTTCCCCTTACTGAAGATCAACTTGCCAGATTTTAAGCTCAATGCAAATGAAATCATTAAGGATATATGTGAGATTAATTCATGTATTGCAAATAGAAGCTCTTACTTTACTACTATATAATATTTCATTGTGTGACTATAAGATCCATCCATTTTCCTATTGGATGACATTAAAGTTGTTTCTAGCTATCAACTGGACCTGTTGTGAACACGGTTTTGGAATCTGTCTTTTGGTGGGCATAGTTCCTCAGATGCTTGGGTAAATACCTAAGAACAAAACACTAGATCATCAGTTAGGTACATTATCTTGAGGAAATGCATCTGATTTTAAAAGGAGGGGTAGCATTAATTTCACTCCCAGATCAACTAATGCAAAGTCTTCTCACCAAAGCTGCATGTTACCACTTTATAACTGTGGCTTTCTGGTGAGCAGACATTTCAAAATACAAGCTGCAGTTGTTACTCATAAACATTTCAAAGCTTTCTACCCCAAACATTTCCCATCATTGGCTACTGTCCTCTGGTAAACCAGATCTGACATTAAAAATGCATACACAAATTCAGTCTTACATGGAAGAAGTGCTTAACTTCTCCTTTGTAGTTAGCAGAATATGGTGATCAGGAAAGGCCTGTCACAAAGAGCTGCACTCCTGATTATGGATGTGTAGGTAATACTGCCCTCCAATATGTCAGCTGAGCTTTCTGTGATGTTGGAACCCCTGGCTTGTTACACCTAGCTACTCCAATTCACATTTGATATAAGCAGTTTCCTCTCCTCCTTTTTATTTTGATGATCTACATTTAAAACCACCATTCTCTGTGATCTGTGTTATAGTCTCTACCATTTTAAAAAATGTTAGTGGTTCATTGAAGGAAAATAATAAAATAGAATTAGATGTTAACATAAAATTGAATATGATTATTTTATATTTTCACCTATGGTCTTTCCCCATTTTTGATGCAGTGTCCATTTGGTACAATACCCAAAGGTTAACAAAGAAAATATGTTATTTATAGTTTCAGTCAATATTATTCATGCTAACATCACATACAAAATTTCATGTCAACACTATTTCCTTATAATTTTCTCCTAAGTGATCACTTCAAATACTCAAGAATCTATTCATTCACTTCACCAAAATAGTTGATTATAGTGTAATTACTTTAAAAATGTACTAAAAGTAACAGTTATATATCTCTATGGTTGTACATAAAAAGGATTTCTCATGGAGATGCTGGAACCAGTGACGATAAAGAAAATCCTTGGCATGGTTGCTCATGTGTTTAAGGTTTCTGATCACACCACACAGAAACCTAAGTTCAGAATCTAAAGTACTTTTTTGAGGAACTTGCAGTGCTATATTATTTATGATTTATTAAAGCTTGCCTGAGGGTACAGAAAGCAAAGCCAGCCACAAGCCATAGAACCAGGCAGTGGTGATACACACCTTTAATCCCAGTACTCAAGAGACAAGCAGAAGGATATTCTAGTTAAAGCCACACTGAGCTACAGGAAATTGATTCAATCTAAAAGAGAAAGGGCGCAGACAAAGGTGATATCAGCACCTGTGGTCACATGCTTTTAATCCCAGCACTAGGAAGGTGGAGACAGGAGTGACAAGGCTGGGCAGAGAAAGGAATATATGGTGGGAGGAGACAGGAACTCAGAGTTGCCTCTGAGGATTCATGGAAACAGGATCAGCCATTTTATTCTGAGGTAGAGGTAGGAGCTAGTGGCTGGCCGATTTGCTTCTCTGGTCTTCAGCTTGAAGCTTGAACCCCAATATCAGTCTCTGGGTTTGTTTGTTTTTTTAGTTTGAGTTACAACAATTCATCTGCTCTCTTTTAAAATGTCCATGGCAAGGAAAACAAAGTCAAGGGTTGTTCTAGAGTCAAAGCAGTCAGAAGAAACAAAGCATGTGACCCCTAAATAATTCCTGTTTGTTCGGTTGGTTTTATTTTCTTTTGTTTTGGATCTGGCTCTGTTTTATTTTGTATTTTTGAAGACATTTAGTAATGACTAAGAAATTTAAATCACATAACAGATGATGGAATATTTTCTGCGCATATTACATAATCCATTGCAATATCAATTGATTCCTGTAGCTCTTTAGCAATTTAGAGATAAACATTAAGAAAAAAATGCCACGCATTTCAAAATAAACTAATAACTTGCCTTAAAACTTTTATAAACTACTTTTTAAAAATGCCTCAGGAATAAGATTAGAAAAAGATACAAAATCTCAATTCATTAACAAAAATGCAAAATGATAGCACAGTTACAGAGTCTTCTCTATGTACTGGTAACCAATGCAATGCAACTCAGATTACCAAAAAATAAAGAGGTGGGAAAATTCGAGTCTTCTCAGAAATTTGCTTGGTAAAGAATAAGTTAAACTTGATGTCTATTTAGCAGGATTATATCAAAAGCCTTAACAATATTTCTACCTTTGATTCTAAAATTCCAATTGCAATATCCATCCTAAGGTAATAATCGTATGGCTGAAACAATTCATGGATGAGTTTTCTTCAAAATGGAGTATTGACAGTCTAGTAACAGAAAATGTATTCATGATACAACACTGTCTAAGAGGTGCAGGCTAAAAATATTTATGATATGATGCCATTTATTCTATGATTTATCATTTTCATAAATCATCTATTCACTTGGGAAAACATTTAAAAACAGTAAGAGGAAAGTTTTACTTTGCAGAATCATAGCTTTGTCTTTCTTCTACCTCAGGCTAAGGTTATTTTCCAACACATATATGATAGTTTCTTACTGAGAAAAACAGCAATGGGTTAAGTGGCCTTCCTGGACTATGAGAAAAGTTTGGAAGATTTTTGTTGTTCTTGTTATTCTTGTTTCCAGCTTCCTTTTGTGACTCTAAAATGTACTTAGAATCTACTTGATTTTAGCAGGTTGCTCCTGCTAAATCTCTGTCTGGTTTAAATCTTCATCTACAAATGTGAAGTAAGTTCCCAAGAGTCTGACATCCCTTCTCTGATAAAACGGAGAAGGTCCAAGGGATAATCTGGTCCCTTTCTGTCTGACAGTCAGAGGAGGCTGAGATGAGTTGGGGCCGACTTTTCCCATGGATCCTCAGGCGCCTTCCCAAATCAGTTATGTGTGAAGTACACCATGCTAACAAGGCCAGGTCTGGTTACTTTCTGTCTCTCAGGGACAGACTAATAAAATCAGTGTGACTGTCCTGTATTCTGAACATTGGCCTGAGTCCACCTAAGCTTTGGGTTTTCTTTTCTTTTTTTAAAGGGATTTTCAAACAAAATAATTATTAATTTTTTTATAAATTTAGAAATAATTTTAGACAACAAACATGTTGCAGAAATCTAGTACAAAGGTTAGTGGATACCGACTGTACACATCTTACCCTATTTACTTATATGGCTATCAGTATGTCTGTGATCATCATCTGAATCAATAGAGATAATCTATACACATCACAGGCTTTCACTTTATAAACTTTAGTATATATTTGCAAGAATATGAGCTTTCCCTTAATTTATACCTTACAGTTATAGCAGCTTTATAAATACACTTCCACACTATAATCATGCAATCTCCTGTCCATCCTCCATTTCTGTCAGCTGCCTGACACTGTAGCATCCCTGCCAGGCTGATTCTCACAGGCTCTACTCTAGGGCAAGTGCTGCATTTACTTAGCATATTCTCTTTAGCTTCCATTAAACCATGATGTTTGTGCAGATTTTATTCACTTTTATGACACTGACATTTTAAAGAACATGACCTTCTCTTTTTTATAGGGTGTCTGCCATAACAAAGTATCATAGTCTGGGTGTATTAACAACACAACCTGGAAGACCAAGCAATACTCGATACTAACATTGTGAGCTTCTGGGAGGGCTCCCTTTCTAGTGAAGGTGAACAGCTTCTGACCATCTTCAAAATTCTGTCTTACCTTAAAGGGATGCTAAGCCCATCAGACCAAAGGCTCCATCCCCTGTTCTAACATGGGGATTTTAATTGGGGGTTTCAGCCTCCGAATATGAATGATAGAGGGGTGCTACAAAGGTTCAGTCCATAGCACAGGATGCTCATCTTTCTGTAAAACACATGCATTTTGAATATATGAATAACGAAAGTGGCCTGTGTTATGAAAAGTAGTGTTTTCTAAAGCTTTGAAATCTAAATAGAACTGTAGCATTGATTTCCCAAATTAAATGCTGACTGAACTGATAGAATTCAATGAAACGCCAATCACTAAGACCTAGTATCTGAAAGTAGCCGTCTGTTTGTCATCCTTGTTCATAATGCACCCCATTCTAGGGAATAGAAAGAATGTAAGAGACAAAAGAGAAGGGCTGTGAACTTCTGTCTTCCAGACAAGGCCAAGCCAATACAGTCATGATCCCACAGAGGGTATGGCTGCCTGCAGTGGGCTTGTTGACACTCAGTCTATGGATCTGGCTCACAGGACCCTACAGCTGGCTGCCTTTTAAACTGACTCATGATTGACTCGTGAAAAGGCAGTCATCTTCAGTTGTGTACCCACTACTAAAAAGTCCACCGTGTACTAGGGAACAAGTACAAACCCATTGTCACACAGACAAGGCTAGTAAAACTCAGTGGATTAAAAAATTTAAAAAGTATGGTTTAGGAAAGAGACTTGTCAGGTAGAGGGTGAGAAGGAGACTGGAGAGGGTGTAAGGTGACATGATCAGACTGCTCTTAGTACATGTGTGAAACACTCGAAAAACAAGTTCAATAAACAAGTTAGTTTTTAATTATCCCTTTCTGCCAGCAGAATGTTAAAATGGATATATTTGCTCTTTATAGAAGCATTCTGTCCCAAGGAGTTTTACAGGATCCAACCTACATTAGGCTCATAGAACTGCTCCAATTTATTTTTAGATATTAAATATTCATAAAAAATATTTCAGAGCAGCACTTGAGTTATGAGACTAAAGGGATATTTCCATGTAGCTTCTGATCCTTTGAGCCAGTAAAATACTCTTCCTTTTTCTAAATTTTTTAAGTACTGTGTCTTTGTTTTTTGCTTTTTTGCATATTTGTGGTTTTTGTTTTTGATTTTGTTTTTTGTTTTGTTTTGCTTTTTAGGTTTTTTTGTTGTTGTTGTTGTTGTTTGGTTTTTGGTTTTTTTTTTCAAGACAGGGTTTCAAGCCCTAGCTATCGAAAAACTCACTCTGTAGACCAGGCTGGTCTCGAACTCACAGAGATCTGCCTGTCTCTGCCTCCGAGTGCTGGGGTTAAAGGCATGTGCCAACAGTATCTTTGTTTGAAGTACTGTGTTTTTATTATATGTTAAACACATACTTAGTCAGTTGCATAATTATATATATTGCATACCATATGTTAAAATTTAGTTCATTGTAAATTATTTGTATAGTCTCATTAGTAAATCTAAAATTTGTTGCTTACTAAATTTTAGGACAATTTTTCAGTTGTTCCAATTGGACATCATCTGATCTACATACAGTTTCTCTTAAACATGTGTTTGTTGGTCAGGCATAGTGGCAAATGTCTGTAAGCTCAACATTTAGGAGACAGCAGCTGGACGATTGCAGCAAGTTCTAGACCAGCCTGGTGAATACAATGAGTTCTAGATCACTAAAGACTGTTTCATAAATTCCTTTTCTATTACTTTAAGAAATGCTTACTCCTTGTTCTTATATGATTTCTATTTCTCCAAAGTCAATGATAGTAACTTTCTAATATCTAACCAGTTTTAGATGCCATTAGCTACTTTTGACATTGTCTTTTAAGTGGCTAATTCTCTTATTCTAGTCCCAGGGATTTTTTTTAATCTCTGGACAAATTTCTCAATAAAGTATAAGTTTTCTTTACTTTTTTTAAAGAACCAAAGGTTTAAATTATAGTTAATTCAATATACTTAACATATATTCATTTACAATTGCATCTACATTTGATACAATTGCTTGACCTGATACAGCACATTTTAGAATATAATGTTTGTGTCATCAGCTCCTAATACCTGGACAAAATTTAGATGATGGTTTTCAGGACTTTTCAACATTGCTGATTTTCTTTCTGTGGTATCTATTGGACATTTTGTCAACTGAAGGGCTAGGTTCTGATGTTCAGACAAAGCAAAAGCAGAATATTCTTCTCCAATAACCTCATCTGTTCAAGATGTTTGAAAGGTCAGGATTCATCTTTTTTTCATCTTTTCATAATGGCTTCTGTGGAAGAAGTGATGTTGGACTCATACTCGAAACCTGCAGCGTATTTTATGTCAGCTGTGATTAATGAAACTCCAGTGTTCTTGGTTTTAATCTGTCTCTTGCAGTTTTTATGGTTAACCTTTCATATGATTAAGTATTATTTATTTATACAGGATTTTATTTCTCCTTTTCCTCCTTTATTTATTTATTTTTTGAAATGGTACCCACTATTCTTCTGATAGCATGCTTGTACTTACTGAGTTGTATAATAGAAAGAGCCTGGGCCCAAAGTAAATGTTCTTATAATCATGTCCTTAATAGTTTTCTGTGATTGCTGAGATTTATCCTAATCTCGGATCCTTCATCTTTAAAATTTTAACGCTGTCTATGTAATAAGATCTATGATTATTAGTCTTTTCAGGAAATTAAAATAATCTAAAAACTTGAATCTCATAAAGCGCAGGATTTCTAGAAACGTAAGAGTAATCCTCAAACTCTAATTTCAAAGAGAATCAAGTGTGGAGACACACACTTTGTGACCTCTGTTCTCCGGAAGTAGAGGAAAGAGGGTTGTGAGTTCAAGGGCTGCCTAGGCTACAAATTGATGCCCTTTCTGAGAGAAGTGAAGAGGGGAAAGAAGGAAAGAAAGTCATGGAGGGAAAGAAGGTGATAGAATGTTCATATACTGTCCTGAAAGGAATATGCCAGGCCATTGATAAGGGCTTTGTACTTGGAACAAGGAAAAAACGATATAATTCTATTATAATTTTAAAAAATTATCTTAAAAAAAGATTGTGATTTGAGCTAGGACTTTTAAAGTGATACATGCTTAGTGAAAAGAAAGCTGGTGGAGGCAGGGAGATAAAGCAATAACTATGGTGTGTGTCTGACTCAGCCTCCTCAGAACTACAACTAAACCAGCTATAATGGCATACTCCTATAATCCTGTCAGTCAGTGGTGGGAGGGTTCAAGTTCAAGGCCTTCCTGGGCTATGTAGTAAGATCAGACTCAAATAAAAGAGAGACAAACAGACAAATGAGGGAGGGAACACATGTTCATTGTAGCCCAAAAGAAATTCTGCTCTCAGGAATCTGCAAATAAAGTCCTGCTGAGTGAGGTGATGACACAACAGAATCTTGAAATACACAGGGAAAGAGTCCAGCAAAGGCAAGAAGAAGAATACAAAATAAGCAGGAGGATTCAGCCCTCCGAGAACTTTTGTTGCTATCATCACTTGGTAATAACCTAAAGGAACCATGTCTTAAATTATTAAAGAGGCAGGAGATGGGTTGAAAATTAGACAAAATGGGGTGTGTAAAAATACAAAGCATACTTGGAAGCGCACTCAAATAAGTTCCAAAAGCAGAAAAAAAAATGTGATCATTAAAATTAAAGTCTTGCCAGGCGTTGGTGGCGCACACCTTTAATCCCAGCACTCTGGAGGCAGAGGCAGGTGGATCTCTGTGACTTCGAGGCCAGCCTGGTCTCCAAAGCGAGTGCCAGGATAGGCTCCAAAGCTACACAGAGAAACCCTATCTCGAAAAACCAAAAAATAAAAAAATAAATAAAAAATAAAAAATAAATAAAATTAAAGTCTCATGGATGAAAGATACATAGCTAAGTAGAGTAAACTGGAAGACAGCTCTAGAGAGCTCAGAATACAGCAAAGATAAATGTACAGAAAATATAAATGGCAGGGTAACAAGATAATAAGACTAATATGAGAAGGTCCAATATGTTTCTAAGATGTTTACAAAAGCTAAAATAGGGAATGGATACCACAGAACCCCAAAACAAAGAAAGAAATAAAAGACCTCCCCAGAAAAGCAACTTCCACAAAGCTGAAAGCAAGTTTTTCCATGACAAAACAGAAGCTAGGCCACAGTGGTATGTTTAGCAGATACTTGGTACCCATCAAATGCTCAAAAAAAGCTTGTGGTATCTCTCAGTTGAATGTTCCTTGTAAACTAAACCAGCTATCTTTTCCCCATGCAACCCAGTATTTACATTTTGTTTCTCTTCAATGGCAGTTTAGTTTTTATGTTGTTGAACATAATTGATTTTTAACTACAGCTGCTTTTTAACCTTCAAACAGAAAACTGTAAGACAGAAGGTTTGAAATAAAAGGGAAAATATGAAGAGGGAAACACAGATAGATGCATATGGTGCAGGAGAATTGGGAGTTTACATGTGTTTGTACACATGTACTGCTAAAGGCAATGAGATTTGGATTTATATACTACATTAGAAAACTCAGTTGCTTTCTTACACTAGCCATTTTAAGTGTTCAGATGTATCATAGTGCCTACCAACCTGCTGGCCACAAAAGAATAATTTCATCCTGGGTGGAAATTGTGCTGACCTGTGCTACTCTGGGGATGGGCAGAGGAGCAGAATTGAAGTGCTCTGAATATACACAACTCTCATTCTACTTGAGACTTCTGAATGGCCTCCAGCCATTGTGTTGATTTTGCTTCTCCCGGTTCGTCACAACACTTCATTTCTCTTGGAGAGTCACTACTTCATCTTCCTCTCATCTAGTGGGTATGAAATGCATCATCTCAGTTAATTAAATTTGCATTTCCTGACAACTAGAGGTTAATAATTTTATTTGTGTATTAGTATTTCACCAGTCTTATCCTGTGGCATTCTTGTTTATAACTTTTTTTCTTCCTTGCCATGTTGAAATAATTTTAAATGGGAAATGACTATGATACACTGAGAAGTAAGATAAAAATAATTTCTACCCCTCCCTTAAAAATTGGCCTTAATCAAGTGAAAGAAAATATCCATATGCTTAAATTCTGAGATGTAATGATAGTTAAGCAGTGGGATTTGAACCAATTTATTTTTCTTTTACATATTATTTTAATGTTGCCATAATACCATTTTCTCATCTTCAAAGGTCAAAACAAATACAATTATACTTGAGCATTGGGAAATTGTCCTACAACTTCCTCCTCTTTGTTTTCTATGCCTTCCTGTTGGCTCCACATAGACTCAGTGCTTATTTTTTTTATCCCTGCTCTTATTTTTATTTGATGTTATTCCCTTCTGGTAGAACACTGTGTACTTGACCTTAAAAAAAAAACTCTGTATGTCTCTGTGTATGAAAAGCAAAATAGAGTAATGAGGGGGAAAAACACTTCAGGATTTGTATGTTTAATTAAACTGTGTGTTTGAATTGCAGAAGAGACCATGTTTTGTAACTCATAACACGAAGAAAGGAATTTGTGAACATTGCTTACTTGTGTTTGGAAAATGGAGTTTCAGTCCACACTGGTGCCCGGACTTAAGTAATCAACCCACAAAAAAATGACAATCTTTAAAAGTAGAACTGTACTAGTGTTGTTTTTTTGTAACCAGAAATTATAGTGTTGAAATTTAATAGAAATCTGGACTGGTGTGATTGATTATCAGGTAAAGGCACTTGTCACCAAGCCTGATGACCTGAGACCCACATAGTAGAAGGAGAAAACTGACTCTCCAAGTATGTCCCTTCCCTATAGGTATCATGATATGCATGTGTGCACTCCCTCCCCCCCCCCGACACACACACGCACAGGCACACAAGCACACACAATAAGTATATGTAAATTAAAAATTAAATAGAAACTCTAAATTCTTGGAAAAGAATGGACAGCATTTTCCAAATGTTTCACAGTGGTGCCAACAGCCAGCACTTGTGAACCTCCACTGGTAAAATGTAGTTGTGCTCTCTCATGCAGATCTCTTCCCTATGCTGCATATTATTGGCAAGGCTTCTTGCTATTGTCTCTTTCACTTCCTGCATGGGTCATCTTGTCCAAATTCCCTGCTACTCTCCTGAGTGATGTTTCTCAACCCTGGTACAAGCGTTCTTAGCAGCAGGTACAGAAAATGCAGCCAGGAGTTTTACCTTGAACAAAACAGACAGCGGCTATCTTTACACCTTTTCAAGGAGACTGCAGGCCCCAGCTGATGCTGAGGCTTGAAATATTTAACATTTTCATCAGCTGTGGGCACACTGGACATGTGCATCGCTGGGTTTTTGTAGTACAAGCCAGAATGTGTCTTTGTGTGCCCTCTGCCTTTCCCAGTTGCTTCCAAATGAACACCCCTGCAAATGATTTGTTTCAAGCAGGAGGCAGATTGCCTGTGTTTGTGGTTCTTGCCCTTGCCAAGGATGCTGACACTTCCCAGTCATCTCACAATCCAGACTCTCTTACCTGTACCCATTTGTCAAGTGGGTTTTGCTTTATTTTTTTTGATTGACAACATGACGTCAGTTCATATTAAGATAATTTTGAAATGTGTTCAAAGGCAAGAAATGAAAGCCAGTTTCTTTTTCCTGTTATCATGCTTTTATTTTTATTTTTATTAGTTCAAATTAGGAACAAGCTTGCTTCACATGTCAATCCCTTCTACCTCTCCCTCCCCTCCGCACAAGACCCCCCACCAGTTCCCCACCCCATCCCCTCTCCTTTCCCCAGGGAGGGTAGGGCCCTCCATGGGGGCTTCCCAGAGTCCACCATATCATCCTGGGCCAGGCCTAGGTCCTCCCCTATGTGTCCAGGCTGAGAGAGCAACCCTTAATATGGGATGGGTTCTCAAAGTCGCTTCTTACACAAGGGAAAAATACTGATCCACTAACAGTGGCCCCCTAGAGTGCAGAGGCCTCCTCATTGACATCCACGTTCAGGGTTCTGGATCAGTCCCATGATAGCCAACCAGACAGCAGTCTGGGGTCCATGTGCTCCCACTTGTTCAGGCCAGCTGTTTCTGTGGGTTTCACCAAACTGCTCCTGACCCCTTTGATCTGCAACTGGATTCCAAAGTTCAGTTCAGTGTATAGCTGTGGGTGTCTGCCTCTGCTTCCATCAGCCACTGGATGAAGGCTCTAGGATGACATATAAGGCAGTCATCAGTCTCAGGAAAAGGGCATTTAGGTTATCCTCTCCATCATTGCCTAGATTGTCAGTTGGTATCATCCTTGTAGATCTCTGGAAATCTCCCTAGTGCTAGATCTCTCCTCAAACCTATAATGGCTCCCTCTGTTGTGGTATCTCTCATCGTGCTCTCCTCTATTCTTTCCCCAACTCAACCTTTCTGCTACTCCATTTCTTCCTCTCCCCTCCTCTTCTCCTCCTCTAATTCTGGCAGCTCCCTGTCCCCTACCCTCATGCTCTCAATTAGCTCAGGAGATCCTGCCCCTTCCCATTCTCTGGGGTACATGCATTTTTCTCTTAGAGTCCTTCTTGTTTCCTAGTTCCTTTGGTGATGGGGATTGTAGGCTGGTAATCCTTTGCTCTACATCTAAAATTCATACATGAGTGAGTACATACCATGTTTGTCTTTTTGTGAGTGGGTTACCTCACTCAGGATGGTTTCTTGTAGTTCCATTCATTTGCCTGTGAATTTCAAGATTCCATTGCTTTTTTCCACTGAGCAGTACTCCACTGTGTAAATGTATCACATTTTCTCTATCCATTCTTCAGTTGAGGGGCATCTAGGTTGCTTCCAGGCTCTATTACAAACAATGCTGCTTTGAACATGGTTGAACATATATCCTTGTTGTATGAATGTGCATTATTTGGGTATATGCACAAGAGAGGAATTGCTGGATCTTGATAGACTGATTCTCATTTTCCTAAGCAACCACCATACTGATTTCCAAAGTGGTCTTACAAGTTTGCACTCCCACCAGCAATGGAGGAGTGTTCCTTTCTCTCCACATCCTCTCCAGCATAGACTTTCATTGGTGTTTTTGATTATTGCCTCTGTTGAGAATTCTCTATTTAGTTCTGCACCCCACTTTTTAATTTCATTGATTAGTGTTTTGGTGGCTAGCTTCTTGAGTTCATTGTATATTTTAGAAATCAGACCCCTGTGAGATGTGGGGTTGGTGAAGATCTTTTCCCATTCTGTGGGCTGTCGTTTTGTCTTACTGACTGTGTCCTTTGCTTTACAGAAGTTTCTCAGTTTCAGGAGGTCCCATTCATGAATTGTAGATCTTAATGTCTGTGCTACAAAAGCAAAAGTTTTAAAACAAGACTTTTCTTTTTTAATTAGGATAAAGTTTGCCGAATAAAAGCTGGAATGCAAACCAAATATGATTTGAAACCTGAATCTCCAGTCTCCAGGGAGCCCTGCGCAATAACCTGCCAAGAAATACTTGGCTTCTCAGGAGAACTTTTCATGAGGGATGTCATATCACTGTGGTCCTGGAGCCTCCTATGGTCTTCCATCTGCTAAGTTTGAGCTAAAGTGTGGATTTGGATCTATTTCTAAGATTTCTGTTCTGTGTGTCTTGAATGGCATCTGAAAGCATTTTTCTCTCCGTGTGCTCCATTGGAATGCTTTTGCATGTTCGTAGAATCCTCTACTGGGTGGAGCAAGCACTAAGATTGTGTGTCATGCATTGAGTCTATAAGTCATCTGCTTTAAATGCCAACTTTACCACTGCATGCCAACATCTCTGCTTCCTCCCATTGGATGCCGTCTTCTGATCCTTAGGAATTCCCTTTAGGCATATATAGCTACGCTGATACATTGTATTCTAGACTGATATCCTGATTTTAATGGGTAGGAAATAAAAGAACAGAACATAATAAGAGGGTCAGAAAGAGGGAAGAGGAGTAGTGGAAGAAAACTAGAAGGAAGAGTGGGAAAAGGTTTTCATGGAAGTGATGAAAACACCCAAAACAAACTCAACCCAAGAATTCTGTATAGCACTGAGTCTTACTCTAGAGTTAAATTTTATTTGACTGCTGTGTTGTCTCATTGGGATACACCTGTGTTCATTTGTTGTCTATAAAAATCAAGCATATAGGTAGGATTTTAAAAAGAAATAATTTGGCAATTAAATATGATGCAATCCTGCTACCCACAGCTGGAAAAAAATGTCCTTTTAGAGAACTGGATGGGCAGAGATACACTGGAAGCAATTTGTATTACTTCAGGCATCATTATCTGACACATTTGAGTTCTAACCTGTATAAATTAAGTCACTTAGGTAAGAGCGTTAATCTCATACTAATGCCCTACCAGAAAATCACACAGCCTATTACACACAGAGTGGGGGGGGGCGTAGGGAGATGGCGTATTGGTAGTAAAATGCAAACGTGAGTTTGGATCTTTAGCACCCATTTAAAAAAAAAAAGCAAGGAGGCTCAAGGTGCATGTAACTCCAGCACTTAAGAGACACAGATGGATTCCTGGAGCTCCCTGGTCAGCTAGTTTAGTTAGCAGAATCCTTGGGCTCCAGGTTCAGTGCAAGATTCTGTCTCAGTAAAATAAAGTGTAGGACAATGGTTCTCAACCTTCCTAATGCAGTGATCCTGTAATACAGTTCCTCATGTTCCTTTAATACAGTTCCTAAAATTACTTTCATTGCTAATTCATAACCACAGTTTTGCTACTGTTATGAATTGTAATGTAAATGTCTGCGTTTTCCGATGGTCTTAGGTGATCCAAAGGGGTCTCGACCACAGGTTGAGAACCATTGTAAAGTGATCAAGATACCCAATGCTCACCTCTAGCTTTCACATGAACACACACATGCATATATGTCTGCATGAACATGTGTGTTTGCAATCACACACACAAATACACAATGACATTCATATTTGTTATTCAAATTTTAATCCTTATCACCTAGCATTTTAGTTTAATGTGTTCACAAAGGGTATGGCTGTAATAAATTAACCCAAAGCTTCTCCAAATGTTGATTCTGAATAAGCTGGAAATTTAATAGAGATTTTCAATGTTTTCCTTAATTGTTCTGGTATCAATAAAAACTCGTGAGTCAGAAATTGAAATAACAAGCTGATAAATCCGAAGAACAGCAGAGAGATGACTGGCAGGCACTACTATCTGCGTTTTCCAGATCAAAAAACCTGCAAAATCTCTCCAATCCCCGCCTCCTTCTCTCTTCCTGTGGCTCTCTATCCAACTTCTTCAGTCCTCCAACGTCTCTATGACTAATTCCAGTCAGCCAAACGCTGACTCCGTCCTTTGATTCAAGTTTAAACTTTATTGGCACAGTGCAGGGGTAGTATGAAAAATTCTCCCGCAACAGAGATTAAATGATGCCCACCTCAAACCCCGGACTGAAATCCAGGAAGAGAACCCAGCACTCTGTGGCTTTGATAAGCTCTCCCGAAGATTAGATGCACACTAAAGTTTGGGAACCTCCAGCAAAAACCTTTAGACACAAGCAAGATGACCTAGCAGAAAATATTATAACTTCATGTTTCATAGTCATTTTTAAACTTCATTTTTGTGTGTCTAAAATATGTCGTAATTAACAAATCTATATTGTGCGTCAGAAGTGTATGTTTATATTTTATTGGCAGGGCCATATGGAATATAAAGGTTGGATACTGTTTCTCTAACATTTTAAAACTGTTACTCTATAAATTCAGCCGGACCATTAGCCACCAATGTTGTCTATGTTTGCACTAATATATTTCTTCCACTTGTTGCTTCTATAATGATTTACAAATCACTTTCAGTACAGCTTTGTCTTCTTGTGGAGATAATTCCCACACTCCTAGCAAAATGGTTGGAAAAAAAAAAAGACACTACACTGTGTCTACTCCTTGAGACAAAAAAAGTTAATAGTGGTGTTTGAACTGCAGTAACACCATCTTTCTTTTCCCTCTCAGTGCATTTATATTCTAGTGTGCAGAAAAAGACCTAGACAGTAAAAAGGAGCCTTCCCAGTCTCACCATGTCCTTTTTTCTTTCTCATGGCTCTTAGATGGGAGCTTGCTGCAGGGTGGAGCCCCTTTTCTCCTTAGTGACTCCTCCCATCCCTCCACATATACAAGCTTTCATTAGCCTAGTGGGCCTCTTATGTCAGACAAGTGGACAGAAAATATTACTTTACATTTACTCTAAATGGAAAAGTGACAGTAAAGCTGACTTTTGAGCCAAACTGTGTGGAGATCTAGGAAGGAAAAAGTAGGAAGAAATAATTATTTCTAAAACATGCTGTAGGTAACTAAGGGTAAGTCTAAAGCAAACAAATAAGAACGGCGGCGCATTCCTGTGCACCTGTCCTGGTGATATTGTGCAGGATCTAAAAGCACAAACATAGGCTTCCATTTTGTCCCTGCTTTTGCATCTGGCAGGACCCTCCCCAAGTCCCCTATCCTCTCATAGGCCTCACTGTACATGGAGGATGAGGATAGCTACCGCTTTGTAGACTCACCATGGGAGCCAAAGGGATATGCAAATTCAGGACAATGTCTGGACTGTGGTAAATTCCCATCAAACATTACATTGCATTTTGCTAATGCTGAAGAGATTCCCAAAAAGGACCTTATCCTGAGTCCTTCATCAGAGAAAACTCACCAACTTTTCGGTTTTTGTTTTGTTTTCCAGGCTGAGTGTTTCATAATGTATACTGACTGGAAAATCAAAAACAACACCCTCCACTGGAGAGACTGGTCTAAGCAATTGTTCTGAGTTCCCTCCTCATGCCCCTGTGTCTGTGTGAAGAGCTATTTCTATTCTTGAGCTAACCATTGGCACAGATGTCCAATAATGCATTATGCTTTATCATTAGGAAAGAAAGGAAAATCATATGTTAAACTCTGTGGTAGGGCTATTTAGTTAAAAATTTGCTGGGAGTGAAATGATACCACATCAAGGAAAGAAAAAAAAAAAGACTTCAAGCTTTCTATAAGTGCTCAAAAGAAATCAATTCACCTTAGAGGAAATGCTGCAACACCCCATCATCAAAGAAAAATACCCCTGGGTAATGGTCATTTTCATGAACCCTTTAAAAGGAGTTCAAAAACAGTCATGAATGCCTTTTTCCCAAAATTTACTCTTTTCTGAGCAAAAGAAACCCACCAAGTGTTTTTTACATGATTAAGTAGGAGTAGGCCTGTAACAAGTGTAAAGGTGGCTAAGCTAATGGGCAGAATTGCCTGCTGGGAATTTTCTCCTTGTTCATTTGGATTCGCTGTGATCCCATAAGTTCCATGCAATGTTTCATTTGAGTCTTTTCAATGATGTTATAAAGGAGGTATGATTGTGCTGCTGTGGTATTTGAAGTACTCCATACCACTCTGGCTTCATGTACAGGCTAGAAGTTAGGTGTTCTCTTGTTACCTGCCCCCCAAATGAGCCATGATTGATTACAGTGGACCAGAACCCCTCCCCCGGCACTCAAATTACTATTCTATTACTTTCTTTTACCTATTACCCCTTGAGACCTCTTTGAGGACACTGTAGGCCCCAAGGACTCAAGTTCATGGACAACCCAACCCAGTGTCATTTCCAACAGTGGTTTTGTAACTTTAAGGATACAGATGTTCCAAGACTGTCATTCCCCTTGAGTTTCTGTTTGGGATGGACAATTTTCAAGTTTGGAATTTGGCTTCTGTTTGTTTGCTTGTTGTTTGTCCCTTGGCTTTTTTGAGTCCATCGTCTTACATGAATGTTGCCCACATCCCAGTGCACATGCAGGCTTGCCGATTAACCCTGTACTCCTCTTTTCTTCTCCCCTGCCTTCTTCCAGTAGCCCTCTCCCTGGACATTTAGCAAGCTGGCACATTCTTTCTTCCAAATGTGTTTACTGTGAAACTAAATGGGATTTTTGGAATTCCAAGGACAAGATTGATATGCTTCTTTGGTGTCTGTCATGGGGATGTTTGCTCTGATATAGGGCTTCACAATTGTGTCTGTGGTGCAAACATGACTACTGGCTTCTTGCCTGACTTGTGTCTGATCTCCATTTCTACCTCAAAGAGCAGTCTACCCTGCACATCACCCAAAGGACATCAGGGCAGCCACACTGGTGTCTTGGTATAGCACTAGTCAAGTGAGTTCATTCCCTCATCTTTCATCTTTAAAGTAGAGAATTAAAATAGCTGAAGTTGATGAGGTGATTTTAAAGTGAGATGCTGAGTAATAGCTTCATGCTATCATGCAGTCCCTGAGCCCACAGCACTCTGAGTACAGTCCACACACCATTCTATTCTTGCTATGTTCTTCCTCCCTATACCCAAAGGGGCAGTCAGTTTGGTAGCCATCATGGACGTATCTCATTAGTACTGTTTACAGAGCTGCTGAAAATGAGCTTCAAAGATCTTTACTTGTTTCCTTTAAAGTATGTACTTCTTTGTTAAGTGATAAATGTTTTTTTCAGAAGGTTTTACTTTGTAATTTCTCAATTATATGGCTTACTTCATGATTTAGTTTAAGAGGCTTTGAAGGTCTTAAATAATTGCTCCAGCATGATTCATAATTTATTAGCAAAGCACAGATTGTTGTGAAATTTTATACATCCTTAAATAATTACCATTTCTAGATCTCCAATTTTGTTTTATATCAAGGAAAACCTCTTATCTAGGAAATTTAATTTCACCATAACTATTTATTGAGCTCCTAAAGTGTGTTTCTCACAGATGGCCTTCAACTTGTGATGGGGAAACATCTTAATAAACCTGTAATTAATTGAAAAAGTTATGAAGAACAAATGCCTTGGCACACCTCATCTCAACAGGCTTCCTTAGCAACATAGCACACTGTAAAATGTTTCTTTTCTATGCTCTGGATCTTGGAGCTGGTGGCAGCTGCAGCTTTCTGCTGCCACCTAACTCTGTTAGCCCCGAAAAAGATGAAGTTCAAAGTACAGTTCTACCTAATGGCTGCCTACGCCAGTCTAGTGTTTAATGTGAATTCAGAAACATGAGACTGATGAGTGTAGGACAAGCAAAACAAGTTTCTAGGCAGCCTGGAATGTTCCAGAGAGAACAGTCTCTGAATTAAATCCTTAAAAGAATTTTGGACAAGCACTTAGATCCACTCATCCTAGGAATTTTCATGAGTGAGTGTATTGGGAGTTGTGTGGTGAGCCTTCCAAGCATTCTGCTTGCCACACTACCGAATAGGCATAGTTATCCCATTGTAATAGATTTCTAGCACCAAGAATCTGAACCTGGAAAAGGAGGCTGGAAAATGAAAAAATGTGAAACAAGCAAACAAACCAACACTGTGTTCTTCATAGAAATTAAAGTAAGAGATCTGGCACAGGGCAGACACCGTAAGTATCCACTGCTATCATTAAATGTGAAAAACAGCTACCTCTTTTCCATCCTCATCCTTTCAGATGAACTTTTCTGAATTTACCCAGAATCTAGAAAAGGGCATTTCAATCCTTATGTAATGTGGGTTTGGGACCCTTACTGCTCTTTGCCCAGCCAGCAGTCTTATTGAAATATCTCCCATGTAACAAGGCTACAAGAACAGGCAACTGGAACAGATATGACTATTAGCTCTTCCATGACTCTACAGTTTAGAAGTCACAATTAATTACCAAAGTGTTCATGGATGTTTTGGGCTGTTTTAGTTGAATGATATTTAAGAAATAACTTAAACATTTCTCTATCTAAAGCTCTCTTTAGCATTAACAAATGAGGTCCAGCTTGGTCAGCCCAGTTACCAGAGTTCACATGAAAACTGTTTGTTGTTTTGGACAATATTGATGAACTCCATAGCTTCCCTAAGCATCAGCTGACTTGATGACACAACTAAGAACAGAGTCCTACACACTGTTAGGATAAACATCAACAGTTTAATATACTGAGCCCTAAAAGCCTGATGGATTAAGGTAGGAATTAAGTACATGCTGAAAAGACTGGTCCAGACTTTGGATACGATGCCATTTAATGAGAGTTTTTCCAGAGCAATACATAGGATGATGACCAACTTCTAAAGATTGTTGGCATTTTCTTGAACATAACTGAAACCAGGAGAGAACAGCAAGCCTAAAAGTTGGAAGAATTTGATTTTGGGTACAAAAATATTTTGTGTATTATAATGTTGAAATATGAGATACTTCTTTAACTTAAATATGTATCTTATAAGGCAACATGTAAGTGTGTAAATTTATATCTTTAAAAATAAAAGTACCACACCTGTAAGAAATAATATTTAAACAGAAAATATGTGCATCTGTGCAAATATGTACATATAAGTTAAAATATATACACGAATGTCTATCTATACATGTATGCATGCATATATTTATGGTGTTATAATAATCATATATCTTATAGCTAGTATAACTATATATGTACACACATTTACATACATGTCTTTAATATGCATGTGTATATGTTTAAAAATAAATCAATTCTGGCTATATTCAGTGAGAAAGGGCTATGTTTTCATCATGTAATCTTTAGTGCTGTTCCTCCCAACAGAGTCTTAGGAACATGAAGTCAGATTTCCTCAGCCACAGGCCTCTAACAACTGTAAGAATCATAAGACCTGGTAAGACCAGGATCTACAGAGCTATTTTCAGACTCCATATAATTCCTAGCCAGAGACCATAAAGGGGAAAATGCTAAGAAAATCAGAGGGGAAATGGAAAGGCCAAGAAACTCTCAAGCCAAAAAGGGTGTTGGGTAGGGAAATAGGCCAACACAGAATAAGAAACACATTTTATTTTGAGCACTGAAGAATGTTGTCTTGTGAACATCAGAGTGGCCTAGACTCTAAGCCTGAACTTCGGGAGAGATGCTCCTGGAACAAAAGCCAGAAGCTGGGGTGTGAAGCCCATGAACTCCTCCACCGTCTCAGGCCTTCAGAAATCCCCAGAAAGCCCAACAGAATCTCCAGTGGCTCTCAACCTGTGGGTCACAACCCACACAGGGGTCCCATATCAGATATTTGCAGCATGATTCATAACAATAGCAAGATTATGGTTAAGAAGTAGCAGCAAAAAATAAGTTTATGGTTTGGGGTCAGTACAGGAATGTTGAGAACCACTGTCTACAGAGTCACCACCTATTCCCAATTCTCCTATTCTTACCATGAGAGTAACATTTAAGGCAAGTTAAAGATAAGGTACAATTCAATAGAATATTTTAATTTTATTTCAACATAAGCATTGTGATGCCAGGAAAGTCATGGCTACTTGTTTTAAGTGTAGTTTTCACTTTTTAAATGGAAAAAAATGAACAAAGCACATGGTAATTCTCTTCAAAGCAGCTTGAAGAAACAGCCATGATGAAAGGGGAGCAAAAAACAACAGGAAGATGGAGTCTGGGCTGAAGCTGCCCAGGGTGTTGCCCTTCTGGACCCCAGGGTTTACATAAAGGAATCCAAAGTTTCTACCCAAAGATAGCTCAATTGTACACGGAGGTCTCTTTTGCCTTTGAAAGTCAAGTCCCCTTTATGACTGACTTGCACTGCTCCAGGGCAGAGTTTGACCCAGGTTCTGTTCACTGTGGAGGAAGTCACCCAGCCAGCCATATGTTCCCATGTAGTAACAGGCTGTGAAGTGAGAGGGAATGCTGCAGTTGCTTTTCCAAAACCTCCTGGGGGCACCAAACTGGCAAAGACTCTATTAGGAAAATACCGGTTCCCACCTAGCGTACAAGTTCATAAGAATTCTCAGGAGGAGGCTTGTGAGCAAAAGGGAGAGAGATGGACAACTTTTCTTGTTTCTGGTCTGCATAACTGGGTTTGTCTCTTTTATGGAGACCTCTGTTGTGTATAAACTGTTCAGTCATTGGATATATAGGCATCTATTCTGTGTTTGTAAACTTGGAGAGAGTCTATAATTACTTTCAAGAACTTGGAACCTGAAGTAATTACTGGATTATACATGTCTGTTAGCTCCTTACAATTTGACTGACTAGCTTCTCATGGTGTAGTCTTAGGGGACTATCTTGGGAAATCAACTTCACTAAGCTACATGAAGGCTAGGGGTTGAGTTGGTATAAAAATAAGGTATATCCTTGAAGAGAAACCCATCTGTGAGAACCAGCAGGGATGAGTGATATCCAGAAGAGCATTCTCCTTACTGAAGTCATTTATTGTCTCTCCCCACTATTTGGAAGATAAAACAATCTCGCCCCCTTCTCTCGTCCCCACTCGGTTTCCTGAGACTTTCTCTACTATTTGCCTTAATAACCAAAACCAGAATTAATTCCAGAAAGACAGACTTGGATATATATTCGATACGGTGGAAGTTCTGCTTTCCATTTGTGCCAGGTGATCCCCAAGTGTTTATTTATTTGTCCTCGCTAAAATCTGTGACATGCTGAGTAGTTGTCATTGGGTCACCTTCTCTCCTCACCATCTCTCCTCAGTCTAATGGAACGTTTACTTAACCAGAACCCATTATGGGAACTGCATGTAAATAAAGACTATTATGTAACAGACTAAGGAATACAGTTAAGTAAACATAACCTTGATGTAGGATGGATGGCAGCCAACTTGTGACACATCACATTCTTTTACTTCTTTTCCCACGCATAGTCCCATTGGATCCTTGCAGTGACCTTGAATTGCTTCCTATAGTTGTTCCTCTCTTTCACAGTGGAGGTGATAGTCTCAGAGAAATTAGAGTGATTTTCCTAAGACCACAATTCTACATGGCAAAGGTGTGTGTCAATCTATGCTTTCTGACTCAGAGCTCTTTCTCCTGTGTTTGCCTTTGTGCCTTCAATCCCATGTGCAAATCATTATATTTCATTACATTACATATACCAAAACAACAAACATTTTGTTTGGTTTTTAAAAGTTATTAGCAATTTCAGAGACTGCCAGTGTCTGGTAACTTCAGCAAAAGGAGCAGATAAATTCATGGCTAAGATGTATCGTCATCCAAATGCCCAGTGTAGCTCCTGAGTTTGACTTATCAGCTGTGAAGTTTCCCAGATGTTTGGCTCCATTTATATCATGTGACTATTTGGGGACAAAAAATTCTTCAGCATGGTAAATGTCCACCCTTCATCTAAATTCCACAGTTAAAATTTTATTCTGTATGTATTTGCTTTATTGCAAACCTATCTGCCTGTCTATTCCTCTTCCCAGTCAACAAGTCATATCACTTTTCTGAAATTCCAGGCACCAAACAATGTTACTCCTAAATAAGTGGGCACACATTTCAGGAGCTATCCAGCTCAATGTAAAATTAAAAGGTACATATAGTAAATACATGAATATTAAGTGAGTCAATTCAGCAGGCTCTGTCCAATGTGGACATTGTCTCACTCAAAGTGTAGGGGTGGAGTCTCAGCCTGCTCTAGACTGTCCGCCCTTCTTAGACCATCATCCACCATTTTAAGATATTCACCATCTCTTACTTTCTCATTTGTTACACCTTCAAGTGAATGAAAACTTATTTTGCTTTTCTATGCAAGGATTTTCTGTTAAGATAGTATTTCTAAGATATGCTCACATTACTGGGCATTGGTGGTGTACGCCTTTAATCCCAGCACTCGAGAGGCAGAGGCAAACAGATCTCTGTGAGTTCGAGGCCAGCCTGGTCTACAGAGCGAGTTCCAGGACAACCTCCAAAGCAATACAGAGAAACCTTGTCTCAAAAAACAAAACAAAACTAAACTAAACAAAAAAGATATGCTCACATTGTTTTGAGCACAAGGCGCTAGCTATTTTTAATTGTCTGATATAATGATATATTTTAGGACTATACTAATTTCTTTAACCATTTTCCTCTTGGTAGAAAATTAGGCCATTTCCAGTTTGGGGTTCTTCTAAACAAATCTTACAAGCACTCTTGTGTTGATCTATCTGTGAATGCTCTCATCCATCTTGGGCAAAGTCTTTCCTGTGACTGGAACACTCGAGTTTTCTTCGGTGAACTTGGAAGGAAGAGAATGGAAGCAGATTTATAAGTTAGTGTTTATTTTAAATAGTACTGGGCTTAACTTGAGCTCCAAATTTTGAGTTCTTGATATTTTGTTGGACCTAAATCTTAGGGAATTTTTCTATAACATTGAGGCTTTCAGTTTAATCAAAATCATCATTTTGGTTCTTAACTTAATCTCTGTAAAGGAAAAACATGACAATATATTAATTAACTCATAAAGTTTCTTTGCATGAACTAGGTAAGTATTACCAAGGAGTCCCTCTTCTGACCTAAACTTTGATAGAAAGTAAGTCATTTGGAGTAAGCACATGTAATATTTGCAAAGTTATCAGCAAGGTAAATTGCTTCCAGCTCAGGGAGAGGCCACAGGTCTCATATTCAGTTTAATGTCAGCATTTCCTTGGGTCTTGTAATTTATCCTTAAGAATTTTCAAGGATATGACTTGCTTTTTGTTTGAGTTTTTTGTTTGTTTTTGTTGGTTTATTTTTATTTACTTTTGATTCCCCACTGTTCTCCATAGTTCAACTTCTGTTTGATATGAAAAAAAAAAAAAAACTTAAGCACATTTCATACTTCTCTTGAAAGGAGATGTTCTGGTGCTTGCCTGTCATCCCTGCACCAGGGAGGCAGATGCAGAAGGGTAAGGAGTTCAAAGCCAGATTTAGCTACTGAGAATCAGAGGCCAGCCTGGGCTACATAAGACCCTGGTTAGTTGTTGAAGCCATATTGAATTTACTGTTTGTAACACTAGTCTCCTGATAGCAACTGAATGATGTGTCTTTTTGTACAGTTTCAGGAAGAGTGATATGTTTAGGGGCTCTAAAATGGAAGGAATAAAGGACCCATGTAGAGAGGCTAATACACTCTGCTCTGGGCATTGCAAAACACAAACACAAGTGATGCCCTAGCTTTTCCTCTGCTCTTTAGGGCATTCCTCTGTGCTTCAGTTTTGTCAGTTATGGAAGGATAATGTGTGAGAATTTGCATACTTTTTAACCAGGAAATTCATAATGCAGTTTTAGCATTGATTAATTTTTATCAGGTATATTGTTTTTCTGTTAGGCTTGCTCAGCTCCTTCCCATCATATTTGTGAGGAGCACAATGATGTCAATTCTTAGAAAGCCTCCATGAATTTGACATACTAGCAGGTGACCACCTTGGAAACAATTTAAATTAAACATCCCGGTTTCTGTTCTGACTTGCCTTTCTGCAGGACTTAACACATTGATTTTCCTTCTAGTTGCAAAATAATAAAATATCTTATTCAAAAGATATATAATATGGTAGTGTTTTGGCAACTAAGCCCCCAAGCATGCATATATATATATATATATATATATATATATATATATATATATATATTGCCCCTTTAAATATAAGAAGATCCTGTGTCTTGGAATGACACTGTGTTGATCAGCTGTCTCACTGAGAAGTGCAGAACATGTGACAGATTTACTATCATGTTTGTTTCCTCTCCTGATTTTATTTAATCCGCATATGAGGCACCAGGACCTATGTATAATTAATGAAAATAGGGATGGTGATTAAGACGGTTAAACAGCACACACACAAAAAAAATCCATTTGCCTTTGAGTGTTTTCCTTCCACCTTGCATTTGGAATATGACATTGCCTTCAGATTTTTCTATGGAAAGCAATGTATTAACAGATAATATACCAGGATCACGTTTTTTTTTTTTTTTCTTTTATTTGGGGAACTGTTAATTGCAGTATTCCTTCAGAGTCTAGCAGCACTGTTAAGAAATGGAACACAATCAGAAATTTCTAAAGACTAAAGGTGATAGAAAGTGTGTGTGTGTGTGTGTGTGTGTGTGTGTGTGTGTGTGTGTGTATGTGTGTGTGTGTGTGTGGTGTGTGTTTAGATATAGTGGGGTCATATGGTGTGGGGGAAGCTTCTAGCAACTTGAAGGTGGAAGATGCTTGAGGTTTTCATGGGAGATTTCTCTTGCTTCAGACACTGGTCTAAGGCTGGCTCCATGTGAGGCAAATGAAATGGAAGTAAAGCAATGTGTTAGCTTCCAGATAAAGCCAAATTTCACACAGCAGTTCTGGGATGCACTTTGTTCTGTCTGACCCCAAAAGACCCAGGATAATTGTGCAGGCGTTGTGGTGTGGAGGCTGAGAATTTTGCGGTTTTTTCTGAGTTATATAAGCCATATGGTTAGACAAACTTTTTCATCAGCGAACTAAGTACTGAAAATGAAAACTCATTTTCACTATCAAGATCTTGGTACATGGTTTTTTGATGTTGTTATTGTTGTTGTGTTATTTTTTTAACTGTGATTCCAGAACTTAAAAACAAAGTGAGAGTTTTTTTTTTAAAAAAAATCTGATTACATACCTCTGAAATTTGCCACTGACCCACTTTACAAAGAAACTGAATCTAAATTCTATAGTATTTAGTCAGATTTCATTCCATTTTAAATGATTTAGGGAAGAAATAAAGATAACTCATTAGGATATTCAACAGAATTTACCTTCAGGCTTTCTTTAACCTCAAATCAATCTGTAAACTTATCCCTTTAGTTTACATCATTCAATACATGCTATTCTGGTTGCATGTGGAATAGTATTATTTTATCAAAAAATGAATGTTCTCCCTCAAAATCCAAAACTGATCACTTCATGGTTTATCATATTCACATACGAATTTTATAAAGAAAGCCTCCAGGACTTTAGGTTATCATTTCAAACATAAATTCAGTATCTGTGTAGATTTAGATTGCCAAGCATAGCTATTTTAACTTGTTACTTCTCTCATAATAAAATATTTATTTTTATCATTAAAAACACTTGGGTTTTCATAAATTAAGCATAGCAAATAATAAGAAAACATATCTTAGATTAAGATAAAAACCTTGATAAAAAATAATTTGAAAATTGGCTCTCTAATCATATTAGACTGAAGTCCTGATATTAGAGATGTCTTCTAAATGTTAATTGAATAGACTGTGTTAGTCTGTCTAGAGAAACAGGGGTTTTCGATCTCTTTGTAGCTAGGAGATTATTATGCTTTAAGTGTATTTTGAAAATTTCTTCCTACGGCTAAATTGAAAATGTCTGATATTCTCAATTACTTCAAGCGTTTATGATTCTAAGCTCCCAGCAGAAACCGCTGCCAAGGAGGGGAGGGTGAGAGCAGTTACTCGGAAGGACACTTATGTAAGAACCATCAGGGTGGTTACTGGCTTGCAAGCAGGAAACCCTGTATTTCAGACTCCAGGCTTTAAGGAATATTTATTGAGCCCTTTCTCCTCTCAGAGCTGAGACAAATGGCTGATGACTGAATCCTGAGACTGTCCACAGCTTTGCTCTCTCATTCTGCTGCAGCCCGGAAGATGGTGAGATCCATCCCGAAATCTGCCGGCTTTACATCCAGCTTCAGTGTTGCCTAGAGATGTATACAACGGAGATGCTGAAATCCATTTGTCTGCTGGGGTCTCTTCAGTTTCATCGAAAAGGTACACACATGCAATAGGATACCAGAAACATAGAGAAAGAGAGGACAAAGCTGGCCTTTTGTCTAGTGTCCATGTACAGGCCCAGGCACACAAGCAGAAGGATTTAAATGTTCAAAAACTGCAGGACACATTAATTAATAAAGAGCCCACATCACTTGCCATCTAAATGCATCAGGATTGAAACCATGGAAGGAACAGTCCTTAAATGTATTATTTCACCACTTGTGATTGTGACGTTCATTAGAATCCATAAAGGCTGCAAAGATAGACAAAGGTCTTTGTAGTGTGGTAAATGTTCTTCAAGAGCCTTGTTTCTCTAAATGAAATGTTGCAAAGAGGTAAATTGCATACTGTCTCCTACTGACTTCAAAACAAAGGAAACCCAGCAAATTGTATGGCAGTGGGAGTAACAGCAACTCTCACTCCCTGCCTTAAGGTAGACATGGATTATAGTAACATCAGGATTGGAAGTAGCTGGTAGCTGTGGCTTCAGCATGGTTTGATGATACTTATGATTCCTGTTCTAAGTGAGGCTCTGTGTTTTCTCCCAAGCTGCCCTCCCCTACACTGGTAAACTGACTCCCACAGCCCTGGTCATCGTCTGTATTCATCATTTGACTCATCACGAAGGGGAAACTTTTCCTGATTATAAAACAAAAGATCCAGGCTTCATTCTAACTGAAACAACTTGAGTCATGGAGGGCTGGGATTCCACTGAATGGCTTAAGCAGTTAAGGGCTGTCCATGAAGCTAGATCCAATCAGTGCTATACAAAACATGATAGGAGCGGTAGAAGGGAAGTCTGCTCAGCTTCTGTCACTAAAGAATTTGACTTACATTTTCTTCTTAATTCATGAAAGAACTCTTTGGAAAACTTCTGAGTGTGAACTTTCTGTGCCTGTGGTTTAAATTTAAAGACAAGGAAGTTCAGTAAACTGCTGGGAGGGGCAGAGCTTCAGACAAGAAAGCAGTTAAAGATTGAAGTCAAATGAGTGTTGCAATTTGGTGACAACAAAGTGATGTGATAATTTAATAGTAAACATTAAATTTTATCTAAAATGGAGTCCTCAGGACATGGAAACAAAACTGGTGTCACCCTCACATATACAACACATGCAGGCCAATGCATTCTTTGCATTGTTTGGATAGGTTGGTGTCTTAGTTTCTGCTCTATTGCTGTGAACAAACACCACGACCAAGGCGACGCTTATAAAGAAAGCATTTAATTGGGAGCTTGTGTGCAGTTTTAGAGGTTTAGTTCATTACCATCAAGCTGGGGTGCTTGGCAGTAGGCATGGCAGATATGGTGCTGGAGGAGGAGTTGAGGTTTACATCCTGATCTGTAGTCAGACAGAGAGAGACACTGGGCCTGGTATGAACTTTCGATACCTCCACATCCACCCCTGTAATACACTTCCTCCAACAAGGCCACATCTCCTAATCCAGCAGTTCTCAAACTGGGAGTCTCAACCCCTTGGGGGATCAAATAACCCTCTCACAGGGGTCTCCTAAGACCATTGGGAAACACAGATATTTACATTACAATTCATAACAGTAGCAGAATTACACTATGAAGTAGCAACAAAACTAATGTTAGGGTCAGAGGGTTACCACAACATGAGAAACACTTAGGAAGTTTGTGAACCACTGCCCTCCCCCTTTTCAAATAGTGTCACTCTCTGATGACTAAACCTTCAAATATATGAGCCAATTGGGACCATTCTTTCCAAACCACCACAATTAGGTCTATGTGGTCTTGTTTTTCAGATCTACATTGATTACGCTCATATGTATCCTACTCCTGTTTATATTCCTTGCCTTTCGTTTTCCCAAAATTGACTTTGTTTTTCTAGGTAAGATATCATGTAGCCCAGACTGGTCTGCAGCTCCTATGTAGCTGAGAATGACCTTGAACTTCTGAGTCTCCTGCCTCTCTACCCCTGCAAGCATTTGGATTACAAGGGCACACATTTACTTCTTTTTTATGTGGTGCTGGGGCTCGAACTCAGGACTTTATGTATACTAGATTCTTGCTAACAACTGAACTACATGCTCAGCCCCACAACCAACTTCTGTTAGTCTTTCAAATTAAACTGGATCCCTTACTCTGGTTATTTCCTTGCATGTGTTCTCAAGAAAAATAAGAAGCATGTCACCTCATGCCTGAGAAGTTCTTTGTCTCCTGTATTCATTGTCAGGATGTTTAGCCTCCCTTTCTGACCTTTCTTTTGAAAACAATAATAATTAAGGCTGGGGGTGTAGCTCAGTGGTAGAGCTCTTGCCTAGGCCTTAGGTTCTATTCAGACAACTACAGATGAATAAAAGCAACTTGGGTTGGTTTGAACTCATAGCAATCCTCTTGCCTTGGTCTCTACAGTGCTGAGGTTACAAGCATCAGCCACTCACCATTCTTATTCACAACATCGCTGAAACTTCTAACACCTGCAGTCAAGCCTGTTATTAAGAAAGAAAGAAAACCACAACCCCAGAGAAGCTAGAACCCTCTTCCAGAAACACATGGAAATAGATGCAGAAATCCACAACTACCAATGGGCCATGCTCCTGTAGTACAAATGAAGTGAGGGAGGAGTGATAATATGAACAAAGGAGTCAAGACCATGCGGGAACCCACAGAAACAGCTGACCAGAGCTTGTGAGAGATTACTACCTCAGGTCTGGCAAATGGGGAACCTGCATAAGACCAAACTAGACTCCCTTAATACAGGTGACAATGGTGCAACTGGGACAATATATGAGGCCACTAATATTGGGTCCAAGACCTAACACTAATGCACAAACTGACTTAGTGGAGCCCATTCTATATGGAGAGATACCTTGCTCAGCCTATACACAGTGGTGTGTGAGTGGAGAGGTGCCTTGGTCCTGCCTCAACGAGATGATGGAACAGACTTAGTAGACCTAGGGAAGGAGGCCTTACCCTCTCCGAGGTAGAGGAGGGGAGTGTGAGGAGAGGAGGGAGGGGGAACTGGGATTGGAATCTAAAAAATGAATTAATCAAAAAAGAAAGAGCCAGGCACTGGTGGCACACACCTTTAATCCCACACTTGGGTGGCAGAGGCAAGTGGGTCTCTGTGAGTTCCAGGCCAGCTTGGTCTACAGAGAGAGTTCCAGGACAGCCTCCAAAACAATACAGAGAAACCCTATCTCAAAAAGCAAAAACAAAAACAAAAAACCCAAAAAACCAAAAAAAAAAAGGAAGGAAGGAAAAGGAATATTCTTTAAAATTTACACATAATATGGAGGTCTTTGAAGAAGGTCCAAAGGGGGTCCACAAAAGCACTCCTAGAAATAACGACTGTGTTCAGTAGGGTCAAAGAGTACAAAGTGACCCTCCAAAAGTATATCTATATAGTAGCAATGAACACACAAGGACTCAAATTAAAGATGTGATGTCATCAATTACCACTAAACAAATTTATTTGTATCTAAAATCTCACCAGGATCTGTGGTTGAAATTGTAAAATGGAATAAATCAAAGAACACCTAAATTGGTCCCCAGGTCCAATGAAATTTCTATCAATTCAGCAAGGTTATCTCTGTATATGAATAAGCTTATTTTAAAATTTACACATAAGGACTGACAGCGAGATTGCTCAGTGGGTAGAGATGCTTGATGCCAAACCTGCCCACCTGAGTTAACTTTCCAGAACCCATACAGTGGAAGCAGAGAACCAAGTCACAGAGACTGTGACTAAATGCATAAGACCTGTAGAGTATCAAGCCAGCTCAAATCCCTGCATGAATGGAGGAATGGCTCATGAATTCCTATTTTAGCTGAAGAGCTATTAGTAATTGATGACTGCTAGAGAAGAGGGGGTTGTTTTCATTCAGGGATGTGGCCTCTGAGAGGGTACCCACGCTCTGGCGGATGGTGCTACATTCATGTACATACTGGCAGTACCAGGTGGACTTGGTGGCTTTAATAAAAGAGCACATGAGACCAAGAGGGAAAGTTGGTGGAGGACTAGAGGAATAACTGGTAGGAAGTGAATACATATAATTCACATAAGAAATTCTCAAACAATAAAACAACAACAAAATAAATAGTGGTGTAAGTGTTTAGGAGACAAAAACAGGAGGGTTACAGCAAGTTCAAGGTCATCTTAGTGTACATAGCAAGGTCTCTTGGGGAGAGAGAGAGACAGGGAGAGAGAGAGAGAGAGAGAGAGAGAGAGAGAGAGAGAGAGAACCACTAAGTTTATGAAAAATATGCTCAATATCATTAGTCATCAAGAAAATGCAAGCTGTGATGAGATTCCATCATGCTGATCAGAATATCCAGGACATACAATCAACTTAGGGTCCATCAGTAGATGAGTGGATAATGATAATGTGGCATATATAGACAATGGAGTATTGAACAGCCCTAAAGAATGAAATAATCTTGTTTAAAGAAAAAACGATTGAGCTAGAAATCATCACTTTACTTTAAATAGACTAGACACAGAAAGCAAATAAATTAATAAAATAAACAAACTTACATCTTCTGCTCTAATGCCTAACCTTCTATGCATAACTCCCAAAAAGAAGCAACTCCTGGGAAAATATTAGAATAATTACCGAAGTATTCAGCTGAGTGAACTTGATGGCCATCTGTCCTCAGCAGCCCACTTACATATACATTTTTTGGAAATATGCACCAACTTTCTCACATGAGATCTGCGTAGCATCTCACTCTCCTCAAAAGACTCTTGTGTTCACACATCCAAGAGCTACCATTGTCTTCGTACCAGTAGAATTAAGAATCCTAGGAGGTGATTTCTTTTGCTGAGAAAGTCTCAGTTGCTCTAGAAGTAAAGAAAATAGAAATACTTGTGGCTAAATCCTATGTTGAAGATAAGTCACTGGTGGTAGGCTCCAAGGGAAATGCCATTAAACCAGAGAAAATACAACACTAGACACATACGCATGAAAGTACATTTTTGAGAAGTTTCCTGGAAATCTCTAGAATGTGAAATAAAACACTACCAGCAGTTTGGTGAGGTATGGAATGGTTCCATTAAAGAGAGCATTTTGAATATTCCCATCCTATATTTGTATAATAAATCATTTCTATTTCTTTTGCCTTCTATTAATCCCAATGTTGAGCCTAAGGAGTTGACTCTACATTGATATTTTGAACTAATGTTTTGTTTCTATTATGTATGAAGTCACATTCCTGCTATCAGAATAACCAGGTAATGTCAGCTGATATCATTAGGTTTTGTTCTTTCTTATGTATCATTGGTAGTTATAGAATGGCTTGTCTGTACCCAGAAAACTTCTAGCCAGTACACAATATACATATAAAATCTTCTGTGGTCTCCATTGTTTGCATGGGTTGAGAAGAAGAGGAATATTTGACTCCAGTGACAGTAGATGCCAGAAATGAGTTGAGGAAAAAAAAATGGTTCACAGACTACACCATGTGAGTGTTAAGCTTGCAGAGAATTGGGAATATTAAGGCATATGATATGTACCTGAAACTTGGAGTCAATATTGTAAAACTATACGTAGAGAGGTCAACATGCCTGAGAATCCTAACTGTAGAACAGGAAGACAGGAGATGAGAACTGCAGGAGAGATGTGAGACTGATTCTGCCTTCCAGGGCTCTGAGTGGAGATGTGTAAGGAGAAGTGCAGGTAGACCCGAAGGAGCCATGGGGTAGAAACTAGGGTAAAGATGCTTACAAATTCCAAGTGAGGTGGGAGAAGTCACAGGAAAAAGATCAAGAGGCCATTATTCTTTCCCAGGACTTGATACGTATGCATTATGTTTGCACATAATTTAATATATGTATCATATATCAGCAAAGAGGTACCATTTATGCATCTAACTCTGAGAGTTAAGTTGACAGATAACTTTTTCAAGGCATTATGTTGTTTATTCAAACAGTACCTCCGTTGTACCTTCAGGCTAGATAATGATCTAGACAGAGAATATTCACTAAGAATCTCTTTTTTATAATATTTTTAAAAATAATTTATTGATTTTTATTTTATGTGCATTGGTGTTTTGCTGCCATGCATATCTGTGTGAGGGTGTTGGATCCCCTGAAACTGTAATTACAGGCAGTTATGAGCTCCCATGTGGGTGCTGGGAAATGAACTCAGGTCCTCCAGGAAGAGCAACCCGGTGCTCTTAACTGCTGAGCCATCTCTCCAGCCTCCCCATAAGCATCTTAATACCCACCTCATTGCCCTCCTCCTCCACTTCCTCCTTCTCCTTTTCAGTACTGGGTTTTGAACCCAGGGCCTTTTCATGCTATGCAAGTGCTCTACCACTGAGTTTCATTCCCCAGCCCCACTAATACCTTTCCTTAACTTCGCCCCTCTCCTCTCCTTCTCTACTCTCCTCCCCACACACCTTTCTCTCTCTCTCTCCTCCTCCTCCCTCAGAAGTCAGGTAATCCCCAGAGTCTCCAGGGATCTGTAGTACTCATCTTAACTTTCTGCTCAGAACCTATACCTGATTTGTTTCTTCTAACGTCATAATAAAAGTTGATGTTTTAATAATCTTTAGGTGAGCTCCTTTCTTTTCCCTCTGGGTAGATGCTGAAGGTTGACCATTGCTCTCTTCTTCAGCTTTTCATTTCCGTCAAGGAAAGGAAATATCACTGTAATTGAGTTTCTAAACAGCTCTGTACCAAAGCCTCCTGTCAGAGTTGGGCTGGGATTAAATAAGGAACTTGAACTGTTTCATAGCAATCTGAACACACAGTTTCTTCTTCTATCTGTGCACCTCCTTAGCTCGTGTGGTATTGTATATCTCACTTAGTTTTGTTTTTTTTTTTGTTTTTTTTTTTGTATTGCAAAGTCAAAGTATAAGTTCACTTTTTAGAGGTAAAGGGCATACAAAGTCACTTCAGGAGTTGAGAGTATGTTTTTTTTTTTTCTGGAAAAGTGTTTCCCAAATCATTTTAGAGCTCCCACAGTGAGCTTGCATTTAATAATGAAGATTGTCCTCGTCCAATTAAGCAAATTCTGTATCCTTGGTCTCAACAGCATTTCAAAGGATCTTCTTGCATATTCTGTGCTCTGTGTATAGAAATTTTTGCTACCTCATATATCTGATTGGCACAAGGGATTTGGAAATATTATGTGCTTTGCAGGATCATGTTTTTGCCAAAGAAATGAAGAAGAAAATATTCCTACAATGATTTTCCTTTTTCATAGCCAACAGAATTAAAGTAAATTACAGCTATGTGAGGTAAAACCTACATTTAATAAACATTATTGGGTTATACCAGGTAAAGCATGGCTCTGAAAAGATGTGCTTCTATAGGAAGATGACAGATGGGAATAATTTTAGTCATTTTGTAGTTTGATATTCTAACACTTCTAAGTTGTAAATTGGAGTGCTGCTTCACATAATCTCATTTCTATGGCTATAGTGAAAAATATTTGTTCTCATCTCTTCACATCCAGGTCTGTAAGAAACCTGTTCCTATTATTGATTGCATGCATTGTGGTGACCCTTAGTGCCTGCTTCCTGCCCCGGGAAGAAGGGCGCTCAAGATTTCACTCATTCTGCTGACAGAAAGTAGAGGCGGCTGCTAAGGGAACTGGGAAGACCTGCTGTTTAGACCACTGTTGTCTTCTCACTTTCTCTTTCCCAATTTAATATGCTATGAGAACTTGCCCGTTCTAAACGGGGCTCCTTTTTATGTGAGCTTGCTTTTTCTGCCCTTTTCTCCATCTCACGGTGCTCTGTTATCAGCCCTCTCTGACCCTACTTGCCTCTCAGCCACAGCTTAAAGCAAACTGGTCCCTGGTCATTTGTGGGCAGGAGACCACCCCTCCCCCACATCTTTTTGGGATAAGGTGGATTCTTCTTCGGAAATGCACTGTCATGGTAAATTCAGATTGAAAAACGTGTAGAGATGTGATTACAAAAAGGGAAAGAGGAAATACTAAAAATGGAAAAATCTTTTTACAAAACTGGATTGGGAGCCTGGGAACTGATAACTCAAGATGGACTAGTGGAAATGAATGGCCCAGATGCAGTGAAATGCAGGATGAAATCAAGTCAGCAATGGGTTACAGGCAGAAGAGATTCCAGTGTATTCAGAATCATGCCAACTAATGCAAAGGAAATGATCCACACAAATGAAAAAAAAAAAGCAGAAAAGACAAAAATAGAATTTAGCCACAAGTAAACACTTTATTTTCCAGTGTAAGAAGAAGCAATTGATACTAAAATAAAACAGCGAGTTAGAAGAAATGAAGCAAAATAAATCCTAGAATAGAAACTATGATTGAAATTCTAAGAGAAAACATGAATTCATTCTCTAAGCAAATATTCACTGTTCATCTGCCATATGTGAGGTAGCACTCTGGGTGCCGAACTCCAGCAGTGATGGAGGTTGCAAGGGCTCTATTCTCAAGGGGTATAAGGGCTCTATTCTCAAGAGGGAGAAAAGAAGAAGGAGGAAGAAGAAATGGAGGGAGCAAAGGAAGAAGGAAGAGGAGGGAGAAAATGGAAAGGAGAGAAGAGGGAGGGGGAAAAGAGAGACAATGAAATTTTCTAAAACTACCAAATATGCAGATAATGAAATTGGATATGTAATGCAATAAAATCAGATGGAGTGGCTGCTTTAGGTGGGATAATCAAAGTTCTCTGAGGACATATCATTAAAGTTGACCTGAATGACAAAACGGAAACAACTTCATCACAAATACAAAAGACCTTCAACCAAGAAGCTTGTCCTTTTAAACAACATACTCATAGCCAGATTCTATAATCCTACAGATAGCCTGAAAACATCTATTAACTCTATCTCTGTGTTTATTAATGTTATTATATGATAGAACTTCATATAACAAGATACTGTACAGTTTAACCCTGACACTCATTATAGAAAAGCTGCTATACATCTTGCACACTACTCTGCACTGTTACAGGCTTGAGCAAAGCCTCACTCGCATGCAATTGTCTTCAGTTGTTTCCTCTCCCATGTTCTGAGGGAACCTCATCCTTCTGCTTTCTCACACAGCTACATGGGGCCAGTGTGTGACTCCAGGGGCACTACTGGCACTACAGTACCACAAGGAAGACAGAAAAGGATAGTAAACATTGAAGTTGGTGATTAGCGCCTCATCACTTATGGGGTAGAAATTATTTATGTCTAGATATATGGCAATGAAGGAGCCCTGTGTTTAATATCATATCATATCATCTGACTCATGCTTTTTGGTACAATGAATGAAAGGTAGGTTATTTAACATATGCCCTGTGTTTCTTTAGCTCTTTGCACAGGGCAGAGTCAGAAAAATCTGAAACGTGTGAGCATGAGAGCCATTCTGAACAGGCAGCTGTATATCTGATGTAAGCCATGTCTGTTTTGTTCTTCTTATTCAGTCAGTATAAACGCTAACCTGAAAGTCCCTTCTATGAGGACTGTCCCAAAAGATGATGTGTCAGGAGCACATAGGATGCAGGAAACTTGTCCCATCAGAGAAATGACAGGTCAGTGATACAGTAGGAGCTCATGGAAGAGTGACTTGTTTTGATTCCTGCACAGAAGTACCCAGTTGGATAATATGGACCTGCCGGATCCTGGAGGCCAAACTAAGGATGCACAAGGAGACCCTGTCAGTGAGAGCATCTCCCATTGTCACTGAGTGTCTGAAGAAAAGGGGTAAAGCAAGAATGGAAGACAAAGGAGAAGGAAGCAGGGAATATATGAAAAATGCAAGTAGGGACAAAAGACTATAGTACTCAGAGAAGACATCTCTAAGGCGGGTGTGAACAAAGGATCCCACTCAGCCTTCTCGCCATTCTCTGGAACTTGTGTAGTTGGAGGACTCTGTGACTCTCCAAGTTGCCCAGTACCTGATGTGGGCTTCTTCCTCCTGAGAGACTGACTGCACCTAAAGAGTGTGAGAATATCTAACCTTCCTTTCCTTGGTTGGTTTCTCTTGACTTTCCTTCAAATATGCCTCTTATGTTATCTATAAACAGGCTAAAAATACATGTGAATCCCCAGGAAGCTAAAAGCAAAAAAGGCTTTGCAAGACCCTGAGGGAAATGGCCACAACTTCGGTGGCCTAGTTCCAAACAGTGATGCAGCTGTCTTAGCATGATTTCAAGGTACTCTGCAGGCTCTCACTCTCATCTTCATCCCCTCCCCCAAACAAATATTTGTTCATTGAGGCCTGAAATTGATTTTTCAGGGGACAGAACTTTCCATTTCATAATAGAAAATTATTTTGGATGCACAGTCACTCTCTTAGCAAAGCAAAATATGGCTTTGAAGTCACCATTTTGGAATCATGCTGATCCCTTTCCTAAAAGCAAGGCAGGGAGCCCAACCTGGTATTATTAGACAAGTGTCCCATTCCAAGGACAGACAGGCAAAGGAGGGAAGATGGGATTAAAGACCTCAAACTGATTACCCATAGGGTATTTAGGGAACACCCCCTTTTCTGCTAAGTCCTTCTTATAGCACAAAAGAATATCTGCAAAGCAACCCTGATAACTTTTCGGGTCTCACAGACCACCAACATTACTCCAGACTTGGACACCTGTTCCCAACTCTGGCACACACAAAGTATCTTGAATTACTTTATAGAGTCTCAAGAGATGTGTTATTTTCTGTGTCTCCTTCTGCCTGGAATAATATGGGCCATTCTACCCAGCTCCATATTCATCCCTTCTCCCTGGACCATCTCTGAACTTTATTGGGGAGGGTGTCATGATTTATATATGACTTTCTGCAGAAAGCTGCTCCAAAAACCCTAAGTCTGGGCTGGTTCCTGTCCCTCAGGCATTCCCACAGTGCTGATGATGGCACATTACATAAAAGCTGTCATTTGTTACCTGATTTTATGTCTATTGACCTCTGTAGACTTTGATGGTTTTGAGTGTATCACCATATCTAATGCAGTACCTGGAGCAAAGATTCAAATAATGATTATTGGATAAGTAGATGAAGTGTTTACATTCTCGTGTCAATAAAAAGGGAATGTAACTAAAGAGGAAAACCTAACAGAAATGTTGACCTAAACCCTTCCTAGTTAAGAAAAGATTTTTCATCAAAATAATATAAAAACATATTAGAAAAAGAATAAATCAGCATTAGTTTGTCAGGGTAGGGCAATTGCTTTATGAATTAATGCTATACCTCAGTTGATGGCATAGTCCAGTGATGTCAGAGTTAGGGTGGAACATTCATCCAGCTTTCAGAAAGCATGGGAGATTCTGTAGGAGGATGTCTAGGAGAGAGTCTGAAAGAGTCCATTGTTCATAACTCTGTCACATGACCCTTTCCAACTGTAAGGAAAAAAAAGAAAGTAGAGGCCAGCAAACACAGGACATCTCCCATAACCTGAAAAATAAACAAGGAGTATCTAAGCAAACAGAAAATTTAAAGAGTTTATCCAAACAGACAAGTAATTGGGATTGAATTTGGTGAAATTTAGGAATAAGTGAACAGAGGAAACCGGGCAAATAAGAGACTCCAGAAGAAACAAACAACAGGAATTCAAATGGTAGAGAAATTCTTAAAACAATGAAATCAAATCCAGAAATACTTCAAACCCAGTCAAGAAACACAAACTGGAAGGATTTCCAAAGCTGGTGGAGTTAGTATTTACAACTGCACTTAGAAAGGCTATCACTTTCTCCCAGCTGACCAGTGTAGTCGTTCTTGGGAACCAAAGCAAAATAGCATGTGAGATAATGCTGGAGCTTCACAGGGACAGCAACAAGAAAGAAAGAGGGTGGATTTGGGATTGTAGTCAGCACCACGTTAGACTTCTCAGCATTTCTCTCATGCACTGCAGGAAACTAGCCTGACAGGGATCCCAGGACAAATGGCCTTGGGGGACATCTAGCACCCACATGTTGTCCAGCCACACATCCTGTCACTTCTCCACAATTACCAGGACACTGTTGGTAGAAGGATAGACAGAGATATTCAAAAACATCTGAACAGACATCCAGGAATGAACAGATTTTCAAAGAAAAAAATCAACATTGCTAAAGGAAGATACCAAATGTAATAAATAACCAATATTGAAAGAAGAGCTATTAAGATGATGAGAAATTTAAAGTGTGTGTGATCAGTATATGCAAAGTAAAGAATCAGTGTATTCATGATTCTGCCATATCCATACAACAGTAATTATTTTTTTAAGTTTTTTTTTAAAGATTTTATTTATTTATTATGTATACAACATTCTGCTTCCATGTCTATCTGTACACCAGAAGAGGGCACCAGATCTCATAACAGATGGTTGTGAGCCACCATGTGGTTACTGGGAATTGAACTCAGGACCTCTGGAAGAGCAGTCGGTGCTCTTAACCTCTGAGCCATCTCTCCAGCTCCACAACAGTAATTATTTACACCAAGTTGGAACTAGTATGAGGCAGACTCTCTTACTGAACCAGGGACATAACGATTGGGTGAGCTGGTCTCAGTAACCATCTTATCACTGGCATCGCCCATCAACACCTCTCCAGGACTGGGATTACAGTGACCATATCCACATGGGTTCTAGGGTGATCCAAACTCCCATCCTTACACTTGAATGACAAGTACTTTACCCACTGAGTCCTAGCCCCAGAAATACTTTAATTAAAACTATTCTGCTATCTCAATGGATCACCTAATAGTCTACAGCAACAAAGAGAAATTAGTGATGGCAATAATAAAAGTTGTCACTAATCATCTTATCCAAATTAACATCATTAACAGTGGATCAAATGACATGTGTATTTTCCTGTGTGATGAACCAAGGGCACAGTATTGCTTCTGTAATATTCTTGCTGAAAATGTTTACTGCACACTTAGACTGGGGGAGGGAGGTGTTATCAGACAGCTCCAGATAGGAATAAAGGCATTCTATAAACTAACTCCTGTGGACTCCTCTCAATTGAAAGATACTCATGAGATTGAAAGATATTCATGAGATAAAAAACAAAAGAGTGCTACATGTGATGAAAAGAATGCAAGGAAACATGAAAAGTAAATGCTCTTCATAGCCTTTAAGTTAGGTTCCTCAACTTAAAAATAAAGCTAAAGAGGACATTATTTGGAATAATTTGGCAAGTTTGAATATAGACTAGATATTAATAATGTTGTGTATATCAAATTATATTAATTATATTCAACCGAGGGTTTTAGAATTATTTGGTGTGATCATTTATGTGGGGGGTGGGGGTAATATAATAAAACATCTATTATGAGAAGTCTTTCTCAACAGCCTGGTCCCACAGCCAAGTCCACACCAAATGAACACACAGAGACACTATATTAATTATGAAATTGTTGGCTAATGCTAGGATTTCCTATTGGCTATCTCTGTCTTAATTATTAAGCCATTTCTACCAAGCTATGTATTGCCTAAAGGCTGTGGCTTACCAGGTAATGCCTGGCATGGTGTTACTCCTCCAGCAGCATCACAACTCTGTGGCAGGCTCTGTCTGCTTCCCTTTCCCAGAATTCTCCTCATCTCCTAGTCCCACCTATCTTCCTGCCTCATTGACCAAGCAGTGTTTTTTTCATCAACCAATAAGAGAAACATATACAGAAGGACATCCCCCATCACACATCCATATTCTGTTTTCTCTATTTTTGTATATTTGGTAGGTGTGTGTGTGTGTGTGTGTGTGTGTGTGTGTGTGTGTGTGTGTGTTGCATGTATGTTTGTACACATGGGTAAGAGTGTGTATACCAGTATATTCAGAGACCGAGGAAGGGTACTGAGCACCTTCCTATGTCACTGTGTTCCTTATTAATTTGATACAGAATATCTCACTGAAGCTGGATAGACTGGCAAGCCCTGGAGCTCCCAGGACCTGCCTATCTCTTCTTCCCAGAGCAGGGTTTATAGGCATGTGCAGCCATGCCTGGCTATTGCCCAGGTGTGGGGGATTTGAATTCAGGTCTGCATGTTGCACAGCAGAGTCTCTTACCCACTGAGCCATCTTCCATCCATAATATCCTTGTTCATCAGGCAATATATATACTGAAGTATTTAGGACTGTGTGAAGTAAGGCCTGCAACTTATATTTAAATGGTTGATCACAAAAATATGTGTAAAAATTCACATGTAATTTTAGGTACTAACATATGCAATTTTTCAAAATAAAGGGTGAATCCTACCAAGTGCCAAGAAAAGTTAACATAAAAGAGTTCACACAGAGACATATTTAGGAGCCATTTTAAGATTCCAAAGTTGAAAGATTATAGCCTAAAACTTTTCAAAGATCCATAAATAGACTACGTACAAAAGCAACTCTGGATATAAATAGAAGATGAGAGAACAATGCCATCCAAGTTCTCAGAGAAACTTAGTTCGAACATAGATTTCCGTGCATAGCCAATAGAACATAGGTGCAAGTGTGTTGGAAGGGGAGGGGGAGATATGTACTTTGAGTCACATAAAGGCTAAGAACCTTTTTTTCCACAATTCTCCTCTGAAATAATCAGCCCAATATACATTCCATACATCCCTTCATGTTACCTAGCCTTCAAAGTCTAAAAAGCAGAGGGCTTTTCTGAAGAGTCGCCCTTGACCCTCTCCCAAATCACCAAGCTCAGGTTCAAGTCCACTGGTGAATTCTGCCCAGAGGTAAGTGCCAAATGGACAACTACACCTAGGCTAGAGGGCAAATGCAAATAGGTTTAAGAGGTCATTGCCCTCTGACTATGAAATGATAATTATTTGCTTAATTAATTTCCACCAAACAGCATACCATAAGGTTGGAAAAACTATTCCTCAGGCCAGCTACATCCCCAGCATCAATGTGCACAAAGTGCACTGCGGAGGACAAAAACTTCCCACCAGGCAGCTTGTATTCATGCTCTGGCTGACTTCTGAAGTTCCTGCTGTGCTTTGAGGAAGGGTGCAGAGCTCAGGCTTGTTGGTGTGCACCTTTCTCCTTTTGCTAACTCAGGAGACAGAAGAGACAAACAAGAGTCATTACCAGTTCTTACAGGAAAGGTAGACTTTTCCCATAAGCAGCCAGTCTCTTCACAAATTTGAGGGCATTAGCGTTGTTGTCGCTGCTGTTGCTGCTTTAAAGGATTGGTAAGACTGAGCTAAAAGGCAGGAAGTGAAGCTTCTATATCAAACATGCTCAATTATGGCCAACAGTTTAAATTTCTCTAGAGTTATATCTACATACTAAAAATAGAATTAAGTAAAAGAATATAAAACACAAGAGATCCCTTTTCTCCAAACTGCCTAATGTTAGACAACAGCCTTGCTGTTGTTTCTATAGCTCTGGCTGTTGTCTAGGGGTGGCTCATGCTTGTAGTCTTAGCACTCAGCAAACTGAGGTCGGAGGAGTGCCATGAATTTGAGGCTAGCTTAGGCTATATACAGTGTCAGTACATCCAGGGGTATGTAAAAAAAATCTTGTCTAAAGAAGGGAGGGAAGAGGGAGAGGGACAGAAGACCCAAAGGACAAAGAGGATTAGGAGAAAAAGTAGGAAGAGGGGAGAACCAGTTTTTCTTCTGTGTCTCACATCAAGCCTAGTGTTTGGTATTTAGTTGATATTCAAGAAATATTTGTATGGGAATGAAGGAGCAAATAAACAAATAACAAAGATGGAGAAAGTTGAAGCCTATATCCCTGACCATTAATATGGTACAGGGATACTTCCCTGTGGCTACAAACATTTTCAAAGTAAAATGGGGGAGATAATGACAGAGTATATACCTAGACCAAGAACTATGATCCTCCATCCAATTTCATGTCCCCTTGTGGTTGAACCAATTTTTAGTGTTGTTTGGGGATTTATTTGTTTGAGGCTTGTCACATGAACACGAGTCTTGGTGGCCGGTGCTTTGCTGTGGACAGCTACTCAGGATGATGCGGCTCTCCCTTCATACAGACGTTAGCTGATGGGTCTTTAGTGTGTCAGTACAGTACCACTGCACCATAGGGCTGGCTTTGCTTCACCTGCTATATTAAAAGAGACTGGAGAGCCCAGGAATTTGAAAGCTAGTCCATGCTCTACTGTAGCCTGAGAAAGCCATTGTCTAGGATCAGAGGAAACAGCAGGGCGTGGGGGGCGGGGGCTCCATTACTCCCTGCTGAGTACCACCTGCTCCTGCCTCTGATACTCACTCCTGACTCTAAGACCAAAACCCAGCTTGTGTTCACAGGCTAAACCCCTGTTCCCAAGAAGGGTTTCTAAGTAACTCACGCCAGGCAACAAAACAACTCTTCATCAAAGGGAGAGGCCTAAAGTTTGTTTTGAACTTTAAGTGATGTTGACCTCAATTATCATTCAAGAATACTATATACACACAAACATGCAAACACAACACAGACAGACACATGCACATGCATGCACAGACGCGCACACACACACATACACACACACACACACACACACACACACACACACACACACACACACACACACTTGCTTTATAACTCAGAGAGACATTAGCATTAACGAGGCATTCAAAAACATAGCCAGTCTTTGTAATGACACCCTGAGTAGAGACACTGCAATGCTGACTTCTCACCCCCTTCTCCTTATCTAACACTTCTTCCTTAGGAAAGGAAGCAAGTGGGGGAGCAAAGAGTTTGGACAGCAAAATTGAAGAGAACGCTGAAACACCTGCCCTGGAGGACTCATCATCATCCCCTCTAGAAAGCCAGCAGCAGTCCTGGCAGGTTTCCACAGACATTGAGAACACTGAAAGGTAAGTGGGATGTTCCTCCTGAACAGAAGTGAACCCTCCTCCAGTCTGTGTTCTCAGGGACCACTTAGAGTGCAGGAGTTCATATTCCAGGCTCAGGAGAAACAGGGCTCAATGTAGTCTGACAGAACAGCTAGGCTGGCAGGAACTTGAGTCTGCCTAACATGCAGGGGGAAACCTAGAAAGAGAGTGAAGTGTTACTAGGGTTTGTAGAAACATGACAAAATTGCTGAGAAAACAACTCCAAGATGAAAGCTTTGTCTTGGCTCTTGGTTTCAGAGTATGTAGCCTAGGAGTGGCCGGCTCCATTGTATTTAAGCAATTCATGGGAGCCTATAACAAAAGACCACACTCACCTTATGACAGCCAGGATGCACAGAGAAAGAGAGAAAGCAGGAGGGGCTGGAGGCAAGGTGTGTCCTTCAAAGCCATACCCCTGGTGCCATGTGGCTTACTTCCTCCAACCTTGCCCCACCTCCTAGTTTGCCCTACCTCCCAATAATAATGTCAAATAATGTATCCACCAATGCACTGACCTGCCAATTAGGTCAGAGCCCTTATGATCCAACCACCTCTTAACAGGGCCTCCAGCAGGGGACCAAGCCTTCAACACATAAACCTACGGGACCATTTTACGCTCAAACCACAGTAAGTGGTCTATACCCTACAGGGAGACAGTAGCAGGATCTACAGCAGTTTCAGGCTCCTAGACCTCTGCCTGCCTCCACCCAACACACCACATGTCTATTGGGAATGAAAACAATCCAGGAGTGCACATCTCTAATCCCAGTACTTGGGAGGCACTGTTTCAAAAAGAGAAGGGAAAGGAAAGGAAAGGGAAGGGAAGAGAAGGGAAAGGGAAGGGAAGAGAAGGGAAAGGAAAGGGAAGGGAAGGGAAGGGAAGGGAAGGGAAAGGGAAGGGAAGGGAAGGGAAGGGAAGGGAAGGAAAGGAAAGGAAAGGAAAGGAAAGGAAAGGAAAGGAAAGGAAAGGAAAGGAAAGGAAAGGAAAGGAAAGGAAAGGAAAGGAAAGAGAAAAGGGCGCACCTATTACCAGTTCCTAAATCACCCTTTTATTTGAGGGGAAAGAATCTAAATTATCCAAAGATACTTTGGGATGTTTACAATGTCCTACTTAGCATTCTGACCAATCCACGGGTTTTCACAGCCTCTTTTTCCTCTCCTGGGATATAGCTGATGGCACCTTAGTAGCCAGAATGAGTTAATGCATCATCCAATACAAGTTACAGCTAAAGAAGGACTTTCTCCAGGATGGAAACAATTCTATGGTGATTCTGTTTCATTGAGGAAAAGAAATCAATAATGATAACAGAACAAGGAACCATCCAATCAACATGTTGAAAATACTCTTCTGTGAAGCAAAACGATGAGGTCCTTGTGTAGCCTTCACACTAATGCCCATGCCCTTTGCTATGACTGTCTCCAGAGCTGGTGCTAGGCAGCTGAATGAACTCAGGGTAATTCTACTCCATGTTCTGTGTGTATGAGTCACAGACAAGATAATGAACATTTTATTATTTTTATCTTTAGAAATGGAACACACAATGGCATTGTGGTTCTACTTTCAGGTTGTAATATAATTCTAAGGCTAATTACCAAATTTCTGTGTTTATAGGAAAGTGGAAGAATCTGGTAATTGTGTGCTATTAATATAACTTGTGTACACTTCGACAATGAAGCTTGTTTGTCTCCATTTTATGGAAGTATGAACAAATGATGAAAGAGCCAAGTATCTTCATCTATAGAAATAAATTATTTTATAGAAATAAATAGAAAATTCTTTGGTCTCCCAGAGAAAGGGAGTGGTGCATCTATCAGAATGTCATGGTCAGGGCAGAAGCCATCTGCAAAGCCATTTCCTTTTCATACACCTCAGATCACAGTTAGGGTCACACCTCATGCTTTAAGAAATTGCTGGGTGGTGGTGGCACACACATTTAGTTCCAGCACTCAGGAGGCAGAGTCAGATGGATCTCTATGAGTTTGAGGCCAGCCTGGTCTACAGAACAAGTTCCAGGACAGCCAGGGACACACAGAGAAACCTGTTTTGAAAACCCAAAAAAGGAAAAAAGAAGAGAGGGGGGAGAGAGAGAGGGAGAGGGAGAGGGAGAAAAAGAAGAAGGAGAAGGAGAGGGAGGAAGGAAGAAAAAACAAAAGAAAGTAATGTTTCCTGGCAGTGAGTGTAGAGTAGGATAGCCTGCTGTGTTTGCAATGCTGCTGGCTAGAATGTAAGTCCATACTCTGGTCAAGGGAGATAGCCCTGTCTGAGGGAATCGGACAGCAATAAACATAGGCAGAGATGAGCTTTGGTGTTACCTTGCTCTCTGCCCAGTGCTCTGCTCCGGGGATATCAAATTGTACTGGCATTTAACTCTCCAGGATAGCTCTCTAAGTCATTGGAAGCTGTCCCCTCCCCATCTTAGATGCAGAAGAGCCACAGGTGATCGATCCTCCAGTGCAAGGTGACAATGGGACTTCATCCCAGTGGTGTGTGATTTGTCCTTCCCCTCACATTCAACTTGGCTGGAGACCTTACATGGAAGCCCTACTGAGGGTGGCCGTGCCTCCCTATGGCTCCTTCTCCTTCAGCTTTGTCTGCATGCTGTGCCTGTGATGCTCCCTCAGCCTCACATCATTGGACGTCATTCTGAATGTTCCAGGGGTCTTTCTATCCACTCACCAGGCTGTTCTCCTTTCCTTTTCCAGTCAGTGGCTCCCTTTTGTTTTTGTTTTTTAATTAATTTTTTGTTTTACACCCAGACCACACTTTTCCCTCCCTCATCTCCTCCCATTCCCTCCCCCCACTTACCTTCCACACCCCCTTCCCATCCATTCCTCCTCTGTTTCTGTTCAGAAAGGGGCAGGCCTCCAATAGGTGTCAACAAAGCTTGGCATATTAAATTGTGCTAATACTAAGCACCTCCCCTTGTATGAAGGCTGGGCAAGGCAATCCAGTATGAGGAATGGGTTCTGAAGAGCCCATCAAAGAATTAGGGACAGCCCCTGCTCCCATTGTTAGGAATCCCACAAGTAGACCAAGCTACACAACTGTGACATATGTAGAGGGCCTAGGTCAGTCCCATACAGGCTCCCTGATTATTGGTTCAGACTGTGTGAGTTCCTATAAGCCAGGTTAGTTGTTTCTGTAGATTTTCTTGACCACCCCCCCCCCCAGCTCCTAAGCTAGGCCTAATGTTTGACTGTGGGTATCTGCATCTGTTTCCATCAGTTACTGGATGAAAGCTCAATAATGAAAATTGGGGTAGTCACCAATCTGATCACAGAAGATGGCCAGTTCAGGCTATGTATCCATTATTGTTAAGAGTCTTAACTGGGGTCATCCTTGTAGATTTGTGGGTTTCCATTGCATCAGAGTTCTACCTGTTCCTGAAATGGCCCTCCCTCCAGTAATCTCTTTTCATTACATTTCCCCCAGTTAATCACCCTCAACATGATACCCCAAGTTCCTATACCCACCTGCCCCTGGGCCACCCAGGAGATCTCTTCTATTTTCCCCTCCCCAAGGAGATGCATGCATCCCCTCTGGACCCTCCTTGTTACCTAGCCTCTCTGGATATGTGGATTTTAGCCTGTTTATCCTTTACTTAATAACTAATATCCACTTATGAGTGAGGACTAACTATGTTTGTCTTTCTGGGTCTGGGTTACCTCACTCAGGATTATTTTTTTCTAGTTCCATCCATTTGCCTTCAAATTTCCTGGTGTTATTGGTTTGAACAGTCTAGTATTACTCCACTGTGTAAATGTACCACATTTTCTTCATCCATTCTTCAGTTTAAGGGCATCTAGGTTGTTTCCAGGTTCTGGCTATTAAGAATAAAGCTGCTATAAACAAAAGTGAGCAAGTATTCTTTTGGTATGATTGGAGTTCAGTTTTGTATCTTAACCTTGAGCAAGAGAGGGTCAGCTTGGGTCTTCAGCCTCCCCCAACAGTGGTCCTCCAATACTACTCAACAGAACGGTGGAGCTTTGTAGAGCAAACTGAAAGTTTCAAACCAGAAATTGCATGGTGATTCTTTCCTCAACCTAAAACAAAAAGTAGTAGATATAAAATCTCTAATGTGGGAGTTTTCCTTTCTCTCTCTCCTCTTTTGTAGTTCTAGACATTAAACCTAAATCCCCATACATGCTAAGTAAATGTTCTACCCGTGAGTTCTATCCTCAATTCTTCCACTCCTTTTCTTTTTTTCTATTTAACTTTTTTGTTTTGAGGCAGGGTAGCCCAAGAAGGCCTTGGACTTTTGATCCTCCTGCCTCTGTCTCGTGAGTAGCTGTTAAGTACAGGCTTGTGCAACCAGCTTTAGTTCAACTTTAGAATATTTCCCCCACCATATTCTTTAAAAAATGTATTTACCTATCTCCTTATTTATTTATGTGCACTCAGGTGTGTAGGCATATTTGTGTGTGTGCTACATTGTACATGTTAAGACAAGAAGACAAGTTGTATATGTGCATGTACGTGTGTGTGTGTGTGTGTGTGTGTGTGTGTGTGTGTGTGTGTGTGTGTGTGTGTGTTACACTGCACATGTACAGAGCAGAAAACAAGTTGCAGGAGTCAATTTGCTTCTAGCATATGAGTCCTGGGAATTGACTTCAAGTCATCAGTGGTCCCCGATGGCCTCTCTCCCAGTATCTCTACTGTGAAAAGCTCTTCCCTGGAGATCTCAGAATGTATCCCTTGTCGAGCCTGGTGGCACAAACCCATTCCAACACTCAGGAGACTAGAGCAGGAAAGCCAAAATTCAAGGCGATCTTCTGAGAACTTTTCTCAAAGAAACAAGGGCTGTAACTGTAGTTCTCTGATAGAGAGACTCCCTGGCATTCACAGGGCCCTGGGTGTGATGCCTAGTACCACACAACAACAATAGTAATGACAGTAATAATAATTTATTGCTCTGCTATCGTTCATATCAGTTCATGGCAAGAGGAGACTTAAAACAAGCAGAGAGCAAGGAATCCGCACAGAAGCACAGCCATCTGGCCATAAGCCTCAATGATGCGTCCCCAAGCCTGACTCCCCCAGGGGCCCACTGTTCCAGTTGTGTGTCCTTGGCCTCTCTCTGTAGATTCATAATACTGTCCTCAATATAAAGGCTCTCCACTGAATTCAGCCAGGTCAGACCAAAGACAGAGATGCCAAGGGCTGGAGCAGAATCCCTCCTGAGGAAACATTTGGCAAGAAACTGCATTTCTTCCGGAGCCCGCCCCTCTCAGATATTCTTTCTTATAAAAGCAAAGTTAATTCAATGTGTGTCAGTTAGAACAAGAGCAGTTGTGATTCGATGTAGAATCCCACCCTTCCATCATCAAATAGAGCACGAAGCTTGAGGTTTCACTTGGGAGATGCACGGCTAAGTTTTTCTTCTTTTTATTGACCCTACAGAGACATGCGAGAAATGAAAAACCTCCTAAGCAAACTCAGGGAAACCATGCCTTTACCGCTGAAAAATCAAGGTGAGTCCTGGGATGTCTCTTTGAGGCAGAGGATATCTTTAACACGCTGAACTTGGAACCTGCTTCTTAGCAAGGTAATGCAAGCCTTTCGCACAAAGAGAGGAAAACCTTGGACCTTTCCCTTTCTTAGAGAGAATGTGATAAGAAAGGCTTGGTGATGGAGATACTGAGATGCACTCACCTGAAAGAGGACGCTTCCATCCCTGCCAGACCAGTCATGTGCTGTGCAAAGTACCACACGGGTGTTCCTCCACAAGAGGACCAATAACATGGTTCTTGTCTGTACAGGGCTTATAGACTAGTGGAAAAATATCCCTCCATTTACATACATGTTTAATTATATAAAAATAATAATAGGAAGAATTAATATATATTAGGAACACATGCTGTGCCACTATTCTGAATACTTCATATGTGTCTGCTATGTTGGCTTATACATTTTTTTTCTTTTTTTCTCCTGTATTAGGGGTCAAAGCAAGGACCTTGCATGTTAGGCAAGTAGTCTACTATGAACTATATCCCCAATCCCCTTTTAAATCTAATAATGATTTAGCAAGATTCTATTATAATTTCCTAATCTTCAGGGAGCTAAGACAAGGGGATTAGTCTGTTTTTCAATGTCATATAGATTATAATAGAATGACTGAGCTGTGAATTTGAACTCAGGAAGCCCATCGCCAATGCTGTGCAAGAGAATACAATGGATATTCATTTCTGTTTTGAATTTGGGATGGTTCTAACTTTGTTAACTATTGGATCCCCTGTGTCTGGAGCCTGGAACACAGAATACCACCTGGTACAAACAAATGTTTGTTAGATCTTCACCCAGCTTTGTGGGACTCTGAGGCTGAAGATGTGCACAAAAGTAAATAATAAGTGCTTTTCATGAAGCATACTTAGCTAGAGCAGCCATGAGCGAAACATTAGCTTCAGAGAGTGGTACCAAGAGGATGGGAAAGGCTCTTTAGAGGCTAGAAAGAAACTCCTCCTGTTTCCACCAAACAAAGCCTGTGCAGGAGGGAGGGAGGACAGTACACCATTTGCCTGGGAGCAAGGGAAGCTGAGTGAAGAGGAGGGGAGGAGGAGGACTTGGCAGCAGAGCTGAAGTGCCTCTTGGCTCAGAGAGCATCTCGGCAGAAGGTGGAGAGGTGGAGGCAGGCGGGAGCACCAGACAAAGGCTGAGAAGTAGCATTGGCTGCTCTGTGCTGGAGACTTGGGTCAGAAGAGGGGGCAGGGAAGGAGGCAGGTCATTCCAAGCAATCCCCAAAAGCCTGCTCACCCCACCCCACCCTCAGAGCCAGTCAGGCTGCTTCAGAGTACTGGGAGAAAGTAGACATGTAGTAAGGGGATTTCTCTGACCACACATACAAATCTGCTGAGAAGTGAGCATGGGTTGCAGATGAAGGGCTTCAATTGACTCTAGCCTTGAGTTCAGATTCTGGCTCTGTGGTTGTCTACCCCTCTGACCGAAAGCAAACTGTTTGACTTCCGGAAATTTCAGATTTCTTGTCCCTGCTTGGGGGAAGACTTCTGATGGTGGCTTGAGGGTTAATGATCAGTACACCACATGCCTATCATCAAACTTACAAACAGCAGAAGCTCAAGGGACTCTTCGCTGTTGTTGTGTTTGTGGAACTGTTCTTACCATTTCCCAGCTTCCCCACCCAGACTTTCTCAGAACTCCAAGCCAGCAGCAACTCAGCCTGCAAGGACCATGTGTCATGTCCATGTCTTGAGACCCAGGCCAGAGAACAGGCCTTTGAAGCTTCACATTTGGAGCACAGGTTAGGATCATTAGGCTTGGTAGGATCATTAGGCTGTGGACTCTACCCTGCCTCTTACTGAACCACACATTCAGCTTCCCAGGAGGGTAACTTCCCACGGTGCCCAGTCTGAATTTTGTGAATGTCATGAAGTCTATATAATTTTTAAGTTTTTTATTAATTTATTTTTTATATTCCAATCCCAGTTCCTCTCCCTCCTCTCTTTCCGCTCACCCCAATCCCTCCCACCTCCCATCTGCTCCTCAGCGAGGGTAAGGTCTCCCCTAGGAAGTCTACTAAATCTGTTCCATCATCTAGTAGAGGCAGGACCAAGGCACCTCTCCACCTCCCCACACCCCTGTGTCTAGGCTGAGCAAGGTATCTCTCCATATAGAATGGGCTCTACTAAGTCAGTTTGTACATTAGTGTTAGATCTTGGACCCCACTGCCAGTGGCCTCATATATTGTCCCAGTCACACCATTGTCACCTATATTAAGGGAGTCCAGTTAGGTCTTATACAGGTTCCTCATTTGTCAGATCTGAGTCAGTGATGAAGTCTATATTTTAAGTGATCCCATTTAAAACCTTTCTTCCACAACTAGTGCTGGTCCACACAGCCATTTCAGAACTGTGCTGACAGAAACACAGAAATTTCATTTTAATTAGGTAATTTTCAAAATCATAGGTGGTATGATATAAATAGATATTTTTATATTCTATCAACAGAAAATTACTGGACTTTCAAATGTATTTGCAAGATAAAAGAGCAGCAGCAGTAAGTGTTGGTACTAAGAAAGAATGATCACCCAAATAAATAATACCAGGTCTTAAATCACTAATCCATCTGGAAAATGAAAATACAAAAATTTATTCAGGAAGTGTTTCAGTCATACTCTAACAATAAAAAGGACAGCTGAGGCAAAGTGTTTTGGGAAATCCAGGCATCGCATTCTGCAGTGAAATTCGAATGAACACTTAGCAAGTTGGCCTCTACTGAGAGCATGCTGTCACTGTCAGTGGGCAGGGCAGAAGGGTGTGAGAATTAGAGGAAGGGGCCAGACAGGCCCTGAGGAAAGGATAACCAGTCTCTTGAGACATTTTTTGACAGACACATATGGCTATTCAATTCATTTCCGAAATCATTCTGATTATTCCCTGTGACTTTGTAGACTGGGATGACCACAGAGGCTCCCCATACTGACAATCTGTGTGTTCCACAGGTCTGAGTTAAGGTGTGCAGCAATGGAGTGATGTGTGGAAAACTTATTCCAGTTCTTTCACGTAGAACCTTGTTCTCAAAAGCTGGTTCTAACTGGTTGAAAACCATTATAGCAAGCCATCTGTTTCTTTTCTGGCTTCTTTCCTTTCTGTTTTTATTCCATTTGCATGTGTGTTGGAAACAGAAAAGGGGGGGAAGATGTCACTCACGGTCCTGGCTTCCTGTGCTTGGACTGCCGGCCTTCTTTGAACCCCTGCCAGCTCACACTCTAGGTCTTCACTGAGTTTCAAGACTTGATTACCTCCCCCACTCCCTACTCAACAAATGTTCACTTGAGGTTGATTTTCAGTGGGAAGGAAAGCAGAGTGGCCAAGAGCAGGGATTTAAACCATCCCTGAGGCACCTTCATTTTATATGTTGCCTTCTCCGTCAGTGTCCTTCCATCCTGAGCTTGGAGACACAAGTACCCAGAAGGGGAGTGAGCCACCCTTGTTCTGTGGCACCTCCGTGGCTGGCTTCAGGCAATGTCCAGGTCTCCTGGCTCTAGGCCTGCTGTTCCTTCCCCTGCTTCAGTGCCCCTCCTGTCCTCTATTCTGGGTCATTGGCAGTGCTGCAGGGAGCTTCATTAATTATGATCAGCTTGCTGTGTCAAATGGATTACAAATGGAACCACCTGTGGGGAGCCCACAAGGTTACTGACAAAGGCTCGGAGGAGACTGGGAAGTGAAGGGCAAGCCTCTTCTAAAAGCACGCTGTTATAAAACAGATCCGCAGAAATAGATTAAGCCTGAAAGACAGTTTCACCTTTGCTACAGTTCTGACTTAATGAGGTCTGTGGGATGTGTTGGTATCTTTACTCATGCGTGGAACCCAGTTGTTGACAGCATGCATTAGAATCCATAGGAACTGAACCTGCTCTAGAATGGGAATTCAGTTAGGAGGCGAGTGCTGTATTCCAGATGAGACATGCTTCAGAGATTATGTAATGTCAGGGGGACTAAGGAGGAAGATATGGCAGGTCAGATATGATTAGTAAGGGAGAAAGCAGAATTATAGATGAATCTGTGTTCAGTCTTGTATAGCAGAGTGAACAATGATATTGATCAGTAAGTGGAGAGAACGAAGTAAGAGACCTCAGGTAGAACATGACCACAGATTCAGACATGGTGGAAAGGGTAATGTTCGGTGGATAGTAGTGTTGAGGCAAGACATCATCCAGGAAAAACTGGAAACAGATCTAAGTATCCTCAGAACAGTGGTCATTGGAGTGCTACAGACAGCTGCAATTGTCCACAGGAAATTTGCCAAGAGAATGCTCTGTCTGGGATGCAAAATCGTAAGGCTTGAAAAGAAAAACGAGCAGTTCACAAAGGGATCCTAAGAAGAGAATAAAAAGAGCATTGCAAAATGAATCAAAGAGATTTGCAAGGAAGGGATGGTTAATTATGCAGGGTGATTAAGCTGGGTAAAAACTGCCGAATCGGAAGGATTTGGCAGAAAGGTAATCAGTCACTGGTGGTGAAGGCAAAGGCAGCTGACTTAGAATTTGAGACAGGGACGCCTGCTTGAGGAGAGTTATTCAATGAGTGGGAGCTATAGAGCTGGGGCAGCAAGAATAAACATATGAAGATTTTCATAAACAGTTGTTTTTAGCATGGTAAGAAGATGGGATTAGAGGCAGTTAATCTACCCAGGCCATTGTTTATAGAAGGGATGGGAACAGGAAGGAGGGCAGAAGCATGGAGCAGTCAGAAAATGCATGTAAGTAAGCAGCTGAAGCTAACTTCAAAGGAGAGATTACCAATCAGCCAAAGAGGGAAGGGGGTAGGGGAAGGAAAGAATATGTGAAAGCCGAGAAGCAGAAGACTGTGGGCCTATGGAGGTAATTTTAAGTAGGTTTTGTTTGTACTATCCCCTCCTTCATATAAACCTTTCAGTCCACCCTGACTAGACTGTTTATTTGAACTTGAACAAGGCTGCCATTGGTGCCCTATATCTGTGTTCACAGTATCCTCTTCATAAAGAATGTGAACCCCCTTGATCAAACACCCGAGTTCTTCTCATTCCTTGTGGCCAAGAATGGTCATCAAGGTCTACATGAATCTTCCCTGAATGGTCTTCTTCTCTAAATGCAAATAGTGCCTTTGCCCCCTCTCCTTGGGAATTCCCTTGGGTCTTTCTCATGCTTTTGTAAATGTAGTCTCACAGCAGGAGACAAGAAAAGGTCCTTGAGGCCAGGGCCATGTTTCTTTTAAAACCCATCTTGGTATTATTGTCACTACTCAGCACCAGATATATTAGTTACTTACACCGTTGCTGTACTAAAAGTACCTGAAAAACACAACTTAAGGTGTGGGGGGGCTTTTTTGGCTTACAGTTCTAGGGGATACTGTCCATAGTGGCAAAGTGTGACAGCAGGAAATGCTTTGGGGGAAGGTAAGCACATGTAAAGACAGGGAAGCTAGAGGAAGCAGTGAATATTTAGGTAACTTTTAAGCATCAGAGGCTGCTGTTCAACTTGTTTCCATAGAAAGGAGAGCAATGAGTATGATGCTGTTCTGTCCAGGACCTCCTGGAGGACTACTGTCCACCTGTAGGGTAGGTCTTCCCACCAATATTAATGACATCTACATACAACCTCACTGAAACATCTGGAGATTTGTCTTCCTGGTGATTCTACATCCAAACAAGTTGACAATCAAATTAAGCATCGCCTAGGTCTTCTGTTAATTTTGTAGTTCTTATGACTGGAAACATCAGTTGTTGTGGGATAATCTTTTTGTACACTGTGAAGCCGTTTCTTTGCCAAGGCATCTTCTGATTGGTTTAATAGAGGGCTGAATGGCCGATAACTAGGCAAGAGAAGAGGGAAAGAGAGGAACTCAGGAAGAATCTAGGCACATGAGAGAGGCCAGAGAGACACAAAGGGGGTCAGACATACAGAATGAAGGAGAGGTAAAAAGCCACATGGCAGAATGTAGATTAATAGAAACTGGTTAATTTAAGTTATAAGAGCTAGTGGGACAAGCCTAAGATAAAGCCAACCTTTCATAATTAATTATAAGTCTTCATGTCATTATTTGGGGCCTGATGATCCCAACAAGAAAGTACTACTACAATTGGCAGCTTTAGGAACTTGTAGGAACATCTCCTTTTCTGGCTCCATGCCAAACCCACTGCTCTAGAAACTGGTGGGGTGAAGTATATAATCTATGCATTCGAAGGCGCCGGTGATGCTGTACCGTTGTTGTTTGAAAGCCACTGAGTCCTCTAAAATGTGTTCTCTCTATATATTTGTGTACATGTGTGTATGAATAGAAGAATTTGTACAAAGACAACTACAGTTCCTATCTGACCATTTCTCTTAATTATGTTTGAGAATACAACTTTAAGCTCAGATTATAATTTGAAAATTTATCAGTTTTATGTACCTCTTTTTCTTCAAAATGCCATCTCTATAACAAATACTAACAAAAAGAAATTGAATAATGGAGAAACATCATTGTTTCTTAAGAGATTCTAGGGTCCTTGGACTTGCTGGCAATTAAATTTCCTAGTCTATCTTTTCATTCACTTTCTCTTAGGCTTTGTGTCCTCCATTTTTCTTCCCACTTTTCATTTTCATTTTACAAGCTATCTTTAATTATGGTTTTATGAAATTGTGCACTTTGGAATAACATAACTAATAGGAGCCTTAATATGCTATATCCAAATATGCATTTACAGTAAAATTCAACAATTTCCAAACAAGTTCAACTGGATTTGCCCAGAGATTTTAAAATGAGTCAGGAAATATTCCATTTTGCTCACATTCTTTCAGCATCCCTTCAAAGTCCAGAGACAGGATTTTAGTTCGTGTGGTAGAGACAGGATTTTAGTGTGTGTGGTGAGACATCCTTATCTGGAGTTGAGTTAGCTTCAGAGGGTTTGTGGAGCTTTGCTACAAGGAATTGCAGGACTCACTACAGGTATAGCCTTCCTATGCTGTAGAGAGTTGTTCTGGATTTGTGCCAAGGCTTTTCAAGCTCTAAGTTTTCCTCAACCCTATGTGATAATCAAACAAGCTCTAGGTTAGGCAAAGGTGTGACAAATGCACATTAAAGACAGACCCCAGCCAGTGGTCATCCTTAATAGGTAACATGACCTTTGCTTAATGTCAGCCTTTTCCCATCTGTCTTCAGACTGTGTCCACTTGTGAAGAAACGTGCATGTGCACACACATCTATGCAGCATAGACACCCTCTATATATGTGTGCACCCACTCATGTGTCTCATATTATACATGAGTGGACGCGTGCACGGGTGCTTTTAACATTAAAAAAAAAAATAGTGCCGGGCGTTGGTGGCACATGCCTTTAGTCCAAGCACTTGGGAGGCAAAGGCAGGCAGAACTCTGTGAGTTCGAGGCCAGCCTGGTCTCCAGAGCGAGTGCCAGGATAGGCTCCAAAGCTACACAGAGAAACCCTGTCTTGAACAACAAAAACAAACAAACAAAAAAGATAGCGAGACATAGCCTGTCACAACTGTACATGTGTATATGCTTTCCTTTATAAATGTACAGTAGATATCTCTTTATGTGATGTGAGCAACGCACATGAGAAAGGAAGGGAGGTATAAGCATTTAAATGATAGATCTTACCAGTCAGAGAGAGAGAGACAGAGGGAGGGGTGGGTCTTTCTTATCTATAAGTATCTTCCTAGTTTTGATGACTCTGCTCCCATTAAAGCACAGAATTGCCAGTGAAGTTGAGTTTCAGGAAGAATACCCATTATCTAAAGAGACCCTGAGCTACTCAAAGCCCCATCCAGTGAGGTTAAGTTCATTGACCATTTGCTAGTTAGAATAAGAGTCCCAGAAATGATGAAAGAGTGAGTTATGTATGATTCCTTTCTTTTCTAAAAATATGGTTCTCCTCTGGGAGTTCTCACTGCTCACTGACGTCCCTGCTCATGCATAGGGCCTGGCGTTTCCTCCAGTGCCTTTGCTCTTTTGAAAGAAGTTAAATATAGGAAAAAGAGGTTGTACTCTTAGCTCTCAAAACATTGATGTTCAGATTATTGCATATTATTTTTTCACAATTAAAAAGATAAAGAATGAACCTATTTGTCTCCGCATTTAAAGAATCTGAGTTTTATAGGAGTTGTTAATCACTGGGGATGAGAAAGGAGACGTGTTAGAGTCATTTGCTGTGCCCAGCTAGACATTCATTTTCTCCTTTGGCTTAAACATGATAAATTTTTCACAAATTGAAACAGTATCAAGATCCCTGTCAGCTTAGGTGGGCAGTATCTGTTTGCTAATACGTATAACATAGTGACACATAAGAGACTTGAGGAAGCTGAGGGCACTCAGGTACCTGGATGGAAATAGTTTTATGAGAGGATCAGGAAGCCAAGGATTATTTTTGTCCTCAACAGTTTCCTAAGCATGCAGGCTCTGTAATGAAAAAACAAAACAAAAGAAAAGAAAAAAAAAAAAAAAAAACCTCAACCACAAACCAGTCCCATTAATATGTTGTGCCTCCATCTATGCCATCCTCTAACTTTAGATAACACCCCTGGCCAAGGTTCCATCTCCTTTAAGGTTGGAAGTGGGGAAGGGGAACTCTTCAACCCCACTGTGAAAAGGCACCTGACAGTCATCAATGCCAATCATATATTTTGTTACATCAAGACTATGTACTGGCTCCGCCCCTGCTGGCAATTTCCAGCTAATACTTTGCAGTTCTCTAGCCTCGGAGGCCCATGCTTGCCAATTCTGCTCTCCATGGCCCCATGAACTCCTTTCCTTTCAGACTGAAGTAGGTTTTAAGAACCTAGCTTGGGAAAGCAAGTTAGCCTTCTAGCTCATTTCTTCCCTGCTTGTTACTATGCTAAAATTTTGACCCCAAAGTATTTATTGATTCAGTATTTATCAATCTAACCTAATGCACATACACATATGTATGTATACATATATATGTCTTACCTATGAGTATGTATACATACATGTCTTATATGTGTGTGGGGGGGTACACTACAGAAAATAGCTGAAACTTCTTCCTAAGACACAAAAGAAGTACAGTGGAACCAAAAAAGTGGTCCTGTGTAAAGGGAAATAATTACTAATTATCTATTTAACTGAGTTATTTCATATAACTTTCACTTAAGGTAAGTATCGTTCACTATTAAACCCAAATTCACACACAGGGACGTCAAAGTTTAGTGAGGTTGAGTGATGGATGAGGTTCACAGAAGGCAAGCTCACAAAACCAGCCAAGCTTCCTCAGATGTTGGATTGCTTCTCTTAAGGTATGAGCAACTTCTCCCAACTGAAAAATTGTCTCTGAGCCCTTTCAATTGAATTATAAACAGTGATAGTCAGCCTTGGAGAATTTGTCCCAGGGAACTGCTGGCCAAATCTGAGAACATTTTTGGTTGCTCCAACTGATGGAGGCATCTTAGTGAGTAGAGGCCAAGGATGCCACAGAAGTCCTTCAGTACTGGGGATAGCCTCAAACAACAAAGTGTTGATGAAGTCCTTCAGTGCTGGGATAGCCTCTAACTGGTCCAAAACATTACCATTGCTGGGGTTTAGAGTGTGATAGACAGGATGGATTTTTAAAGCCACTTCATAAAGAGCAGGTTGTTTTGTCTCTGCCTTACTGCTATGCACATTCTGTCCCATCACAGATGACAGCAGCCTTCTGAATCTAACTCCCTACCCCATGGTTAGAAGACGGAAGAGACGGTTCTTTGGGTTGTGTTGTCTTGTCTCAAGCTAGGTGGTTACTCCTGGAAACTCACAGCCAAGATCACCTGAAAAACACCCCAGAACCGGAAACCTCCACACAGCGGAACCCGAATGGTTTTGAACACCTTTTCTATGCTTCCCTATTATTTTATCGGCCTCTCCCTGCCCTTTTAAATAATTTTACACTTGAAAGCAGCTGACATCAAGAAAAAAAAAGAACAGATTTGAAAAGGCACAGCCTGTTTTTAAAGGGATTTTTAAAAAGTTGACATTGTGCATGTCTGCTCTGAACCACGCCGTGACAGATGCAAGAATTATGATTTTTAAATTATTTAAAGGTTTTTTTAAATGTATTATACAGAGAAAAATTATTTCACATATAATAGTATATCTGTAGCTCTTGCTGATCTCATGTTAACAATTTATCAGATATGAAAGATGTCTCTAAACATAGAAATCTATTTAAAACAGCAAAACTGTTCAAAACACAATCTATGAGTGTCATTAGAAATAATACTATAACCAAACACATACCACCTCATGTGTTGCTTTCTCTGCACTCATTTACATTTAGTCTTCCATTCTGTCAGAATTTAAGTGTCCACATAAAAAGAATCTTAATTTCTAATGCAACAAAACTATATATGAAAAATCCATTTTGTAAATACACAGTTATCCTACTATCTTCATACAATGCATATGGGCAACTACTTTTCTTTTAATCCAATGGTGTCTTTTTAAGCTTCTTGGAAAATGAAGTTATCCAGTTAGGAAATGGTGTAGTCACATATACAATTACCCTCAAATGTAAAATTGAATATTATCACATTTTGTTTGAATTGAAATCTGAAGCATGGAGTCCGCACATCAGCATAGTGTTAAATCTCTTAGGGCATGCTGGAATTAGCTCAGATCATAAAACTCTTTAACATGTCACATTATTAATGAAAAGATGTTTTAGTTAAGCTTAGTGTGTCTCATTTTAGATGACTATGCAGATATGGCTTTTCCAATGTTACTCTGTGTCTTGTCTTAATCTTTAGCATCTTGAGAGCAGGACACATTAAGCAATACTGTATTTTAGAGAAGAGGGAGCCACATGCTATGTTTTTCTGCCCCTGGCTTTATTATGCTCTTCTTCCACTGAACTTGTTATATGGTACAGATCCTGTTTTATTTTCTTCCACCCTCCCTTTGGCCCTTTTCCAAGGCAGAGCTCCCCATGAGTTGGAGATGAATCTTTGCACTTCTTGCCATGTTTTCCATTCTCTGAACAAGTCAGACAGGAGGTACCTACCACGGCCCAGTCTTGAGAGGGACAAGAGGCTTTAATGCCAGGCCTGGGTAAGCACTTACTTGTACACTAATATCCTAGCCTAAAACTGAAGTGTTTTAAAGATGGAAAGCATGGATAATTGCTGTATTAGGTTGAATTCTATGAAATGGCTGATACTGACTGTTTTGACCTATAAAAAAAAAAAATGGCAGTTTCACACAGTTCAACCTAATACAGGGAAAGGAAATGATACAGCATATGGAATTTTCTCTTATCTTTTTGTAACAAAAGTGAAAGAATTCAGGATGGAAAAGGCCTCCAAAGTCTATCATTGGTCTGAATTTCAATTCTACTAGTTGCTGTTGGACATATTCTTGGAACCCCACACTGAGTACCACTGAGATGGTAACTAATGCATTGTGGTGGCTATGAATGGATTCGCTAAAAGAAGTACTTTTGACAAATTACATGAGAAAATTTATGGATTTTCTCAATTGGAATGTTCATGAAACAATGGAAGGAATGTGTTATTTAAAGACTCCTTACAAAGCAAGGAACCGCTCCCAACTCACCTGGCCCGCCATCTTGAATAAAGCTTAGTATTAACTCCCGAATACAGTTCATTTCGAAAGAGGTAACTCCTGAGGCTATCTCATTTATTAGCTATCATTTCTGAATGGCGTGTTCTCAGCTCCCGTTTCTGTTCTGTCGCACTCTCTGACTGGACTGAAATCTACACTTCAGCCTCATTCCTAGCAATCCATGCAAATTTACTAACTGATAAGCCCGTGGGTGTGCCACGCGCTCCTGTTGATGCCTGACCTAAATCACTCTGGCTTTGTTCTTCTGTGCTCGCTCTCTCCTTAGTCTCAGCGTGATAATAACACCTTTTGTGCAATTGTCCTTTGTACAGCTGAAGACTGTTAAAAATAAAAAATATTCAGGTCTCACCTCCATGTCTGAGAAGGCCATGGTAGCTACTCATGGAGATGGGAATTTGTCTGATTTCCTAGCCAGACTTCCGTATCTAAGGTAATATAGTCCAAGCACCTTAGCTTTTATTCAGTGCCTGCTTTTCAGCCTTTGCTCAGTTTTATAGTTCCCACAGACACACTCCGAGATTTACAGACCATCATTCGGTAGCAGGTTCTAAAGACACATTTAGTAATCAAAGTTCTGACAACTCTGTTGGCTCGTGGTTGCCATGGGTGTTTCACCACCTCCCCTTACATATGCCAAGTGCATCTGGGAGGAGCTGCCCCTCTCTCCTGTCACCTGCCAATGGACTTTCTCAGGTGTGGGTCCATGAGATAAATAAAGTTCTTGCTGCCTCTGTTCCCTGTCGGAAACTGTCTTTGCACTTACAGAAACTCCCAACTAACTGATCTGGGGTAGGAGAAAACACCGATGATTCTCTCACGAAAAAACAAACCCACGTGCTTCAAATAGAAAAGGATGACACTTCTTGTGTGTGTGGCACACACTCATCACCATACTTTTTATATCCTATTTTAGTTTTTCCGGGAAATTATAAAGAATACATTTATTTTGTGGGAAACCTGTAAAACATCACTGTGTATAAAAGTAAACATCATCTGGACTCCACCACAAATGTTTAAAACCAAGTTTCTAGGTTCTAAATCAGGTGGGGGTGGGCCCAAAGACTCTTTTGGAGAAGACATATGAAGTAGCCTTAAGGCCAAAGTATCACTTTAGTGTCTGATCCCCGATGTTCAGAGTCTAGATGCAGACTTGCTGAAAATTGCCCTGTTGTGCCATTCGTTATTCGGGTACAAAAAAGCTGTAGAAACAGCAGGGCCCTAATGTCAGGCGAAATTCTCAAACCCCTCCCAACCATTGGGTCCCTCCTTACTCTTGTGAAAAGTTAGGACGTTCAGATTTAGGCAATACTGCCACCTAGTGGAAGCTGCACTTCAAAATGACACAAAGCAAACACAGAAAAGTATCTCATTTATTAGAAAACCTGTGACAGGACCAGATTAACAATGAGCCCATTTGAACTTGCAGACTGTGAAAGTCTCAGGATTGAAAGAATAAGAATTATCATGTAGCCCAAGTCCCTTCCCCACACATCCGTGCCTAAGCAATATCTGTGTTTTCCTTTTATTCTAGAAAAATCAAGACAGAAAATGCCTCACAGTAAATTGTTACAACTAACTACAGTACCCACAGTACACCCAAAAACATAAAATAAGTGAACACATCACACTTCAAATCTGGAAAAGCTTGCGTAATTAAGTAAGTTATTTGGAATAACTAGCTAACCTCTCCTGGGAGCAATACTGGGTCCATAATCTAATCAAAACAAATTCTAGATGAAATAAGCATTCAAATTTTAAAACACATGAGTAAATAATAAACATGAAAAGGATTTATCAGGATCCATGAAATGTCATTTTAACGTGGGGGATAAAAGCCTTTCTAAGCATAAAACCAAAGGAAGAAGTGATAAAGAAAAGATTGATGGGTTGGACTGATGTTATTTTTTAAAAGAAAGTAAAAGTCCTATACAATAAACAATAAACCATAGTAAGAGGAAATAATATTTGCAATTCATGCGATCAAGAGATTAGAACTCTACTAGATGAATAACCATAGCACTTTGGGAAGGTCTCAATGGTTTACAAGACCTGTACTTTTTCCACTACGGCTTGTATGATTGCTGGTTTATCCCACTGAATTGAAAGCATAAAAGGCAACAATCTCATACATTTTGCTTAACATTGTTCTTTCATCTCCAAACATAGTGCCATATAAAAACCAAATAATGAAAACATATTCATTGAATGAGAAGATAGTGAATGAATGGCATAAATAATATTTTATAATTTGGAGAAGGAATCAAACTTTCAAGTAGCTTCCAATTGAGCGAAGAAACCAAGGTAGTAACATACCATAAGCTAAAATAATCCACTGATAACACTGAACATATTTGAATTTACTAGTAACAAAAACTACAAGTGTGAACAACTCCAAAAGATGCATGTAAGTTCCTGGGAACAATAAGGAAGTTTGATATATAAACATTCTCTTGCAGTCAACAAAAGTAAAAATTGATCTGACCTTTCCAGAAAATATTTTGGTACTATTTATTTTTCATGAGTGTTCAGTAATTTTACATTAAGGAAGTTCTCCTTTTAAAAGTTCAACAATGGGCCAGCAAGATGACTCAACAGGGAAAGGCTCTTGCCACCAAACAAGTTAGACCCCTGGACTCACATGGTAGAAGGAGGTAACTGACTCCCCTGCAGGTTAGCCTCTAATCTACACACACACACACACACACACACACACACACTAAGTGTAATTATGTTATTTAATGTTCAGCAAAAAAGTGAGCTAAGATGCATTTATTTATTATTTTAAAAGTCATACAAGAAAGGATGTTTGTAAATATGCCTACATTGTATGGTTAAATATGGTATATCCTTTCAATGGATACTGTGCACCAATCAAGAATGCCCACCATGTGTATTTATTGAAATGTACATTCTATGTTGTTAAATAGAGAGAAAGAGGTAGTAAAGTTTCTAGAGAATTGCCCTCTTACAAACATACCTACATGTGTGTACATTACTGAAAGTGAAAGGATGTTTGCCTATAGGATGACAGCATTTCTCTCTGGGAGGTGAGATTTGGAGCAATCGTATTTTCTTTCTGCATATCTGTGATTTCTGACTTTTTCACAATGAGCATGTAGTATCTGTATAATTTTTTCAGGGAATAAACACTGACATTGAGAATATATATTAAATGAAAAAATGTTATAAAACAGTATGTATAGTATGATACAATATTTGTAAAAAAGAAAATCACATATAAATATATCCTATGTATGTATATATATGCATAAGAAAGCTAGAAGGCCATACACTACAATGTTAATACCAGTTATCCATGGGTAGTGGGATTATGGGTGATTATTTTTCCTTTTGCTTTTCTGTGTTTTCTAATTTTTCTACAATGAACATGTATTACTTGTGTAATAAAAACTAATAATAAAAGTTTTAAAAATATGTAAAGCAGACATTTTGAGTCATCACTTGTCTCCCCTCCGCAACCTGCATCCCTTTTCCATTCTTGTTTGGCTTACTCCTTGTCAAAATATTAGCAGTGGGATATGGAGAGGGAGGGCGAGGGCGACATAAGAAGACAGAGTAGAAGGGGGTGGAAGGGGGTGAGGATGAAATGGAAGAGGAAGAGAGGGAGGGAGGGGGTGGGAGGGAGGGAGGGAGAGAAAAAAAGATGAAAGAAGCCCATCCTGTGAAGTAAACAGAGGAAAGATGAAAGGGGCTTTGGCAACAGTTTCGCCAGTAGCAATCTCTAAACCCAGCTCATCTGACAGTCACAAGAGGACCAAAGGAAACAACGTTAAATTGTTTTCTTTTCTAATAAAAAGACACAAGTATGTACTTGGATGCACACACATACTCCTGCAAGTACCCACACATACCCAAAGAAAGATCTACAAATTCCAACAGGAATGGACCAAAAGAAGCTCACTGGTGGGTTGTGCAACCCTGCCTAAATCTCAGGATGTTGCCACCAAGAACAATACTGTTACCATTGTTCCAATATCCATTCTCTCTCTCCTTGGTAACAGAAACACAAATTTCTGAGAGATATTGACCACCTCATATAAAGGCTGCCTTTCCCAGGTGTGCATGGGTATGAGGACAGCCCCAAAGCTGAATGTCAAGCAACAGGATGCGGCAAAAGCTTGTCACCTTCTACAGAAGTGATGCCCTTCACACTGTTGACATGAATCTTATTTTCCATTCCTTCTGAAAGAGTGTCGGGGGTTAAACAACCACCTAGATTCAGAAATGCAATCACACCAGGATCACAGAGGTTTGTCTATTCCTTCTTTTCTTTTTTGAAGTACTAGGGCTTTGCCAGGCAAGTGAGTACTCTACCACTGAGCTATATCTCCAGAGTTCTCTTTACGTTTTGAGTCAGAGTCTTTACTAAGTTTCCCACACTGCCCTTGAAATGACCAACTTCCTGCCTCAGACTCCCAAATAATGACGATTAGAAGCCTGGAGTCTCCACACCCAGCCTCAGAAGTTTCTTCACAGGCTTGCAACACTTAACTTCCATACTGTTACCTATGAAAATCAATCAATCAAGTCACATCTGTCTTTAGACATTAATAATATGAACCTGTGTATAGAAGACCCTGTTAGCTAGAGAGTGGTGGCCCATGTCTTTAATCCCAGCACCCGGGAAGCAGGAGCAGGCAGATCTCTATGAGTTCGAGGTCAGCCTGGTTTACAAAGCAAGTTCTAGGACAGCCAGAGCTGTTATACAGAGAAACCCAGTATAAAAAAACAAAACAAAAATTTAAAAATTAAATAGAATAATAAACGAAAGAATGAATAAATAATAAATAAAAGAAGATGAAGAAACTGTTTGCTAAACATTCGGTTTCCTCAGAATAAGGAGTGGATAATACCAATATCACATGAAGTTCAGCCACATAACAATCTAATTATCTGCTAAGGACCAAAGTTCTATTATTAGAAAAAAAAATAAAGAACACTGTGGATGATATTGTTGAAGGCCAGAGGGAGCAGGAGAGAACTTTCACCTACTATTTTTAAAACAAATGGGCAGAGAAGGGGCACACCTTACTAGAGTAGCAACCTTGCTTAGTGTTATAGTTAACCTCAACCATCAACTTGAAGCAACTCAGAGTCACCTGGGAAGAAAGAACCTCAATAGACCAATCTCCATGCAATTGGCCTGTGAGCACATCTGGGAGTCAATTTATTAATTGCTGATTGAGTTTGGAGGGTCCATCCTACTGTGGCAGGTAGGCCTGAGTTGTATATGCAAAGTATCTAAGCAAGCTGGAGGGAGCATGCCAATAGATACCATTCCTCTCTGGTTTCTACATCAAGCTTCGGCCTTGCTTTCCTGGGTGGCATCCCTAGAGATGAACTATAACGTGTAAGGTAAAATATCACATACACACACACACATACACACACACACACACACACACACACACACTTATTATAAATGCTTGCCTTATAATTTAAATCAACCCATTTCTATTAATCTATGTGCTGCCGTGAGGCTCCTCTACCTCATCTATGAACTTCCCATCATATTGCTTCTTCCAAGTCTGGCTTGTGACTTCTTGGACTCCACCCTTCTTCCTAGCATTATCTCCGCCCCCAAAATCCTGCCTAGCTATCGGCTAATCAGCTTTTTATTAACAACACATTCTCACAGTGTACACAAGGATTGTTCCACCGTACAGAGACCAGTAGAGGAATGCCACATTGCCATTATTTCTAATAGCCAAAACCTGAAAATAATTCCAAAAGCCACCAGCAGATCGTATGAGTAAACTGTGATACACTCATATAACTGGATGCTACAAGGTGGTAAAAGAAGTGAACTCACTATGATTGCATTCAAATGTATGGAAGAACATAACTACTGGGGCTAGAGAGATGGCTCTGCAGTGAAAAGCACTGACAGCTCTTCCAGAGGACCCAGGTTCAATTCCAGTACCACACGACAGTTCACGGTTGTCTGTAACTCCAGTCTCAGTAGTCCCAATGCCTGCCTCTGGATTCTGTATGTACGTGGCGCACATATATATACATGAAGACAACACACTCCTATATATAAAAGAAAAGCAAGTCTTAAAAATAATATAGCCACTTCAATGCTGGACTGGCAAAGGCTAAATGATTAAGAATGCTTGCTGCTATCAGCAACTGCTATGCTCAGCAGCTGAGAGTCGAATGCTAAGGTCTCAGGAAAGACTGACAGGCTCTACAGCATCTCTGCAGTTCACACTTGCACTGATTGGATACACTCACTCTTTCAAGGCCTATTTACCCCATCTAAATATAGCTGATTCTAGATTCTGTTGTTATAGTTCTTGGAGAAACATATTAAAAGAGAACAGTCCTTAGCCCCAATACACACAGTTAATCCCAAGATTATACAGTTGATATTTGTTGTCTCCCTTTTCTGCCACCCAGTCTAGATTCCCTTCATCCTGTCACATCCGGGCCCTGGGACCCTAGTCACCAAACTGTATTTGTTGTACTTTTCAACTTAACATTAAATCTATGCCTGGGCACAGCAACAAACAAACCCATGTGCCAAACATATTCCTTTATGTTCTCATTATGGTTCAGTAGCCACTCCTACCCCCATCATGAAGAATGAGGTCCCTCACCAGTTTATTAGCATGAGGAATCTGAAGTGAATAGCTGTGGCTTACAGTACATTAAGACTCATTTTCTCCTCTCCAAGGTCCAGGACATTAGACCAAAAAATTTGAAAGATGTAGGAAGAAGCACAAATTCCTCAGAGAGTCTAAGGCTCTTTTACTTCCAGCCCTTGCCTTTTAGATCTATATATTCCCTATTAGAGCCACAGACCATCGAGTGGGCTTTGACACAAAGAATGTAAAGCCTCATGAAGGACACTGATGTGCAACGATCCTTAAGAGGCATGCCATTACTGTTAGTGGAAAGGGGGCAAGGTTCATGGATTAAGATTGACATTCAAACTGAGGGTTTGTTAGAGTGAAAGAAAGGCTTCAACCCATTCAGAGAGAGCAGTTACTTCTTTTTAAGATCCCTTGAGAGAAAGGAGGAAAAAGGAAGGCTGACCTCACCCAACTGGACTTGGAGACATTATGTTTGGGGGAGTGGAGTGTTTGGTTTGGAGTTTGGGATTTGTTTTGTCTTCTTCTTCTTCTTCTTCTTCTTCTTCTTCTTCTTCTTCTTCTTCTTCTTCTTCTTTTTCTTCTTCTTCTTCTTCTCCTCCTCCTCCTCCTCCTCCTCCTCCTCCTCCTCCTCCTCCTCCTCCTACTTCTACTCCTACTCCTTTTTCGTCTTCTTTTTCTTCTTTTCCATTTCTGGATGAAGCAGATGTTTAGCAGATCCCAAGGAAGGGTGTTCCTGGAAAAGGGGTCAACTAGAATGATGAACCTGGCTACTGTGAAACCCTCCATTTGGAGGCTGCTTTTGGAAATGCCCCATCTCCTGAGGGAGTAAGAGCAGTGAAAACAGAGAGACCTCAGGGGTGCAGTCATCAGAGTCTGTGCCGCCATTCACAGTGGACAGAGAACTTGTGATCTAAGTTTCTCCACTAGATGGAGCTTCAGCAGATGCGACCAGTAGCAGGAAACAGGAGCTGCAGCCCTTTTCACTGGTGCACACCCTGCGCTGAGGGAGCAAAGGTCTCCACAGTCCTGTGCAGGATCCCTATCAGTAGAGGACACACTGTGAGTCAAGGGAGAGTGGAGTTGGCTGTCATCCTGCTGACAGTAAAGGCAGAGCTCTTCAGAACACAGGTTAATTCCTGTCAGGCAGGGTGTCCTCTTTCCCAAGTTGTTTCTCTGTGTCAAAGACACAACAGTAATGTCTGTTTGACAACAGGGTAGACATTCTTCAGCCTGGTGACAAATTAATACATAATTAGTGGCTTAAAACAAAGCATGATATTAACTGTTTTAGAGGCCATAATTGTTAAGTCAAGGAATCAGCAGGCCCAAAGCCTCTAGAACTAAATATTCCCTAAAGCCTCTAGAACATATATTCCCTTTATGGATTATAAAATGCTTCCTACATTCCTTGGCTCACCAGGCTCCATATTTCCTCATTGCTGAAGGAAGGATCAGAGGATACTAACTTACTTTGCTTCTGAGAGAATATCCCAGCATTCCATAAATCTCTAGAAGCCTAATAACATGACAGAAATAGCAGATGTTTACAGTGGTAACTCCTACCCCTACCCCTGGAGTTCATTCATCTCATCCAGAAATTCAAATCACTTCTGGCTCATCACATCCACTTGACACAACAGTCTGTTAATAGACAAATGAGACATTCCCTAAAAGGTCCTTCTGGTTGCTGGACTCCAATGGCACCACTACGAAGCATAGTGATATTTTCCAGAGATGGAGAAGCACTGTCCCAAAAGATTATCTGAAGACACAGAATTATACACCCTAACTGAGGTTTGCAAACTTTTTAATAAAGTTATACAGAGATGACACAGGGTGCTGTCAATGCAAGGTCAACTAGAGGTTGAAAAATCTAGTTCCAAAATGTCCCCCTGAGCAAAGATACATGTGGGGCTTGACTGGAAAGTGCTGTCCTCACTGTTGGACTATGGCATATAGCACCAAGACACAATGTGTGAGAGTGCACATACAGTTATTAAAAGTCAGTCTGTGCTTTACGAGTTTCTGCTGGCCCACCTACTTTCAGGAAACCTTCTGCAGAGGACTCTTAAAGACCATTTATTTGTCCGTGGGAAGATAAAAAGCAGCAATTGATTTTTTGTTGTTGTTTTGTTTTTTGAGACAGGGTTTCTCTTTAGCTTTGGAGCCTGTCCTGGAACTCACACGAGGCTGGCCTCTACCTCCCAAGTGCTGGGATTAAAGGTGTGTGCCACAATTGCAAAGCAACAATTCTTACTAAGTACCCATGGGACTTCCAGAATCCTGATCCTCTTCAAAATTCTCATATTTGTTCTATTATAATAGCATTATCATTCTAATCAGGAAGGATGTTTGTAACTGGGTTAGATTTTCATTATACACATTCCTGAGATTGTTTTAAGTAGAAAGATCACACTGACACAGCGTTTACCACTGGGGCTTCTTGGATCAGCTTGTAGCAATGTATTTGCTGATCCTGCTATGGTCTACCAAAGGAGCCGTATATCTACACCATTACGCTTGTGTGGCAGATTGGATCTTCTTGCTGAGAACAGAAGATTTCTGGAATGCTTACTAGGTCTTTTTTTTTTTTCAAGTATATTACCCCTTCTCCAGGCTAAGGACCAATGTTCTGGTGCTGCCAACAACTAAGAATGTCCATTCCAGTGGTAAGTTTTGAGAATTGGTGGGAGAAGACTTGCAAAAGCAACTGCCACACTGAGAGTCCGGTCTACATCAGAACCCAATTTGTTCGTCTCTGACAAATGTTGGGCTATAAGTGTCAGCTCATATTCTGTCTCCAAAACCCTTGAGAGATGCAGAAGACCCCCTTTTCCGATCTTATGGGCTCCAGAATAAATGGCTACATGATTATTTGGAAAAGGACTCGGGGGAGTGAGGTCACTGCTGTTTAAACTTTGTGAGTCTTGTGGGGACTGTGTAGCCTCTCTTTCCATGGAGGAATTTTGGGTCTGATACGGCTCATGGGAATGACGGCTTTCTATTTATCTAGTTTTAACCACTTCAGGCTGCCCTGCCTACTTATGCTGTCCATGTGAATGTCATGATCATCACCAGCTACCTCATATGACTGACTCCTGGTATAGTTGAACATCGATGACCATTATGGGGGTTATGCCCACCATGCTTCAGAAAGCTAGGTATTTTCATTCAGTGTTTGCTAACAACCCAACCATCTTCATCATTCCTAGGAGCCCAGACATCTCTGAGCTAGAGAAATAGATACCTCTTTGTTCCTTCCTTCCTGCTGCTGCTCCTGCTGCCTCCTCCCTGGGAAAATAAAGTGACGTCTGGGCACTCCCAAGGAACAGAACCAGAGAGGGCTTTCCAATGTCATAGCAAAATCTTTTTAAACAAGTTCACTTACCTGAACCTTTCAGTCCCTTCCTTTGTACTTTACCAGGGAACTTCTGGTATACCAAGTAGCACTTCCCAGCCCATCACTTTTTCCAAGTCAGTGGTTCTCAACCTATGGGTCTCAACCCTTATGGGGGGTCACATATCAGATATCTTGCATATCAGATACAGTATATGCATATCAGATTCATAACAGTAGCAAAATTTTGAAGTAGCAATGAAATAATTTTATAGCTGAGGTCACCCACAACATGAGGAGCTGTATTTAAGGGGTCAAAGCATTAGGAAGATTGAGAAGCATTGTTCTAAGTGCTATAGTGACAGCATATTGAAACCATCTTCTAAGACCTTAACTCACAGAACCCCGTCTCACAGAACACATCCCAAATTTCCCCATATATTTTGTCACTCCTTCATCTACCTCACTTTGAATGAATTCCTAGATAGGCTTTTCTGCTCTCTGGTGGGTGCTTAGAAGCCATCTCTTTGGAGAACAACCCATTTAAAAGCAGAACAGATGCTCACTGTTAGTCTGGCCCCAGTTATTGGTCTGGCAGCAAAAAGGAATATGGAAATACCTTGAGTAAGATAAATTCAGTCTCATTAGACAAGTGTGTTGCCTTCAAAGGAGTACCTGTGGACTTAGACTTCCACAAAGTAAGGGAATGTGTCTACAGGCTTAGGATAATCTGAAGGTTCAAAATATTCACATGAAATACCCAGTAGTTCCTTTTCCAGCTCTTCATCTTTATTTGGGCTCCAACTGTGATTGGGAAGTCACACTGTTCTGAATTCTGTCACTCTCACTGTTAAGTATATTGTCTTGCCTTTTGATATGTGTGCCTTCCAGCTACAGAAAATGGGGCTCTCTTCCTAAGAGGTTTACTGACTCTCATGTTTCACTTTCAGGGATGGATGGATGGATTGCTGGATGGATGGATGGATGAATGGATGGATGGATTGATGGATGGGTGGATGGATGGATGGGATCAATTGCCTTGAGTCTGTCATTTTCTCCCATCACTACCCAGTTCCACAGCCCTCCTAACTGCCAGTTCTCCCAAGACAAAGACAAAGCATTTTCCTTTTTTTTTTTTTGTATCCTTTTCAGTTTTATCAGATAGGAATATCATGGCCATTAAGTGCTACAATACACCAGTGTTCAGTGTTCACCTACTGTCAAGACCAGAGATCTTAGTACCATTTGTCTAGTGAATAGTCCCATCCTTGGAATCAGCATCCTAGGATTCTTCTGGTACCCAATGTGTTTGGCTGGTTTTTACAAAAGCAGATAATAAGTTAAGGTCTGTATCAATCTTTGTTTGCTTTGTCTTGTCTTAAAACTGACAAAATGCAGATTTATTACAGAAAAGTGAGAACTCCCAAGAGTGATAGGAGTTTCAAGAGAGGAATGCCCTCAATATGTTTTTTAAAGCAATGAAATACAAGTGTGACATTTAAAAAAAGAGATGAGAGTTCAAGACATCCTGTGTGGGCCTCCCACATATGGTATCACCATGAGAAGTAGTGTGGCTGGAGGAGATTGGGGGCAGGGAGCGAGCCAGAGGATCATCTGAGGTTTAAAGCTTAATGGAGAAGGGAAGAGCTAATGAAGAACACTGAAAAGTGCTAGCAAGGAAGAAAGATGACGGCAAAGCCCTGGCCTGGTGGACAGGGTGTTAGCAAAGAGTGGTGTCAAATGCTCACCAAAAGCAGAAGCAGTCAGCTCTCACAACAGACAAGTTAGGCTGTTTGGTGACTTCAACAACACTGAACAACAGAAGCAAGTGTAGGTTAACAGGAGACTCTGAGATGGAGAAGCCCGGAAAGACAAGTACTTGCAGTTTTATGGAAAGAAAACAGCTAAAGGGAAGGAGGGGGTAGAGGAAAAACAGCAGAACAGGTTTGGGAGCTGTTGAGACTGGTTTAGTAAAGAGGAGACAACACTGAAGGAATCACTGAAGATGTCCGAAAAGCTGGGGATGGAGTTCAGAGGTGCCCCACTGACCTAGCATGACAAGAAAGCCCTGGTTTGATTAAGGGCATGGGGTGGTAAGTAGGACAGGGTAGATAGAGTAATCTATACAGATTTGCTTTTTAATGAAAAGGATTGGGAATAAACAAGCCCCACATAAGAATTGTTCAATTAGAATCACTGAGGGTGAGATTTGGCCTTCCAGTTATTTTGTTTTGTTTTTGCCTTTTTCCATTTTTGTTTATTTTTAAAGCAGGCTCTTATTCTATTGCTCAGGCTGTTCAGAAACTCACTAGGTAGCCAAGCTAGGCTCAAATTCACAACAGATCTCCTGCTCCACCCTCTCAAAGCCTGGAATTGCAGGTGCAAGCCACAGCGCCTGGTTAGTTTTTTGTTTTGTTTTGTTTGTTTGTTTTAATTGTCTGTAGAGCCAGGTCTGGGAGTTAGTAACAGGTCAAGACAGGAGGAGCAAAGACAAGTACGTGAGTAAGCGGTGCAGGTAGCCTGGCCAAGCCACCAGTGGCATGAAGCAATTCACCCAGTTTTTTTGTTTTGTTTTGTTTTGTTTTTTTATGAAATAAGAAAGAACGTGACAGCTGAAGGATGCTAGAGATTTGAGTAGAGATGGCTACGGTATGAAATAATCTTCAGAAGTAGAAAAGCAAGTTTCCTCCTGAGATGTAACAGAATTGCAAGGATCTGTAGAGAGCACTTGAGAGCAATGGGAACAGATGCAATATGACATTACGTAGCTCAGCTGTGTTTTTGATGCAGCCACATGCATCCAGGCACAGACAAGGAGCAGGTGGAGGTGTACTTTTGCGACATCTGAAACAGTGCCACCCCTTGACTTCTCAGTAAATTTACAAAGTGGAGGCACTGCGTTTGGAAAGTTCCCACCTCCTGCCTGTTCTTTGAAAATAAGATACCCCAGGATTCTCTAATCCCCATGGGATATTTTTTTAAAAAAGAAGTTCTAGTAAACCCAAACGGAATTCTAATTGGAAGGGTAGAGGGTGGAAAGGAGAGCTAGATAGTGTATCCTTGAGCCACAATTTACACAGAGTAAAAATTTGCAAAACTTAGCCCAGTACTGTGTGTATTTGTGTACACTAAGGTGTGAACACACTAGGTAACATATAAGCCCATCATGTCACAAAGTTACCCTCAAAAATCAATACCCCACTTAAAGAATCAATATTATGATGTCTGTACCCATGGACAAGGATTGTACCACCTCACACTCCCAAGAGAAATGTAAGTATACTGGGGGGCTGACAATTAAATTTTCTGTGGGTTTGACAAAGACTGTTGCTTAAGACTTTAAGAAACCTCTTGTCCACATTAGACCTAAGTTAAGTTATAGTTCAACAATTTAAAGCAACATCTGCAAGATTCTTCACTGCCTGCTGTAATATACAATACAACCCACCTAGCAGCTACTGCATCTAAAAGGCTTTTTCTAAATTCTAGGATAAAATGGAGTTTGCCTTAGGAGGACCTGTTACCATAGCACCAGATTTTCAAAAGGTCTCTGCCAACATATTAGAAGCCTTTTCCACGTGGAAAGGACATTTTTTTTTCTTTAACAAAGCCAGGAGATGAATTTAAGTGTCTCCTAGGGTCTAAGTTATAAGACCAAGAGGAAGACACATTCCCTTCCACTGCCAACTCTTAGAGATAAGTTTAATTTTGATAACAAGGTTCCAAACCAACAGGTCCCAAAGAGTTACACTGGAACCCTACTGACAACTAGCCCCTTCCCCCATTCAAACCATGAGCAGGAAGCGACTCCCCTATGCCCAGCCAAAGCCTAAGAGAGCAGAGTCTGAGGACAAGAAAGGAATGAACCTTTATCCTGAGACACACACAGCCAACTTGCCTATCTTGAAGGGAGGTGACCCTAAAGAGAAACTGTGTGTGGAATGGGAAAAAGAGGAGAGTCCTGGATAACATCAGCCATATCCTAAGGTTTTTAGAGAAAAAAAAAGTTCACTAATATTTACGAAAACATGGTAAGGCCAGCCTTCTTCAGGATCTTGAGGTGAGAGTAGGAGCCCTGCAGTAGCACTTTGCATGGGGGCAAGAGAGTGGCCTCAGTTTCTTATACAAGGACAAGTTGTCACCTCTAGCCTAGGAGGGGCTAGGGAAGAGAGTCAGTAGATGGAAACTTACTAACAGCCAGCATCAGGGCTGAGGAAGATTCTGTTTAATCCAACCTATTGAGATTCTTGCCAATGTGATCAGACATGAAGGGAGAATGCTGGGCTTGGTCAGCCATTGAAGGTGATGCCTTATGGACATCAGAAGGCTCTCGGGATTTTTCTAAGGGGTGTGAGCAACACACTTAGTAGAAGGTTCAGAACCCTGACTAAAGTCAGGGTTTATTTGACTAGGCAAAGAATTGTTGTCGAGCTCTCATTGCCATTGAAATACCACAAAGGATGGAAGGAAGTAGGAAGTGCAACTGTTGACTTTTGCCTTGCAGCCTCTCCTTTCCCCCGGGACACTCACTCCCAACTCAGTACTGATTATATTACTCAACTCCATCAGCAAAGCAGCTGCTCGATTCCTCTGCAGGTACACCTTACATGGCCTGGTGAAGAAAGACAAGCTCTTTCTAAGGTATGATCCAATTCCAGTCTTCTGAGACATCTAGCCCCATGGCAGGATGCACTATTAAGTGGAGGGGTACTGGCAAGCACTCATATTCCTAGAGACTGTGAAGGAAGCAACTGGATGTGTCTCTAATTTCTCCTTACTGCAGAAACAGACCCAAGGATCTGAAGGGAGCCGGCTCTGACACACGTTTCCTGTGTCCATCCACATGTCCACCGACTCACATGAGAACAGATAAATCTATGCACAGCCCGGATGTCTCTGGTCTTTACTTTGTGCCAAGGATTGGCCATCTCTCCTTCCCTCACAGCTTCCAGAACTGAATTCTGCTAATTTTTCCATTACTAACTCCCAAGCTGAATTCCCCTCTGGGGAGGCAGACAGGAAGCCATCTGCAAGGACTAACTTCTAATGTCCCTTCCAGCTTTAACAGAAACCTTTCCAGCAACCAGTCCTTCTGTAAGCACAGCTCTTTGAGAAGAATTTGTCACTTTAGACTCAATTCCTTCCACTTGAGCAACATGGTAGCTTTGTAGCAAGGTTTCCAGATTCTATGTAGCAGGAGCCATAGTCATATTACTCAACCATTTAACAAATATCCAACCATGCTGGGGTTTGAAAATCTAGTTACCTACACACAGGTGTAGTTCACAGTTAGGCCAAAAGATGGCAGTATAGTGCTTTGTGCTCCATTGTATGGCACCTAACTTATAACTGCAACTATTTCTAATTCTGCTAAATTATAAAATATATTGAGGAGAAACTGTTCCATGAGATAATGGAAAATATGGTTTGGGGTTTTATTACATCATTGCTGCAGGAATGTCTGCAAGTAAATATCTCACATATTTAAAATATTTTAAAGCATGTAAAATATCCTAACTCATATAACTTAATCCTGTCACAATCCGATATGATTGTTATTTTCATTTTGCGTAACAATACATTCAGAAACTAATTATACACCAATTCAAGGCTATAAGTACAAGGCTATAAACAAATAAGTACAGCCAATTTCCCAAAACACAGAATTCTTCCTGACATACATCTGTTTAGCAGGAAGCAATTATCTACGTGTCCTTTATATATATATATATATATATTTCACAGAGCATTATGATTCAACAGGTATTTGGGATTAAAATTACAGAATTTGGAGCTAAAGTTGTCTGATAAGTATCATGACCTGCCAAGCCAGGTTGGCTTGCAACTTTGCAAGCCTTAGTTGAACATTATTATTATTATTACTTTAGAAATTAGTAGTAGTAGTAGTAGTAGTAGTAGTAGTAGTAGTAGTAGTAGTAGTTCCCAGAGAGCTCATTGGCCCCAAGTACAGCAGGACAGCTGGTGATGTGGGTGAGTGATGTGTACATTGGTCACGTGATAGAGTTCAGTGGTCTGTGAAAGTTCTACCAAGTGGCATCAGCAACTGCCTTTTGGTTAGCACAGCTGAATATTTCTAAAATAGTCACTCAGCTTAGTGTTGTGCTTAAGGGGCAGTGGTGAGTCCCTCTTGCTGTTTCCTAGATAAGGCACAGTCAAGAGAATCACTTGGTTCCAGGCTCTGTGATTCTGCCCATTTGAACATCATTTCCCAGTGGAACCTCAGTTTGGTTCAAGCTCTTTGGTTATACAATGCTTTTCAGAGGCAGCTCTCTGAAAGGGGTAGCAAAGCCCAGAAGCTGGGACACTGTGTTTGGAAGAGGGCCTCAAGTGTAACAGAATAAAACAAGGCAAGCTTTTTCAAATTGCAGAGGTTTCAGCACTTGGTCAGTGTTGGAAATATGGTGGACAAATGGGCAGCCTTTCCACATTTTGTACTTGAAAGATCCTGATATCTTAAGAGGAATATATATCCAACCATGGACTTACAGAAGCAAAGTGAGGTCTCTGAGGAATTGAAGTAAAAAGAAGAACCATTTGTGTGCACAAATGGGCTCACCCAGATGGCATGGACACAAATGTGGGGAAATGGCCTGGACACAATTGCCTATGTGCCACTGTAATTCTACCTCATCCTCTCACACTCCAGAAACAAAATTACTAATTAAATGTGCTGGCAACCCTGGTGAAACTCATTAGGTCATCAAAAACAGCAGCAAAAAAAGAGAGAGAGAGAGAGCAAGAGACAAGACATGAAACAGAAGACTAATTGGGAAGCAGCAGCAGAACGGCAGGATGAAGAGGAAACAAGAGAGGGTAATGGGGATGAATGTGCTCAAATACTTATTTACACATGAAAATCTCATGATGAGAACCATTACACATAATTAATATCTACTGGTAAAAAGAACAAAAAGAAAGTAAGGAGACTAGATGGAAAATAAATTGAAATAAAGTACCCAACTCTCATAAAAAAAAAACTTCATATGTTTGGCCTATGCAACATCTAAAATTAAAAATACCCACGAATTACAGTGATTGTTGAATAGCATCTGTGAGGAGTCAATTGCTGTAAACTGTTAAAGTAGCTGCACTGATGTATTCAGGTAGTGTTTGTTCGTCTAATCTCCATTCAGACGTATCTTAACTTCTCCAGTTTCAAACATTTCTTTTCAGAGCCACCTTCCGGAAATGCTGCCTCTCAGAGATTTCTCCTCCACCTCATCCCCGGAACGACGTCACCACACAAACCCCATGGCGAGTTGGTTATATCAGATCTGATGCCACCGGTGACTCTCGCCCACAAGTTCCTTCCCCTGAGCTGTACTGCTGCCTAGGATGACGAAGTCTGTGGCTAATGAACTTGCGTGGGATTCTCTTCAGCTTGACTGGGGACTCATGCCCCTGGTGTTGATTTGGTCCCATGTCGGCTTTCCCCACATAACCTCCTAAAATCTAGCTGTAATTTCCTATTGCTCCCTGTAACAAGGCGGTACAGCAAGTTGCAGATCCAACTGAGGTGAGGGCAGAAGAGACTAAAATGGAAACAATCCAAATGAAACTCTGTTTACTCTTTTCTTTCTCCTCCCCAGTCAATTAAGTTCTCAGGCAGGGAGCTATTCTGTCATTAGAGCCCCAGTGAAGGGTGGAGGTGAAGTGAGAAACCCTCCTCCAGATGAAGGACCAGGGAGGAGGGAAGTTCTAACAAGGCGGAGCTGGTGAGAGAGTAGCAACCTCAGCCTCCAGGAAATTATGAAGAGGGAAAATAAAATTCAAGCAGGCGAGACTTGTGTTTACACACTGCTTTTTGGACTAAAATCACTGGAGAGAAAGACAAGTAGACAGGGTGGAGGGACAGTTACAGCCTTTCCCAAAGATAGCTGCTGAGCCTTGTATTGTACAACTGGGGGAAAGAGAAAAACAGGAGGGGGGGGGGGCTGACAAAAACCATCTCTTAACAACTCAGAGATCCTACTTGCAAGTTAAAATCCTTTAAAATACTTGCCTGGAGCTCCCTGCTCCACATGACTCAGATAGACTGGATATGGAACAGAGGTACCTATAAGAGAGATTGCACTAATTGTTAAAAAATTATATAACTACATTATATTTGCACTTTGGTTGATAAGATGAAGGTATCCATGGTTCTGCTATAGAAAGTGAATAGATCTTTTGATAAATTAATCAGCTAATTGCTCATCCATAAATTATTTTGTGGGTAAGCTGATGCTCAGCAAATTGGTTTTTCAGCAAGCTGGTCTTTTGATAACTCGTTTTGCCATGAATGGATCTGTTTCAGCCTACCAATAAGAGAATGCAGACTCACTGCTCCCACCATGTTTATTTGGACTCTAGGTCATCCTCAAAGCTCAAATTTTGCACTAGTTGGGAACACTTCCAAATATGTCTACATTGCTTTTAGATCAGCACCCTCAGCTTCTATTCTGGCAAAAGCATACAATCTAATAAGCCTCGCATGACGAAGAGGCACAAGTCTGAAATGAGGGGCTCTCCACATACAACTCCAGTCTTTCCAGAATGCCTCTCAGCATGGCCAGAACATCAAAGGGAAGAAAAATGAGTGATATAGAGTTATGGGGGAATGGGATAATACAAATAAGCCCAAGGCAGCCTGAGCTGACTCCTAGAAAATTCTTGGGAAGAGTGCAAGCCTTGCTCATTTAGAGCTTGCTTGCCTTGAGCCTGCCTATCTCTACTTTAAATCACTTTGTATTTTTCTACAGCACAAAAGGCTTTCTTGTGGCTAAACTTGGTTGGCACATGGTACAATTTTTAAATGTGCTTGTATAAGTTCAAGCTAATACATCTTCAGGAACACTGGTCATAGAATGTCCTTATAAGCCAAGACACCCACTCCACTGCCATACTCCATAGTGTCTTTGCTTGGTTCATTCCATTCTATCTTTTGAATCCTGCCTTTCCAACTTTGTGTTCAACTGACTGTTTTTTCAGGCTTCTCTGACCTTCACAACCTCATGAAACCAGGTATCAACTACTTTAGCCCACATTGATATCTCCATATTCTAGAAACTACAAATGCTGATGGCCTGTGTCCCTCATATTTCAATTCCACACAACTCATATCTTACTTATTCCATCTGTGGGTCACGCCAAAGACCATGAGCTTCTAATCTGGAAGTGCCCTCCTTAGGTGTTTCTATATTCCAGCACCTTGTCTGTGGTGAGTAACCCCACATCCACTCTGACAAGGGTTTATGGAACTGAACGAAATTTTCATCTGTAATTTAAACACTTTGCTCTCATGTAGGAAATAATTTGCTTGCTCATATGCTTAAAATAGACACCACTGCAAACCATTCATCAGACAGAATGCTTTCAGAAGGATTTTTGCAATGGCACGGAAATATGGTATTCAGAAATGGAACTCAATCGGCTTTTTGAAAAACAACTTTGGAACATAATATTCTTGCCAATTTGTTGGACCCAGCACACAGACCAAGAGCAGTACGTATTTCTAGAAAAAAATTGGTATTACATTATAGAATATATTTGGGTTCCAAATGAAATATTAAGGACAAAACCTTTCACACGTCCTTGTTGGGGGGAATTTAACAACATTCAAAGAAAGAAAACAAGAGTCTCTCCTTGTGGCACTGGGCGTCATGAGCTAAGGGTGGGTTTGGTTTTGGTTTTGTTTTATTTTGATGAAAAACTGAATGTGAGGTTGGGGTGAATGAAAAAGAACAACCAGAAATAAAGATCAGAAAACAAAATCATTTTTGTGAAGTGCCCTCATATAGAGAACTGTAAGAGAAATCTGTATTGATTCTTTTTCTGTCTGTTAAGATGAGAACTCACCGTGTACTCCAAGCTGCTCTTGAGCTTATGATCTTACTCAGCCTCAATGATAGTGTAATTGCAGGTATGTGCCCACCCTAGTGAGGACCATATTTAAGTAGTAAGTATTCAAGGTTCCTTAAATAAATTTACAGCATCAGTTAGCACTGACAGTTGGTATACACCTCAAAAATATACCTATTACATTCTTGTGGCCACTAAGATGCATCCTTTTGCTTCATTGAGACTACTTAACCTTTAATTTATAGAATTTTCTTTGGAAACTTCAACCAGAGGTGTGGAGAAATAAGTTTAACTGTAAAAGAAATAGAACCAAAAAAAAAGAGACAAACTATTTTGCAAGCATTGTTTTATTTGTATGATTACTCTGAGAGGTGTCAATGCATATTTTGTCAAAATATTGAAGGATACATTTGGAGACCTAGATATAAACAGTAGAAGAGATAAAAGACTGAAAACTAGAATCTGGAGATGATGGAGATGGACTAGGATTGGGACCACAGACCATTTTTTTTTCACTGTGAGTATTGTAATACTAATTGACTTTTTAAGTCTCCATCCACTGCTACAAAACAATACATTTTAAAGAAATTATGAGATTATGGTGCCTGGGGGCTTTTGGCTGATGATCTAGACTGTTGGTTAGAGCTGGGTTTGAAACTGTTGTTGATTACAAGTCTTTCCTCTGGGTTTATTTTCCACAGAGAAATTGTCTAAAGGAAGTTAATAATGTCTACGGTTGTTAAACCAATGTGCATGTAAGCATATTTTGTAAGTATGGGCCTTATCTGTAGAATTAAACAGACTTGGCCTCTAAGAAGAACTGATGCAAAGACACAGAAGAGCAAACTGTCACTTTCCATTACATGCCTATTTTAACCATGTGCACAGACTATAAGGAACACTTGAAAAAGTAAATCCTTTTTGTTTTTCACTGTGACCCATTAAGAATCCTTCCAAAGCCAGCACTTGGGAGGCAGAGGTAGGCAGATTGAGTTTGAGGGCAGCCTGGTCTACACAGCAAGTTCCAGCACAACCTCCAAAGCTACAGAGAAAGCTTGTCTCAAAAAAAAGAGTCCCTTTCAAGATGTAAATAGCTACTTCCCACAGGAACAGTGCCATTTTCATCTTTGTTTCTCCCACATAAGACAGTCTGGTGCTTTGGACATATTAGACCATCAGTAGTCACTGAAGGAATAATTAAACCTTGATACTATATATATATATATATATATATATATATATATATGTGTGTGTGTGTGTGTGTGTGTGTGTGTGTGTGTGTGTGTGTGTGTGTGTGTGTGTGTGTACACAGTCTGGGCATACCCATCAAATTACCTGTAAAAGGATTATTCTGCTGTTCAGTCCTGAATAATCACACAAATCTTAATATTAATTACAAACTGATTGGACTATTATTTGGGCTTATTGCTAATTAGCTCCTACTTTTAAATTAGCCAACTTCTATTAATCTAAGTATTGCCATTTGGCTCACAGATTTACCTGTGGTCTACTACATCTTCTTGCTCTGGAGGCTGGCATCTCTGCTGATTCTGTCCCTCTTCCTCCGAGTTCTCAGTTTGATTATTCCACCTAAGCTTATCCTGCCTGGCTTTTGGTCTAACAGCTATTATTATTAACCAATGAGAGGAATACATATTTACAGTGTACAGAAAGATGATCTCACAGCATTTCCCCTTTCTGTCTAATAAAAAATGAAGGTTTTAACTTTAACATAGTAAAATTACAGACAATAAAACAGTTATCAAGTAAGAATTACAGTTACAATATCTAGTCTATTAGTATTTGACAAAATTAGAAAATATGTTTAATTATCTAGTCTATCTCAGTGAGTTTAAAGTTTTATATCTGATTTATCTCTATCACAACTAAGAAAAACTATAATTATCTAGTCTTCAACTCCATCAAAGACCTGAGAAGAAAATATTAACTGAGTAAGCAGAAAGTACAAGCAAGTGACTTCCAAAACAATTCAAGAAATGACAGAAATAGCTGGCTACCTGGACAGTCACCCAAGGTTTCTCTGTGATGTTGGGGCGTCCATCCATCCTTGCCCTACAGGCCTAGCATATTTGACAAACTTTCCTGTGAAGCAGGGAAATTTGTTTTTGTTTTGTTTTGTTTAATAAAAAAATCAAAGACTTTATTGGATAAGTTACACAACATTCTTTAACATTTAACTCTGAGCAGATGGAAGGTGAGAAACAATGTGTCATTCAAGTCTACAAATGAAATAGGCCTGTGAGGATTTGAAATACAGACAAAAGATAGCATGAAGCAGAGCTTAAATATTAAGCAACTAAAACAATAAAAATGAAGTTGTAACATGGTAGGCATGGATTTTAAATACTGTCAAGTGTCTTTTTTTAAATGAAAATCTAGTTTGTAATAAAATGCCTTTAAGGATTTGTCATGAGGAAAAAATATGTAGATTCTTAAAACCGGATCTCTCCTAGTGCTTTTGCCTTCTTAATATTATTTTTGGTCAATTCCATCTCTCTACAAATAAAGATTTCTAAAGCTTAAAGGTCTTCCTGATACAATCCATGCATACTCCACATGACTGGGAGACACCTGGTTCCCAAGAGAGCATAAAAGTTACTGCTGGTGTTAGGGGTCTAAGACAAGACTGACCCCAGAGCCCGGAGCTGTGCTTCAAGTCTTCTCCACAGCTCCCGAAGAAGGGAAATTTGAAGGACTGGCCTATCTTGTCTTGGCAAACCTCAGCAGTCACCTTTCTTGTGTCCTGCTGGTCCAGTTTGGACAGTAACTGTCAGCAAATGAGACAAGGGAAGTTTCTTTGCCCACATGGCTAGCTTTTGTCATAATGAAAACAAACTCTATATGGAGTTTCTTCAATGCCCATAATCTTTTTTGGACTATATTGGTGATGTCAGGAGCAGATGTGTCTCACTGTCATGACAAGTTTAAGTTATTAAAACATTTAAATGCCATATTCTATGGGTCTTTGTTTGAAGATATCTATCTATCTGAAATGTATCTGTCTATATATAGAAAACCTAACTAACATAGCTATAAATTTGACTATTGTAGATGACTATTAATCTGTATCTATTAATTACACATTACATTTTTAGATGAGCTGCATAAACATATCTTAAACAAGTGTGTAAATATACATACAGTATAACAAAATTAACCTAGATTTATATCAATAAACTTAAATCCATACCAACATAAAATATTTTGAGATTAACAGTTGTTTTTTGGATTGAAGTAGATTCAATAATTTATCCTTTTGTCCTATTTCTATATCAATTACCCTCCAACCAGAACTGCTAGTCTTTTGATCTCACATTGGTCCAGCCAAAAAGATGCTGTTCCAGGAGAGAGGCTCACAAGAAGAGAAGGCGTCTGCTCTACCAGCTCTTGCCTTCTATCTCCAAATCACACTTTACTCCTAGACTGTGATTCTTGCCAGATTAAAGTAGCAACTCCCTCTCCTCATGTCTTCTGAAGTAAGTAAGCTAACAGCTTCCTATCTTTCCTACTTCTGTCTTAGCACATTAGGGCTGCTACAACAGAGCACTGTAGATAAGGAGGCTTAGAAATAACAGGATTTTTCCCTCAGAACTGTGGATGCTGAAAGTTCAAGATCAGAGTACAATATGGTCAAGTCCAGATGATGGGCCTCTCCTTGGTTGCAGACTACAGGGTTGCAGGAACATAGTGGGAGAAGAAATAATACACCTCTCCTTCCCTCCCCTCCCCTCCCCTCCTCTCCACTCCCCTCCCTTCTCCTCTCCTCTCCTCTCCTCTCCTCTCTCCTCTCCTCTCCTCTCCTCCCTTCTTCCCTCCTCTCCTTTCCTCTTTTCTCCTCCCCATCCCCTTGCCACTCCTCCCCTCCCCTCTGCTCTACTCTTCTTTCTTTTCTCTCCTCCTCCTCATCTCTCCCCCTCTCTCCCCCCCTCCCCCTTCTCTCTCCTCACTATAGACTAGGCTGGCCTCACACTCACAAAGATTCTCCTGCCTCTGCCCCTCAAATACTGAGATTAAAGGCCCAGCCTCAAAAGTTCTGTTCTTGCAAGAGCATCAATCCTTTTTTGAAGATTCCATTTTCACAACCCAGTCACCTGACCTCCTATACCAAGACACTGAAGTCGGAATTTCAGTATAAATGCCAAGAGAAGCAAACCATCTTCCCACAGCATCCAGTCATGCCTTACCACCTTCTCTGAATCCACAAATTGGAACATAGCTCTGTCTTCATATTGCTTCCAGATACTTTTTGATTCTTCTTCGTTTCTGTTCTACTTTCTGCTCAACTGGTACCAGATGCAATGTGTACCTAATGTTCTTGTTAACCTAATTTAGTAAGTATTTATATAAATCTTTATAGTATAGGACACTATGCATAGCAACCTGAGCTTACAAATTAAGTCTTACCTTAGTTGCCAAATCCAAGAATGACAATGAGAAGAAATGCACAGAATTACATATTCAATATACAGAGGAATTTTGTTCCTCCTGGAAAATGTAAACAACTAAAATGAAAAGACAAATTCAGAGGCAACAGATAACTTTTCAATTGATCCTTTTCCCATTTTTTTACTGATGTTGCTTCTCACAGGAGTTACTATGTTTATGGTTACTTTACCCTTTGTCAGAGCTGAGTTATAACAATTAGCTGGAAAAAAGTATTTTTGGATCTGAGACTCATTCTGACTCCTATGTGGTGAATATTTGAATCATTTGAAGCTTGATGTAGAGTGGTAAGATGTATGCCAAAGGACCGGATCTGTTGTATTACTGATTACATACATTTCCTATTTTTTTTTAAAAAAAAGTAGAGAATAGTAAGAACTCAAGTGTTTATAGATGTAGAGGCATCCAGTACAAAAGGGAAGAAAATAATGGTTTTCTTTCTAATGAGTGATTATGGCATGCTATTGGGAGAGGAATGGAATTTGTTTCTGTTGGTATTGTTTTTTTGTTTTGTTTTGTTTTCTTTTTTGAGAAGGGTTTCTCTGTTGGTAGGCCCTAGCTGTCCTGGAATTTACTTTGTAGATGAGGCTGGCCTCAAACTCACAGAGATCCACCTGCCTCTGCTTCCCAAGTGCTGGGATTAAAGGTGTGCATCACCATTGATTGCCTGGCTGAAAAGTGGGACAGACTTTTTTAAGCTCCACACCAGGCTCCATGACTTACCAGTTGAGAGGCTGTACTCCTCCCCTGACTTTCCAGTGTTATATTTCATTAATTATTTTTAGCACACAAAATAAGAGTTTCATCACGACACTTCCATTCATGTACATCATTTTCTCCTGATCATATTCAACCTCCCATTCCCATCCTTGCTCCCCCTCCCTCCCACTGCTTATCCCCCCACCCCCAACCCCACCCCCGCCCAACTGTGAGCCTAGCATAATTACTTGGGTTCACCTCTGGCCTCTGCACTTCCTTAGATGAGATCACCCAGCATCTCTGTGATTCCATTGTTTTAGCAACAAATGAGATGGCAGGACCAGAGTCAATATTAAATAAGTCAATATGAGCAAAGGATTTACATATTAATACAAGCTATGCTGTTGTTTTATTTGGAGAACATATGAGCCATTAGGAAATCCTTCCCCTGAATTAGGCTTGGTCTGGCCCAAGGACTGGTTTTCTTTGATAGGGCCAGGGAAACCTTTTGGAATTCTTCTCATCAACTGTCTCTGTCTTAATTTACATTTTACAAGATGTTTCCTAATTGTATATAACAATAGGAAAGATAGCACAATTTAGTGCCAAGAACTCTTCAATTAGTAAGCTACAGAGAGCTACAGAGATCAAAGAGCTCATGCAGACCAGGAGAAGGCCAGTAGATTCGTTGTGAGGAAAGCATTTGAGATGGGACATGAGAAAGTCAGCAGACCTTAGAGGACTGGGGAGATGGAGGATGTCTGTCCTCCAGGGAACTGTTTTTAGTTACCAGGATATGCTTGTCCTTTGTTTATTATAGGGAACACTTCCTAAAAGCACTTAATCTTCCCAAGGCCATCACTAATAGGCACTGATGTTGTCTATTATGAGAGGAAACAAAGAAAGAAGAGAAAAAAAACCAGAAAGCCAAATAAAGGTTATATAACCACATTGCACATTTAAATGCTTTATGTCCCATTTTACCAGAATCCCATCCAAGACTGTGAGGTCGTGTGTGTGTGTGTGTGTGTGTGTGTGTGTGTGTGTGTGTGTGTGTGTGTGCTCATTCACTAGCCTTTCTCTCCTTGCTTCTGAGTCATCTTTTTCTAGTTTACTTAGAGGGAAAGAGTGCTTGTCACATACCTGCCTTGAATCCATTTAACATCAAGGCTGCTTCTCTCTGCCACTATGAGTTTCTGCAGGGAAAATCATTTACTTTTCTATAAGCTGATGCCAGGACCCTTGCCCCATTGTCCCCTTGAAAAGAGACTGTGGAGTCTGAAAAATGGTGAATATGAGACTGAAGTTCCCAAAGCCCTTACCTCCCCCATAGTAACGCCCCACAGATTTGTGCTGGCAAATTAAATTCACACAATTGGAGCCCTCTGGATAACAACCAAACAGCACAGTTTATGATTGTTGAGCACTCTTGGTTTTAGATGTCATTTTACAACTCCTCCATTGGTAATTTTCTCACATCTTCATGTCAGAGTTTTCTATTTTGCCTGATCCTTGTACCCTTCCTGGTTCAGAGTAAAGTGTCAGCTCATTCTTAGGCAGGTCAACTTTGTGTTACATCCTCTCATAATGTCCTTAAGATTGCTCTTTCAGCCCTCCTTCAGCTCATGAAGTCATTTTCCTGAACAAAGACCTTTTATTCCCCTAAAACCATCCTAGTGCCAGGTGCTAAATGGGCCACATATGTGCTGAGATGGAGGGAAAATCTCAGAAGAAAACTAATTAAATGTGAACAGAGCAGCCAGGTAGTTATATGACACTGGGGCGCAGGCAAAGCTACAGACAGAAGCACATGGAAAGACCATCTTTGTTTAGTCAGGATAATATGAGATGCTTTAAGTTAGATGCCCAGAAAACAGAGCTGAGGTGGGGACTAATGTGAAAGCAGTTCATTGAGAGAATGGCCTCAGGCTTTCGAAACCAATAAAGGAGTAAGGAAAGCAAAGTGGAAGGGGTTAAAGTCAGACGGAGATTTGGAAATTGAAAATCTAGTTCTTGCTTGATCCAACAGGGAACTCCGGGGCAAGAATAACATCACAGAACTGACCTGATTGGAAACAACCGTCCAGGACATTGTCCTCTTGTGTTAAACATTGTGGGCCAGCAGCTCCTGATGGCACAGGACAGTTCTTGAGAATGTACATTGTAGTGGTTACCAACTAAGAAACAAAGGCTCTAGTGGAGGTATGCACCAGTCAGATGGCAGAGAGAGAAAAGAAGACAACAATGTCTAACACTCATGTGAATTTAGGGTTGCAGTGTTTAGGTCTAGAGCTGGACACCTTCAGAAAACATCAAATAGGCATCAAACTGTATTCCATCGAAATCTCTTTCTCTTATGTTTTTCCTTCTGTCGTTCAGTTATTAGCCCTTTATATTTGTATCATATTGTATTTTAACTTTATTTTATCTCACTATAAACATGTTCTCAAATGGGGATGCTGAGTGCTGCTTTGCTGCAGAGTAGGAAGGATGAGTCTAGCTATCAATTTCTGGCAGATAACAGTTTATATCATGAGGCTGACATAGGATCTAGGCATTGCTGGGTTCTGATTGGCTGAGTTGTAATCAGATTGATCTAAACTCTGACTTCAGGGCAAGGTCACATATTTGCAAACATTTGATTGATCTTGCAAAAGAAATGATGTTCTGCCCACTTAATATTTTACATAGCATCTTTTCTTCTAAGCAAATATTTGACAGTGTCCTATTCTTCTGATAATTGCAGATAAAATAATACCAATACACAATACCTTTGGATAACAACAACAACAAAAAGAATAAAAAGGGATTGCATGATTGTACTTCAGAGAATTAGAGCCAAGATTTGTCAGTTGCAAAAGAACGATTAAACTAAATCTGGGAAAAAGTCAAGGTGATTTCAAGGACATGGAAATTCCACAGATGCCTGAGACTAGAGATGGTAGAAAGCTAGAATGCCAAGTCTCCATTTCTTAGCCATGGTGTGGCACCATCATCCTGGATTCTTTCTAATTCCTACTCAAATTACTATAGTCTCCAGGCATCTTTACATCTTTACTGAACACATAGCTGTGATACCCACCTCTGTGTTAGGCTACTAATATCTTTAATGCTCTACTAGGGTTCTCAGTTCAGATCCTTGAGAAAAAGACTCTGCTTGGGTAAGGTGATTCCTTCCAGACCACTGAATGCAGGACAGAGTGAGGAAAATTCTGTCATTTAATATCCACTCAGCAGAACTGAACCAAGATAGTTTAAATTAGTAAATTAAATAGGGTGCCATAGATAGGATACATTGGTATTTATGGTATATAGCGTTTACAACTACTGGATGTGTTAACCTCCAGGATCAAAATGCTTTTGCTGGGGTGCAAAGGAAAGTTTGTTTTGCTATATCCTGAGGTTGAGACACTAAAAGTACTTGGACAAATGAATTTGCTATTAATTCACCTGAGATCTATTCTCAAATAAATTAAATGAACAAGACACTGTGAGAATAGCTGGAAGAAGATGAAGCTTTGGTCTGCATCTCTTCAACGATACAGGTGACATTAAAGAAGTAAGGAAAGAGTCTACTGTTTTCTTCAAATGTCATTTTTATTTCAGGATGCTGATGCTGAAGCTAAGATGCTGAATTCTAAATAACTCGGTTCTTCTTGGTATCAGCCAGCTTTCTGAAGCTCCAAGATGGTGTTTGGCTTATAGTCTACCGTATGACTTTGAGGAGGAATGCTATAGTCTATGTTACATGTAGTATATGTAGAGAAACAGTTAGAAGGGACTGACTTTTCCAAAAGATTCCTCACAAAGAAGGCAATATCAATATTTGAAATCTCATCATTAAAAATACACCCACACCCCCATGAATCCCTAAATTGTATTCCCCATTGAAAGGAATAACATATCTTGGGAAATGGTTTGTTCCAGGGCAGTTGTAAGGAAGGTTTTCAAAGTGAAGTTGAGCATCATATCTCAAGAAGTAAAACAGTACTTAAAAAATTAACATTGTCATGCCAATGGGACATGGGAAATAACTTAGAGTAAATTTTATTGGGCACATTTGAGTAAGTTGAACACTAAAAAGAATGACAACTGTCAGTTGTATTATCCAACAGTCAACAGCTGTCCCTCAGAGCGAAGAAAAGATGTTTTTAAAGAATACAGTTAATAAATGCAGATTAAATGATAGAAGAAGGAAGTCACCATTTGGTAACTCAATTCCCAATAATAGTTGTCGAGAAAAGGACCCTCGATGGATTCCAAAGCCACGGAGTGAAAACACATTGATTACAAAATCTCAAATTACTTACTGTGATGGCTAACTTCAATTGTCAATTTGATGACATCTGAAATCACCCGAGAGACAGGCTTCTCAGTGTGCCTGTGTGGCATTAGCTTGATTAGGTTCATTGAGGGCAGAGAAGCCTGCTCATTTTCTGGACTTGAATACTGCACTGTATAAAATAGATAAAGGAGAGAGAGAGAGAGAGAGAGAGAGAGAGAGAGAGAGAGAGAGAGAGAGAGAGAGAGAGGCGCAAACTAAACAGGAGCATTCAGTGCTCTATGATTCTTGACCAGATGCAATGTGACCATCAGCTCCACAATCCCACTTCAGTGACTTCTCTGCCCTGATGGACTATCTCCTGGAAATGTAAGTGAAAACAAACCCTTTCCCCCTTAAGTTGCTTTGGTCAGAGAATCTTATCACAGCAAGAGGAAAAATAATTAAAACTACTTATTAATCAAAAGTAGAAACATCTGGTATTCAGCACCCTAAATGATCAAATTTAACATTATCATTAAGGCAAGCTTGTTTGTGTTATGATGTCTACTCTTGTCAACTTGGTTGAACTTAGAATTACTATGGCAACACACTTTGAAATGTGTCTATGAGGGTGTTACCAGGACATTTTAAAAATTTTTTAATTTAATATTTTCTATCCATTTTACATAGCAACCACAGTTCCCCCTCCCACTCCCTCTACCTCCTCCACACTCCACCCCACCTCCCATCCACTCCTCAGAAAGGGCAAGGTAACAAAGCCTTGGGGAGTCAACAAAGCCTGGGACATCAAGTTGAGGCAGGACTAAGCACGCCCCTGCATCCCACCATAGCGGGTGGGTTCCAAAAAGCCAGTTCCTGCACCATTGATAACTCTTGGTCCCACTACCAGGGCCCCCACAAACAGACCAAATCGCACAAATGTCACCCACATGTAGAGGGTCTAGTTCGGTCTTGTACAGGCTCCCTAGCTGTCGGTCCAGAGTCTGTGAGATCCCACGAGTTTGGGTCAGCTGTCTCTGTGGATTTCTCTACTCAGGATATTGGCCTCCCTCTTGCTCATACAGTCCCTCCTCCCTCTCTTTGACTGGACTCCCGGAGCTTTACCAGTGCTTGGCTGTGGATCTCTACATCTGCTTCCATCAGTTACTGGATGAAGATTCTATGATGAAAATTAGGGTAGACACCATTCTGATTACATGAGAAGGCTGGATTCAGGCACCCTCTCCCCTATTGCTAGGAGTATTAGCGGGGGTCATCCTTGTAGATTTCCTGGGAATTTCTCTATCGACAGGTTTTCCCCCAACCCCACAATGGCACCCTCCATCAATTTATCTTTTTAATTATTCTCCCTCTCTGTCCTTCCCCAAACTTAAACACCCTGTTCCCTCACATTCTTATCTCTCACACCCTCCCCCCTCTAGTGCCCCTTCCCATCCCCACTTTACCCAGGAGATATAATCTATTTCATCTTCCTAGGGTGATCCATACATCCCTCTTATGGTTCTCCTTATTACCTAGCTTATCTGGGGCTGTGGATTGTAACCTGTTACCAGGACATTTTAACAGAAAAAGGAAGACCCATCCTGAATGCAGGAAGGACCACCCCATGGGCTTTAGGACCAGACTGAAAAAAGCATTCTGGTCACCAGGTAATCAGAGCCTCACTCCCACCCCAAGCCTTCCTTGACATGATGAACTGTACACACAAATCCTTTCTGAACTTGCTCTTAGCAGCAATGTTGTCACAAGGAAGAGAGAAATAATGAACATATGTGTGCATCTTGGGGTAATGCTAACGATAAATGAAGTGTCTTGTTTAACATTTGACTGAGGTTGATCAGGCCTGCAGGTTTCACTTATAGTATCTATGAAGGAACAAGTTAAATTATACCATTAAAAAATCAATCTACAATTCAATCTGCTTTGTTTCTCCAATGGGCCATGAAAAGAAAAATATTCTGGAAGTTTAAAAAGCAAACAGGAAATAAACATGATGAGTGTTGTGGGTTTAAAACTAGAGTTATAACAGACAACTGAAATGTGTGGTCCTTGCCTAAGTCCTAGATTTCTGTTTTTTTCTTTTTTGCTTTTGTTTTGTTTTGTTTTCTAAGACAAGATTTCCCTGTATATCCCTGGAACTCGCTCTGTAGACCAGACATGCCTTGAATTCAAAGATCTGCCTGCCTCTGCCTCCTGAGTGCTGGGATTAAAGACATGAACCACCAGCACCTGGCTAAGTACTGACTTTTTAAAGGTATAAATGATGTTTAGGAAACACTGAGGGTCTTTAAATATAGAGTAGAGATTAGATGGAGCTGTTGTCTACTTTCTGAGGACTGCATTAATGTGGAATAATAGCTGTTACGTCTGCTACCCTGAAGTGATCGGGTGTATATATATATTCTTGGACTATAGTTGAGGGGAAAATAGAGTGAGATATGGGGAGAATGGAGGGGGGGATAAAGGCAGAGAGTGAGGAAGAGAGGTGGGAGCAGCAAAATGCTGACAGTTAATAAACCAGACAGAGTACACACAGAATCCTGATGTCCTTTCCACTTTTCTGCACTTTTAAGTCTTAAAATAATTTAGTAAAGTGAACGAAAGAAGCATTTTAAGTACAACTTAGAATGAAATTCTCATAGTCTTAAATGTAGAATTGTAAGCCATAAAGGGAAATATAATCATACATGTGCTAAGATGCTTAAGAACTTAAATAATTATTTTTTTGTGTGTGTGATAGTTTTAAAATATGTCCATAAACTATTTGACATTTTCTCCCTTGATTGAAGGTAAGGTTTTTTTCTCCATTTTTTATTTAAATTAGAAACAAGATTGTTTTACATGTCAATCCCAGTTCCCTCTCCCTCCTCTCCCTCCCTCCCCCCTACTAACACCCTACCTATACCCTACCATATCTGCTCCCCAGAAAGGGCGAGGCCTTCCATGGGGAGGGTCTTCAGAGTCTGTCATACCCTTTGGAATAGGGCCTAGGCCCTCCCTCGTGTGCCTGGGCTAAGGGAGTATCCCTCTATGTGAAATGGGCTCCCAAAGTCCATTACTATGCTAGGGATAAGTACTGATCTACTACAAAAGATGCCGGAGATTTCCCAGATCTCCTCACTGACACCCACATTCATGGGTCTGGATCAGTTCCATGCTGGTTTCCCAGTGATCAGTCTGGGTACCAAGAGCACTCCTTATTCAGGTCAGCTGTTTCTGTGGGAATCACCAGCCTGGGCTTGACTCCTTTGCTCATCACTCCTCCCTCTCTGCAACTGGATTCCAGTTTGGTTCAGTGTTTAGCTGTGGGTGTCTGCTTCTACTTCCATCAGCTGCTGGATGAAGGCTCTAGGATAGTATATAAGTTAGTCGTCAATCTCATTATCAGGGGAGGGCATTTAAAGTAGCCTCTCTGCTGTTGCTTAGATGGTTAGTGATGCCATCCTTGTAGATCTCTGGACCTTTCCCTAGTGCCTGATTTCTCTTTAAACCTATAATGGTTCCCTTTCTTATGGTATCTCTATTTTGTTCTCCTTTATTCTTCTCCCTACACAACCTTCCTGTTACCTTATGTCCTCCTCATTCCACCTCTTCTCCCCTTTTCATTCTCCTGGCTCCCTCTCCCTCCCCCCATGCTCCCAATTTGCTCAGGAGATCTTGTCCCTTTCCTCTTTTCCGGGGACCATGCATGCCTCTTAGAGTCCTTCTTATTTCCTAGCTTCTCTGGTGGTGTAGATTGTAGGATGGTAATCCTTTGCTCTGTCTGTAAAATCCATATATGAGTGAGTGAATACCATATTTGTCTTTTTGTGACTGGGTTACCTTGCTCAGAATGGTTTCTTCTAGTTCCATCCATTTGCCTGCCAATTTCAAGATTCCATTGTTTTTTTTTTTCTACTGAGTAGTACTCCATTGTGTAAATGTACCACATTTTCTCTATATATTCTTCAGTTGAGGGGCATCTTGGTTGCTTCCAGGTTCTGGCTATTACAAATAATGCTGCTATTAACATAGTTGAACAGATGTCCTTGTTGTATGAATGTGCTTCTTTTGGGTATATGCCTAAGAGTGGAATTGCTGGATCTTGTGGTAGACTGATTCCCGTTTTCCTGAGGAACCATCATACTGATTTCCAAAGTGGCTGTATGAGCTGGCACTCCCACCAGCAGTGGAGGAGTGTTCCCCTTTCTCCACATCCTCTCCAGCATAAGTTATCATTGGTGTTTTTGATTTTACTCCCATTCTGATGGGAGTAAGATGGTATCTCAGAATTGTTTTGATTTGCATTTCCCTGGTGGCTAATGATGTTGAGCACTTTCTTATGTGTCTTTCAGCCATTTTAGATTCCTGTGTTGAGAATTCTCTATTTAGTTCTGTACCCCACTTTTTAATTGAATTATTTGGTGTTTTGGAAACCAGCTTCTTGAGTTCTTTGTAAATTTTGCATATCAGCCCTCTGTCAGATATGGGGTTGGTGAATATCTTTTTCCTTTCTGTGGCCTGTCATTTTGTCTTGCTGTGTCCTTTGCCTTACAGAAGCTTCTCAGTTTCAGAAGGTCCCACTTATTAATTGTCAATCTCAGTGTCTGTGTTACAGTTGTAATGTTCAGGAAGCTGTCTCCTGTAACAACTGGTTCAAGGGTACTTCCCACTTTCTCTCCTAAAAGGTTCAGTGTGGCTGGATTTATGTTGAGGTCTTTAATCCATTTGGACTTAAGTTTTGTGCATGGCAATAGACATCTGCAGTCTTCTACATGCCAGCATCCAGTTATGCCAGCACAATTTGTTGAAGATGCTCTTTTTTCCATCGTATATCTTTAGCTTCTTTGTCAAAAATCAGGTGTTCGTAGGTATGTGGGTTAATATCAGGGTTTTCAATTCTATTCCATTGGTCTACCTGTTTATTTTTGTGCCAATATCAAGCTGTTTTCAGGACTAGAGCTCTATAATAGAGCTTGAAGTCAGGGATGGTGATGCCTCCAGAAGTTCCTTTATTGTACAGGGTAGTTTTGGCTATTCTGGGTATTTTGTTTGATATAAAGTTGAGTATTGTTCTTTCAAGGTCTGCGAAGAATTGTGCTAGTATTTTGATGGGGATTGCATTGAATCTGATTGCTTTTGGTAAGATTGTCATTTTTACTATGTTGATCCTACATATCCAAGAGCATGGGAGATCTTTCCATTTTCTGTTATCTTCTTTAATTTCTTTCTTTAAAGACTCAAAGTTCTTTAAAGGCAAACCTATCAGAATTACATCAGACTTCTCCATGGAAACTCTGAAAGCTAGAAGGTCCTGGATAGATATTCTACAAACACTAAGAGACCTCGGATGCCAGCCCAGACTACTATACCCAGCAAAGCTTTCAATCAATATAGATGGAGAAAACAAGATATTCCATGACAAAACCAGATTTAAACAATACATAGCTACGAATCCAGCCATACAGAAAGTACTGGAAGGAAAACTCCAATCTAAGGAAGTTAACTACACTCACAAAAACATAGGCAATAAATAATCCCACTTTACCAAAAGCCAAAAGAAAAATCAGGGTAAATCCACACACAATACTACTACCAACAACAAGTCAAAAACAAAAAAGAATAAGCACTCAATGGTCCTTAATTTCCCTCAATATTAATGGTCTTAACTCGCCTATAAAAAAGACACAGGCTAACAGAATGGATACAAAGACAGAATCCATCCTGCTGCATACGAGAAACACACCTCAACTTCAAAGACACATTACATCAGAGCAAAGGGTTGGGATAAGATATTACAATCAAATGGACCCACGAAACAAGCTGGGGTAGCTATCCTAGTATCTAACAAATTAGACTTCAAACTAAAATCAATCAAAAGAGATGAAGAAGGGCATTTCATATTCATCACAGGAAAAATCCATCAGGAAGAAGTCTCAATTCTAAACATCTATGCCCCAAATACAAAGGCACCAACGTTCATATAAGAAATATTATTAAAACTCAAATTGCAAATAAGACCTCACACAGTTATAGTGGGAGACTTCAACACCCCACTCTCACCACTGGACAGGACCTCCAGACAGAAACTTAACAAAGAGACAAAGGAACTAACAGAAGTTATGACCCAATTTGGATTAACAGACATCTATAGAACATCCCATCCAAACACAAAATAATATATTTTCTTTTCAGCACCACATGGAACCTTCTCTAAAATTGACCACATACTTGGCAACATAGCAAACCTCAACAGGTACAAAAAAAATTGAAATAACCCCCTGTATCTTATCAGACCACCATACTTTAAAATTAGAATTAAAGAACAACACAAATTGCAGAAAAACTGCCAATTCATGAAAATTGAACAACACGCAATTGCACCATTCCTGGGTCAACAAAGAAATAAAGAAAGAAATTAAAGACTTCCTAGAATTCAATGAAAATGAAGACACAACATACCTAAACTTATGGGATACTTTGAAAGCAGTACTAACAGGAGTGTTCATAGCTCTAAATGCTCACATGAAGAAACCAGAGAACAGTCATGCCAGAGAGTTGAGCTCACCACTGAAAGCTCTAGAACAAATGGAAGCAAATTCACCCCTGATGAGTAGATGCCCAGAAATAATCAAACTGTGGGCAGAAATCAATAAAGTCGAAACAAAGAATCAATGTAACAAAGAAAAAGGGGACATAACATTGGACACTGAGGAAATCCAGAGAATCTTCAGGTCATACATTGAAAACCTGTACTCCACAAAATTCAAAAATTTAAAGGAAATGGACAATTTTCTGGACAGATATCACTTACCAAAATTGAATCAAGAACAGATAAGCAACTTAAACAGACCTATATCCTTTAAGGAAATAGAAGCAGTCATCAAAAGTCTCCCAACCAAAAAAGCCCAGGGCCAGATGGCTTCAGTGCAGAATTCTACCAGAAATTCAAAGAAGAGCTAATACCAGTACTCTTCAAATTGTTCCACACAACAGCAGCAAAAAGTTCATTGCCAAACTCTTTTTACAAGGCTACCATTACCTTGGGACCCAAGGCTACCATTGCCTTGGTACACAAAGACACAACTAAGAAAGAGAACTACAGACCAATATCCCTGATGAACACTGATGCAAAAATTCTCAATAAAATATTGGCAAACCAAATCCAAGAACATACCAGAAAAATCATCCACCATGATCAAGTAGGCTTCATCCCCGGGATGCAGGGTTGGTTCAACATATGAAAATCTATCAATGTAATCCACTGAAGAAGAAAAACCACATGATCATCTCACTAGATACTGAAAAAGCCTTTGACAAAATCCAACAACACTTCATGATAAAGGTCTTGGAGAGATCAGGGATAACAGGAACATACCTGAACATAATAAAAACAATGTACAGTAAACCAACAGCCAACATCAACTAACTGGAGAGAAACGGAATGTGATTCCTCTAAAATCAGGAACAAGACAAGGCTGTCCACTCTCTCCATATCTCTTCAATATTGTACTTGAAGTGCTAGCTAAAGCAATAAGACAACAAAAGGAGATCAAGGGGATAAAATTGGAAAGGAAGAAGTCAAACTTTCACTGTTTGCAGATGATATGATAGTTTACATAAGTGACTGGAAAAACTCTACCAGGGAGCTCCTACAGCTGATAAACACATTCAGCAAAGTGGCAGGATACAAGATTAACTAAAAAATCAGTAGCCCTACTACATACAGACGATAGGAGGGCTGAGAAAGAAATCAGAGAAACATCACCCTTTACAGTAGGCACAAACAACATAAAACATATCTTGGGGTAATGCTAACCAAACAAGTGAAAGACCTGTACAGCAAGAACTTTGAGTCTTTAAAGAAGGTCAGTTTTATGAATTGTTTTTAAACAGTAGGGAAGTAATGGTTTCTAAGTTCAATATCCCAGTGGCTGCCCTGTGGTTTTGTTGGCCTCTTCAGTGCTCCTTCAAAAGAAACTCTAGGGGCCTGGAGTGATGAGTCAACACTTCAGAGCACTTACTGTTCTTGTAGAGGACCTGGGTTTGGTTCCCAGGACCCACATGCAGACTGACAGCTTCCTGTACATCCAGATCCAGGGAATCAGATACCTTCTGGCCTCCACCTGCACCAAGCACACACAGGGTGCTCATGCATACACTCAGGGACACACATGCACACACAAATACATATTTTTTTTTAAAGAAACTCTAAGCTACAGCCCTCCCACACTCTAAGCTGAGCTATTTATGAAGTTTTAATGCATAGAAAATGTTGGTATAATATGCTTTGGTATTTTTAAGCTGCTATCATTTGGGATAATTTGTCACACAAAAAATAGATAATACAGAAGATTAAGGTGTCACTCCCACTTGGTAGTCTGTCTCAAACCTGCAAAGAGTGTCATCGAACACTCCCACCCCCACACATACACACTCAAAAAAAGATTTTTTAATGGTTTTTCCTAAGGAAATATCAGATAGGTATACAAATATATATGTATATATATATATTGTTTCATAGTACTATGAGGTAAGAAAGCAGTCTAAATTCAAAACAATATAGGATCAGTGGTGTAAACTATGGCAGGTGTAGGCAATGAAATGGCATGTGGCTACTAAAGAAAGTACCTAGCTATCCTGGGAGTGCTCTTAATATTTAAAGGGGAGGTGTTAAAATGCATGTAAGCAATTCCTCGTTGGCAGAATTTACCAATTGGCCTGGCTCCCCTTGTGGAGCTCAAGTCCAGTGCTCCACTACAAGTTTCTTTCCCACCTTTCACAATGCTGGTCTTTTTCCTAAAACTGATTGATTTTCCCAGAGAAGAATGCTTCAAGCCCCCTACCATGTAGGAGTGAGTGTGGCTATACTGAGAACTGGAAGATAAAGCAGCTGGAATCCTCGGTATCTCATAGTCTGGGGACAATAGCTCCCACCCTCATCTGTCCTTATTAACCATAGACATGGAGGCCCCTTCAACACTCCAACAAAAATCAGCCTCCAATCTTCCATCTGTGTGAGTATAGGTGACTTTCCCACTGTAGCCTCCACTTCCATAGGGATCAGCTTACACACTTGAATCCCAGCAACCACAGGAGGGACACATGCTGCCAACTAAGTGATGAATGGAAATGTGGACAAAGAGGTCCTGAGACAACAGGAAGACAACAGCCATCCCTAGCCATCCCTAGCTGAAAGCAGCCACAAGACAACCTCTGAGGACAACAGAAGGACCACTTGGCCAACATATAGGACTGTGAGAAAAATGAACTGCTGCTCTAACCACAAAGCATTGGGATGTTTTATGGTCACAGAGCAGGATAGCCAGCACAGCTGGGAAGAGAAAGTGAGCTGGGAAGGTGACCCAGAGCCATACTGTATCAGCCTGTGTCTTTAAATCTCTTTTCAGAATGCTTTCTTACTGCCCTCCAAGCTGCATTAAATTCTCAATTTCTAAGCATATCCCATAATCTGAGATTTGGATTGCTAAACATGAATTTAATCAAATATTACAAAATCCATTTCACCACATACAGTAATACAATTCTAGTTTGCAATGGTTAACATACAGACAACTTTGGTGATGTGGCAGAGAGCATTTTTCTGCCTAGCTCTCATTCCAAATTATATCTGTATTTATTCAAACGTATGCCTGTGACATTGATTGGAGACAGGATGAATATAGACTTGTGTCAGTTGCTTCTTCTTTTTTAAGAGTCAGGTCTCACTGTGTTCCTGAAGTAGGCCCTGAACTCATATGGGCTCTAACTGTTGTCCTGCCTCCACCACCCAAGTAGCTGGCACTACAGGCATGCACCTATACCCAATAATCAATTAATTCTTTGCTGTCGTGAATGGTATCTAATTCTTATGAGCCATGATTTTTAAAATCAGGAAACTTGACCTTTCTCCATGGTTCACATGGTTCTCTTATTAATTCTTCAGCATTTTGAGGTGAGAGATCATCTGTGAATTAGAAGAGATTCTGGCTTTTCCTTTCTACGACAGTCGTTAGTAGTATTCACCAACTTTCCACTTTCCTCTATCCGGCCACAAAGGAGGACAATGCTTCCGACCACACTAGTTTCTGATCGATGCTGTAACAGATCCCTGACAACTTAATGGCTTCAAACCATTCATATTTGTTATTTTCAGTTCCATAGGTCAGAAGTCTGACACCAATATCCTTGGGATAAAATCAGTCTAGGGGAGAGTTTTAGACTATTCAACTCTGTTACAATAAAATAATGAGAAGTGAGTAATTTGTAAACATTAGAAATTTTGTTCTCTGATTTATAGAGGCTGAGATCCGAAATGAAGGAAGTACACCGATGGCATCTGATAAGGGTGTGTTCTAAGCCTCAAGGGTGGCTTCTGGCTGCTTGACAAAGACAAAGCCATGTGCTCACACAGCAGAGGAGATGGGAGGGTGCTTGGCAGTCTGGAGCTTCTTTCCCCTGTGTATAAATCCCATTCGTGAGGACAAGGCTCTCTCCTGGTCTAATCATTGCCCGAAGGCCCTGCTTTTAACACTGTCATTTTTGCATTTTATTTCCAACCTAAGGATTTTGGAGAGGCACATTGTTCAAACCATAGCTGGGAGAACCATTTCCTCGGGGTTTTCTTTTTTCTGAATCTAAAGGGAATCCACGTTCCTTGACACATGCTCCCTTCCCCCAGCTTCAAAGCTCGCAATATAGCATCTCCCTTGCCTATTCTCTGCCGCATCTCTTTGTCTGACTCTCTCCTTTGCCCCCTTCTACTTGGAAGGCCCTCTGTGATCATACTGGGCTCAGTGAAATCACTCGAAATATTTCTACAGTCAGCTAGTTAGCAACCATAATTTCTATCTGCAACTTTAATCCCCCCTCGTCAGTGTAATTCTGTGTAGTCACAGGTCCCAGTGATTAGGATACGGGCAATTTTGCAGAAAAAGGGCATGAAAATTTGGTATGGCCACGTGATTTACTTTGCCCAGTGAAAAGTAAATGCAAGTGACATTTGTCGAGTCTTAGCAGAAACTTGAATGTAATTGGCCCTATTCTTCCCTGCTGCTACAATGATCACAGAAGCATTTGTTGTTGGGGTCTCACTTTGCTGAGCAAACATGATGAACAGAGACTTGCTGCCAAACTGCAATGGACGATATTTTCGTTAGGGTGAGATTTTATTTGTTTACCACATATAAACAGACTGCAGCAGTCACTTTTACATCCCTGTGACCAAATAGCTGAGAAAATCAACTTTAGAGAAGAAAGATTTATTTGGTTCTTAACCTGCTGGGTCCTTTGCTTTTAGGCCTGCAGCAAAGCAAAAATCATAATAAGTGGGCTTGGAGGTGAGGGATGGTGGGGGGGGGGGAGCGGCATAGCCCATGGCAGCCAGGAGAGGTAGACGAAAGAGCCAGGAATAAGACGTACTCTTTAAACATACTCCCAAATGGCCTATTTACTCCAGGTAGCCTACCCTCCTGAAGTTTCCACTGCCTCTCAATCATGTCATCAAATTATAAATCTAGTGATGAATTTATGCATTGATTGGTTACAGCCTTCACAACCCACTCACGTCTCAAAAGTCCTTAAGCTTGCAACAGTTTGAGCCCATGTATTGAACCCATGAGCTCTCGTGAGCATACTTCATATGCAAATTGTATCTTTTAATACTAACACTGAAGTGGTACCTCACTGTGTTTTAGTTGCATCTCCTTAATGAATTGATGATGTTGAGCATCTTTCCCTGTGTTTCATGTGCTTATTGACCATTTGTTTTGATTCTTTAAAAAAGTTTTCTTGGGGTCCTTTGCCCATGCTGGATTTTAAGAGCTCTTTACACATTTGGATACTCCAACTTACTTTTTCCCATACCAAGGATTCGAGGGTTGAACCTATGACTTCATACATGCTGGGCAATGCTCTGCCACTGAGCTATACCCTAAACTGTGAATTTGTAGAGTCTTATAAGATATTGCTATGCAAATATTTTGTCCTACTCCATAGATTAGCTTTCTACCTTCTTGGTGATTTTTTTATACCCAAAAGGTTTTTAAAATAATTTAATGAAGTCTAATTATCTGTTTTTCTTTTATTGTTTTAATTCCCATCATCAGACCAAGAACTTCATGAATGGTATGAGTGTCAAGCAAGTTAGTGCTAAACCACCGAGCTAAACCTTGAGTTTTTTTTTTAAAGTTATATGTTGATGCATTTGTTTATTGCTAAGATGAGGTCTTAGCATCCACTCCTTTCATCTTGCCAGGTGGATAGGACTGCACGTGTGATTGTGAATTCCCCATTTGTTTCTGACCTTTCTTTCTTTCAAATAAAGGTATTAGAAGCTATAACTTTAGTCTTCAATATTCCTTCGGCTGTGCCTTCCAAACATTGCCATATTATTTAGTTCTACATTCATTTTTCCCTTTCATTTTAATGCACACTATTGTTCCAGATGCTACAAAATCCCTTAGAGCATTTTAAAAATAATATGGAAATTCTTTGCCCACTGTTTAATACATACTTATAATAACTATATAAGTAAAAGCAAAAGGAGCTACCCTTCTGTTTTAATACAGTCTGTATAACAATTATTTGGAATGTGTTGGGTTTTCTACTGTGTCCAATATTGTGAGAAAATAATACCAGAAATGCAAACATTTGAGATATTGCTCTTTTCATATACTGAAGATCCTCACATAGGAAAAATAAAGTTTTAAAAAGTGACCAACAGTCATGGAGACACGATTTGCAGGGTTTAACTTGATACAATAGAAGTCCTGCCCATCATCTTACTCTGTGTATTCTGTTAGCTAAAATTAACGTAAGTAACCATTGCAGCTCAGGCTACTGCACAGACCCCAACAGACACAAGAACTAAATACAGGACCTTACATGCCAAACATCATCTAACCAAGCCAAAGCTTTAAGGGGAAGATAAATCCCAAAATAGATGTGTTTTTTTCCCCTGAAAACAGGAGAGCCCAGCCTATCTAAGTAAGTATAATAAGAAAGACCTCTCTGCTTTAACCTTACAGAAAAAGAAATCTGAAGTGACTTACTATTAACCATTCAGGCAATTTTTCTGTTGTTCTGTCTCTGCCACACAAAACCAACTGTGCTGTCATCACTGTAGCCCAGTGGGGACTCTCATTCTATTCTGTAGAATGGAGGATGCACCATTCATGAATAAAAGGCCATTACACTCAGAAGTAAATTAGTTGTAATTTTGTCTTTTGATACTACCATTAACTATATTATGATTTTTTTTTTGTTTTCCATTTGAGAATTTGAGTAATTTTTCTTTCCTCTAAAAGTGAAACATTACATATTTGGGGGTGGTCTTTAACTTATTATGTACACATAAGTTTACTTATTCTTGTTATTTTTTTAACTTATCAGTATCTGGTAACTTATCAATATCTATAATTTGATCCTAATAAGAAAACTCATCCCTCAGTTTTATGTCTCTCTCCAGTCCCCTGCCTATCATGGTGATACCACGCTTCAATTTTGTTTGTTAGGAATGGAAATTTCAAATTGTCTTTAATGATGGCGTTCAAAGAAACAACAGAACATAGTGAGTGTTCAGTCCCTCATCCTCCTGCCAGATGTTTTCTCGTGCTTTCCTGGAAGTATTTTCTCTAGCAGTCTCTGCATGGCATAGCTTCTGAGGAGTGTACACCTGAAGATGTTTTTAATATGCTCACAAATTTGGTTTAAAATATGGCTAGATGCAAAACTCTGGTTTTTGAATTTTTTATAACAAATTTTATAACTTTCTTGCCATTTGTGTATCAACCCACTTATAAGAAATTTGGTGTGATTGTGATTTTTATTTCCTTCTGATCTGTTCTTAATCCTTTAGACTTTGTCTTTGCTCTCCCTCTGCCCCGTCCCCCTTTTGTTCTTTTGGGGACGGAAACAAGGATCTCATAAATGCCAGGTAAGTGGTCTACCACTAACCTAACCTGCTTCCATAGCCCATCTTCAATATATTCTTACATTTCAGCTAGGTCTGGATATTTATTTTTTCTTAATCTGTTTTTTTTAATGAGACTATTATACTGAGTACTGTGATTACACTCTTTCTACCCCCTTTCTCCTCTCTCTGAACCCTCCTATGTCCCTCCTCAAACTCATGACTTCTTTATTATTGTACATAATATTTTCTAGTTCCATCCATTTACCTGCCATTCACTATTTTAGTTTTTCTTAACAGATTGATGGAACTCCATTCTGCATGTGTACCAAATTTTCATTATCAAGTCATCAATCCAAAGGCATACATCTCCTAACTATTGTGGCTGAGAATCAGTGAACATGGCTGAGCACGTATCTGTGGGGTAGGACCTGAAGTCCTTAGGGCATATGCCAAAGAGTGGTATAGCTGCCTAAACCATTGAACTCTCCACATTAGGCCATCCTAATGTGAAGGCATCTCAGGGATTTTTTTCATTGTGGTAATGATTGGAATTACTAATGGGATCCTTCTTTCCCTACAATTGCCCCACATTCACATTTTGGAGTAGCAGGCTGCTAGCAGCCTGTCATCTAAGCCCAAAACAGCAGATATCTTACTGTCCTGCATCTATGCTGTGATTACAACAGTACAGAGCCGTGGTTCCTACAATCATCTGCATGTAGAACTGTGTCCATTATTTAGTATGCTTCCCCACAAGGTGTATAACTATTATACACATTTCTAATGTAATAGAAAGAAGTGCATCTCACTAGTTGATTTGCATGCGTTTGTTCACTAATGAGACTGAAGTGTTTTCTCATGTTTACTGAGAAGTGCTTCCCTTCTCGTGAGAATTGTCTATTTGTGGCATATGCTCATTAGCTATTTTAGGATTAGGTTTTTTCCCCTCATTTGTTTAGTCTTGTATAATTTATTTTGATTTACAGTTTGTTCATTTTGATTGCCACTGAACATTTTTCATAAAGTATGCTGTAAAGAGTCTCTGCTGCAAGATGAACAACAACAATAACAATATGGGGAAGCCTAGTAAAAGGTCTCCAACAAGATCTCTGTAAGAAAAAAGTCAAGATTTTGTTACTATTTATGTATATCTGAATCTGTCAATACACTATTATTTTGCCTATTGTTTCTTCTAAGCTTATTGTTTTTAAAAGTATCTTGTCACTGCCTTTGAGCCGTTAAATTATATCTTATTCTGATATTTAAGCTTTGGTATTTTATTAGTCAATCTTTTAATCCATTTGAGATGGATTTTAGGGGGATGAGGGAGGAAGTTTAAAATGCAAAAATTACAAATTGACTTTCAAAATAGACTCCTTATACCTTTTATCCAACAAAACTATTGCTAGAGTAGATGGCAGAAGACCATGAATCCGGGCTTTGCAAGAAAGATAAATACTCTGTTGTCAAAAACAGATTGCTCAGCCGAAAGAAAATAATGACAAAAAGGAAGCTCATAAAATGTCCCTATCTTGAAGCTGTTTGGGTTTTATTTTGCTTGTCTGAAAGCTTGATTGTTGGGGAAAGAGAAGCACATAGAAATGGAAAAGGGTAGTTTATTCTTTAACTCTATATCTTATTGCAAAATTGCCTCTGAATACAAGAGGTGCTTTGAATTGCCACAGCTGAGGCAGCCTGGAATGGATCACAGAGAGTTTGGGGTGAACTGAACCATGCCTGAGAGACTTTGCTGAACTGATAATGCCTTTACTTCCCCAAATAAGTCAGTATGTATGATCCGATTCACCCTTTCTGCAGTTTTCCTTTGAGTCAGGTATTAGTGGGTATCGCCTATTGTTTATAGATCAAACTGAATTCCACTCACCTCCCAGTGACCTGCCAGCCATCCTAGAAACTTCTCTCTGGCTCCTCGTCAGTCTTTGTAAAACAAGGGGGTTGGGGGGTGGAGGCATCATGTGAATCCCTTCCTGCTAATTGTCTGGAAAACTAAGGTACCAAAGGACCAAAACTTTCTCAGCACCTCTGCTGTGGGCTTTCTCCCTGAGGAAATCATTTCCCTTATTGAATGAAACAGCTCTTGCCGTCACCCTGTGGAAGGAATTTATCAAACTGCTTTCCAACTTCACACCTGGGTAACTCCCGCTTGAGTCCTTTGCACATTAATTGTCAAACAACTTGAACTGAGTCAGTTTCCTTCCTGTGCCTTAATGTTTCATTTGTAATGACACGCTGCCCCTAGCTGCTTAAGGATTAGACCTAGTGACAACTTATTAGTATGAATATTTGAGGATCATAGTTAAATGTCCTAGCTGCAAGGGTGAGGTTAGAGAAGAAACAAAAAACTAGAATTTGAGCAAGAGAAGTTTCGAGAGTTTGAGTATTATTTTCTGGTCTCCATTTTAAATGTGTGTTTGTTGTTGTTGTTGTTTTTCTTCTTATTCTTTCTCCTCCTCTCCTTCCTTCTTCCCTCTTCTCCTTCCCATGGCACTAACTAACCTATGCAGTTATCCTTTACATAAATGAATGAGTAAAATGCAGCATTTCAAATTATATATGTACTCTATAATTAGCTCAGAATATATGACCATGTAGAATCAGCACATGATTGCAGCTAATTGGAGTAAAGCATATTAAATCATTAAACAGGCCCATGGCTCATTTGAAGAGGAAACGTAATAGTATTTTACAACTTTAAATTCTAATGCCATGAGAAGGCAATTAAGAATAGCTCAGAGGTGCTTGGACTTATTTTGGCCTGTTTTCTTACTCTATTAGAAACAGTTAGTATTCTTGTTACACATTTCCAATTCAGATTAAAAGAAAAAAACAACATATTTTCCTATTTCACATTCTTTTTGCTGTGCCCAGAAACCTGTTTTCTACTGCCCTTCATACTCAGTATTAGAATGCCTTTCTTTGATGGATTTTACCCAGGCAGACTGTAATTCAATGAAAGGCTCCTGACATGGAGTTTCCTAATAATGTTAGCCATCCTGAACTTACCTCCTTCACCTTCCTGGGGCACAGACTCAGTGTGGGCACATTTCCAAACAGGTGAGCTCAGAGAGCAATAAAGGAAGAGCAGGGACAACTAGAAGGTAGCCCAGGGTGGGGTGGATGGGGTGGGTTTTATTATGTTTTTTAAAAAATGTGAGAACATCAAAACTCTAAGTAAGACCACCTTCATTTAATGTTTGCTGTCAGCCAACCAGCATTGATGGAGTGTCTGCTATGTACCTGTGTCAGATTCCATGGCAGCTATGCTTTTTATTTTTTTTAAATACACATCCTCTTCCTGTTTTCAAACATCTCCAACGTAGAAGTATAGATATAATGATGACTCTGAAGGTAGAAGGAGACAGAGGTGATAGGGTTTAATGCATTCATCAAGCCTGGCTTCTCCTCTTTACTCTTAAACCTCAGGCTCTTCTGCCCCTCCTCCAATACTGACTTCAGGGTCATCCAATGCTCAGCAGGTAGAGACACTGGCTGCCATGCCTGACATCCTGGGTTAGATGCCTGGAACTCACATGATGGAGAAAAGATAATTGACTCCTACAAGTTGTCCTCTAACTTCCACCTGTGTGCCATGGTACACACAGACACAGACACAGACACAGACACACACACACACACACACACACACACACACACACACACACACACACACATCTTTCAATGATAGCAACACTCATTTCTGGACCTTTACCCTGGTCCTTTTTTCAACACAGAACACCTTTCCCCCAGGTGTCTACCTGGCTGACTCCTTCAGCTGTCACCACTGTAGTGAGACCCACCCCAAACACCTTATTCAATATTGTAAATTGTGTGCCTCCATTGTTCTTTGCTTTTCCATTTTCCTCAGAGCTTTTACCTCCCAGCACACTGTCTACATTACTTATGTTTATCATCTGTGTTTTCCTGCTGGAATCTCACTGAGCCTCATGGGAAAGGGCTCAGGGATCTCCATCTTTTTTGTTGTTGTTCAGACAGTATCTTGTGCAGCTCAGTCTGGCCTTGAATTTACAGTGTAGCTGATGACTACATTAAACATCTGTCTGTTCCTCTTGTCATCATCTTGTAACTACTGAGATTACAGGGTACACTTCCACACCTAATTCTACGTGATGCTGAGGATTAAACCCAGGTCTTCCTGTATGCTAAGAAAGTCCTGTACCAACTGAGCTACATCACCAGCCCTGGGATGCCACCTTCTTTGTGTACTGATACCCAAGCAGCTAAAACACTGCTCAGCACGTGGTAGGAACACAATAACATATGTTTCATTGAAACCCAACTCCTTCAACACCACTTGAAAGACAGATATTTTTGAATGTGCTATACACCAGGCTGCAATGTTATGGCTAAATATTAAGAAGTAAATAAGACCTTTCTTTACATCCATGAAGTACAAAGAGCACTGGAGAGCAGACTCCAAGGAAGTAACTGTGATGACTGCTTAGACAGCAGTAAGAAAATACTGTTGTTGGAAAATAATGTGGAAATCACACCAAGGCTTGGGAGTTAGAAAAGGCCTCCCTAAGGAAACAGTTTGAGTTAAAACCAGAATAAAATATAAATGAAAGTGGGAAAGGCAGAAGAACATTCTAGACTGAGGGAGCAGACAGGGGTGGCTTCACCCAAGCATGTATGAGAGTGATGATTCATTTATGGCAGGAAGAGAAAAGAGGAAAACAGGATGAGATCACATTTAAAGCAAATTGAATCGACTAGGTAAGGTGGTAGGGACTGATAAGAGGGCAGGGGTGAGTGTCTGGAGCAAAGGGGCCAGTCTAAGCTGAAATCTAAGGGTAGGGGAATGTGAAGCTTGGTTGATTCGGTTTGCCTGGAACACAGTGTTGATCTCCCCGGGGGTAGTGTGGAGAACAGAGAAGCAGCTGGAACAGAGGTGATGAGGAAGTCAGTCGGGAAAGGTTTTGTACAGAATTTCTTATTTAGTTATGCCATGTCGACTCCAAGAGGAACTGACAGTATGAGAGCACAGCGATACTGAGTTTTTTCCCCAACTTAGAAGGTCCCAGACCTTGTTTTTATAAAGGAATGAATGCCAAAGTCTTAGTCATTAAAATTTATAGGAGTCAAATGAGCCCAGGGATTTCAACTGACTTACTTACAGTGAAAAATAAAGCCACCACATGAACTAGAAAGACAGGTTGATAAGCCTAAACTCTGCTGACAACCATGGTCAGTGAGTGCTACTCACTGCATATACTCTTTCTTTGGATCTGGGAATGCACTCGAAGGTTCCAGAATGGAGATTTCCTGTAACCTTGGCAAAACATTGCTGTTCAGGGCTCCCACCACTTTTGTTGGGGAATGAAGCTGCTCTCATTTTCAAGTTCTTGGACTGAAGAAGGTGTCTCCCTAGACAGCTAAATGAACCTAAGAGAAACAAGCTGGGAAGTGGAAAGGCCAGTTAGGAATCTGTGTAACCCGGAAGATGACAGCAGGGCAGGAGGAGGCAGAGGAAGACCAAGGGAATGGAAGATTAAAATGATGGTATTTGTCCAAATTACCCTCTCAAATGATTTCACTGAGGAAAGAATTGAAATCGTTGAGTGGGAAGAAAATCGTAAAGCATCAGACCTGAGAAAATTACACAGGAAATTATCTTTATTATTTTGATCCTTTGGCAATTGAATCATGGGTTTTAATTTATGACATATCTGTGTGGGGTTTTTTTTCTATGCAACTTTGGTTTTATCATTATTTTTTGTGTTACTGAAAAAATATGTATAGATATGTATTGTGTGTGAGAGAGATGAGAGATTAATAAGAGAGGGAGAGACATGAGAGACACACACACACAGAGAGAGAGAACAATGAGAGTATTATGACATAGGATGGAAAAGAAAACTGAGCTATCAATAAATGAATTCTGGAAGTTCTAATAAGCCCCTGCATAATGCAGGTATAGAACATATGTATATGTGTAAGATCTTTCTGAATCACTCAAAGTCAAAGTGACTTCTAATTAGGCAACAGTAAATAGTTCTGTGATTCATGCCATCCTTTGTGGGTACCAGCAGAGAGATGGATAACAAAGGAATAAAACCAAAACTTCTAAAAGAACTATTGGAATGAGCCTTTCTAAAGGGTTCATTTTTGTTTTCAGCAAAGAGACATAATCACTCAATTGCTAAAAGTGCCTAGAGATAGAGGTGACATACTGTTTGTGAGATCCCTTTCACTCGACTTCCTGTGTGCAACGGTGCAGCACCTGTCTAAATAGCTCCCCTCCTGAGTTCACAACAGTTGGCACACACACACCACTCCAGTTTCACTTATTTTTACTGTTTAGATTTAGTGACAACTGTCTAAATTGTCACCACACTGAAGTAAACCAAATGGGAATTTTTTTTAAAGGGTGAGTTATGACTATCCTAAAATCTCAGAATTGAATATCTGCCCAATTTTAAACACAACAGCTTTAAACTTCTGCATTTATCTTTTGGGGAGGAAAAAGCATTTGTCTGTTTTCTGAGGGCCCTGGGGATTTTGCCAGAGTAACACAGCAGGCCTTGGGGAACTGGATGCTCTTGAAACACATTGTGCAATGCACATACCTATGGGGACTGTACTTAACCAGTCTCAGGGGAATCTGGGGACAGAACACTGAGAGAAGAAGATGCTTTAGGGCTAACTGCTTCACCATTGGCCTTGGTCAATTTTTGCTGCTGTGTTAAATCACCTTCCTGAATCTCAGAGGCTGATCACAACAGATACCAGTTTCTCTGTGGCTCATCCAGGTAAGGCCCGGCTGAGGCCTGGAGCTCTATCCTCCGTGTCTCTCATTTTGTGTTTTACAACATCTGTAAGGCAGGAGGACGGACGGTAAACTGGGATACTCAACACTTCTTAGGCATTCTGTTCACAACTGCCCCTCATTGATCTCATTGATCCAAGCAAGCCTCATCCCTGAAGTCAGTGAGCTGGTACTTTGATGTGGATGTGTCCCTCAAAGGGTTAAAGAGATAAGATGAGGCCTAGTGTGAGGTCTTGGAGTCACTGAGAGCCATCTCCGAAGGGCATAGGACTCCTTGCCCTTTGTCCTCTTCTCCTTTGCTTTCCAGCCCTAAGGTGAGTGCTCCCCCTCCTATGTCTACCCTGTTGTGCAACTTCACAGATCCTAAACAGTGGGGCTGAAGCCTTCCAAACTGTGAGACAAAATAGCTCTTCTTTTCCTGTACAAATTGATTTTTTTTTTTTAGCTGTTTGTCATAGTGGCAGAAAGCTGAGTAGTACAATTGTCAACAAAAACATTTTCCACAACAAACCATAGCTAGAATGTGGAAGAGAGAACAGATTGTGAAAAATTGTGTCTCCCCCTTCCATTTCTTTGAAAGCTGACACCCCATCTCCCCAGGTGTCGGGCTTTGGCATAAGTGTTCATTGGGCTGATGGAACGTGAAGCCCTCACATAAAAACCTTTCAGTACAATCATAATATGATGTGTTATCACATGACAATGAATAGTAAAGCATACTACCTTACTATATTTAGCACACTGCCTCAAAAATGTCCCTTGGTGGTCCCTGACAGTCTGCCGGTATTTATGTCCTGAATAATGCCCTTTGTTTTACTGTGGACTGGGTGTGATGATCTCCTTCTAAAAGATAGATGACTCTTCTGAGATTAAAATATGAAAAGGCAGTTACAGTCCTCTGTCTCTCTGTCTTCTTGCTATTCTTTTTCTCTCTATGTCTCTCCAACACACACACACACACACACACACACACACACACACACACACACACACTCTTTGGGAAAGCAAATTTCCTGTGTTGTGAGAGACCAGTGTGGCCAAGGATTAATATCTGTAGCCAATAAAAACCCCCAATAACTGTGTGAATCCAACCTTGAGATGGCCACAACGCTGACCAAGACCTAGATTTTGGCCTTTAGACACACATGCAAGCCAGAGGTGCCCAACAAGGCTTTGCCCAGATTGACTGTCACCCACAGAAACTCTGAGATAATAAATATTTGTCTTCTGTTAACTCATATTGGGATAATTTGTTATGTGCTAATAAGTAATGCCTTAATATTAAAATATGAATAATTAAGTTGGCTAGTCTTGTTGATAATTTTCTGACTTACTAAGGTAAAGACCATTGTTAGAAAGTAACACTTGAGTTGAAGGAAAAACAAAACCAAATTCTAAAATATGTGTATCTAAGTTTAATTACCAAGAACAATATATTTCTGTTTCAGATATAAGAAATTATATTTTATAATGACTTAAGAGAGTAGCATTTATTAAAAATGAGGCAGGCTAGGACAGGAGCTTGCTTTGCATGTGGGAGGAGGCCCTCTGTTCACTCTGGGGTGTGGGAAAGAGAGAGCAAGAGTGAAAAACAACAATGACAAACCAACGCTCAGAAAATTGCTGATATTACTACAATTTTGCTAGAATAGATCATTTATGAACTTTTCTTAGAATTTCATTTCTTGTTATGTAAAATTGCCTGAACTGGGTACACACTGGTTGCAAATCTTCCTAAGTCAGTTTTTTTTTTTTCTTCAGTTATCAATCATGTATCTACTATGCTGGGTTGATGGGTCAATGGCCTTGTCTTTATTTAAGGTACGGGTTTCTCCAGCTTCAATATTGTTGCAGGTTCGGTCACTCACATCACTGGAAGACTTCTTTGTATTCACCTTCTAGTACACTCTTGCATGTTTTTCTTCATCTTGGCTGCAGCCTGTGCTGACACACTGTCACTGCTTATCGGTTTGAATTCACGAAAGAATGAATGAAAAGGTCGGGGCTGGAACTGTGTGGCCAGCCAGGTGGCGATCATCATTTGTAGAAATTCCCCTCAGGTCCCTTAGCATGTAGATTGGGAAAACTGAATTATGAATGTGAGGCTTTCCCCACAGGACATTTGAGGGCTTTACCTGCCTCCCAGCTGTTCTGAAGAATGTGTGTAAACAATGAGGTTCATTTAACTAAATGCCTCTATACTTCTCACCATGGGCTCATGCTACTTTCCTTTCTTTATCTGCTGGCAGTTTCTTGTCAGGGTGGCCTCACGTGAAAGTTATGCTTGGGAGAAAGTTAATTTGCTTTTAAGAAAAAAGTTTATTTTCTGAGCAATCAAAAGACCAATTTTTAAAAAAATCAATAAAAGCGATAAAGGAAGGAAGTCTCCAAATTGAGTTTGCAACAGCAGGATCTTACATAGCATCCAGTGTTTCTGTAGCTGGCATCTTATAGAAAGTGTCCCATTTCAGATGATCTGTGAAAATTTTCCCTTGTCTTTTTCCCAGAGTTACTTTCCATTTTCTGTACATGCTAATCCGTTAGCCACAGCCACCATGCAAGAAAAACACATTTCCCTTTGCCCAAGGTATTTCCCCCAACTCCACTTACTTTGCAGAGGCCACCTCTTTTCCAAGGTTCATCTTAGTGAAACCAATGAAACATTCTTCAAAGAGTCCCTCAACTACAGTTCACATCAGCATCCTCAGCCTATTGATTAATCAGGACTCTGAAGCAAAGAGCACGGAGAAGACTAATTCCGCACATCGACCTCAGCTGGGCTGTGGTAAAACATTACCCTGGTAGTAATCACACACCTGAGACTTTCCACATGCACACCAATAAACTTGCATGCATTCTTTCCTGAACAATTCAAGCCCACATCGTTGTAGTGTTTCTGTGAGTCAGCAGATTCTAAGTGAAATAAATTAACTTCCATAATGTTGGTTATCTTCATGTGATAGCCAAGGCCTAAACAGAAGACTGATCTCACCTTAATGAAGAGGGTCCTCTTCATTGAGCACCCTTGGACTTCCAGCCTGCCCACCCACTCCAAAGGTTTTGAATTTCCCAAGCTTCCACAGTTGCATAAACCAATTTCTTCTCTTTTAATTAAAAAAATGTGAGAATTTTATACATTTGTGTTATATTTATATCATTTCCAAACCTTTCCTTTCTTCTCTCTAACTCTTCCCATGCCCTCCACTCCTTTCCAAATCCATGGCCTCTTCTACATTATTTTCACAGATATGTATGTATGTGTATACACAGAGATACACACAGCCCCCTGAGTCTATTTAGTTTTGTTCATATGTGTGACTAGTTGGGATTGGATAACTTATCAGGGAGTTTGTCCCTGGAGAAGACTGATTTCTCCCTTTCTCAGAGCCATTAATTAACTGTAGCTCTTCATCTATAGGTAGGGCCATGTGAGATTTCCCTCATCAAAAACTCTGGCAGGTTACCTGGTGTTTTGTTGGGCCAATCTTGTTTAGATGACCATGTTTTTGAGATCTCATTCCTTATCATGTGTAGAAGACACTTTCTCACAGCAGATATGCTGACCTTCTGTCTCTTATAGTCTTTATTCCTGTCTTCTCTGATATTCCGGAGTCTTAGATGTAGGAGTTGTATACGTATTAGTTGGAGTTGGGCACTCCACAATTGGTTGTTCTCTTGCATTTTGATCAGGTGTGGATTTCTGTAATGAAAAAAAATTAATGAGAATGAGAGCTGCACTTATTTGTGGGTATAAGTGCTGGGATCCAACCTGTATAAGTCCCATGCTACAAAGGCCATCTATTAAGGACTGATGTCTTTGTGGCTGTAATCGGAACCATCTGAACAGCCCCGGGTCCATCCCTGAGTGGGAGAGTGTGGATCTGAGGAAGCTAATTACCCAATGGCATTAAGGACACAGACATCTTGTCATTTCAGGCGGGCTCTCAGTCCATGCTGAAGTCTGGAGTCCATGGTTTATTCAAGCATCCTCTTAAATAGCTTTCCAACAGTGGGGATGATATCAGAGGATATCTATTATCTTGTATAAAGCTGATCTCAAATATTTCCTTTACTCTTAGAGGTACCTCTAAAACTGCATGTTTTAGAGCCTCTCACCAGTCCATAGGCATGTACACAAGCCCTCAGAATAGGTGTGAGCCCACCCAGGGCCTAGGTGTGTTGTTATACAAACTAGGAGATATTCTCCACTGAGGCCAAGCCATCCGGTGGTAAACAGCTAGACATCTAAAAGACAATGTGAGATCCGAGCTCCTGGGATAGAGTTTGAGGCCTGTATCCGAAATGCCATAATTGATATTTTTTGGGCCCCAACATATAAGTATTTGGCAAAGGATTACAAATTATGCTGGTTTAGATGGTAGTATAGAAAACTCTATTCTAAGGTTCATGAACTCACTAATCACAGGAAGTTTGCAGGTTTACAATATCCTTCACAAATTCTCTCCTATTGAATGGCCTGAAGTCCAATTAGACAGCTGTTGGTTACATCGGTGATAAAAGTACCACTATTGCACCTTGGGGATATCTTGCTGAACTGGTCCTTGTTCTGGTTTTAAGGCTTTAAAACTGGGTAGCACTACTGACTAAGTTTGTCTCTTGGAAGCTTGCACAGCATCTTTGTGTACTATGGGGGTTAGTCCTCAGAGAAGAAGCTTCTAGGTAAGTTCTAGCTCAATTTCTTCTTTTTCTTTTTTTGGAATTATATGTTGGCTCCATGGTTGAATTTTGAAAGAGATAACTTGTTTCATTTTATAGGTTCATATCCAGAAAATAATTTTTCCTCAGCATGACTCATACCTGAGGTCCCATCCACACCTAATTTCAATGCTATTTAGATGCTATTGAGATTAGTTAAGGCTGAAATGTCATTTTGGGGATGGGCTAATGCAATTTGCAAGTAAAAGTGATAATTTGTGTGCTGACAGAGAGCAGGGTACTTTATATGGGCTTAATATCCATTGTTAAAGCTCTAAATGTCTAGTGCATTGTATGTGACTGTATTTGTAAATAGGTACTTTAAAGAGGGAATTAGATATGATGAAGTCAAGGGGGTAGAATGTAGTCTAACATGATTGGTGTCCTATAAGGACAGGAAATTGGGAGACAAGCAAATGCAGAGAAAAGACACAAGACAAGGAGAGAAGACAAGATGGGTCAAGTGGACATATCTGATACCTTGAACTTCAACTTCCAGCCTTCATGACCAGAAAGAAAATAATTTGTCATTTAAGCCACTCACTCCATGGTATTTGTTGTGGCAGCCCTAACAAACTAAAACAGTGAGTTTTACAGAAACCCAGTTGGTAGAAATGGCCAGACCTTAGTATCGCCTGGCCTCAGTCATTGGACAGGGCTGCCTAGAAAGAATGTGGTTGCAACTTGAAAGATGGTGTGTATTTGGAAGATCCTTTAGTCAGAGTCATCTTGCCATCTCATGGCTGAAAATTCCATCTACACTTCTCATAGTTTAATGCTAAGGTCTTTCTTGAAAAGCCAAGCAGTACACTAACTAGCTGTCCCATGCACATGGATTGAAGCAGAGAAAATAGGTAAGAAAAGATGAGACAACATTCTTCCTTTGCCAACAGAAATCCGACAATTTTGCTCATGGTATAATTCATGGTAATAGGCTTGTAGTGAATATGCATTGAGCCAACTCAATTAATCTGGAAAACATTTCTTAGAATCCATTTTCCTGGGGTGTACAACACCAGATTTTTTTTTGTCATGGGATTTGGAATAGAAAAATCAGAGTTACGGCCATCTTTTTTTCTATGGTCTTGATGTCAGGACAAGACATGAAGAACTGTTGTAGCTCTCCTACATATCATCTGTTATTTGGCCTCAAGTCTTAATAACCAGAATGTCTTGCTTTATATTCAGAGCATGGGATCTCTGAGGTCACCTTCTTCAGATCTTCATTTTGGTACATATTTAACTCCCCACCTAAAGGCTCTGTATTAGACATGGTTATCCATAGAAACAGAACCAGTAGGATAAGTGAATACATGATTAATAGATAACAGATGTGTAGATTTGATAGAAACTAGAGTAAGTGATTAGGAAGGCTAAATCTCATACTCTGGTATTTTTAAGCTAGAGACCCAGGAACTTGTACTGTCCTTCCAGTGTGAAGTTGAACACCTAAGAACCAAGAGAATCACTGGTATGAGTTCTAGTCTATGGTAGGAGGGACAGGTATTCCAAGTCAAGCTTCTTCTCCCTTCCTGTTTTTTTCAAACCATCAGTGGACTGAATGACTCTACACTCTGGAGGACAGAGTATTTTATTCACTCTATATATTCAAATGCTAATATCATCCAGGAACACACTTACAGGCATATACAGATATAATGTTTACCAAATATCTGGAACCCTTATTATCTATACAAATTATATAAAATTATCCATTGGGGTTAGAGGCGCAGATCAGTGGTAGAGTGCAAGTCTGCCATGTGCAAGACCCTGGGCTTAATCCTTAGCACCTCTCCCCTTCAAACAGATAATTAACCATTGCAGGCACAAACATTTCCAATAGCACCATCTTAACCGTGAAAGCTAGAAACTTAGCATCAGTGAGTGACATATGCAGAGTGCAGTCTGATCCCAAGCACTCTACACATTCTCTACAGTTCCATTTCGTCCCACCTCTACCACTTCATGTCCAGTTGATGGCCTTCCATGCTGATTTCAGGCTGCAGTTCCAGAGAAAGGAGACTGTCTTCCATAAGCTTTTGAACCAGATTCCACAAGTGTGAAAGGCCAAGTTCTTACACAGCTCCCTTTATGAAGTGTATCTTCTAATGGTGGCAGTGCTTTCTGTTCAAACTCTGATTGATATGCTGACGTTCTTAGAGACACGACTATCTTAATTTATAATCAACCTACAATTTGCCAGGAATTGCTTTGCAAGAATAACTACACATCATTAACTTGAGGGACTGGAAATTCAGTGTGTGTTTTGTCACTCCTTCTTTGGCACCTGAGCAGCCACTGCTAATCAGTCTTCATATTCTTTCCCATTGAACAAGAAATATATCACAATTTTTCTCATTATATTGTCCGAGATAATGCTTAAAATTTTATCCTTTTTAGCATCTTAGTTGAAATCTGTCTCTGGTAGTAAACACAACAGACCCACATACTTGCATTTTATTTTAAAAGCCATCAAATTCTAGTATCAGATTGAAAGATCTTTGTGGAAATCATCAAAATGAATTTCCTCCAAAATAATGCACTTTTAAAATTGACTAGAGCAAAATATAAGAATAAAAAGCATCATCTTTTTAACCTACTTTAATTCTTGTAGACCATGGCACTCCCTCTCAAAGGCACCTAACACTCATACCCTGTGATTGTCACCTACTTACTAAAAGGCTCCTTTGGAGACATGATTGAGTTAGGAACACAAGATGAGGAAATCAGCTGGATTATTTAGGAACACAAGATGAGGAAATCAGCTGGATTATCTAGCTTGGTCCTGCATAGATCTAGTGGTAAGTGTTCACAAGGAAGAAAGACCGGTGAGCATTTGAAATAGGAAAGAAACACACACATACACAGAGGGGGGAGAGGGAGGTAGAGGGAGGAGAGGAGAGGGAAGGAGAGGAGAGTAGAAAGGACAATTCAATGTGACATGGCACCATAGGAAGTCTGCTGCTTTATCTCCTATTCATCCCCTTTGGAAAGGAGGCATTACTTTTGGATTATAGAGGAGGCTGAACACACAATAGCTAACACTGACTTGACGAGAGTTACAGCAGTTTATATGTCATATATACTCCCAGCCTGGGAAAGAAGACATTGTGTGACACGCAAGGTCACATAGAGATTACACTTGGTAACAAACTGAGCAACCAGAGACTGGGAGACTCATTGGACCATCAAGGGGATGGAGTAAATTGCACCATGGTTCCAACAAAAGGGTGCAATTGGATTACTATGTCTGTTATTTTCTATAGATCTATCCAGAGAACGTAACTGCTGAGGTATATTAGAGAGGATTTGTGGTTAGACCACAGGCAGCTCTTTTGCTTCTATGTAATCGATGTCAAGGCAGCATGTAAAATTGAGTCTCATTTCTCAGCATTATATTGTATCTATTGCTCCCCAAACCTGCAGAGGCAAAGAACAAAATCTCCATCAGTGCTTCCAGTGAGCTGCCTTGTTGATGACGTATCTGAACAGTTCTGGCCTGTAGTATTATTCTGCTAGAATAGCTTTCTTTTGTGTTCTAATACTTGTTACAACAACTGCAGCAAACTCTCTACTATTGCCTCAAAACCAAAGCAGCATGAACATTACTGGTTGGGAAATCTATCCTAGCTTATGTGAAAGTGATATATTTAAGGTATTGTGGAAAGAAGCAGAGCCACTGTCTCTTTAAAAAAGGAAGAAACCAGAGGTTTCCCTCTGCCTATTCTTAAAATTGTAGAATTATTTATTTCTATATCATTAGCTACAATTAAACTTTACCATCAAGAAGTCCTAAGTGTATAAAAATTGATGCTATTCCATGAAAAATCTTATGCTTTTGCCCTTTAAGATGTATACTCTGGTTGTTTTAATATATTTTCACCACCTATAAATATAAAATAGCTTTTACTAATTTATTTATCATTGTGTGCACATGTGAATGTATGTGTATGTGTGTGCATTTGTGCTATAGCATGTGCATGGAGGCCAGAGAGCATCTTGTGGGGGTTTGTTCTCTTCTATTAGGGGGTTCTAGGGAATGAACTCAAGTTGTCAGGCTTGGTAGTGAGTGTGTTTCCCCACTAAACTATCTCTCTAGTCCATCCCTTATCTCAGTTTATTCTTCCATTTTCCTGATGACTATTTCTGATGATACAAAATTTTTGAGTTGATTTTCTAGTTTTCTTTGTAAGTGGAGATCAACGACCTCTAGAGACTTACTTTTCACTTCTATTTATGTTTCTGTGTCTCTGTGTATGGATGTATGTACATACGTATGTAAACCCATATGGGTTTCTGTAGGGTCCAAGAAAGGGCATCAGGTCCCCTAGAGCTGGAATTATAGGTAGGTGGATGTGATCCACTGATGAGGATGCTGGAAACCGAACTCCAGTCCTCTGCAAGATCAGCAAGCATTCTAACTGCTTAGCCACTTCTCTGGCCCTTAGAAGACCATTCTAAACATCATTTAAACCAAGTATTTGTAAGAGATGAGTTGTTTTGTACTATTTTAGCAGCTTGATGTTTTCATTATGCTTCACCCAAGATTTAATAACTTATTACATGTTTATGTGCATAGCTTTTCATTACAGTTTACTTTCTACAACTATTTAGAGATTTAGTTTATTAGATCAGAAATTGAAATGTGGCCATCTTTTATTTGCAATGTGTGTGTGTGCCACCAAACCAACTTATTATAAAAGTTGCCCTCCCAGTATGTGTTTGGCTGTGTGCTCACAAGCACGTGTTTATCTCTGTGTCTCTGTGTCTCTGTGTCCCCTTCTCTTTCAGACAGAGTCTCATGGAGTCAAGGCAGGCCTCAAAATTGCTTTGACCTTCATGACTTTGAACCTTTGACCCATCAGCCACCCCCTACCTCTGTCATGCTAAAATTATAGCATGTACCATCATGCCCAGTGTATTCGGTGCTTGGGTGTTGAACCCAAGAAAGGTCTCATGCCTTCCAGGCAATCACTCTCTGCCAACTGAGCTATTTCCCCAGCCTCATGCTTTTTATATTTTTCTATTTGAAGAATTTTTGTTTCTGTTTGAATCTTAAGTTCTTTGGGAATTATTTCATTAGGCTAACGTTGGTAGAAATTGGAACTTGAATAGAAAATGGTTTAAATTACTGCATATTTGTTATCATTTGTCCTATTCTTATGCATTTTTCACATCAATTATGAAGCAAATTCAAATTAGAAAGTTTCTAGTGTTTATTTTATGTATTACTCCCAAGTTAATGACTGTGCTATTGCCTTTTTACTATTTTTTTCATTTTTTTATCTTTGCAGTATGAAAGGGAAATTTGCATCACTTAACACATACAAATAGATCTTCCCAAATAAATTTGTTTTTTATAATTGTAAGAATTATTTTAGCAACTTTATTAAAAAATGGTTGTACCTTCCATGTAATTTACCTAATTAAAATAAAATTTCAATGTTTTATGGATCATGTTTTAACTCATGCTTAACTCCTATATGAGAGCCCAATTAACCATGCCAATTTCAATGCGTAGTGTGTGGAAAATCAGGAATCAAATCATGAGAACAAGATAGCTATATTTCCGAGTCTACCAACATACTATTACCGGATGGCAAGGCACTCAGTGAACACAGAGACAGCTGCACATCATGAAAAGCTGAAGTTCCACAAAGGAATATGTGATGGAGGTGTTGGAGAGATGAAGGAGTGAAATGGTAGAGAATGCTGAGATTGATCGAGGAGCAGGTCATTGCCCAGAAAGGTCAATAAGATAACTTTGTGGATTGGTGAGGCTACAGAAGTGGAGGGAGGACATGGAAGGACTGGAAAATGAGTGGGTTTGGGGTACATTGATGTGAAATACTCAAAGATTCAATTAAACATTTATGTTATTTTTTTAAGCTGAATTTTGCCCAGGAGCTTGGTGGGCTACAAGCAGGGCTTAACCTTAAGCTCAAGGAGAATCCTGGGCTGAAGCCTGGGTGTGTGACAGTCAACACAGTGATTTTACATCCATAGACCCCTTCACCAGTCCACACCCCAAATTCCAATGGCCAGAATAATACATACATATGTTTATATGTTTATATACATGTGCATGTTCACAACCCAGTAGCTATGAAGGAGAAGGGAATTAAAAGATTCTCCGCTGGAAAATCTGAGTTATACAGAAACAAAGACCTCCCTAAGTAACATTTAAAGGCTTCCCAATAAAAAGCTACTAAGTCCACATGACTCACAGAGATGCAATTCAGTATTTTAGTACTTCAAATTTCATGTGAATACAATAAAATATTTTCAAACACTTAAGGATAGTTCTAACATGAAATAGAGAGACTAAATTACACAAAACTCAGGAGAAGTACAATAGATAGTAACATGCAACAAGGAACCAAAAGAAAACCTTCACTAAGAGTAAAATATTATAGTAGAAATAGTAACCACATTAGGTGAGTTGCATTATTGGTGATCATAACTGGTTATAAGTAAAAGTTACTGTCAACTACAGTATAATTATGCATCATTACTATTATAATGTAAAGGAAAACCCAGTAAGATATAACTACATCAGGATGGAAAAGGTGAAGAAAATTGTAAAAGATAAATCATCTGCATCATAAGTAAACCCACTAGCAATATCTAAAGTCAATAAATCAGTAAATAACACATAGTAGTGCAGTTGTCCACAGCCCACAGTTGCATTTTGGTCAGTGATGGATTACAACAGTGATCCCAGAAGATTATAATGGAACTGGAAAAAAAATGATCACTTAACATTGCAATAGCTGTCATAATATAACAGGGCAAGACATTTCACTGTTTATAGTGAAGCTAATATAAATGAATGTGCTGTTGTATAAAAGCATAGTGCATACAGTTAAGCATAGCTGCTAACACTTGGTAGTGATTACAAAGGGGTGTGTTACTGGTTTGCATATTTGCTATACTGTACTTTCCATCATTATTTTAGATTTTTAATACTTTTAGTTATTAAAACTAGGGCTTACTGCACAATAGTTTGCAGGGCTGTGCTACTAATAGCCTCACGTATCTTTGCTTGCTATGTCTCTCGATCATATAATTTTCTCTTGTGTCTCATGTATCTCACATTGATCTTGCTCATCCATCATAGCCCCAAAGCAAACAAAGTACACACTGCCAGTGTTGTCAGTAAAGCCAAGTCAAGAGTTGATCAAGAAACAAAATTAGAAGGTAAAGTCTACAGAAGTGGATAAGAAGAAATGGGTATTACTCCTCAGGCAGGCATGTCCCATAACTATCTACCCCATCTGAATAGGAGAGCAAAATAATTAAATCTGATTAAAACAAAATGTTGCTTCACTGAAGACAATACAACTAATAAAAATTCATGAAGGACCTATATCAGAATGTGGAGAACTGGTCTCTTCAATTGGAGAACAGAGAAACAGAGAGTGTGCCCTCTCAGTGTCCTGGAGATCACGGCCACAGCAAAAAGCGGGGCTGCTTTGGGATAGGCATGACAGCCAGTGAGAAGGAAACTGTCTGAAAGGCTGCTGCTTTCACTGTCTTCTAATGCTCTTTGAATTTTTAATTAGCCATGCGTATTACTCTGATAAGCAATAAGAATTAATTTAAAAGAGTAAAATCCAGGAATAGGATTTTAGTTAGCATAACTTGGCTTGTTTTCTAAATTACCTCTGGTTTTCAAGGGAGTGAGCCAGGGCTGTGCGGCTGATGACTCTGTAAATGGACCAATCTTGCATAACTTTTAAGTAAATCAGTTACACCCTTAGATAACCCTTAAAAGAGAGAGGAGATGGAAACACAGCAACTTCTGAGAAAATGAACTTTGAAGTTTAAAAACAAAACCAAATATCATTTCTACTACAAGGAAAAAAGAGTGGTGGCGTTATGCCAAGTTCGTGAGACCCCAAAGAAAGACCCCCAAGGAGCCAACTCTCTAATGCAAATGCATAAGGTTTAATGTTAAGTTACAAGTCTTGGCAGGGACCTTGTCCAGCAAACTGGCACAGCAGCTGCAGGAGAAGGGTACCTGGCCTCAATTGCAAAGGGTTTATAAAGGAAAAAAATGCAAGCAAGGTAGTACATGCCTTGCCTGTTCAGGATTGGGTAAGAGTAGGTGACCTTTGGATTCATTGAAATAGGGGAATTTCAAAATTGTTACTAACAGTTGCCCACAAGGACAGTTGTGACAAGAAGATATTATTTACCAAAATTAGTCATTGCCTGACCACCCGGATGAGGTCACTTTGTCTGGGGTGGGCACAGTTTGGGTGCTCCTTGGAACTGTTTATGGTTCCTTGGCTGGAGCTGAATCAGCCTTGAGCCATGCAGGGAATTTCTAAGGTAGCTTTTTCTGAGAATGGAGTTAACTCCATCCTCCCCAGTTTACCGTTCTCTTACAGTGGGTGATGACAATCATTTTCTCAGTCTGTGTGCAGATATAAACTCAAGGCTGTGAGGACAGGAGAGTGACAGCTCTTGATGCATTTCAGAGAAATGGTTCCATCTCACCATACTTCAATTTCCCCACTCCTTTCTAATTTGCCTCCCTTCCCTCCCATCGTCATGCTTTTCTCCTTCTTGATCTCCCTCCCTCCCTTCCTTCCTTGCTTGCTTCCACACTTTCTCTCTTCCTTCTTTTTTTTTAGAAGTACTGAATTTCCTGTGTGTGTATGTTGTTGGTGTGTGTGTGTGTGTGTGTGTGTGTGTGTGTGTGTGTGTGTGTATTTGTGTGTGTGTGTGTGTTGCTCACATGTGCTATAGTACATGTGTAGAAGTCTGAGCCAACTCTGGGGAGTCAGTTCTCTCCTTCCACCCCACAGATCCAGAGGATTAGACTCAGGTTATCAGGTTTAGCTACAGGTCCATACACACTGAGCCACCTCTCTGACTCCAAACGGCTTCTTTTGTTAGCTGTAAGTCATTGGATAAATAGGAGATGAGTGAAATTATATTTTAGAAATTCTGTTTAATGAGCAAACATAAATTAAAGATACAAGGGACAAAAGAGCTGCTTCGTTTTCTTCCTTTGTTGACTTTGATCTGAGTATGAGTAAAATTTAATAGTAAAAGAAGTTTCCACATCCACAGCTAAAAGAAGGATGGATAGGCATGTTTTCCCACATGCTGGGACTGGGGGTATCTACCACCTAGGCACTTTCCAGAAGGGATACATTCCTCGTCTTGTTGAGCCTCTCCTAAGCCTGGGTCACCAAATGTGGCCTTCATGGCACATTTTCTATCTGCTCTTCTAAGTAGGAATAAAGCTTTAAGATATCCACCCTTAATTGGGGTAGTCCAAAATGGGTTTTTGACTTTCTGTATCATGTTTTCCCATTCATGACCTGGTCCTTTATCTTGCAAAAAAAAAAAAAAAATCCACCAGGTTTAAGTATCATCATTTAATTACATACTGTAAGTCTTAAAAAAGGTCTGGCCATGTTAATTTAGGAGTTTTAGGCTTTGTGAATGAAAAGATATGTTTTCATTGTGTTGGACAGAACTGAGTAATTTTCATACCAGAATGAGAATGCTGAAACATGCTATTTTATCTGGAAGCAAAGTTTCTAATATTTAAAATAACTTTATCTGATTCTCATTCGTTCCTCCTCTACCTCTTCCCCTCTCCCTCTGTTCCTTCCCGTTCTCCTCTCTCCTTTCCCTCTCCCCTCTCTCTGCTTTAGGGTTTATAACATCAGAAGTGTTCCCTTCTTCACTCTCCTGCTCCACATTTGGGGTTAGCATGCTGTCAGTCCTCTTGCTCTGGTACTTTGAGCTCCCTATACTGAGCATTCACTTGCGTTCAGTGGCAAGTCAGATTGTAATTGATTGAACAACCAGGCCTCTACCTTGTTCCTTGTGTGCCTGGTTTTAGAGTAGATAGCTACAGGAAAAAAAAAAAACAAAAAAACCAAAAAAACTATAACTTCAGTAATCAAGGAGGTGGCTGTTGCTAAGCAACAGAGCAAACCAGGTGCCTTGTGCTTGGGTTTGGCAGTGTGCTACAAATAAAGAAGACCTGCCAATCATTCCTCGTCTTCAGGGGATGAGTTCAACATGCAGGTGCAGGGTGGATCCTATGTGGAGATCTAGCACTAACATCTGGCTTGTCCTGCCTCCAAGTCCAAGTTGCAGCTCACCACCATTCCTTCCCTTGATGCTTTTTTCTATAAAGGAGTGTTTATGCCTGAGCAAACCTCTTATTCCTAGGAACATTCTCTTCTGCCTACCGACACAATTTCCTTCCTAGGTCTCAGCTTCTTATTTAGCCAGTTAGAAGTCATTCTTTACTAAGCTTAGGGACCCTAAACTTACCCCCACCATGGACAAATGTCTTGATATTGTACCTCCAGTCTTTTCCTACATTGAGTTCGGGGTGTTCTATAAACTCCCTGGCCCTGATGGATAGTACTGTATCCTGGCTTCTTGCTGGAAGGCTTCTTCCTTCCCAAGCCTAAATTTTCCCCTGCCTGACTGAAGGACTAACCAGGGTCCAGACCGCCTTTATTCTTTCCACCTGCTATTCTCTCCCCACATATGTATTATATCCATAGTTGTGATTCTCTGAAAAGTCCAGAAGTATGAGTCACTGTCAAAATCCTCAAATATGATGCATTATCAATTTATTCCATGCTTTGCTGTCCTCCTTTGATCCTTTATTCTGACCCTGAATCTTCCTCCAGTGCTTGTGGCATAGCTCAGAACAGGGTCCAGGGTACATGATCGGAAGACTTCTCATCTATAACCAGCCTTTGTTCCTCCGCAGAATCTGATGGTGGACCTAAACGGCTGCCCAGTAGTAGAGAGTGCTTTCTGTGCTCTTCCAGGGGATCTGAATTCCATTTCTAGAATCCACATCAGTGGCTCCCAGCCTACTGAATTCCAGCTCCAGATTGATACTCTCTCCTGACCTCTTTGGACACACACACATACACACACACACACACACACACACACACACACACACACACACTTTAAAAAATGAAATCTTTAAGAAATATACATCCTTTCTCATTTTATCACAATTTTTAAAAACTATTTCCAATGCTCTATTTAATGAAATAACACAAAAATAATACATAAATATATTTGAAAGTGAATAAAATTATTGTTTTCAGATGGCCATATAACTATTTTAAATGGTTAAAAGAAGCTCTATTGAAATATACTAATTAATATGCATTCACTAAGGCAGCCAACTACAAATATAGAGAGACCTAGTTAAATTGCTAAGAAAAATCTATTCTAAAGCAATGATTGAGTCTACAGGAACATGCTTCACAGTGTTGATGTTATAAATTGTAATTGGGCCCTTGTGTCAACCTACACAAAGCCCACTTGAGGCAAGCACATCAGAAGTATCATTTGCCATTCTGCAGTTCTGTATCAACTGGTTCTGTAAGGAAGTGGAATTTGAGTTTTAGTTAACAATTCTAGGAGCAAACCAAATCCCTATCCTTTATCATTTGAAAGGGGAACTTTGTTCGTTTCTGAGAAGGGCCTGTAGACTAAGAAAGACCCCGTAAGAACACAAAGAGTTAACTGTAGCTAGGTTGAGTGGAAGATCTGGAAGTACACTGACCTCAGTTATTATTATTCAGAGCCTAAGGGTGGAGAGGAAGCTCAGCTGGTGAAGAACAAAAAGTAGGGAAGACACTGTTTAGAATGTCATACCTGTGCTGCCACTGTGGTTTGTAAAGAGCAGCGGGGCTGGACAAGGGAAGTTCGGTGCTAAAGTAGCATGTACAAGATCTTGGCTTTAATTCTTAGTGCTTGTGAATAAAAAAAAGCAAGCAAATAAGCACACATACACACACACAACCATACATAGGGACACACACACACACACACAGTGACACACTTACAAAGTCTGCTACTTTGGCCATAGGAAAGCTTGCTGATTATATCAAAGCTAGAACATAACAAACCCAAGAAAGGACTAAGGGTATGAACAACAGAGATTAAGAACTGAGAAATCTTGTTGGGCTTTCCTGCCTGGAAATTCCCTATTTTTCAATAGCCATGCCATTGCAGTGTGAGGCCACCAAGGTAAACCATTGTCTTTCCTGAACTATGTAGACTGAATAAGGGATGGACATTTGCTCCCTAGATGTTGAATAGTAGGATGATTGAGACAAAATGTAAGATTCCAGAGTTGGCCATAGAACAGAAACCCTGTTTGAGACAGAGAGGAATCAACTCATTTGTTTATTCATTTATTCAGAAAGCAGTGGGAGAGCAAGGGAGCTAACACCAAGTGATCACAGTGTGCTGCCTGCCACATCACAGAGGCTGCTGAGGAGAGCAAAGTGTGGTTCAAGAAGGGTGATGCAGTCCCATGGGGAGCCACTTGGCTGTGATGATTAATTTGCCATGATGCAGAGTCGGAGACAAAAGGCTACTTTGGCATTTGGGGTATCCACTCAGGACTTGCCATTCTACTAATAAGTTGGTTATTTGCCTTTGCTGAATGATGCAGACCTAAGAGAATTTCTGTGGGTTTCTTCTTGAGAAAGAGCAGCTGCTTGTCCTCTATGTTTATATAGAAAACCTTCACCATTCTTTTTCAATACCAACATGTTCCGAATGAAAGAAAGGCAATGCTGGTAAGAAAACATCCTGAGCCGGGCGTTGGTGGTGCACTCCTTTAATCCCAGCACTCGGGAGGCAGAGGCAGGTGGATCTCTATGAGTTCGAGGACAGCCTGGTCTCCACAGCGAGTGCCAGGATAGGCTCCAAAGCTACACAGAGAAACCCTGTCTTGAAAAACCAAAAAAAAAAAAAAAGAGAGAGAGAGAGAGAAGAAGAAGAAAGAAGAAGAAGAAGAAGAAGAAGAAGAAGAAGAAGAAGAAAGAAAGAAAGAAAGAAAGAAAGAAAGAAAGAAAGAAAGAAAGAAAGAAAGAAAGAAAAGATCCTGAATCTTGGTACAGTGGTGCATGCCTTTAATCCAAGCACTGGTGATGCAGAGGCAGGTGGTTCTCTGTGAGTTCCAAGCCAGCCTGGTCTAAATAGTGAGTTCCAGGACAGTCAGAGCTATAAGAGAAACTCTGTCTTGAGCCCCTACCCACTGCCCCCCAGAGAAAGAAAGAATGAAAAAAGCACACATCCTGAGACAAAAATATGTAATCTGTAGGGTGGGTTAAACAGCTTGCATAACATGAACAATTGAGTGGGTAGCTGTTAAAACATCCATGGTCAAACTTTGTGATTTTAATTAATGTATTCTATCTTATAAAATTGTGATCTTTTGTTATCTTCAAAGACACACTATCACCCACATTATTCACAATAACACATTTTACTGACAAGCCAACAGAACAATAATATAATCAAGATGAATACTGTTATATCCGCAAAAATAAAGCCAAACTGTAATTAACAAGTGGTGACTCAAGTGGAGTGTAATATTGCTGTGCTTGTGTGCTTTAAAAGTACCACAGATGCAATCATTTTCACTTCTCTAACTTGATAACTCTGTGCTGTCAAAATAAAAGTCTGCAGTACTCTTGACTCATGTGGCAAAAGAAAGCAAAACAAAAAACCTCATGAGAAACTAGCTCTGTGTATCAGTAAGGCTTTTTGAGAGAAAAAGAACCCGTTGGAGATGTATGTATATAGAAGGAAAGTCATGTAGAAAGAGATTTATTTTGAAGGCTTGGCTGAGGCTGATGTGATTATGAAGCTAAGTCCCAGAAAAGCTGAATCTGGGAGCCCAGCTGAGGCAATATTTAAATCCTAGCCGTCAACCGACAATCCAAGCATCAGGAGCATTGATATCCAAGGGAGGAGACTGGGATGTCCCAGCTCTGGAGGAGAGTAAATCTGCCTTCCTCCACACTTCTCCAGGTCTTCACTGGATGGCGGGGGATGCTTCCTGTACTGCTGTTCTGGAGACAATGGAGAACAATCTTTATGCAGCCCATAGATTCAAACACAGATCTCTTCTCCAAGCACCCACAGAGACATGCCCTCAAATTTTTTATCAGCACTCCACACAGCACTTAGCCTGGTTCAATAATATTTAACCTACTATCACACTATGTTTTATATTTATAATCTCCAGTCAAAACTAAGAGATGCTTGCTCCAAATTCCCGTCCCCTTCCCAAGTCATCTTTTTTTCTAACAATTCATGAACACTGGAAAATTAGGCTTTTCCTTGCCCCAGGGATATGTGTAGAGACTTTTTATCAAAACCAAACAAACAATCACGAAGCAAAAAGCAGAAGTGTCCAATGTGTCAGAATTAAACTATTTTATTGATGGTAGTATATGATTATTCAGGAAGCTACAGAAGCTGTCCCCATGATGTGACAGCCCCTGATGTCAATCTGAGATAGACAGGAAGCCAGAATTAAGGCCACAGCCAGCACACTTGACACCAGGAGCCAATCAGCTTTTTTTTTTTTTCACTCTTTTACCTCTTTGTGACAAATTGTTCTTTGAATTAACCATATAATAGTGACTGTAGGTGGAAGTGTCTGTCCCACCAGCAGCTCCCAAAAAATGGACACAGAGACTTAATTACAAATACTTAGCTAATAGCTAAGGCTTATTACTTACTAACTCTTAATTTTTTTTTTTTTGAGACAGTTTCTCTGTGTCATTTTGGAGCCTGTCCTGGAACTCATTTTGTAGACCAGGCTGACCTTGAACTCAGAGATCCAACTGCCTCTGCCTCTCAAGTGAAGGGATTAAAGGCTTTGCCACCACTGCCAAGCTTAGTTCTTACATTTTAAGTTAACCTATATTTCTTATTTACACTCTGCCACACACCAGTACATTTATTATCATGGCACATTCATCTGCTGTTCCCTCTGTATCTGGTTGCCAACTCTTCTGACTCCACGCTTCTTCCTCCCAGCATCCTCTTAGGCTGTTTTCTTCTGCCTAACCTCCTCCTGCCCAGCTTCTTTATTAAACCAATCAGAGAAAGACATATTCATAGTGTGCAGAAGAATTATTCCATAGAAAGTGGTGGCTTTCTTCATGTACGGCTTAGTTTTAAAATAATTACCAAGTAGAAATACAAAATTACAATATAAGCTGTACTGTATAGAGCATGTCAAATATTTCACATATGAATTAAAATGCACAGACTAAACAAGAATGTTATACATTGTAATTTATACTCTAGTGCACAGCTTTGAATTTTAAACAGGAATAAGATTCCAAGGTGTCATATAGAATTGATAAATTAAGATACCTAAAGCTCTTCTTATATCTGTGTAATCAATCACTGTATAGACTGTTTAAATTAAGTTATATATAATAACAGAACTTCATTTAAGTAATTTCTAATGTTTGATAATTTATTGCTAAATAAATATATATGATTGGGCCGAGTGTTGGTGGTGCACACCTTTAATCCCAGCACTTGGGAGGCAGGAAGAAAAATTATCAAAGAATAAGCGATAATTTGTGTGTGTTAATTTGGGATCAAATATGTATTGGCATCTAGAAATATAAAATATTTTTATGGAGGACAGAATATGTTTCACTCACACTGTTAAAATTTCAAAACAAGATGTCTTAGCTTCATCTGTTACTGTGATAAAATATCCAGTCAAAAACAACTTAGAGGAAAGGGCTTATTTTAGCTCTCAAGTCCAGGTATAGACCATCATTGCAGAAAAATCAAAGTGGGAGGAACTTACAGCCACCGGTCACATTGCATCAGATCCACTGTCAAGAACAGATACAAATTCTGGCTTGCCTGCTACTCAGATCACCTTCTCTACTCTCATACGGATGGTTCAGGACCCCAAACCATGGAATGGTGCCAGCCTTTGTTGACTAGGCCCTCCCTTGTCAATTACCATAAGGAAGACAAGTTCCCAAAGACATGCTCACAGAGCAGCCCCATCAGGACAATTCCTCCCTGAGATTCTCTTCCCAAGTGATTCTAGACCATGGTTGAGTTAACAATTAAAACCCATCATCGCAGATGGCTATAGTAAGAAAGCAAAGTAGAGTAAGAGGCTAGACGGACCACTCAGCAGCTAAGAGAAGTTCCTGACAACCAGGGTTTGGATACCAGCACTCATTTATCAAGTTGGGACTATAAACCCAGCTCTATGAGGGATGAGCATAGGAGGATGGGTAGGGCTTGCTGGCTTCCAGCCTAGCTGAGATAATACAAGCCCTAGGCATAGGGGAGACAGTGTCTCAGAGGAATAGACACAGAGTGAGAGGGGAGGATCTGGCCTTCATTAACATACAGATGTACACACACACACACACACACACACACACACACATTCATTTTCCCACAAAAACATACATACATACATACATACATACATACATACATGCATACATACACCCTTTTAAAAGACGGAGTGACTTTGAAATCAGCACTATTATTGTTTTGAATTACAAAAATATACCCCCTTATTCCTATACCCAAGACAAGCTGTTCCCAACAGACATTTTTGGTTATCTAAAAATTATTTTGACTTGCATAATCTTCCCAGGACATATTTACTGTCCAAGAAGAAATAACAATCTCCCCAAGTACAACTGAGGCTAAAACCTTATACACATATGAAAAACACGGTTTTCCTTTGTCAGCTAGGTAGTCACCAAATGTGTTCCAGGCTTAAAAATTACTCATCTTATGCTTCCCCAGGTTACAACATCCTAAGAATAAAATGGTGTTGCATAAATGGTAATTAAAAACCTTTCTTGCTTCAGCTCCACCTGCTATTTCAGTACTTCAGTCACTTTCCACATACCTAATTACTCATGTTTATTTATAGATGGATTCAGAGGGATAGCTGACTTTGGCAAACAAATAAACCCTCTTAGTCTCCATTAGCTCAGAGAGTTCTACCTTCCCCGAGTTCAAGGAGCCCCGTAAGGTCACCTAGGCTATTACCATAGCCCTTTGATTCTATGGAAGACATGGTGTCCCCTACACAAAGATGTTGCTATCGATGTTTTCATCACACCTGGGACACAGTTTCACAGTTGGCATGAACTTCAAAACCTATACGGATATTTGAATATTGGTAGCAGTGCTTGAGACTGCAAACACAGTTAAGAACATACATACTTGTCCTTGAGGAGTAAAGAAGGAAGATTTCCCAGAATGCATGAGGAGAAGGCCACAGGGTAGTCTGAGCCCAGAATATAGAAAGCATGACCATTTCTTTTAACACTCAAACTTTTAGACCAGCAGAACCCCTCTCCATCCAATTTTCAGACCCACAACCTGGCAGAAATATAGGCAGATATCTTTGACTAGATATATCAGTTAAGACTAGGTTTTCTCTGGTCATAGATGATATACCTTGGTAGGCTGACTATAAATTTTATCCTTGGTAATTGGGTGTTACAACAACTTACCAGATTTTTGATATTCCTACTAAGCAAAAAACAAAAACAAAAACCTCAATTACTAACCTAATAATCACTGCTTAATCCTCTCATTAATTTAAAAATGATTATGAATTCTATGAATTAGGTATTGGTATAAAGAATAATTCATCCTTTTCCTTTCTCCCATACGTAATTTTTTTCACTCTTGGCATCTGGCAAAAAAAAAAAAAAAAGAATATAAAGACATTGTTAGATTGCAGCTAATTCTACTTAAAGGTTACAAAATAAATGAGGTTACTGAGAGCAGTGCCATAAACCAGTCATTTGGTTTTAATATAGTTCACCTTTACCAGGAACCAATTTTTGAGAAAGATTCATTTAAATTATGTATATGAGTGTTTTCCTGCATGTACGTACATACACGATGTGCCTGTCTAGTGCTCACTGAGGCCAGGGGAGACTGTCAGATCCCTTGAAACTAGTGTTACAGACAGTAGTGAACTGCCATGCGGGTCCCGGGAACTGAACACAGGTCCTTTTCGAGAGCAACCAGTTCTCTTAAGTTTTAGTCCATCTGCCCACCACATCCCATTGTTTGTTTTATTTCATTCTTTTGTTTGTTTTGTGTGGGCATGGAAGTGGGTGCTCAACTTTGTGACCTCCTTAAAGATATGAGAAAATATATTGTTTCAGCTTAAGTCAAAAGTATTTGGTGGTGTGACATGGACAGATTTGGCACTCATTTGATACTACTTAGCTGGTGACAGCAGCAACTTCCTGGAAAAGTGTTGTGTTTGTCTTCATAGTCATTTAATATTCTATTCTATGTGAGGGCATAAGCTCCCAAACATCTTGATGAGGTAATGCTTTGTTCCAAAGGGGAAACCTGTAGATTCCTCCATGTCCATTGGATCATGTGCCTCTTTAACTTATTCCTGGACCAGCCCCTCTGTTGGGCATGAAATAAGGCCCTACTTTCTAAATTGTATTTCGAATTTTGAGCATGGTTGAGATGACACACTGTGTCTTCTTCAGGAGAGAAGTTTATTCTTAGAGTAAGGACAAGTAGCTGAAGTTCCAGAATCCCATCTCAACGAGTTCATCTAGGGCATCTGTTTCCAACTTCTGGGTCAAAAAAACTTACACAGGGGTCACCTAAGACCACCAGAAAACACAAAAATTTACATCATGATTCATAACAGTAGTAAAATTACAGTTATGAAGTAGCAATGAAAATTTTACAGTTGGTGAAACTGTATTAAAGGGTCACAACATTAGAAACCACTGTGGGAACTATTTTTACTTTTAATGATAAGATTATACTTTAATGATATAAATTTTATATATAATTGTATTGGCATAAGATATGCAATAATAACATAATGCTATACCCATAAATCAGTGTAGCACTCAACACTCATCAGAGAATCTTCCTCTTGCAGTAGATGGTAATTAACACAGAGACCCACACCTGGACACCATGTGGACAGTGAGAGACTTTGAACACTCAGTGCTAAATGGCATGTCTTCATCCAGCCCCTCCCTTCAAGGATCTGGGATCTTTGCAGTAGAGGAGGCGTTAGTATTCAGGCATCTGTACTGCCTTGTCCTTGGGGTTCTGACAGGATATGCCCTCAGCTGCAGCCACTAAGAGCACCACCTGTGCACATTCACTATGTTCCCTTTTAAAAGAGTCCTGCCCACCTCCCATCCTTCCCCTGCTCTCTGCCTCACTTTTTCCTCTCTCCTGCTGTTCCTGTCCCCAGAGGCCAGTCTCCCCCCTCACCTTTCCCCTTTTTATGATCCATTTCCCTAATGAATAATAAAAAAAAACTCTGCTTGAACCCTGACATGGCATCTTTCTCTAGCATGTTACTTTTCTTAAATTACAACAGGAGGTATAAAGATCCTTGGAGCCCAAGGTGGTGGATGACTCCAAGGAATCAGTGTTTTCCAGAAACAACAGGGTTGGTGCAGTATACTCAGAGACTGTAACAGCACACCCAAGGCCTGCATAGGTTTAAACCAGACAAAAACCCCAGTTCTTAGAAGGGGAAATGGACACAAAGTCCTGCTCCTGACCAAGAAGCCCATCTGCAATTGCTACCTGCTGGGAAGAGAAAATCGGTTTTCTCCAATGCAGTGTCACTGGTTGTATCAACCACAGGCCCAGAAGAGGTTGGCCAACACAAATAAGATTGTTTTGTTTTTGTTTTGTATGTGTGCTTTTTGTTTTGTTCTGCCATTTTTGTCTTACTGGTTTTATCTTTTTATTTTGTTTAAATTTTGTTTCTCTTCTTGTTTTTTAGGTTTTTGCTTTTTTTTTTTTTAAGAAAGAGTGCACACGAAGTTGGGTGTATAGGGAGATGGGGAGCATCACGTTGGAGTTGACTAGGGAAAGAATATGATCAAAATATATTGTATGCTAAAACAGAAAGAATCTATATACAGTGTAAGCACAAATATAGACATAAAACATATAGACATAAAATTTGAAAGCATAAAAGTTAATCTCACAAATCACTGGAGGTGCCAAGGAGCAGAAAATGGAGGGAAGGTAATGTATTCAAGCTAGATAGAGGGATTGGACTTTTACTCTTTCAGTTACTAACCATGGGACCTCACTAGTCTGTGAGCTTAAGAACTCTCTGTGCTTCAAACTACTTATTTTTGAGAAGGAAACGAGCAGTTCCTACATCAAATAGCATTATAAAATTTAAGTAGGGTAGTGCATGTGCAGTGTTCCTGAAAGTACCTGGCATGCTGAGTGATCCATAGCCATCATCAGCACTAGGTTTGTATCTATGTGGTATGAATCAGAGAACAGAAAGCCACTCTGCTTTCCTTTGATAACGAGGGGATAAGTGCCGTGTAAGTCTATACACGGGAATAAGAATGCTTAGTGACTGATCATTTCCAAAACATGTGGCTGATTTCCCCCAGCATGTGCAAGGTTTTCAGGTTCCTTTGGCCACCTGGGTATATTATATTAGCAGTGCTAGACAGCCTAGTATCTGATGACTCTGTTGTGGCTGACTTTCACTTGTCAGCTATAAAACTTAGTCACATGGCTTTAGCTTAATGTGTGATCTATGAATGATGTCACTCTCACCATAGTCATTTGCAGTGGAAACTAAGCTCCTACTCTCTAAATTGAAGCTCCCAAACCAGGCTTTAAAGAATAAGTTATTAGTTTTAGTGCAGTGCTCTGTGCTCCAGCTTCTCAGTGGCCAGAGAGTAAGGTTGCCATGCATTGTCCCACAGGGTGCAATGTTTCTCTTCTCCCTGTATCTTGTACAGGGATGAATGTCAGAGAGGTACTCTGTTTGCTAGAATCTTCCAGCTATTTGAAATGATGGCTAGCTGAGTTTTAATGTCTTATGAAATTTTCATGAACAATCCAAGAATAATTGTTAAGAACATGTGTATTAAAGTTCATGCGAGCGGAATAAAAGTTTATGAATGGACTTTTCAGCTACTTTTCTCTACTGCTTTTCATGTAAATTAGTTCTTTTGGTTTTGAGACATCTCTAAAGGAAATTGTCTTATTTTCCCCTCTTGGCCCCTAATGGGCTTTTACCAAATTTGAATGCAATGTTTATCCTAACAACAACAATAAAACACTAATTTAACTACCATTCCACCTGCCTCTGCCTCCCAAGTGCTTGAATTAAAGGCGTGTGCCACCACTGCCCGGCTTACTATTCTCAACTGTGGCTCACATGCCACCCCCCCTTCTTAGCCCCCTCAGAAACTGAAGTGGATTTTTTATTTTTATAGGTGGAGGAAGAGATTGATTGACAAACGGTTAAGTGTTTCATTTTAAATTTTGGTCTATGGTGTTCTTTAGCTTAGGAAGCCAATACGTTCTTGGCCCATAATGACAATGAGTCGCAATAGCTCTTAACTTCTGTGCTTCCAAACAGCTGTTGGTTTAAAGAATTTCTTAATGTTCTTTACAGACTGCCTTTGACTTCAATCCTTTATTTCTATTAGACAGGTGCACAGGATCACCTTTCTTTTTACTTTGTCTTACCCACAACCATTCCGAATTGGTGGCCATGTATTTTGGGAAAAGGCTCCACTGAGTGTCTATGATTCCCTGCTTCATCTGCTTGCATCCCACAGCCTCCCCTCATCCTCTTTCCTGAGGTGCAGCTCTTGGCCATTCAGCTCTTCATTAGACCACTCAGGTGTTTTAGACAGGCAAAGTAACACAGCTTCACAGAGTTAAACAAATGCAACATAAAAGAATGCAACACATCTTTGCATCATTAAACAAATGTTCCAAGGCATAAACAAATGTAACACATCTTAAAATAATACATGGATAATCCCAGAAAGGGGGAAGTAAGTGATAGATATTGGTAGAAGACAGTAGCAAATACCATTTGTCACTATGACAAACACCCAAGAAAAATGGCTAAAGTGAAGAAAGATTTATTTTAACTCATGGTTTCAGAGGCTTTACTCTATGGCCATCTTTTGGACCCAAGATAATAAGGTAGGTAGTGAGGGCAGGGAATGTGTGCAATCTGCTCACTTCCCATAATCACAAAAACCAGAGAGGGGAGCGTGACAGAGGCACCAGTGAAACGATAGCCTCCCACAGCTTATTTCTTCTTCTAACTAGACCCCTCCCCCGCTAAAAAGGTTCCACTGCCTCCCATTATTGCCATAAAGTCATGACTCTATCAATAGATCAGCCCATTGATGGGGCAGAACTCTTACCATCCAAACGTCTCCCCAAATCCCTACCTCTGTTACTGCTGTATCAAGAACCAACAACCTCCAGGAGGGAGAATCTTAACAAACTAACAAAAAATATGAGACTCAGCCAGGTGGTGGTGGTGCATGCCTTTAATCCTAGCACTTAAGAGGCAGAGGCAGGCAGACATCTGAGTTTAATGCCAGCCTAGTCTACAGAGTGAGTTCCAGGTTAGCCAGAGCCAGAGAGAGAAACCCTTTCTTGAAACAAAACAAAACAAAACAATAGGAGATTCAGAAAGCTCAGAAAATTACAAGACTCACAATGCCTATTCCCAAGGTTATGTGAGCAGTAGATAATTTGCCGGGGAGCAGGGAGAAGACTCTGGTGGAGCTGCCTTTAAATTGTATGGGATCTCCAATGATACAGCAAGAATTGTAACATCTGTTGTGTGTCATGCATGTTGGAGTGACTTTTCTGACAATGCAGCTACTCAAACAAGTCACTTATGCTGGTATAAGTAACCCTAACACACTTGCTACTTTGCCAAGATACATTTGGGTAGTATTGTTTCTTTGATCTACTTTTTAAAATTTGGCCATTTTCTTTTCTTTTCCCATTTTTATTAAAAATAGATTCTTTTCTCATACAATATATCCTGATTAGTTTTCCCTCCTTTTATCCACCCTAGTTCCTACTCACTTCCCTTTTTTAGTCTATTTTTAGTGCCCTAGCCGAGACAAATAAGCATTTGTTCATATCTTCCCAGGAAAAGTCACACAGAAAGCATGAAATAAAGGGATGTGTGTTTTGAGGTTCTTTGACTCTCGGTGCATATTTCTAAAGAGTAAATGAGAGCTGTAATGTGGGCAGGAAAGAGAGCTGTTATGTTGATGACACACAGGAATGCAAGAATGTCTGTGGCTGTGACAGAGCACCTTAGATAATTTAAATAGAGGAAGAATTTGTTTTGCACATCATTTCAGGAGAGTTAGTTCATGATTCTTGGTCCCAAACACTTGGGCAGAACATTATGGCAGTAGATGCACCTGACCAAAGAAGTTTCTTTCTCTTCCTTCCTTCCTTCCTTCCTTCCTTCCTTCCTTCCTTCCTTCCTTCCTTTTTAAAAGTTTATTTTATTTATTACATATACACTGTTCTACCTACATGCCAGAAGAGGGCACCAGATTGAATTGTAGATGGTTGTGAGCCACCATGTGGTTGCTGGGAATTGGACTCAGGACCTCTGGAAGAGCAATCAGTGCTCTTAACCTCTGAGCCACCTTTCCAGCCCCCAAAGAAGTTTCTTAACCTCATGCTACAAAGAAAAGGGACTAGAGCCACTCTACTTTGTGAGGGTATCCTGCTAGTCATCTACTTCATCCATCATGTTCCTGGCTTCTGAAGTTTCTACCACTTCCCATAGTAACATCAATATCTGGGGGACCAAATCATTGAACATCTGAGCCTGTGGGAGAGATTTCATATTCAAATCATACATTAACTCTCATGTATTGTCATATTCTAAATAACACAGACCAGGGCATGGGTGAGTTAACCCCATCAGCAGCAGGGAGCCATCAGTGTCCTACCTACTTCCTACACTGGGCTCACTCTCTTTTCTGTTCTAAGACTCCTTTTGCTGCAAACAAATTATCTACTCTTTGTTTTTTTTTCCATGTTTACTCATATGTGATGGTGCCTAGTAATATCTAAGCCATACTTTTAGTACTGCCATGACTCCTATTTCCTCATTGCCCCTACATATGTATCTTTCCAAATCCTACTCTGCCTGCCAATTGCTCAGTTCTATTAGTTGCAGGAATCTTCTTGGGGAGAAAAAAAATATGGCTTGGCTTTGAAAATTGCATACAATTTGAAGAGAAAGGGAAAAAAGTTGCAGAATTCTTGGGATGGAAAAGAAGATATGAAGTTATTTCTGGGACAGGAAGAAGTCTGAGTCACCAGTAGGGCACATTAAAGATCAAGAAGAGAAAAAGAAAGCTGGGAAAGTAGAGTTACATTGGTCATCCACACCTTGGAAATAAGGACCTACTAAAGGTGTTGAACAAAGTCCTCATGAGTCCATTGTTTTTACAGCCAAGTTGGTTTCATTGAACCCTTGTCTTTGTCAGCCTACTAACCAACTAGTTCTTGTTTTCAATCTCTCTCTCTCTCTGCTTGTTTTTTCATGGATGTCTTGGGTAAACCTTATTAGGCTAGAAGTAAGCAGTCAGCAGTTAGGAGCAGGTCTCATTGCTGTAGCTTAGTATTTCCTGTTGTCCTCACTGTCAGACTCAACCTCCTTATCTTGTAATAAATATTTCTGAAGTCTTCCTTTGCTGTCTTAGAAAAAATTCATACCCATACCCTCAGAAATGTGTTGAAGTCCTAATCTCTACTACCTCTGAATATTTTTGGATATGGACTCTTAAAGAGGTCATTCAGATAAAATGAGGCCATTAAGATGGACTTTAATCCAATGAAGCAGGTGTCCTTATTTAAAATTGAAAATGTGTATGCAGACATGTACAATGAGATGCTGTAGATGGTACATGGTAGAAGATCATTGACAAGCTGGGGAGCCTGGAAAGGAAGCAACCCCACTGACACCTTAATGTTCTACAATCATAACAAGCTAATCATTTGTTCAAGATACTGGATAAAGACACTGTACTTTTTTATAGTATACCTAGCAAATGAGAACATTATCTATAATTATTTTATCATAATATAAACATGAAATGTCATTTACAATAATATACACACTTTATATGAAAATGCCAAAGTACAGCTATATTTAGTACCCTGCATACAACACCTATAAACCATGCTTGAGTGACAGTCTGACTACAGCCTGGCATGGTGGGCTACATTGGCAAGACAAACACAAAACCTTGAGCAGTGTTAGTCCTGGCACATGATTTTCCTGAAAGAGTGAACAACTCATGGCAACGTCCCAAACCAAACAAATTTACAAGGTAATTGCATTCCTGGAAAATTTAAAAGTGTGTTGTGTTTATTTGTAAAACTGGGCTGGGTTCTAGGCAGAGACCATTGTAAATGGACTTTTCACCTAACTGATGTCTTGTGGTACATTTGGAGGTCCCAGACAGTGCTTATCTTCCTATAATTCTGCACAATGTGAAGCTGTCTTGCATCTCTGGCTCACTTCATTAGGATACCATGTAGTCATAACACCCCCAAACATCTTATTTCTAAAGTATTCCCTAATGGGGGGATACTAATCTTATTCTCCTTATTAAGATTCAAGAAGAAAAATTATATGACTTATGACCTTAGGTGTTTGGCCAGTCACATTGCACTTTTGGTCAAAATTTCTACCAGGGGAGCCTCATGGCTGGACCCACAGAACAGGCAAAGTCAAGCCAAAGACAGGTTGTTCTGTTGGTGTTGTTACTAATGTTTGATACAGTATGCTAGTCAGTGGTTCTCAGCCTGTGGGTCACAAACCACAGGGGTGACCTAAGACCATCAGAAAACACAGATATTTAAATTATGATTCATAACAGTAGCAAAATTACAGTTATAAAATAACAACAAAAATAATTTTATGGTTGGGATCACCACAATATGAAGAACTGTATTAAAGGGTCACAGCATTAGGAAGGTTGAGAACCACTGTGCTAGGCAAACACTCCACCATTGACTTATACCCCAGGCCTTAAAAACATATTATTTATTTATTTATTTATTCATTTATTGTGTACACATATGACAGGGATGATGATGGGTGTGCCAGGGTGCATGTACAGAAGCCATAGGACAACTTTGTAGAACCAGTTTTCTTCTTCCACCTTTACAAGGGCTCTGGGCATTGAATTTAGGGCATTAGGCTTGGACAGCAAGTGCTTTTACCTGCTGAGTCATCTTCCAACCCTTCTCCAACCTTACATAAAAATAAAAATAATAAAAAACTTTTTATTTTGAGACAGAGTCTTGATAAATTGTTCAGATTAGTTATGAGCTCTTAGTCTTTCTACCTTCGCCCCCAGTGTAGCTGGGATTACACCAGGCCAGGTTAGTGTTTTCTTTTGAAATTTTTCTTTATTGTGCAATGTGATTATTGTCAGTTACTTTTATGTTGTTGTGACAAAATACCATGACCAAGGCAACTTATAAAAGAAAGTATTTAAGAGCTGGAGAGATGGCTCAGAGGTTAAGAGCATGGGCTGCTCTTCCAGAGGTCCTGAGTTCAATTCTCAGCAACCACATGGTGGCTCACAGCCATCTGTAATGAGATCTGGTGCCCTCTTCTGGCCTGCAGGTGTACATGCAGGCAGAACGCAGTAGACATAATAAATAAATCTTTAGAAAGAAAGAAAGAAAGCATTTAATTGGGCTTATGGTTTCTGAGGTTCTGAGGGTAGAGTCCACGATGGCAGAGCAAAGGAATGGTGGCAGGAGGCACTGAAAACTCACCTCTTGGTCCACAAGCATGAGGTCGAGAGAGCAATATCTAGGAATGGTGTGTGTGTTTGAAACCTTAAGCCATTCCTCAGCAACCCTTTTTCTCCAACACAGCCACAATTCCTAAGCCTTCCTGGTCACCAACTTGGGATGAAGTTTTCAAATGCCCAAGACTTAATGAGGGGCATTTCATTCAAGCCACCACCACCACCTCCTCCACCACATCATCATCATCATCATCATCATCATCATCATCACCATCAATGGTGTGATGTTTGGGATTGAACCAAGGCCTTGTAGGGGCTAGACAATCTCTCTACTACCAACTATACCCATGGTCCTCTGTACTTTGAGGCCAGGTCTCGAAGCTATGTATCTTAGTCTGGTTGTGAAATCATGAGCCATAGTGCTGTGAGTACTAGACTTATGCCACCCTGTTCAGCGGGCTGTCCATTTTCTAAGCTAGTTCAGAGGCATGATCTTGAGGCTACCACTGAATCCTATGTGTTAAAAGGCGTCTCCTTCGGCTTGAACTTGGGCTGGTCCCTGCTGGGTGGAGTCTGGCAACTGTTTGTTGTGTATTTTGTCTGTTTCTGTGGGATCCTGTGATGCTTGTGTCAACTCCAGAGAATCTCCTGACCAATTCTCTCACTCTTTCTTCTGCTTCTGTACTAAGTGACTGGACATTCATTGTCAGAGAGTTTCTGCCAGAATACTGTGTCATCTAAGATTGAGCCCTGGCAGTACCCTCTCTCCTTATTCCATCCTGCCTGCTTCCAAGCTCTATCTCCACAGTGCTCATTTTCCACCTTTCCCATGCTTATCAAGCACCCATGTGTCAGCTTGTGTGGTCTGATACTCCCCCTATCAAAGGAGCATGTCCATTGATTGAGGAGCCTGGTTATTTCAACACTTCCTCCTCTGGCTTTCCCCTGAAAAATGCCTGTGGGGGCAGAAACTTTTTGTTGCATCAACAGTTACCAGTCATTCACCAATGGCACATTAGGAGAGCCCTTAACAATTGACTTTGTTGTGTGAACATCATAGAGTGTATTTACACAAACTGAGATTGCTAGGATATCTCTAGGCAATGAGATTGCCTGGGACTCCTTGTACCCCCTGTATATGTTGTCCATCATTCATAAAAATATTGTTTCGTGGTGCCTGTCTGTAGTAGAAACCAACTTGGGGGCTGTGGATGCAACTCCGTTGCTGGAGTGCTTGCCCAGGCCTGAGAAACATGGAACATAGCAGTGCATATCTATAATCCCAGCACTGGGGATATGGAGACAGGAATATCAGAAGGCCAAAGTTATCCCTGATGACATAGCAAGTCAAAGCCCACTGAGACCATTCCTAGGAATAAAATAAAATAACTTGAATGCACATTCACCAGAAAGGGGCATTTGCTCTTGAGTAACAGGGGTCTCAAGGAACTTAAGAGTAGGAAGGAGTTGACATAGCACAGAAAAGAGCTCAAACAAAAATCACAAAGCCATCAACACTTGTCAAACCCTTGTTTGTTACTCTCTTGTGGCTCTTTTTCCTCTTTTATGTTTACTGCTTCTCTTTTGCCTTCTTGTGTACATGATGGAATTGCATTTCTGTGAGAGAGACACACCCCTCTCCTAACTAAATTTGTTTCAATCTCTGGCTGAGTCTGTAGCATGCTAGTGCTAGGGACCAGATTTAATTCAGAGAGAGAGAGAGAGAGAGAGAGAGAGAGAGAGAGAGAGAGAGAGAGAGAGAGAGAGAGATGACACATGGGCTCTAGCCATAGATATGGCATACTGCAGGACAGTGGTCCCTGAGAAGGGAACAGGTGAGGAAAGCCTTGTGAGGAACCGCCCTCCTCTGGAGAGCAGGGCTACTGTGCAAGGAGAGAGAGAGTTCAGGCAGAGGGAACAATCCCTAGAGTTCCTAGAGATCTGGAGATAGTGGGGGTGCCCACCAGTGGCAAGCTTTGCAATTCACAAGGTGTGGAGTAGAATTTTCAGAGGTATTGGACTCAGTAGGGAAAAAATTTAGTTCTCAAAGCCATGCTGGTCCTGCCTAACAAAGCTTGAAAACAAAATGGAAAGAATCAAACTGTCTCCAGGTTACTACATTCCAGGGCAGAGCTCAGGAATATTTATAAAGAACACAAAAATACCCATCGAACAAGTTCATGATGTCTGTCTTCCAATCAAGCTCCTGGCCAAAGGGGGGGGCAGAGAAATGACAAGGAACAATGTTCTGTCCTGAAAATTCTGAGTGCTAGTTTCATATTAAGGCTATTGTTATTTTTGTCCTTATATCCCTCAGTATTGTTTGACTCGCTATAACAAGCACACATTACTACTATTATTTCAAAAGATTGAACAAATCACGTAGGAAAACGAGATTCATAGACAAAAGTACTTCTGTACTTCAGAAGTGATTTAAAATCTCTTTCCCTGACTCCTTCCTGTTCTGCCTCACTTTCTAGAAGGTTCTCCCTTTCTTTTCGGCCATCTCTTGCCTTTCCTCCCTTTTCCATGTAGTTTAGGTCAATGTGGTGGTGTGGCTATATGTTTTAAAACCCCATACAGTTAGTTATTCGGATTTGAACACCCCATGCCCTCACTAAAGCTAGTCTAAGGCCTTTTTTGTTCAGCCTGCTCCGGGACCCGGATCAGTTGGTAAATGCAGGTAAAGCCTCTATGAACCAGGCTCTATTGCCATGTCACTGAGCAAGGAAAGATTACACTTTGGCTGCACCTGTGTAGCCTGCACCCAAGTTCACCTCTGCTGTTCCCGCTAAAGGGATCCTCCTCGTGTGGAGTGAAGACTGCTACAGGCTACGGATAAAAGTGGTGGGGAGTCCACAGAAAACAGTCGGAGGGAGAAGCAGAGGGCCGGGCCACGCAAAGAAAGGGACCACTCAGCGACGAGACCCAGAGGTGAGAGCAGAGCTCTCCAGCACAGCGTGGACAGCGGGAGGAGAGCCAGGGGGCGCAGAAGCTGAGCGCCTGCTCTGGGACCCCAGATCACCGGAGTCGCCCGGGCGTGGAACGCACTGTCCGAGCGCACATCGCACGCACCTAGGGGTCCTGTTCACAGCCACCCGCGATGAGTGAGAGCAGCCGCCTGTGTTCGGGCTACTACAGCCTCAACCGCAGCTTCGTGGAGCCCTTTCAGTGCCCGCGGCACGGCGATGGGGCCGCGCTGCTCTACTGCTGCGGCTTCGCAGACCTCAAGTACTGCTGCAGTGAACCGGGCAGCTACTTCCCCTACAAGCACAGCTACATGTGGAGCCTCAGGTGGGCAGGGCAGGGCAGGGCAGGGCAGGGCAGGGAAGGGCAGGGAAGGGAAGGGAAGGGTAGGGCGGGATTGGGCAGGGCAGGGCGACTCCTCCCGGACCTGGGAAAGTGACCAGTGGAAGTCACGAAACCGGAATCAGGGAGATCTCCCAGTGCCCGCTGTATTCAGGTCCTTGTGCCATGGCGCCAGGCTTCTGAATGGTAACTCTGAAGGGTACCCTGGAGACCAGTGGGCAACCTGTGCATCCCAACCTACCTCGGGGACCTCTGCTGGCACTACTAGCTGGAGGCTCTACTGACAAGACTGGAGGTTTTCATTCCTCTTTAGGTGTTTGGGGTTGTTTGTTTGTTTGTTTGTACATACATTTAAACGGAAAGGGGGCTTCTTTGGAACACGAGTTAAGGTAGTAAGAACCATAAGAGTACTTAGGTGTCACTGGGCAGCTGGAGTCCTTAAATGTGTGTGTGTGTGTGTGTGTGTGTGTGTGTGTGTGTGTGTGTGTGTGTGTGTGTGTGTGTGTTTGCACAGGTGCATGCGTACCACTGGGCTTTACAACCCACTCTTGGAGGTTCAGACACACTGCCCAACCAGGCTGAAGATGGAAGAAACCTCGAGTTGCTCTGCTTATGCACGCAGCACGACCTTTCTGGACACCCTTCTCCTACACCCTCACGGTTTGACCATTGATGGATGTCAAGAGGCTTTGCTTTCAAAGCCACATATTTCTTGCTTCTTTTTCCTAGAGTGGGATTTTCCCTGTTTCTATTAGTCCTTATGCAAGTGTTTTCATTAAGAAATACTCCCCTCAAAAACAGCAGACTTTGAAACTTTAAATGATTCTTTTCTTTTGTCTACAGAATGAATGGAATCCTGAGACTATAGGAAAGAACTTCCACTGTCACCACCACAAATTGTGTGTGTGTGTGCGCGCGCGCAGCGTGTGTGTGTCTGAGAGAGAGAGAGAGAGAGAGAGAGAGAGAGAGAGAGAGAGAGAGAGAGAACTAGCTAGTGGGAGTACAGTAGAGCACAATACTATTGCCCCGCTCTCTCATCATGATCCAGAATTTGGCACACATGCCAGCCAGATCAACAGCAAGCTTATTTCTTGGGGGCAATAAAACAAATACTATTTTTGTGCATTGCAAAGTTGAAGAAACTCTCAAGAGCACTGCCTTCTTTCTGGGAAGTCAACTGACCAAGTTGTTCTTGAGTTGGACAAACTTGGCAGGAAATGATGCCAACGTATTCTCTATAGATTATTTGGGGAAAGAAAATGAGGTACTGCCCTGTCATTTTGGGCTTTTGGAGACTGGCTCGGTAGTCCATCTGTGAGCGTTTGAAGGGCAGATGCACCTCTAACAGAGTGGCAGTGCTCAAGTCAAACTCAATTGGAAATGGTGCCCAGGGTCTTCAGATCCTCCAGGGTGGCCATAAACCCTTCCCAAAGTCTGAGAGAGCACAAAGGAGGGAGCAACCTGCTGGTGTCTGCCTTCATCAGGCCAAAATCGGCAGCTAGCTCAGTGTCAGGGAAAGAGAAAAATCATGATAACTACGGGCATCAGTTGGCAACACTGAAGCAGGGGTTCCTGTGAATTACGGAGCTCTGAAAACACTGCAGGGAGGTAAATTCATTAGAGCTTCATTTCTCTTCTATTCTTTGCTCTTCGCTGCTAATTTAAAATGTTCCAACTGCGAAAAATATTACAGAAGTCACTAGCTTTGGAACTGAGATTCCATAGCTACCAGCGAGAAAGACAGCCATAGCTACTTTGAAGGTGCTAAGTAGGAGGATGGTGCATGGCTATGCTAGCAGCTTCAGACACTTTCCAGTGGCTAGAAAAACAACTATGCTGGAATACCAGGAGGACGGGTGTTTCTCCCTTCCCCGCCAGTCCCTTTTTTCCTTCCCTCCTCTTCTAAACCCCTAAATTCAAAGGGTCTCCTTTAGTAACCTTTTCCAGGACTTAGGAAAAGAAGGCTTATTTGTCAGGGCATTCATGGATGGATGCTGAAAAAGCATTTGTGGAAATGACCAATTTAGGAGACTCCTGGATCCCCACCTTTACATGGAGATCTTCAGGCACATAAGGAACCATGGCTATGAAACATCAACATGCTGTTTAGGTTTCCTCCGAATTGTGTAGTCTTTGTTGTTGTTGTTGTTTTGTTTTTCAAGACACGGTTTCTCCATGGCTTTGGAGCCTGTCCTGGAACTAGCTCTTGTAGACCAGGCTGGTCTCAAGCTCACAGAGATCTTCCTGCCCTTGCCTCCTGAGTGCTGGGATTAAAGGCATGTGCTACCACCACCCAGTCAAACTGGTGTAGTCTTTTTAAATCCCTGCACATTGAACATGTGATGTACATGCTGAATTTCCTTAGACTGACAAATCTTAATTTACAAAATCCCTTATTACCTTAAAAATTGTTTTCAACAACTGGGTTCTCATTTCAAGAATCTGTCCAGGTGCCCCACCTATCTGATTTGTGCACAAAGTAATTCTAAATCTAATACTAATGGATTCCATTCTTGTGTGTCTGTGTAAGTGAACCAAACCCTCCCTGGCACAGTTTGCAGAAGGCAAGGTATAGGAGTTTTGTTCTTAATCCAACTAGAGTAAAGAGCAAGTAGCATGGTGACTTCCAAGTGCAAATACATAAGTCTGTTTGGACTCTGACATAAAATTACCTAGTCATCATTATATGCAGGGGCTGGTTGGGACAAGCTCAATGTTAAGAAACCAAGTACAAGAATTTGGAACATTGACTCCATGTTGCCTATAGTTCAGGAGGAGACAATCTCTTTTGTGCAAGGGTGTTTTATCTCCTCACATCAAGGGAGAGTGGAATAAACAGCCTGTCACCTTCAATACTGTTCTTTCTCTCAAAGCAGTGATGTTCCTAGTGTCCCTGATCTAATTTTTCCTTTCTTTTGGTAAAAGTCAAGCTTGCCAGGGGCCTAATCCCTGAGAGAAAGAAGAAGCCAGAAGACAAGCCAAGAAGATAATGAAGACTAAGATCATTATTTTTCAGTGATGTGCATTGCAAATTGCTACATGCAGATCAATCATGAATTAATTAGTGTTTACTCTCATCTGTTCAATATTTTCTACAAGCTAAACTTGTATGTAAATACTTACAGAATTACAGTATTCACAACACTATGGGAAAAATGTCTGAAGTCAGCTCTTGAATAGCCTAACATTTAATTATGGCTGTTTCTCCATGACTCAAGAGACATTCGTCTGCATACAGCTCAGTATGACAGTGACTTTTCAAATTCCCTCTTTTTAATGGTACCAAGTGCACAGAGTTTATGAAAACTGCTGTTTCAGTGTCTAGCATATGTATAACCACATAAATGAATTACTCCAAATGCGGCACAGGGAAAATGACAGGAAAATCTCAGGCTTTGAAAGTGAATTTCATATACATTCTGTAAACAGCTTTATTTTAACTAATCCCTCTTCTCTTTTGCAGTGGTTGTGGTTTTGTACATTAACACATGTCTTTCATATACATCTCTAAGAGAAAAGTTTTCTATCTCTGATAAATATGTTTCCTGACTCATACTGAAGCAAGTACTTTTCTGTTTATCTTTCCTTTTGTGAAACTGATCTTTCTAATGTGTGGTATTAATTTGATTAACTTGATTTATTTGAAGTGGGATGTTTATGACATTCCTAGAGAATCCTCTGACCACTGACCTTTCTCACAGATATCATATGGTAGTAACACACAAATTTTAAAAGTCCTTGAATACCATAGACAGGATATGACAAGAATTCAATGTGAAAATTTCAACCAATTACTCCTTGTAGCAAAGCAGAATTTGGTTATGAATGGATGAGAGCAAGAATGAGCAGTGAAATCTTTGGTCTAGCTTGAGTGCACAGCAGTTTGGATGACATGACTCTTTCTGTTTCCTTAGCATTGGTGCTCTGATTGGATTGGGAATCGCCGCCCTTGTTTTACTTGCCTTTGTCATCAGTGTCTGTGTCCTTTGCTACTTATTTCTGTACACAAAACCTCAAAGATTGGACAATGGCCTTAAACTTCAGCACCTGGAGGTGTCTTCTGCACTAGAAGGTAACCAGAATCCATTCTTTGTAATCAGTTAATTGTGCTATATCTTAGCTGGGTGACAGAGCACACTTTTAAGAATGAATGTTCTTTAAAGATTCTGTTTACAATGTATCCTTGCAAGAGTTCACATTGAATCAGCTTTAGTGATGGGATACTTTAGGGAAATTGTGTTCAAGACAAGTTAGCAGACTATAAATGCTCTTATGGAAAGCAAGTCAATAAAGGCCAGAACTTTCACTTTGATATATTTAATTCTTTTTTAGTTATCAATACATATCCTTCTGAAAAGAATTACATTTTGGTTTTCTGGCAGAACCAAGAATATCAAGTACATAAGAAAATGAAATGCCCAGTAGGACACTTTTGTTAGTGAGCTTTATCAGTGGTCAGTCAGTGGTCAGACTGGCACCTGGTGTGAGGAATCAAGGGGGCATGTAAGACAATTCAGACATTTGCAAAAAAAAAAAAAAAAAAAAACCCGAAAAACGAATGGAATATTCGTTTTTAAAAAGAGAAAGCATTTAATTTGGGGGCTCATGGTTGCAGAGGGTTAGAGTCCACGGCCATCATGTAAGGAGCATGGCAGCCGGGAGGCAAGAGCAGGATCAGTAGCTGAGAGTTCACATCTGATTCATGAGCAGTCAAATAGAATGAGAGAGTCAAATAGAATATTCTTTGTTGTTGAATGGCCTACAAACTAGTTATTTCTTTTCTTTTTTGTTTTTTGTTTTTAGAGACAGGGTTTCTTTGTGTAGCTTTGGAGCCTATCCCGGCATTCGCTCTGGAGATCAGGCTGGCCTCAAACTCACAGAGATCTGCCTGCCTCTGCCTCCCTAGTGCTGGGATTAAAGGGGTGGGCCATCAATGCCCAGCTCAAACTAGTTATTTCTATTGGTGTATGTATATGTGTACAATGTAACTATGAAGTAGAAAGTAACTTTTATGTATAAATCACAGATTCTGTGTCTCATTATTTCGGTTATAAAATAGTATATAGATGTCAGTTGTTATCATTATGAAACTATCAAAATTTTGTGAAAACTGGTTTCTATGAGTGTATTAGGATACACCAATCATGAATTTTGACATGTGTGTATACAGAATATATTTTAAAGACTATATAGGTAACAATACATAAATTTAGGATCTATATTGACATATTTAGAATGGCATATGAGTGTTTATTGCTTTCATTTAAAAAGAAAAAGGAAATCTTAAAACATGAAGGAATTCATAGGCTGCATTTTAGCTGTGATGTTTATGAAGTGCCTACCTTGTGACTTAATCAAATATGTCACCATCACCATGTGCCTGCATTAGCTGTAGTCTCCTCTGGGGAGAAGAATCTCTCAGCCCCTCTTGTCCTCTTGTCACAGTACAGCAGGATAGATTCCTCTGGAATTCTCTTCCCAAAATGCTGATAAGGAGGGGCCAAACTGAGAAACTGGGAGCTGAATTTAATCCAAGTGACTTTGACCCAGTTTCGTCTCCACAAGCACAACCATGCGATTGATTGGTGGTTATCACATCATCAGACTGAAAAAGTAATTATCATCTCATTTGCTTAGATGATTGAAAATCATGGCTCTAAATCTTTTCTATACTCAAGAATCATCTGCATGGGGGAGTGGGGGCATCTTAAAAACACAGCTTCTCAGTCCTAGCTTTTCCAACAAACACCTCTTCTTCCCACTCTTCCTTGACCTCCTACTTTCCATAGAGCAGTCATGGTGGGACTGTTAAAATCTAAGTCATAGGGGCTGGAGAGATGGCTCAGTGGTTAAAAGCACTGACTGCTCTTCCAGAGGGCCTGGGTTCAATTCCCAGTACCCACATGGCAGCTCATGACAGACTGTAACGCCAGTTCAAGGGGGTCTGACACCCTCATACCAACATTCATGCAGGCAAAACACCAATACAAATGAAATAAAAATAAGTAAATGTTCTTTAAAAAAAAAAAACAAAAAAACTCTTAGTCCAAGGAAGCCTTCAGTTCAAGATCCTCCTGCCTCAGCTTCCCGGGTGCTGAAATTGCAGGCATGTAACACCACATCTCTCTGAATTCATAACACAATGAAATTTGTTCTTTTTTCATGAATTTATAATTTCAAAATGAAGAAAATACATAAAATAGAGGAAAGACAGACTATACTAGTCAAATAATGGATGCCTGGATTCCTTTTCTTTTTGGACAGGTTTTCATGTCAAGCTGACCTCAAACTCACTATAAAATCAAAAATGACTCTAAGTCTCCAAACCCTTCTGCCTTCAACTTCCAAGTTCTGGGATGACAGGCATGTACCACCATGCCTGGCTTATGGTTCTTTTTGATGTTATTTTATATCTCTAAAAAAATTTATAAGTGTTTTGAGATGACTGAGTGGGTAAAGACCTTTGCCCCCAAGCCTGATGGCCTGAGTTGGATTCTCTGGACCCATATGGCTGAAGGAGGATTCATTCCTATTTGTCCTCAGACCTCTGCACAGACAGGTGCCACAGTGTGTGTGAGTGTGTGTGTGTGTGTGTGTGTGTGTGTGTGTATACCTGTGCCTATGCACACACACACACACACACACACACTCTCTCTCTCTCTCTCTCACACACACACACACACACTCACACAGTCTCTATCTCACACACTAACACACACACACACACACACAGACTCATACACTCTCACATTCTCACACACACATTCTCACACTTACACACACACACACACACACACACACACACTCACTCACACATACTCACACAAGAAAAACCTAAGTCAGCCCTCAAACCCTAATTTTCCCCCAACCATCTCAATGGATACAGCTCTCCACTGTGACCTTTTATGGCCCTCTAGGTCTTTCTTTTTCTAATCTCCTTTGCCAAAGCACATTGGGCCCTTTGCCATTTCTTGAGAGTCTTGATCAGGGCCTTTGCACACACTACCACCATTTGCTCAGACATCTGTGTGACTTACAGTTCTTTTTAACTCCTTACTGAGATGTCCTTTTCCCAGGAGTTCCTCCTCGCCTGCTTTCTTAACTTCCCTGCAGCTCTTCCTAGTCAATCTCCCCCCACTCCCTTTCCCCCAAAATGTTTGGGTATGATAAGCACTGGGGATATTACAATGAACAAACATGACAAAAAATCTTACTTTGCTGGAACTTAGCTTTTGGTCATAATGTCAAAAATTTATAGATAACAAGTAGACAAGTAAATAGACAATAGTGAAGTTAAATGTATCTTGTGAAACCTTGACCAGGTATGTTCGCTGCTGCAGTTATCAAACACACATCGAGTGTGTCTACTATATAATGCACTGTGTTAAATAAAAAGTGGTTATTTTTCCTGGTTTAGCTGAAGGACTATTGCAAAATTTTATTTCATGCTTGCTCTGTGAAGCCAGAAGCGGAATTACTACTGGCATGCCAATTCAGATTTGGCATGTGTCTTGCTGTTTAGGGGGTGAAACCAGTTAATGTATTTCTTATGAAGTTAGATGAGACTGCTTTCTTGCAGTGAAATAGCCCCACTTTGTTCCTCACAAAAATGTATGTATCAAGGTACCAAGTTAATTTAATATACCTTTCCTGAGTCTGGCTATTAGAAAGCAGCATACAAAATTTAAAGTAACCAGTGCCTTGCTGTTGCTTTCAAAGGACTTGATGTTGGTCATGTGAGTTGATTTTTTTTTAAATCATAGTGCAGAACACATAACAAAATAGGTAATCCATATGTTGTTGGAATAGAAAAATGGGTTCCTCTTGAATGGACCCTTTGAAATGATATTTAAACATTGTGCACTTTATTAAATATGAGCAACCCATTCCAGTGTTCCCACCACCTAGCAAGAGATGCTGTTGTTTAAGCTATGGGGAAGACAAGTTAGAGATCTTACTGCATTTAAGGAACATGTTAAAGACTGAAAACATAAGGAAAGGTTTGCAGAATAACAGGCTTGTAAGTAGAATTGATTTCACCATTAAGCCTTTTTTTTTTCAATACTCTCTGTTCCAAAAAAATGTATCACACATTATTTTAGACTAATTTCTTAAAACTATCTTTTATTTTCTGAAATTCTAATTACACAATTTCCCCCTTCCTTGCTCCTGCCTCAAAACCCTCCCCCATATCCCTCCATGCTCCCTTTAAAATTCATGTCCTCTTTTTTCATTAGTTGTTACATACATGTGCACACACGATCGTGCGCGCGCGCGCGCGCGCACACACACACACACACACACACACACACACACACACACACACACACACACTCGCTCCTAAATACACGAATACAACCTATTCAGTCTGTATAATGTTACATTAAATATGTTTTCAGAGCTGAACATATGACATTAGATAATTGGTTGGTGTGTTTTTCCTTGGGGAAGAGTATTTGGATTAATTTTTATAATGTAGACTGTTTTTGTTACAGGTAATGAATAATCTAGGAGGAACTGTGTTCTTGTACATATTACAATGGATATAGGGTCCTCTTTTTCTATAAATGACAATGGTTTAGGTCTAAAATAGGCTGATCATAGATTACACTTCCAGGATTTTCCTTCAGCCTATTTTTATTCCAGGCTATTTCGATTTTAAATGCATACAGCTTAAGGCTTTATACAGTCTCTGAGCTGATCTTGAAAAGGCAGGTAGGTCTTTTCTGGCCATGGCTGCAGACATTAGTGGTATAACCTCTGTTGTCCACACTGTACAGAGTACCTCTCGCTGAGCAATTGGTGGGCTTTTAAATTGTGCCCTGCAAGTGTTTTCTTCTTTTAAAGTTTTTACATTTTGTGTTATGCACATTTCAAATGCCAAAATTCTGAAGACTACTGGGGCTTGTATTGTTTTGCCTTGGACACTATGCTGCCAAACAAAAGATGCCTATATGAAGTCAGTCCTATGCATGAGGGCTTGAGAGCTTTACCAATTCTTTCCTTTCCCAGCACCCAAACTCGCATGCCCTGGTCAGACTGGGGCCTTGTAAGTCTCTGAACAAACCCGCATATAGGTGGTCGCCTTGGAAAGGTGGAAGATAGAAATGAATAAAGGTAAGTAAATTAGCACTAAAACACAGTAACAGGCAAAAAACAAAACTGCATATAGGATACTGAGAGTGTAAGTTGGCAGGGTGGGGGGAATCCCATAATCATTTATTGCGGCCATGAGCAAAATGAGTCTTAGGCTTACTTGAAATGGTTTTATGTTTCTCCTTATAAGATGTTCTTGGTTCCTCAGAAAGAGAAGTTTCTTTCCACTCATGGTAGAAATACTGGAAATACAGAGAAACAAACAAATGCTCTGGGCACAGAGGTGAAAGGTGTTAGCACTTCATGAATATCCTTCAAGGAGGTTTTTCTGCATATCCGTAGATCACATAGAAAGCACAATAGGAAATGCAGGACATGGCAGCCTATGTCTGATCCCCGCACAGAGGGTGAGGCAGGATGGTAACAAGTTTGAGGCAAGCCTGGTGGGTATCTCTCTTTCTCTCCCCCTAGCCCGTGTGTGTGTGTGTGTGTGTGTGTGTGTGTGTGTGTGTGTGTGTGTGTGTGTGTGTGTGTGTGGTATGTGTGTGTGGTGTGTGTGTGAGTGTGTGTTTGTCTGTCTCTGTCCCCATCCTCCACCTCCCTTTAAAAAAACACAATAGTTGCATCTTTCTTTGCCTATAAACAAATGCCTGTTATCCTTTAACCCATTGTTACTTCACAAAGCACCATGACTTTTGCTGTTGATATAATAAGCCTTTTTATATCCCTCCCACGCAGATTTACTGATTGTTAATATTTTGCTTTATTAGTTCTATCACTGGTACTTTGTGCATATTTTCTGAACTATATGACTTTTAAACTATAAAATCAATAGCACTTCCTAAGAACAAAGATACTTCCTCGTGTGTGAACCCTGCCCATACATCCAAGTCAGCCACCAAAACACTGATGCAACGACATACACTCTGGGATTTATATTAAAGTTTTCCAATCTCAATAGCTAATTTTTCTTATCTCAGATCTGTTCCAGAATTACATTCATATCCTTTTATTTCTTGTTTCCTTTCATCCTCAGCCTTTCTTCTTCTTTTATGCCCTTGGCAGATATTTTGTGCAGTGTCCCTCAATCTCTGTCTGTTTTCTCATTATTGGAGAGACAGCATACATTCTTTACAGGAACACACAAAATTTATAGTATCAAAGCACCACAGACAACACACAATCTTAATTGGCCTGATTATTAGTGGTAGTAACATGATTACAGTGAGGTATTTGAAACCAAGAAAATATCCTGTTCCTCGGCAAATCTTCACTCAGTCACTGATTTTTTGACAACCGCTATTATGATGACACTTATAAATGACAATTTTTCAACTTCTTACAGCTTTTGAATTTATTATTTCACTGCTCCCCTGTTTATTTATCTAAGTTCTGTGTGACACTGAAATGAAATATCTTAGACTGTGTAATTTATAAAGAACAAAAGGTTAATTTTCACAATTCCAGAGGCTGGGAAGTTTAAGATCAAGATGTCTGTGTAGTGAGCACTGAGTGAGAGCTGATGTGTGCTTCTCAGATAGCGAGTGCCTTGATGCCGTGTCTTCTCATGGAACAAGGAGAAAATGGGCAAAAAGAAGCTAGACTGTCCTCCCCCACCCTAGCTCTTTTGCAGGATTGCTAACTCCACATATAGGGGCAGAACTCTCAAGGTCTAGTCACCTCCTAAGGCCCTCAACTCTCAATACTTGCCATTTGATTTCACACACCTTTTAGAGGAACACATGCATTCTATCCTTTTCATTTTAAAGTCAGTATGGATGTGTGCATTTTAAAATGTTGTTGTTGTTGTTTATTTTGACCCATGAATGACCTTATATTTGCCCAGTGGAAAATTTTTAATTTAATTTTTGGGTGTATGTATATATGTAGTATGTGCACATTGCATGCAGAAGCCAGAGGTAGACACTGATTGTCCAACTGTATCAGGTTCTTCCTTACTTCCTTGGGTCATGGTTTGTCACAAAAGCCGGAGCTAGGCTGCCGTCCATCAAGCTCAAGTGATCTTCCAGCACCATCTTCTATAGTGCTGGATTACAGGTATACACAGGACCTTGGCTTTTAAATGCATGCTGGGATCCAAGCTCACATCCTCATCATTGCATAGAAAGCACTCCTAACCACGGAGCCATCTATCTCTCTTGCCATTGAACAAACTCTTTTAAATTGTTTCCCATGCCTGTTTGAAATTTGCCCATCATTTTGGGAGCACTTTTTTATTCTTCAGGACATTTGGTTTGTTCCCAGTTCCAACACTGGAACCTATTTCTTCAAGAGCCTGGCTCATTTCAGATGGTAATGGTGTTTATAAATCAAATGTGGATATACCATATTTAATTAACTCACTAACTTCCACTTTCACCATCTCTTCCAGATATATCTAATACCTAAGTATTTTCTTAGCATAAATCCTTAGCAGTTGAATTCCTAATTTGAGTGTGCACACATATCAAAAGATGTGGGTATAGTTTCTACCTACCCTCCAGAAAATTACTATTTACACTTACTTGCTTTTCCACAATCTCTGTGGCTTTGTGTATTATAATTTGGAGGTATCTATTTCACTAATTTCATAAAGAATATTATTTTATTTTAAAATTATCTAATCAGACATTTTCATGTTTGTATGTTTTGTGACACACTACTTATATTTTATGTATTTTTCTATGAGGGTATTCATTCTTTAATAGATACTGCAGGTTTTCTTCTGCTGCATTAAAATTTGTGTGTATGTGCTTAAAGCTTTAATAACTCTACAGAAGCAAATATTTTTATTTTTTATTTCCAAATGAGTCAGTTGTCCAAATATCTAGTAGTCTGTCTTTCTAATGTCAACCTACATGGTCACTTATCATAAATTGTTGCATGTACTCAGGTCTGCTTTTAGACTGTGCTCTACTGAATTATTCATTCTGATTATTTTTAAGTTATGATAGACTGTAAAATTATTGCTGTTATATTAAGTCAAGAATTCATTCCCTTCCTTCCACCAAGCTTCTTATAAGAATATATTGGCTTTTTGTATGTAATGCTTAAGTTTCCAAATGAACTTTTGAATCGCACTTTAAAATTTTGAAACAGTTAAGTGATATTTTGATGGTTTATAGTAAATTTATAGATAACTTTGGGAGCCACTTTACTACTTAATACTCTGTAAAACACAAATAAAGTGCTCAAAACTCATTAAATTGGGCTCCTAACTCTACTCAGTAATACTTTATTTCACAAAAGCTATTAAAGAATTCATTGTGATATTAGTAGAAAATGAGATAATTTGGATCCCAGAATAAAAAGCCACTCATGTATTCTCTTGGAAAGGGAGGATGAATTGACAAACTTTCTTGATCACGGCCTGCAGCTGTGTCTGTGAGTCTGTTTCAAAAAATCAAAACCAACATCACCACAAAACAACACAATGACTTGGGAGTGCAGATTTAAGATTGTTTCCCAAGGCTATCCAGCGGTGGGGGTGGGGGCCAAGGTTGCTGCTTGGAGCTCCATTGCAGAAGCCAGGTGAAGATGGATGGATAATGAATGGCAGGAAAGCTCCACCACAGTCTGCTAGGTGGCCAGGGGACAGAGACCTGCAGGGGTCCCCAATCCTCATTTTCTGTTTTGAAATGCCTGTCAAGACCCAAGCTAACATGGTAAGCTGATCCCTGAGGAAAAGCTCTGAAATAAATACGAGTTTAACTGTTATCAGAACAAGTATTTGGCATCACTGCAATGAGAACAGGTAGAATGATTTTGTTTGATGCACTGGATTTAAATTTTGCCAAAAGTCAACAGTTTATTATGCTTGGGATTAAAGGAAGGCTAGGATTTACATATAGTAGCCAGATTAAAATGAAATAAGGACAGAAAGATGAAAGCTCAGCACCAGGAACTGAAGGGAAGAATTACAGGCTTGGCAACTGTACCCAACTAAAGACAGGTATCAAATAAGAAAAACTCTCCGAGTGTAACAAATCTTTGGCAGTTCAATGGCATTACAGACTTCTTACTTGAAATCAAACCATGTTGTAACCTGTGATAGAAGGTTTTATCCCTACTTGGCTAGATAAGAAATTAGTTTTTATGAAAGGAAACTAGGGAAAACAGGTTGCTGAGGTGGCTCCTTCTCTTAAAATGGCCCCAGAAAGACATTAGGGGACTTTGTTATCTCCGGGGCTTCACTTGCTGTTTTCTTGTATCTCCAATTACTTTAAACTGCTGGAGGGAAACCCATTGAAAGTACTTTTGGATTTTTATAGCAGTAAATTCTGGAGTGTTCAGGTGTTTACAACCCATCTTTTCTTATTCGAATAGGAAATTGCTTTGTTAGGGGTAATTGCTTTGGTTTTAGAAGCCAACCTAGGAAATTGTCTTGATAAGGTAACTTGTTTAGAAGCCAAGTCAATAATGAGTTAGGGCTGGGGAATAAGGGCTTTTGCAAATGCTAAGGATGGAGAATTTTAAATACTCGAATGTATTTTGATAGCTTGTACACCTCAGAGAGCAGTAGGTAGTTCTGATGAATTCCTCTAGCTTTTGCCTCAGAAATACATAATGGAACCAAACCTGCCAGAACAGAGACAAGTTAGAGCATCCAAATTATTAGGTTAGAAAATAACACCTGGAGATTCCCCCTTGCTATAAATACCATAAAATCTGTATATGGTGGTGGTGGTGGGGCTTGAAATTTTAATTCAAAGGTTATGAATTTAAATATGTAAGCATCACTTAGGAAATATGTAGGAGTCAATAAACCAACATTAGGTTTAAGTTTTCAGAACCCCCCAATACCCCAATTTGAAACTTTTGCAAGCTTGAATAAGATACAAGGACAGTAACAAACCACAGAATAGCAATCCACTTCTCCTTTGTTAGCTCAAGTGTTGACAAGTGAATACCACACTGCCCAGCCATTGCTTATTATGGGTTTACATGCAGTGTGTGAATTGGATTGTGGAGTGAACGTGCTCTTTTAAAAAACTCACATCCAGATCCACTTGCCTCTGCCTCTTCAGCAAATCCTACCGGCCTGCACCACCAGAGCCGGTGACCTGAACATGGATGTCAATAAGGAGGCCTCTGCACTCCAGGGAGCCTCTGATGGTGGATTAGTATTTTTCCCTGGTGCAAGAAGGGACTTTGAGAGCCCATCCTACGTGAAGGGTTACACACTGGCCCTGGACACATGGGGAAGGGCCCAGGACCAGCACAGGAAGATTTGGTGGACTTTGCAGAGCCCCCGTTGAGGGCCCTACCCTGCCTGGGGAGTGGTGGGTGGATGGGGTGGGGGGTGGGCTGGGGGTGGGGGAGGAGGGTTGGGGTGAGGGGAGGGAGAGGGAGAAGGGACTTGAAACAAGCTTGTTCCCTAACTAGAACTAATAAATAAATTAAAAAAAAGAACCCAGATAAAAACAAAACAGAACAAAACAAAACAAAACTCACATCCAAATTGCTGATGGTGGCAAAGCCTTCAAGTCTTGAAATCATCATGATTAGCTTTAATGCAGTTTATATTTCTGTAGGGTAGGAACAGTTACTTTCATTAAGTGAACCTGAATTGTTACCTCCTAATGAAATGTGTGCTTTCTCATAGAGACATGGAGAAAAGAACATGGAAATGAAATTCATATTCCTGTGTCTGAGTATCTCCCTTCACTTTCAGAATGAATGGCTCAAACTCGTTCTGAATGGACTTGGTTCTCACTCATCCATACAGTATTTTCAGAACATACCATTTTCAATACTATTATAACAATTCAAGCACAAACTTTGAAAAGACAAATTCTATATCACAAGTTTAACTAATTATTTCATTTGGTCTTGTGTATTTTGCAGGCAACTTGAATAGAAAAACCAAAGGCCTCATTTTAAATGCAGCATCAAATTCAACAAATGAGACCGTCTATGAAGCTGATGATGTAACTCAAGAAAAAACAATGGATACAACACAAATCAATATTGCTTATTAGCTAAAATTCCTGTTTTAAAAGCTCACTGGAGAGATGGAGCATTAAGAATAAAGAATGCATTCTACTTTATTTGACTTTTTGAGACAGGGCTTCTCTACATAGCCTTGACCATCCTGGAACTCACTATATAGACTAGGCTGGCCAACTCACAGACTTGCTTCTGCCTTCTGAGTTCTGGGATCAAAGGTGTGTGCCACCATACCTGGCAAGAATGCATTTTCAATCAGCTTCTAACTTTGCTTTTTTAATCTTTGCCACTCACAAAGCAAGACCAGTTTCAGTTTTAATTAGCTCATTTATTAAGCACTTTCTGAGGTTCTGATAAATGGTTATGTGCGTAAGTTTCCTTTGTCAAGTTTCTGTATGACATGGAACTATGCTATTTCTTCAAAATAAAGAGTTTAGCAATGACAGAAAAACAAACCAATCTTAGTGAAGCACAATTAATGGGTTTGTTTTATTACCAACATTTCACAATGACTTAACACAGGTTATTACTGCCATAAGAGATAATAATGGGTAGAGGTCAGACGCCTGCCTCGTGACAAGGAACCAATCAGAAGTTAGCTGGTGGCGCTATGCTTTACGACCCTGGGTGTACTTTACGGACAAGCGCACAGCAATGACGCACAGAGCATAGCAATCACCCTGGGGGGGCCTATGGGCCATAACAACCAGTTGACCAATCAACACAGGGCAAGCCCTCCAAGCCTGGAGGCACACCAATCGTGAGCCTGTGAGTACCCCTAGACACTCCCTTTACGCTGTCCTTCAAGATCTCTCGGGAGCCCCTAGGAGTTGTCTTTGCTAGCCATCCGCCATGGCAGGTGGGTGAAAGACCTGAGCTAACATGGGGTTAGGTCGTTAAAAAAACAATAAAGCCTCATGCAGTTTGCAGAAAAAAAAAAAATGGTTAAGTAAACCTTGGGGGGGCCTTGTCTCATAAACCAAAGGCTCCCAAGCCTCTTGGACATTGATGCTTTTGAAGGATTTGTGTGTGTGTGTGTGTGTGTGTGTGTGTGTGTGTGTGTGTGTGTGTGTGTATGTGTGTGTATGAAAAAAGAATATATTACCTTCATAAAAATTAATATTCAATGGCAAAGATATCACTATATAACCTGTAAAATGGGTACATCCTATATTTCAAGTATACAAGGCAACTCCTCTGTCAGTACATTTCTTAAAGAAAGTCTGTAATGAAAGTCATAAGAAGTAAGTTTGAATGTCAGCAGTAGGCTGGGCTGGACACACTTCCTGCTGAACTAGCTCACCTCTGGGTTAACCTAGGAAAAGACATGGGGCTCCCCCTTGGACCAACTGGGCATTTCTCTGTAACTTATAAGCAGAAGGTGTTTCTTAAGTTAAAACAAAATATTAAAAGTAAAAAGCATTATTAAACTGTGGCTCATCTTAAACACTGAAAAACATATTTCAAATGATATACTTAAATTTCACAAATATTCAGTGTACTTCCAGCTAATGCTACTATCTAACATATAAAAAGTTTCAGCAGCTTACATCTCAAAAAATTTTCTACATAAATGTATCTATTAAGAATATAGCCATAGTTCCAAAAATGGAATTCAATAGAAAAAAGAAAAACAACGTAGGGCCCGTGTCACTGCACACATCTGCTTTGGGTAAGGTTTTCATAGCTGAAAGACTTGTCTTTCAAAATGTGCTGACCATGGCTTCTTCAGTCTGCTATCAAGATTCATTATTCTTGTGCATGCAAAACTCAGGGGTAGAAACTTCTCATCGTGTCTACCAAAGCAATGGGTTTCTCTCAGGCTAGCATTAAGTTTTGAGGGGATGGGAATGTTTTCTTATCTGCAGTCTGGTACCATTGCTGCAATCTTAGTGGCTACTGGGCAACTAAAATGTAGCTGATGTCACAGAAGTGACATGTTTATTATTTTATTAAACAATTACATTTGGCTTCCCCATTCAAATAGAATAGTTTCACTAAGGTTTAAATATTAAAATGCTAGAGTGTAATTGAAGTTTGAAAGTTCAAATATTTTTAATTATAAAAATGACCTTTTTTTGTTGTTGTTTTTTAGATCAGAAAAGCAATTTTATTTTGTGCAGGTTCAGAGCTCTCATGGATACTTGTGATCTTTTCCAATAATGTTTTTAAAAAGAAGCTCCAGTTGCTGGGCAGTAGTGGCACATGCTTTTAATCCCAGCACTCAGAAGGCAGAGGCAGGTGGATCTCTGTGAGTTTGAGGACAGCCTTGGTCTACAGAGTGAGTTCAATGGCATCGAGGTTACACAGGGAAACCATGTCTCAAGAAACCAACCAACCAAAGAGAAGAGGAATGGAGGGAGGGAGAAAGGAGTAAAGAGAAGAAAGAAAGAAAGAAAGAAAGAAAGAAAGAAAGAAAGGAAGGAAGAAAGGAAGGAAGGAAGAAAGAAAGGAAGAAAGAAAGAAAGAAAAAGAGAGCATGAGGGAGAGGATGGGAGGGAGGAAAGAGAGAAAGAAAGAAAGAAAGAAAGAAAGAAAGAAAGAAAGAAAGAAAGAAGGAAGAGAGATGCCCCTGGAAATGTTGTGCATTGATATACAGGAGTCAGTAATAGTTCTAGACTAGCTCAGATGGACATCTGTGTGGAGAATGCTTACTTAAGCCCCTGGGACAGCTTTATTTTCTTTGCTGAATGAAAGGCAAGGGAAGGCACCATAAATAGCACAAAAGAGAGGAAATTAAGGCTGGAGCTCATCCTCTCCTATCTGTGGGAAAGGCAAAATGGAGACACATATGGTTGTGTACACTATAAACAGTGCCCAAGGAGTAGGACTGCAGACCTTTGTTGTGCCAGGTACTTACAGACGAGTTGAAGGGAGAGACATGAGTGAAGTCAGATGACACTGACCTTAGCAACTGGGGTTACTGTCACCTCTGTTCCTATACACTGAAACCTGGTACTGTGAGATCAGCTGACATCTTGACACGAGGCCTGCAGAGGTAGCTCACCTCTAGGTTACCTGAATGGACAGAGTGATGTGTCTCACTGTAACTTTGAAGCATTGCTGCTTCCAAAATTGAGATAAAATATTAAAAACAAGAAGCCTTATTTAATTATGACATAGTCTATACATTAAAAAATATTTAAAATTATTTATTTGGGCTTCATAGTTAAAACATAGCTTTAAGCCCATCAAGAATAAAGTGAAATTAGCAATAAATCACATTTTGAAAAAATGTACATGAATATAAATTCTTAGAACCATTATTATTATTATTATTATTATTATTATTTTTATTATTATTAGTTTTAGGAAATATAAGCCATTATGTAATTTATAAACAACAGAGCATAAAACCCTAAAATTATCTTTATGTGGACTTTTTTTTTTGGTTTTTCGAGACAGGGTTTCTCCGTGTAGCTTTGGAGCCTATCCTGGCACTCACTCTGGAGACCAGGCTGGCCTCGAACTCACAGAGATCTGCCTGCCTCTGCCTCTTGAGTGCTGGGATTAAAGGCGTGCGCCACCAACACCCGGCTTCTCCATGTGGACTTTTAATGGCAGCAATTTCACCTTTTAAAAATTGTAGAACAGAATCATGAAAGAAGAGATGAGATCAAACCCCTGTGGAAGCCATCTCCTTCCTTAAAACGCTGTCATGACTCATGGCTTAGAGAGTAAAATCTAAGCTCACAAACATGGAGCCCTAAGGGCTCCTTCTCTTGGTTGCAGGAACCTGAAATGGTGGTGTCAGTTTTCACCACTCTGCCTTACACAGGCACACTGCCCTGCCAGGCGTCCATTTCTTCAGACACACAGTTCAACTCTTATGTCTTTGTCTTCTTCCTGTCCAGCACTCCCTCGTTAAGAAGTGCCCAGACTCTAGTCATCAACCCTAATAACATAAACTTCAGGTGTTCTCTCAGTAGCCCCTCTAGCTGCAGCAGACTAATGCAGCATCTGTATTTCTTTCCATGAATCTTCGGGTTCAGTACTGCACTCGAATGAATACCCTGGCCTCCAAGAACGAAAGGGGTAAGAGATGTACTAAATTCAAGGAACTAAGAAAAACACCCTGAGAGCTTTTAGACAAGATAGGAGAAAAAAGAATGGGGAAGGGAGTGGGGAAAGCACACTCATCAGCTTAAAAACAGTAGCTTCCAAGTGTTCAGATAATTTAGCTACAAACAGAAATCTATGTGTAAATTCTGTCTGCATTTGGTGAAAATGACATACAATTGGGTCATAACAAAATGAATTGAATACCATTTATCTACTTAAGTTGATATGTTTAGCAGTCATAATAAATGCAACCTTCACAGAATGCTGGCTGCTTATCTATAATACTTCCTTAAAAGAATATTATTTGAAATTCACTAGAAGTGATCTGAGAAAACATAGTACAACATTTCATAGGCAAGAGTCACCAAGGCCCTGAGAAGCTAAATGACTTTGCTGGGGGTTAACAGAGGGAGTTGGGGATAGAATGTGCTCAGGGTGGTGGAGCCAAAGGCTGTCAGGGGCTCAGAGGAGATCGAGCACTGCCAGGGTTGCTGAGGCACAGGCTACAACAGACAGTTACCATACCAGTAGTCGGGATTGTTACTTAAATGAAGTTTTCTTTCTGCTTCACATTGCCTAAAAAGACATTTCCTAGGAGGTATTAATGAGACATGAATCCCATTACAACAACTTCTTACTTTAGTAAAAATAAATGACTTTTACTTGGATATTTCATAAGGTTTACAAATATTATAGGGAAATTTATTAATAATGTTAAGATTATTCCTGGGGGAAATGACTGGTCCATTAAACATTTTTCATTCTATTATACCAGATTACTGAGTGAGGGCTAAGTGTATATATAAAGTTTCTGAATAATTAGCTGAATCAAGAAAAAAATCAATAAAAAAAACCCTTTTAGCCCAGTGGTGGTGTCACACACCTTTAATCCCAGCACTCAGGAGGCAGAGGCAGGCAGATCTCTGTGAGTTCGAGACTATCCTGGTCTACAAGAGCTAGTTCCAGGACAGCCTCCAAAGCCACAGAGAAATCCTGTCTCAGAAAAAAAAACAAAACAAAACAACAACAACAACAAAAAACCCTTATAAGTCAATTTACATTATCTTACAATTAATAGAAATGAAACTTGAAAACATAATGAACTCTTCATTTACAACTACTGTCACTGCTAACATCTACACACACAAAGGGATAAGGCCATTTCTCTATGTAGTATTTGTTACTTCTTAAGTTTAAAATTAAAAATCCTTAAATTTACATGCACATGTACATGTCTGTGCGAGCACCTGCTAAGTGCTCATGAGTACCACAGAGGTCAGCTGAAGGCACTGGATCACTTGGAACTGGAGTAATAGGGTTACAGGTGGTTATGAACTTCCCGGTGAGGATGCTGGGACCTGAACTCAGGTCCTCTTTAAGAGAAGTAAGAGTGTTTAACTGCTGCTCCACCTGTCTTAACAGCTACCTGCTTTTTAAAAAGGATTTTAAAAATGGCATTTATTTATTTTCATTAATCAAGAGAACTAAAACAACCAAAGATGTGACTTTCACAAAATTAGTGTCGACAAAACAAATCCTTAAAAATCCAAAAATTCTGTGCTTTAGTCCTAACAAATGACTAAACTATGAATAAAACAACTTCTTATGAGCCAAGAGAGTTATCAGTTTGTGGAAAAGCTGAAGATGTGAGCGCTTCATGGAAGCACTGCTAGGAAAGGGTGTGGCTGTAGCTTGTGTGGAACCCGGGGAGAAGTGAGGGGTTTGTTCAGAGACTTACAAGGCCCCAGTCTGACCAGGGCATGCGAGTTTGGGTGCTGGACAAAGGAAGAATTGGTAAAGCTCTCCAGCCTGCAAGATCAAGTGTACTTACTTGACAAATGTGCCTGCAGCCACATCTCTGCTTACCAACTTGACGCTATATAAGTGTACCATAGCAAGGTACTTAGAAACTTCAGTGCTGTTCCAAGCTAGCAGGTTGGTTTTCAATGCTTTTACAGCATAATAAGTTAACTTGTTGGGATTTGGGAATACTAGATGTTAAAACACACTACCACGAAATTAAAAATGTCAGAAACATTTGTATCCACTAACATGTCACTGAAAATGCTTATGTATATACAAGTTTCATTATTATACAAAGGCTTTCATGATGCTACCCCCAAGGCTTCTGTTTTTAAAAGTAGAGAATGAAATTCTCGATTTTAAATTTTTTACAGTGCTACTAAAATTTGTGACTGAAGTGAAAGAGGAAATATCAACATTGGTTATCTGTGAAGTCATAAGCTCAGTGTGAAACTCACACCAAAGCCATTTCAGAAAAAAATAAATACATAGGCAAACATTCATAAAAACTGCCACAAAACTCATGTATGCAAGACTATATAATAAAAATCAGCTTTAATGAGGATTTTGCTGTTTCCACACAAAAGTTCTATGTTTGAGGTATCACTGTAAGACATGCCAATGTGGCACACGTGTTCATCAACCCAGGATGGACCCTGATAATCCTGACCAGCACAGAATCTCCCTGCCAGACTTTCTAGTAAGCTAAGTGAGTGTCTTTAAAAAGGGGATATTTTAATTTTCATTAAAAGGGGAGACACGTGTTAGAAACATGCATTTCATAAAATAATGACACTTGTTATAAATACTTCCTATAGATCCCATTCATTTAAAAACTTACGATCAGTAAAGCAGTTTTATCTTCAGTGATATTATTTAAAAAGCCAAGAGATTTAAAAACAACAGTGAAGAACTTCACTATCTTTATACATTACACAGTAGATAAAGCTATTAAACTCCTTAGTATCAAGAGCAAATCACTACCACCAGCCTAGCTACATCACTGGAAGGCGGACACCACTCAGTAGCTGCTATGTAGATTACTTGGAAATCTACAAGGCAGTAAAGCCATGTGATAATTAACTCCTGAAGTGACAATGCTAGCCTAACACACAGAAACACAAATACAAATATCTGTAGTTGAGGCATGGCTGTGGAGTAACAAGATGGATTTAATACAGATGAGCAGAGAGACAAGGGTCCCAACACATGAGAAATGTCTTTATAGACGAGGCTGGGATTTGCTGTGAAGCTTAATTATATAGCAATTCCAAGGAAGGTACAATAATTAAAAATACTGAATTCTTCAATTTCCTGAGTTAGGCCAAAGATTCAGTTACTTTTTGGTGACTTCAGAACGGTTAGGGGAAGAACGTTTTTCCTTTTTTCTCTTCTTTTTTTCCTTTTTGTGATGTTTTCCTTTTTTTGATTTGTTCTTCCTTTCTTTTTTCTTTTCTTTTTTCTGATACTTCTGTTTCTTTTGTTTTGAAGAGTCCTCTTCAGTGGAGCTGGAGTAAGACCTATGGGCAAGAACACATTATGGCTGACTCTGAAGCAGTTAGGACTGGAGACATGAATTAAGTAGGATCTGAATTGCCTTAATTCTTGGAAGAGGAAGTGCAAACATAGATACTAAAAATTTGCTTTCTATTCTCTTTAAATGCAAAATTTGAAATTTTTGCTGCTTGGTCAAAGAAGCTGATAACGCTACATCTGCATTCTGCTCAACTCTAGTAATTTAATGGGCTTTAGGCTGGGCGAGAATGACATCACCTTTCTGGGGCTGTGACAGGTATGCATGCTGCCTGCCCTTCAGAATGTTACTGGGAAAACCACAGCAGAGCTCACTGACCTCACGCATACAGCCCACTTGTGTATGTAATAACTTGTTAGCATATTCTCTCGAGTCACAAAGGGATGCAATTATGGCTAAATATAAAAAGGATCCTAATTGTTCCTCAATGTGAATGGATAAGAGCTGAAAATTAACAAAATAAAAGCATTTTTGTAACTCCTGTGATTTTTCATGATAATGAACTTGATCCTTCTGCTTGAAGTGCTAGAAATGAACACTTGTATTTCTAAGTAATTTTTTTTAGTTATAGAAAGGGTGCTTTTAAATGAATACTGCATGTAGATAAATGAGGATGATTTATCATTATACTTTATTAATATTTTAACACAAAATTGAGAGGGAACACCCTTCCCTGATATGGGCTGCAGCAGGGGGATGGGAGTGAGCTAAAGAAACAAACAAAAACTCCATCTTTTCAGATCTTAAAGTACAACATTTTACCTATGTCCAAACTAAAAATATATGTGACAACACAGAAATTGAGTTAATTTAAAATCAATAGGTTCCTTAAAAGTTAGTTCATACAAGTAACATTATATGAACTGAGTAGGGTCTATTTATATATTTAGGAGTCTATCTATCTAGTTATCTAGAAATATAAATAATATTTGAAAGCTTTTTTTTAAAGCCATGAATTTGAGACAGACTTGGGGGATGTGTATGGGAGGGTTTGAAGGGAGGAAAGTGAAGGGGGAAATTCTGTAATTAATTAAGTAAGAAATTTTTTAAGTTAGCTTACTAATTTAACAGCTAAAACCCAAACTAAGAAACTTCAGGGCAACACAGGGAGCAAAAGCAAATCCATAGCCTGTAAGGTTCAGGGATCCCCATCCCTAGGAGTGGCTTGAGAGAGGCCCTGACTCCACGCTTCCCCTCACTTCCCTCATGTTCTCTCACTGGCCTATTTATTTACACACACACACAGCTTCTTCCATGCCTGCACATTTTTCTCCATCTTTTCTGTCCCGAATTCTCATCTTTAAGGCAAAACTAGGTTTGGGCACAGCACACTATTAGGTGGCTATCTGTACGTGCATGAAGAAGTTTGGGTTTCAGGTCCTAAGGTTTGGAAGGATTGACACAGACAGGTGTGATTATAATCTCTAGCTACAAACCACATGTGTCAGAACATGGAAGACTACATAGCCTCATGTTTTCTGCATGCAATGCAGCCTGCTCCCTTAGCACAAATAACAACACACCAGTCAGAAATCTGAGCCTCTGCTTTAGCAGTTCTTAAAAGTGAGCTAACTTTGACAATTCACAGGTTTTCTGAAGTATTAAAATACAGTCAAGTGCATTATTGTTATAATTATTGTTATAACATTATAAAGTGGTAACACCTGATTTAAAAAAAAATCTGGGAGAATAAAGTCCAGACCTAACTATGAACAAATGCTCAAAACCATGTCTACTTATTTTAGTATGAATATGACTATACTTAATAACCAGGGGGAGGATTTGTCTCTTAACTGCATTTGATCAATTTCTTTAATTAATCATTAAAAATCTTACCAGTAAAAAAATTCACTAATGGCTAGTGAGGGTTGTGAAAGATCTGAGGGAAGTTTAGGCTTATGGGATTCTATTAAATTCCATTAATAAATTAATTTCTTAGTCATGGTAATGATAGAATACAGACATTTAGAATCCAATTTCAAAATAAGCATAAAATACACATGAAGAATTTAGACATGTATCCAATCAAAATTTCAGCTCTCGTTCTAAATGTGAAATCCAGAACACAGATGTATAAAGGAGGATGGTACTGCCTCTCATCAGGACCTTGATTTGTTCCAGTGAGAACATGTGAGGTGACTGCATGATGATATCATTTCTGATCTAAGGTCGAGGGCTTTGCCATTGCAACTAAAGTAGATATAAACATATGATTCTCATTAAGAAAACTCTTTAAATTAACTGGACTACATGAAAAAGACAATTTATAAACCTTCCTGGACTAACAGCTTATGGTTTTCCTTTTCAATACCTAAATAACCTGTTAGAAGGTACCTTTTCCTCTTTTTCTTCAATTTAAGTTTCTCCTTGCTTTTTTCCCTTTTCTTTTCCTCTTCTTCATTTATTCCTGAAAGGGAAAAGGTGGAGGAAGAAAATCAAGTTGCCACGAATCTAGGTACAAATATGCTATATGTGTCTGCCTGTGTGGTGTGTATGTGTGTGTGTGTGTGTGTGTGCCTGCATGTGTGGGCATGTGTATTTTAGTTTACAGTTAGAAAAGCTGAAGTCAATAAAAAACAGGAATAAAAAGTAAAAGCAAGCAAGGGCCTGCAAAATGGCTTTTCTTTCATTGGTGGTAATTACACTATTAATGGTGACATCTTCGACTATGAAACCCAGAAGATCACATTAGCTCATAAATTATGCCTCAACAAATTTTGCATCTTGCTGATCACAATGATATGAAATTAGAAATTAGTATCAAGAAGAAGACTGTTTAGAGGCAGATTACAAATATGTATGATCAAACAACACACCCTGACCCAACTTCTGTGTCAAATAAGAGGAGTCAAAGAAAAGTGAAAGTGAACACAACACCCAGTGGGCTTCAGCAGAGCAGATGGAGAAGAAAGCCGGCAACTGGGAGGAGAGCCCGTGATGGGGAGGCAAGCCCACAATGGAGAAGAAAGCCTGCCATAAGAAGCTGAGATGCTTTTCTTTTCTTTTTTTTTTTTTTATCTATTTTTTCATTTTATTTAAAATAGATTCTTTTCTTACATAACATATGCCGATTATGCATTCTGTATCATGAAGATGTTTTATTTACTTCTTGTTTTTCCTTTTTTTTAATTTAAATTAGAAACAAGATTGTTTTACATGTCAATCCCAGTTCCCTCTCCCTCCCCTCTTCCCCTGCCCCCCACTAACACCCTACCTATCCCATACCCTTTCTGCTCCCCAGGGAGGGTGAGGTCTTCAGAGTCTGTCATATCAATCATAATACTAGGCTATGTAATTGGATGTTGGAATACAAATATGTACATATGGACATAGATATGTAGGCTGTGATCATCAGTATTCTACAGTCATGATGAGATTCCGTATGTATAAATATAGAAAAAGGAATAATGTGATTGTGGCCATTAAAAATAAACACATAAAAAAAAAAAAAAAAAAAAAAAAAAAGAAGCTGAGATGCCCCGCTAGGCTCCTCATGTTTAACTGCATCTTTTACCTCAAGTGGGAACAATACAAAAATACTACTTTAAGCCCTCTGAAAATCTAGAACACAATGAGTTTTCCTCTGCATAATATCTACATAGAGGCTGTAAAGTTTCCAAACCTCCAGCGTCATGCTTATCCCATTACAATAACAAGGCTTTATACACAAAATGGAGCATAAGATTAGGGACATTTCTTTTACAACCAACCAACTGAATGAAGCTGGTTTTGTTGTTTTAAAAAAAAATAATATAAAACTTCATGTCAATCTTTCTATGATTTGAAAAATTATTTTTATTTTATGACTGTGTGACTATGCAAATGCTGTGGAAGCCAGAGGCTGGTGGAGGATTCCCTGGAGCTAGACTTACAGTAATTGTGAGCTTCCTGAGGCAGAAGCTGAACTCAGTCCCCTTGGAACCACAGCAAGCGCTTGTAACTGCTGAGCCATCTCTCCAACCCCTCGTAAGTAAATCATGGTGAGAGTATGTCCAAAAGCAGAAAGGAAATTCCTGGGTGTTACATATTGGCAATCTTGGCATTCTTGCTTGCCTATGCTTAGGATTCTTTGTGTACTTAAAATTGCTACTAAGCTTATGAGCATCTAAAACCTCTGGTATTTGTCAGTGGGACCTGAAAATCTGATGCCTGTCTTATGCCAGGTAACAAATGAGGGAAAAGCAAAACCACTGTGGAATCAGAAACTGACTTGTTCCTGGTCTCATAACTGATCACTAATCTCATGCCAATGACTTTCATCAAAGCCTATGTTCTCACCTATGCTGTAGCCCTTGCATGCAATAGGAAAGACAACTTTGTGATGAACACAATTGCATAAGCATGACATGACTCAGAAGAAGAAACGGGAAAAACCACTGCTTACTTTTCTCCTGCAGAGCCTGTAATTTGTTCAGTTCTTCATTTTCTTCATCGCTGTCCTCGCTACTTGTGCTGCTGACATCCAACACGATGTCCCTTTTGGGGTCTACCCGGAGAAAATTGCGGCACTCAAAAGTCAGATGGCCAGCTAAAAAAGAAAACAAAAACCAAGAAGGATAAAACTACATACATGTCTGTGCTCTTTGTTTGGGTGCTTCACAGGGTACAAGTTCAGCACAAAAACTGCAAGTTTATTAATTTCCCTATGTGGGTTTTTGCTTAAATACAGTATTCCAACAGAACTTTTCCTTGGAACTTCTAATTAAGAAACATTGTGGAGGCATTTGTCATACATTTCAGAATACTGAATCACTATTTTCCCTTTCTAAAAGTACAGGTTATCTTACATTATTTAGATTAGGGTAACTAAAAACATACTCTTATACATGAAACTTTATATTTTATTCCCTTCTTGTAGCCTTTCTTTGATTGACTACTAACTCATGCAGTCACATCTTGTATCTAATTAAAGTGCTCATAATGCATAAGCATCACACAAAACTAAAAGTACTTCTCTAAAGGATTAAAAAAACTAAATATTTAAACTGATTTCATTTTTCCTAAAAATTCTTCCAGAAAGGAGACTTCAGTAATTGTTCACTGTGATGGTTATCACTATCTTGATCCTGACAGGATCTAGGATCACCTGAAGACAAGCCTCTGGCTGTCTTTGAGGGTTTACATTATGTTAGTGGATGTGGGAAGATTCACCCTACCCATGGGCAGCAGCATGCCATGGGCTGGTTCTGGACTGAATAAAAAGGACAAAGTGGGGGAGTCAACAAGTTGGTTCAGTGGGTAAAACCACTTGCCACTGAGCCTAAGGACTTAAGTTCCATTCCTAGGCCCCACATGGTGGAAGGAGAGAACTCTACAAGTTTCTCTCTGATGTCCACATGGCCACGGCACACGAGTAACCACACACACACACACACACACACACACACACACACACACACACACGGGGGGGGGGGGGGGAAGGGAGAGAGAGAGAGAGGAGAGAGAGAGAGAGAGAGAGAGAGGGAGAAAGTGTTGAAGTTCTGCCTCAGTCCTATCCCATCCCATTCTGTCTTCTAATGTAATTACGGTGCTGGGATTGCAGGTGTGGGTCACTATGCTTATATGCTTATATGGTGCTAGGGATTAAACTCACAACTTAGCGAATGTTAGGCAAACACTCTACTGAGTATATCATCAGCCCCTATAACACCAATTTTTAACAATAATATCATAGCACTGGAAAAATACCTGACTCAATGCAAACTGTACAATTCAAGGTTTGATTGGCAAGTCCACATTGCTCTTTTCTTTGTAATTGCTCTTTTACAGGTGCTCAAACATGAGTATTCTTGCTAATATCCCTAGATGATTGAGATTTTCCTAATCCCTGCTTCACAGTTAGGGTAGGGATCCTGCACCATCAGGGCTCTAAGGCTTTACTGCACACAGTTCTGAAGGCCGATGGATCAGGGTGTGACTCACTGTGTGTTCAGCATGACTCCTGGTTTCACTTTAAGACCCTTTTCGTCACAGCACTGGGTAGGTTGCCTTTCCTTCTTGAGAGCTCAGGGTTTTTTTTTTGTTTGTTTTGTTTTGTTTTGTTTGTTTGTTTTTGCTCTACTATTATCTCATTATTTCCCTCCAGTGCTATGCACTTGGCCCAGCAAAGTGGGCTTTCCATTGTAGCCCAGCTTGCCATTGTGACCGGAATTCCTCATGATGCAATCTTACTTTACTCATGTTGGCTTTACAACGAAATACCTGGCACTGAAATGCACATATATGAACAATGCTTAAGAGTACTCGGCTATTTCAGCTTCACTTTAATAGAAGTGACATGACACATTACTTGTGAAACTCCAACTGAAGTGTGGTTTTTGTCTGTTACTGTTGTTTTTCTTCTTGGGTCTAAGTGAAAGAAGCTTAGGACATCATTGTCTTTCTAACCATTCATGTCCCTGTGGTTTCTCTTTAAATATACTTTAAGAAGATGAAGGGCAAAGAGTCACTATAATGTGATGGGTTGGGAAGTTGGCTCAGTGAACAAAGCACTTGCCATCCAAGTGTGAGGACTAGAGTTTGGGACCCTACTGACCCTATAAAAACATCAGGTGGGCATGGGGGATACCTGTAGCCCAGTACCTGAAAGGCAGAGACAGGGGATCTATGGGGCAAGCTGGCTAAGGAAAGTAGCCAAATCAACAAGCTCTTGGTTTACTGAGAGACCAGGGTTCACGATGACATACCCCAAATGTGGGTTGTACCTTCCCATGAGTTGGAGGCTCAGATGGAATGGGGGGGGCAGTGGGGAGGATACCAGCAGTGCAGGACTTCTCTCTCTGATTCCTGTCAGCAGTGAGGTGAATACACACTCCACCAGCCACCATGTTCTGCCTTATCTCAGGCTCAAGGATAACAGAGCAGACCAAGAAAGCTAGGAATCCAGGAAAGCTCAAGCTAAAGAGAAGTAGCCCCTCTGATGGGGAATGCCCCTCTGTATATATGTTTCTCTTAGCTGGTTGATGAATAAAAGTTCTCTTATTGGTTGACATTTGGCCGATAGAGGCAGGAAGATGGGCTAGAAGACTAGGGGAATTCTGGGAAAGGTAGGCAGAGAAGCTCAGAAAAGAGATGCCATGTAGCTGCCAAAAGGGGTCTGGGCATTCTCCAGTAAGCCAAGACCACATGGAAATACATAGATTTATACAAATGGGTTAATAATTAAGTCAGAGCTAGCCAATAAGAAGCCCTAGTCATTGGTCAACAGTTTAATAACTAATATGGCATCCGTGTGTTTATTTGGGACAGCGGCACCTGGTAGGACAAATAATCCTCAGTAACACCCCTCCCATTCTGTTGCCGTGTCAGGAATTCTGTCACAGTAACCAGAAAAGAAAAAATGCAATGACTAACTGAAATCTGTCAAGAGTACCCATCACTTGGGGAGAACAACAGTCAGCTGAGACAAGTGTCTTCCTATATGTTAAATAATAGCACAGACCTCCACCTCTCATCACATGCAAAACCACACTCAAAGAGGATCAACAGACACAAAATACAAGACCCCAAACCACCAAACCTTTAGAAGAAAGTGCAAGGGTAAATCTTGGCTGTTTTACATTTGCCAATAGACTGTTAGATGTTAGACCAAAAGCACAGAGCATAAAAAGAAAAAAATTGATAAAGTTTAATTTTATCAATCTAACATGATCAAATTATCCCTGACTTCAAGCTCTATTATAGAGCTATAGTTCTGAAAACAGCTTGGTATTGGCACAAAAATAGACAGACAAATGAATTCGAATTGAAAACCCTGACATTAACCCAAAACCTGATTTTTGACAAAGAAGCTAAAATTATACAATAGAAAAAAGAAAGCATCTTCAACAAATGGTGCTGGCATAAATGGATGCTGGTGTGTAGAAGATTGCAGATAGATTCATATCTATGGTCCAAATGGATCAAAGACCTCAACATAAATCCAGCCACACTGAACCTTTTAGAAGAGAAAGTGTGAGGTACCCTTGAATAAATTGCTACAGGAGACCACTTCCTGAACATTACACCAGTAGCACAGACACTGAGATTGACAACTAATAAATGGGACCTCCTGAAACTGAGAAGTTTCTGTAAGGCAAAGGACACAGTCAACAAGACAAAATGGCAGGCCACAGAATGGGAAAACATCTTCACCAACCCCACATCTGACAGAGGGCTGATCTCCAAAATATACAAAGAACTCAAGAAGGTAGTCACCAAAAAAAAAAAAAAAAAAAAAATCCAATTAAAAAGTGGGGAAAGAACTAAACAGAGAATTCTTAATAGAGGAATCTAAAATGGCTGAAAGACACATAAGAAAGTGCTCAATATCCTTAGCCATCTGGGAAATGCAAATCAAAACAAATCTGAGATACCATCTTACTCCCATCAGAATGGCTAAAATCAAAAACACCAATGACAGTTTATGCTGGAGAGGATGTGGAGAAAGGGGAACACTCCTCTACTGCTGGTGGGAGTGCCAACTTGTACAGCCACTTTGGAAATCAGTATGGTGGTTCCTCAGGAAAATGGGAATCAGTCAACCACAAGATCCAGAAATTCCACTCTTAGGCATATACTCAAAGGATGCACATTCATACAACAAGGATATCTGTTCAATTATGTTTATAGCAGCACTATTTGTAATAGCCAGAACCTGGAAGCAACCTAGGTGCCCCTTAACTGAAGAATGGATAAAGAAAATGTGGTACATTTACACAATGGAGTACTACTCATCGGAAAAAAAACAAAACAAAACAATGGAATCTTGAAATTCACATACAAGTGGATGAAACTAGAAGAAACCATCCTAAGTGAAGTAACCCAGTCACAAAAAGACAAACATGATATGTATTCACTCATATATGGATATCAGACATAGAGGAAAGGATTACCAGCCTACAATTCACACTGCCAGAGAAGCTAGTAAACAAGGAGGACCCTAAGAGAGACATACATGGTCCCCCTGAAGAAGGGGAAAGGGACAAGATCTCCTGAGTAAATTGGGAGCATGGGGTGGGGGGAGGGGAGAGGGAGTTAGGGGAAAGGGGAGAAGAAGAAATGAGGGAGCAGGAAGATTGTGTCTGGGGAAGAATAGAGGAGAGCAAGAAAAGAGGTACCTTAATAGAGGGAGCCACTATAGGTTTAAACAGAAATCTGGCACTAAGGAAAAGTCCAGAGATCTACAAAGATGACCCTAACTAAGAATCTAAGCAACACTGGAGAGGCTATCTTAAATGTCCTTCCCCTATAATGAGATTGAAGACTATCTTATATGCTATCCTAGAGCCATTATCCAGTAGCTGATGGAAGCAGAAGCAGAGACCCACAGATAAACACTAAGCCAAACTCCTGGAATCCTGCTGTAGAAAGGTAAGGGTAATGAGCAAAGGGGTCAAGACCAGGCTGAGGAAGCCCACAGAAACAGCTGACCTGAACAAGTGAAAGTTCATGGACCCCAGACTGACAGCTGGGGAGCCAGCATGGGACTGAATCAGGCCCCCTGAGTGTGGGTGTCAGTTAGAAGGCCTGGGCAGTCTATGGTGCCCCTGGTAATGGAACAGCATTTATACCTAGTGTATGAATGGACTTTGGTAGCACATCTCCCATAGAGGGATATTCTCTCAGCCTAGTCACAAGTGGGAGGGTCTAGGCCCTGCCCCAAATGATGTGGCATACTTTAAAGATCCCCCATGGAAGGCCTTACCTCCCTGGGGAGCAGAAGAGGGATGGGATGGGATGGGGGTAGGTGGGGAGCATGGGAGGATGGGAAATAGAGGGAACTGGGATTGATATGTAAAATATTATTGTTTCTAATTTAAATTTAAAAAAAGAACATGATCAAGAGAGGGAAAAACAACACAGAATTGGAAAAATACTTATGAATCATATATTTGATAGAGTTTGATAACTGCTCACTTCATGTAAGAAACAACTAAAACTCAATGAAAACATGACTAGTCTAAAAAAAAAAAAAAGAATGGCAAGGTAAACATCTTCAGAAAAGAAATAAAATGGCCAAAATGCATAAGAGCAGATGTTCCAAATTATTAGAGAAAAGCAAAACAAAATGATAATGAAATACAGCATCTATTGGGATGGTCTGGATTCTACTCACAACACTTCCCATAGCAATGTGTAACTTTCTTTCCATACCAACAACTAGTTCTTCACTCTCTGGGTACTAGCTGGGCATCATACAATTAAATCCATTCCTAAATTTATTCTTATAGAGGGGGGCATGTACATGGGCCAAGGTGTGCATACAGAGACAGAGGGTGACTCTGCAGAGCTGGTTCTTTCCTTCCACCTTTATATGCACTGCAGGGATGGGCAGACCATCAGGCTTGTGTGGCAAAAATGTTAACCACCAAGACATCTCGGTAGCCCCAGTTAAATTCATCCTGAACATTTTCCAGGCTTAGTGCCCCCCCCCACAGAATATGGGTTCAGTTTCTCAAGGTCCCCCAACTTCAGATGTCAATCACAAATCTAGACCACTCTCATGGACTAGCCAGCTATAAAGTTACAGAATTCCCAGAAGCTCCTCAAATCTGATGATTCTCTGTAACGGTTCACTGAATGAAGGTTAATAGATGACTTACCATTCACAGTTAATTAGGAAATACACAGCTTACAAGCAGCTGAATGGAAGAGATGTACAGGGAAATATCTGGGTGTGTCTGTGAGGGGCAGCCCTCTCAGGCTGTGCCATCCCCCAGCACTCCAGTATTTTTACTAACCCCAAAGTACTCAAAAATCTGTAGTGCAGAGTTTTCTATGGATTTCCATCAGACATAAATGGTTGGTTAAATCACTGGCCACCGGTGATTGTAGTCACCCTCTATGAATTCTCTCTCTTCCCTGGAGGGCTGGTTTCAACCTTCTCAACATCTGTGTGGTTCCTCTGGCAATCAGTGTCTATACTGAATGCACTAAAAGTCATAAGAAGAAACTTATGTTTGGCCAAAAAGTATTTGTTACAGATAACAAAAGACACCCCTATTAGCTTGGAAAATCCAAAGAAAATTTTTTTTAACCATATCTGTATCTGGAACTAGGGACAGTATCAAATATATACTTCTTACTATTACTCAAGTCTATACATTTCATCAAATTAGAAAATAATAAATGCTGGTGAGGATGTGGAAACATGGGAAGCTTTATTTATTCCTAATAGGAATATAAAGTATAGCAAGTGAGGAAAAGTTAGGTGGCTGCGCAAAAAGTTCAGACAACAATTCAGTAATTCCACTCCTAAGAATATTCCTATAGGAATGAAGATCAGGGACCCATCAATGATCACTGTAGCATTATTTGTAATGTTAAAAGGTAAAAACAACCAAGTGTCTACCCACAGGTGAATGGATAAACAAAGCAGTATATCCATGCAATGCAACACCATTGTACCAAAAGAAACAATGTCAACATGCCTGCATTGTACAACATGGGGTAACTCTGAAACATTATGCTAAATCAGACACAAAGGGCAAACAGTGTATAGTTCCTCCAATGAGAACTATGCAGATTAGCAGAAATTACCAAGAGCTAAGGAAAAGAGGGAACACATGCATTCTATTTTACAGCTACAGTTTCTTTTTGAGGTTACCAAAATGATTTGGAATAGAAAGAGGACATGGCTGTTCAGAACTCTGAAGGTAATTAATGCTCAGAATGATTTACTGAAAAAAGGTTAAAATGATACATTCTGCCACCATGGGAAGTAAGCAAAAAACAAAACAAAACAAAACAAAAAACAGCATGGCACAGCATGGAATCTGATAACCAGAGTTCAAAATTTCACTTTCCCATCTTATAATGGAAGAGCCTGGGTTTTCTGGTGTGCAACAATCACAGTCCACAAAAATTGAGGACCAGCTATGGCCAGCCAATGACCTAAAGTCATCACTTGCACAAGCTCATTTCATATTCACAACAACCTTTATGAGTTTAGTTATGAGAATTATCTCATTTTGCAGAGAGAAAACCAAAACACAGAATGGTTAAGTCACATGCCCACTAGTTGCACATCTAGTAAGTGCTAAGGTGTTTACCCCAATCATCTGTTGCCAGAGCCACCAGAAGCAAATGGCCATTAAAATGAAGACCAGAAAACCTTCTTCATAGAGTTATTTAATCGTGGTCTGTGATATTTATTTTATTTGTAAGTTTTTTTAAATAACAAAGTTTATAAATCAATTTCTTGGTCTCCATGGAAATCTTTGTCAAGTCACTTATAAATTTATTAGAAAATAACCCTTCAATGAAGTGGAATATCCTAACAATCCAGTTTAGTTAGCACAGATGTCAAACAACTTTAGAGACAGCAAGTGCTGCCAGAAATAACTATTGGTAAGGCCTTCAGAGCTGTTGAATTTACCTCCAGGAATGCTGTTTACAGAATAAAAACCACATGACAATGTATGTAATTACATAGGCTTGTGTGTACCTTCTAATTCTATTATATTAATCACATTGGAGACATTGTTGAAATCTAGGTTTTTTTTTTTGCACATGAGCAGAAATTCTGAACCAATCAAACCTTTATGCAAAGGGGATTCAGAAAACATTCAAAAGATTGTTTTTAATGCCTTTACTCTTCATCTGGTATCCAGAAACAAAGCAATACATAGGTGCAAACATAAATACACACATTTACATTTTTTAAAGATTTACTTATTTTAGATTTTTTTTTTTTTTTTTTTTTTTTTTTTTTTTTTTTTTTTTTTTTTTTTTAGATTTTTAGATTTTTTGGCCTGCACGTATGTATCTGTATCGTGTGCATATCTGGTGCCTGTGGAGGCCAGAAAAGGATGCTACATCCCTGGGACTGGAGTTTCACGAGTTATCACGTAGGGGGCATGAATGAAACCCAGGTCCTCTACAAGGGCAACAAATGCTCTAAAGTCCTAGCCATCTCTCCAGCACCACCTTATTTTCATATGCAGTCTTTTATTTTTATATTTTAAATTATCTTAGTTCTATTTTCTCTAAACTCCTAAACCTCGTGCCAACCCCTCATATTTCATGGCACCTTTGCTACTTTCTGAGTCAACTACAAACCCTGGGAGAGGCTCAGGAGCCACCCACTCAGTTGCTGAAGTCAGGATGCTAAGCTATCCTGCCCACCCTCTTCCCCCCACAATGGCCCCCGCAAACACAGTTAACAGTATGTTGCTTTTCAGCACACTTACGGTAGCCACATTTTTTGCAGCCTGCTCGGACATTGTCCTTGTTGCAACCTGAAATATAATTGGAGAACATTTGGGGAAATACATGTAAGTAAAAATAAAGACTTTATCATATGATAAAACCCTAAGAAAATCTTTTGTTCTAAAATTTCTTGAAACAAAAAACCCTCTAATCTTAATAATACTACTCAATTATTTTGAGTTAACTTACTGAAAGTGAATTTTCCCAAATCATTTGACCAATATTTCAAGAACATATATTTTTCTAATTTAATAGGAACACAGCATTATAGTTGAAAGTTTAACATTTTAGGAATCCCACAATATTGGGGAAGAAATTTTAGGATACTATGGTTTATTGTTGAAATATAACTAATTTGCCATCTATCTATCTACCTACCATATATATAGATACATATGATATATGTATATATAAACACTAAGGTGTAATAAACATTTTTGTCTTTCAGTAGAAAAATAACTCCTCCTCTTCTCAAGGAAATTGGTGAAATTCCAGAAAATTCACTATAATTGTTAGGTATCATAAAAAACAAATTCAGCACTTGAACTTTGAGAAGTGAAAACAATGTAGTCACATGTTCAATTGTGATACAAGTTTACAAATATTCAGAGTATTTCTGTGTAGTCAGAGCATTCAGATGGTGCTAAAGAAATAAAACTTATTTTTAAGATTATGATAAAATACACACCAAAGGGAGGATTTTAATCACTTTAAATGTATGTTTCAGCAGCATGGGCGATAGTCACAGTGATGTACAGCTTTCAACTACTGTCCTTCTGCAAATGATTTTTATCATCAAGAAGAGTAACTACACCCAGGAAACACCTTATGTCTCCCCAGTCTCAGCTACTCTAGTCTACTTTCTATTTGTCTCTCTGGAGAAACTGAACAATATTTGTCCTTTTAAAAGTCAGACACAGTGTTTTCAAGAATCATCCATATTATAGCATGCACCAGAACTGAGTTATTTTTTTGTGGTTGAATATTCCACTGAATATCAAAATAAAAACTTTAACCTTTCAGTGGCTTCTGTGAAGCAATAAGAGGCCTGGTGTAACATTATTCCATTTCTCTGGGGAAGGGTGTTTACTTTCTAAATCCTTCAAATGGAGTTATCCTAACAGGAGATTATTGTAAAATGTAGAGAGCTGATAGAAAACATTAGAAATTGTAAATAAATGTAATTCTTAAGCCATTTCTTTAACATGATAAAGTTGAAACACTAGATATTTCCCCTTACTCCTAATTTGGAGAAAAATATACTAAATGAGCTGCTTTTGTAAACACGGTCCTACAATGCCTGTTTAAATAACAAGCATTGCTCTACTGTCGACGGACATCCTTAGAGAACATCCCAGGGGATGCACCTTACATCCATGTGATAGATCAGGTAAATGCTGCATCCTGCTGACATCTGAGCCTCCTGTGAACACACAGTACAGATGTTAACATCTTCCTGCTAGCCTCTGAGTGACATGTCCATCAGGTCTGGAGCTAGAAACTTTCTGCCATTATCCACTACACCCTCTCCCTTCACCTTCATAAGAACTCATTAGGTGCAGTTCTTCTGAAGCCTACTTTCACCCCAAGCTCTAGAGAGCATCACTATTTGTTTTAAACAGTATTTACATGTTTAAATCTAAAAAGGTGTCACAGCTGAAGTTTCTGAGCACTCTGTACTCCTTTAGACTCTGTATCTCTACTCAGTCCTATAAGACCCCACATGCCAGAGTTAGCAAGATCCACTGTGGAATAAGACTGGATTCATATAATCTAAGGCTTCTCCATTATGAAAATAATTGCATATTGACAATAAAGCTCAGAGAATATGGGTCAGTGTTAAGTTTGTTTCCATAGAAACCACAGATGTTGAATAATACTGAACAAACTGCTTCATGCACCATTATTACTACTGCCACAGACTAACAGTAACAGGCAGATGTGAAACTATCTCACTTCTTTCTATGCTAGACCTGAACTCATTTATATCAAGAGACACTGGTGAGAAATTATTCTGCAATGCGTCATATTTTTAGAATGAACAGAACATGAAACTTTTGTCAGACCATCTTCTTTAATCAAATGAAACCTTTTATGGCAAAGAAATAAGCAGATCTCCCTATAAATTGTTGAAATATAACTAATTTGCCATCTATCTATCTACCTACCATATATATAGATACATAGATAAAGTTGAAACACTAGATATTTCCCAGTACTTGCTCACTAGCTTTTGGCTAAGATAAGATCCCAGCTTCATTTGTGATCATTTGCAAGCCTGCCTGGCCAATGAAAATCTTCTACATGGACCTTTGAGACCAAGGCAAACAATACTGGGAGAAGTGATGTAATCATAGTTCACCTTGTTGTTAAGATCTAGCTTTTAGCTAAGTATCTGTAATCTCGACACCTGGAGGCTGAGGCAGGAGGATGCTGAGTTCAAGCTTAGTTGGGCTACATAATGAGTTTGAGGCCAGTTTGGCTTATTTTGGGTAAAAAAAAAAAAAAAAAAAGTCAATTTTCCAAAGCACCAACAGCAGTAGCATAGTGTTCCGGTTTGGTGTGCTTCACCTTTTCTGATTTCTGAGCATTGCTAGGAAGGATTTTCTTAGATTCAATAAGTTCCTTGGCACCTTTACTTTTCAACTTAGTCTTTAGTTTTCTGTTGTTCGGACAAGAACTCTGGCTGGTGTGTGGTGAGGCCCCTCCCCAGCACAGAGATCCACTCTCCCATTTATTTGCAGCTCCTTCATGTTTTTGGTTTCCTCACCACTAAATTGGCTTTGGCAGTGATACGTATTTCCCCTTCGAGTTCTCTTTGGTAATCAGGACCTACAATCTAAAGATCACAATAGAAGTACATGATAGGGCCAGGTTGTGTGTTGCCACGTGGGGCATTGAGGGCTGTATTCCAGTGGTGAAAACCTCCAGAAGCAAACTCAGAACACACTTCAAAGATTGTGGAACTCTTTCAATTTATGGAATTCACAGGAGGGACAAATTCCCCACTGTGGAAAATCAACACATCGTGAGTAAAAGACTAACAGCAACTGGGAAAAAAATGGGGAAGAGGTCAAACAGTGGACCAGAAAGTATATGGAAAAGGAATAGGAATGATTCTAAAACATGTAGAAGATGCTCACTTTTCTTTATATGTGAAATGCCCATTGAAAATGGTACCAGGATTCCATTTTCACTTATGAAAGGAGCTCAGGAAGAAAAACTTGAAATGCTTTGAGTGGGGGATACTCTAGAAGGGTCAGTGGGGGAGTATACTTTGGAAGGGTCAGTGGGGGAGTATACTTTGGAAGGGTCAGTGGGGTGTACATTAACATTGCACAGTATCTACCACAAGGCTTTAACCCAACAATCTCATACCTGGGAACTCATACAGTTCACTTGCACAAATGCAAACCCACTATATATAAAGTTAATCACAGCAACACTGTAACTCTAAAAATGAGTTTAAATATAAGCAGGAGACTACTACATGAGTTATGGTATGAAGAAATGAGGCCAATGTTTAACAAAACATAACAATTCTAACACATATAGGAAGAGGAAATAAAGCTATAGCAGAATGGTTTGTGATGTTGCACACACACACACACACACACACACACACACACACACACACACACACACACACACACACACATATCAAGGATTGAACTTTACTTCAGTTATTGATTGCTTTTCTTCTATAGCAGTGGCTCGCTTGGTGGAGAACCCTTTGGAGGTAGAACAACCCTTTCACAGGGGTTGCCTAAGACTACTAGAAAACATTTATATCACAGTTTATAACAGTAGGAAAATTATAGTTACGAAGTAGCAACGAAGATAATTTTGTGATTGTGGTCAGTACAACACGAGGAACTGCATTAAGGGCCTAACACTGTGTTAGGAAAGTTGAGAAGCACTCTCTATTATACATACATAAATTTTGGGGGCTGCACATTTTTTTAGCTGCAGGCCTTTTAATATATGTAAATTATATTTCAGTAAAGCTGTTGGTACAGAAGGAAAACTTACAAAAAGCAACAGTAGGAAGCAAAAGCAAGAAAAGAGAAGGGTGAGCGAACGAAGCGAGACAGGAAGAGCAGAAGCACTGATGTTACAGGGTGGAGACAATGTTTCAAAAACTGAAACAGAATAGCTAAAGAAAGGAAAGGAAAACAAGTGAATAGGGTCTCTTGACAGCTCTAGCAAAATAAGGTGAACACATCAGATTTGACAAAAGGTAGTTACTTGGAAGTTATACTGCCTATGATTCCCAAGCCAAAAATTAATTTTGAGCGAGGCTCTATAGACCCAGCTGGCCTGTGATTTACTATGTAGGCCCATCTGACTCCAAATTTATAACACCGTTCCTGCCTCCAGCTCCCCAGTGCTGAGATTCTAGGCAGGTACACCACACTAGGCTCAAAGGCAACATTCAGCCATTGAAAAATGGAACCGTCAGGTCCCAACCACACAACATGGTAGTCTGGGTTCAGTACAGACTGGACATTCAGCATTCCTCAGAAACTTTGTTTCTGCTTGCCAGGAAAAGCCAAAAGCAGTTACAGTCTTATCCGCTCCTACACCCACCCCCCTCCCCCAATCTCCAGAAAAGGATACCTAGTTCTCTATTAACTCTTAACAAGCCTCCAACAGATCAGGGCCCCACACTAGTTCCCAGGCTGTTCCAGCTCCCCTCCCCCTGCAACATAATCCCTTAACAGGCAAGACTCTCCAACTATTTTTGCTATCTTCTTTGTTCTAATATATCTGGCAACTGCCAATTTGTTTCTCTTCCCATCTTTTCTCTCTGCTCCTGTATCTGTCCCTGAGAGGTAGCCATGGCAGTCCCCCAGAGGTCCCTGGCTATTCTCCCTTTCTTATACACAATAATAACCTTCCCCCTTATTCATGGAACAGACATTTAGGCAGTTTCTTTTCTTTTTTCTTTTTCTTTCTTTCTTTCTTTTTTTTTTTGTTTTTTTGTTTTTTTGTTTTTTTGAGACAGGGTTTCTCTGTAGCTTTGGAGGCTGTCCTGGAACTAGCTCTTGTAGACCAGGCTGGTCTCAAACTCACAGAGATCCGCCTGCCTCTGCCTCCTGAGTGCTGTGATTAAAGGCGTGCGACACCACCGCCCGGCTGGGCAGTTTCTTTACTGAGCTCCTCATATACTGTAACAGTACTGAGTAGAATTTAGTTTCCTATGTTTATTATCTGCCTTGTACTTTGAATACATAATCATTTAATGTCAAAAGCAAGCAGTTAATGAGACTAAGCTTTCTCTGAAATCATTTAGCAACTGTATCACCTCTATCCCAGGACACAATTTGTTGTTGTTGTTTTTTTTTTTTTTTTAATTTGATTAGATTCAGTAGCAGTGGGTTAGATTTCTTTTGTAACAACTTTTCCATTTGGTCATTTTATTATTTAATTTAACAATACTGTGGGGCTCCTTCAGTAGAATATCAATTTATTGTGTGGGTGTGTTTTATTAACCCCAAATAGGAGGGATATTTAATATAGAAGTGCTAATGTCTGTATAAAATATAATTCTGTCCTGTGAAAGTTGAATGCAAAAAATAAAACAAGCTTTTAAACTTCCCTCTAGTTTATATTATCAGTTGTAGACATACTCTCCTTTGGGATCTCACATGAACTAATGAGACTAAAGTATAAAAAAATAACAGAAATCAGAAATTTTCATGAATGGAAACAGTAGGCTAACTGAAATTCTTAACGGAAATTCTTTGAAAGAACGGCTGTCCTATAGTTTACATCTCTTTAATTATCTGATCCCTAAGATAAGGATGAAGGTAATCCAGTTATAGTTCCTGAAACTACAGATATGAAAGTTAACTTAAGTAAATGCATAAAACTCTTCCTTCTACTTGCTTTACAAAATAATCTATGCAAGAAAAGCTAAGCTGGGTATGGTGACACTTGCATCTAACTACAGAGAACACAGCAGAAGGGTTGCCTTTAGCTTGAGGGTAGCCTGTTTTGAGTTTCAGGTAGATCTGAGCTACACTTGCAAAAAGTTACAGGACAGATTAGAGAAATTACCAAAGTCTCCTTCAAAAATATGTTCCAACTGTCTCTAACTAAGTGAGAACAAGAAGCCTGCAGTCTTTCCCAACCCTAAGGTCCCTAACTTCCCTCTTCACTCTGCCCAAATCAGTGAGCTCTTAACCCAGGAGCTCAGGTACCCATAAGTCCTGGGTATATAACCAAAAGCTATTGTCATGGGACAATAAGTGTAATCTGTTGTTTAATGAAACAATCAAGGCTGCTAACACTGGATTGTGCTTGTCATAAATGAGATATAAAGCCTTCAAATGGGTGTATAATTCTGAACTGGTATTAGAAAAATCATCCAAAGGAAGAAAGTCCCTCACTACAAGAAGCTAGATCATACTAGGTTACCTAGGGCAGTGTACCCATAGCTGTAATGCATGACAGCCTGTGCTGGGCAACATGAAAAACAACATATAATTTTGCTAATAAGCATAGAAAGAGGCAGACAAGATTGCCAGATGGAAACCTGAGGCAGGTATAAATATATAATGAAGTGATAACAGTAACAAAGGCACATAGCACAAAGAGGAAAAACATGTGAGAGGGCAGAAAAGAGCCAAGTCAGGTTTTTTACACCATTGAAGAATACATACATAAGAAGGGCAGATAAGGGTAGAAAACAATTGGTCATGCTCAGAGCTATATACTTCATTCTTATAGAGAAGGGAGCTTTAATATTTTAGAAGCTGAAGAAGTCCAAGACACTGTCCCCTTAGTTATAGACAATGAAACAGCCTATGAAAGGCTAAGTGGCTTAAAGAGAATTACAAGATCCACAGGTAATTGTCTGCCTCCCAGGAATGATAGAATCAGACATGATTTTTATGGACATTATTTCAGCAGCCAAGAAGTTACCTATAGCATGGCAGAGGAATGAAGGAAATAGTATGTAGTATGATTTCACATTTCTATTATTACATAGATACTTCAGCAATATGCTGAAGGGATGTGGTACTGAAATGTTAACATAGCATTGTCATCCTCTACCCTGGGGACATAAAAAGGTCAGTTTTTGTGCCATCCATACCAGTAACACACATTGCCACTTGTGATTGGTATACTCTTGATGGAGAAAAGTGACTTACCGACACAACTTCCAACAACTGAACTAAATCTGAACATCTGTGAATGAGCCAAGAAATATTCCAAAGAATGTAAACTTCACTGAATCCTATGTTCAATGCTATTTGTCAAACAACTAAGTGTCTGAGATTTTTTCGAAGGTCTTTAATATCTCATTGTTACCTACATAATGGTTGAAGCTAGCATACAATACTGAGGAATAGCGGTGGAAGCACGTGACCACTGAAACAGACAAGGCTGGTGGTTTGTGAAAAGCAGCCTCATTACTCTATAGTTATATCTTATAATAACCAGGAGCAGAATCACCCCAAGCTGAATCCATCACACCTAAAATAAAGGAGCATGACACAATACTTGTCCTCCTTGATGATCACCTCAATGGAGCTCTATTTTCCTTCCATGCAGCGTCTGGATCGATCATCCAGGAAATTATCTTAACACCTTCTGTGTCTGTATTTTCTAAAGCAGTCGCATTGTGCGTTGGTGCCATCTGTCATGCCTATTATCTTGATTTTTGGTAGGTTTAAGCAGTTTATGTAAGTCGTTCCATCTAGCTTAATGACACAATTTATTATTATGTGTTGAAGTATTTTTTGAACTGAAAGGTTAACATATTTTTAACACTGGTCTCAAGTTTCAGAGCATCTCAAACAAAGCTAGAAGAAAAGTTGCTTTTGTCCCTTTTCTTTAGTAGCACATTTTCATTCCTAAAGTTTTACAGTGTGTCTCTGGGTGTGCTCATACCACATGGGTGCTCAGAAAGCCTCCTCAAGTAATAAACAGTGACAGCAGACCAACTCTGGGTGCAGATGTGTGATGCAGAGGCCACCGAGCGTCTCAAAATGCCTAGGCAAGCTACTGTTCAGACTCGTCTCTCTCTGAGAGCCCCTTATATGCTAATACTTCTTAGACTCTAGTCAGAACTTCCCTTCACATATTACACACTGTATCCATACAGTCTCATGCTTTATCCCTTAATTCCTATGACATGTGCTGTTTTTGACTCTAACTTCTGGACTAAGATCTATTTATTCCTATGCTGTCTATTAACTATTTCCACTTTGTGTCTGATTAACCTTAACACAAGCTCCAAATAACTCATTGCCACCCCCTAAACTCTGCTCTTTCCAGTTATAAGGCATCTCCAGTCATCTAACGTCAAGAACCAAGTGAATCTGTTTCCACCTGCATCAAAGCAATCATCAATTCCCAGTGATTCTACCACCAAAACATAACTCAAACTTAGCTGCTTCTCATTAGACCGCAGTCTCAACAGGTGTCATGATAATTCATTTGAATCACCTCTAGTCACTAACTGTGCCTCTAAATTAACTCTCCTTAAGGTTACTGCATCCTAAAATGTAACTTTTCTTAAAACCTTTAAGCAGTTTCCTACTGTCTATCAACATCCAAACACTCTGTTCTTGCTTAATGTCCTTCAATGACAGGTCATCTCTTTATTGTGCCATGGATAGGTTAGGATATGCATTCCCACACAGTGGGGAAGAGTTAAGATAACCCGCCATTAGCTCTTTTAATAGGTGGGTTACTTGATTTCTACATGGCTCAGTCTGTGAAGTGGGAATATTGACAGCTATCTCTCAGCAGAGGTTATTAAAGGAAGAAAAAATTTACAATGTTTGACATAGTATCAGACGCATGGGTTACAAAGTAAATGTTTAATACTGTTAGTATCTCTTTAGTTAATTTCTCTTTTCTCTGACACAGCATACTGAAGATTAGCCATGGCAGGCATCTTTCATTTCCTCTTCTTACTTTCCCTCCTTTCCATATTCAACCTCTCTCCCTGCAGGCTTCCCTCCCTCTCACATTTCCTTAAGTCTCATCTGGAACATCCTTTGTACTCTCTATACCCTGCTAGGTGTCCTTACTATTTTGCTTGCCATGGCATGAGTTCCACTTTCTGTAAATTCCTCCCTTTTCCCTGCTGAGTTCTAAGTGATCAAAAGTGTCTGTCATGCTCACTACAACACAATAAAGAGTGTACAGCCACCTCTCTTCCCCCGGCTCCAAATGTGCTCCTTTGTAAACTGCCCAAGTTAGGAAAGCAGCTACCGCCTCCCTCCCTTCTCACCCTCCCCTGCAGCTATCTCTAGAAAAAAAGGTTCAGAAAAGGCTGCCACAGAACAAAGGAAAAGATCAAACAGTAGCAGGAAGGGCAGTTTCAAGCAAAATCGGGGCTTTAGAAACATCTCAGGGTCTTTCCTACAGTACTGTGCATTGTGAATCTCTAAGAGTCGAGGCAGGGCATATCTTTTAATATCACCGTGCTAATAGGGCTCTGTAGAGAAACATCTTGACAAAGACAACTTGGGGAAGTTTTTGCCAGGAAACTGGAGTAGCAGACATAAACATTCCCAGAGCACAGTTTGCCGTTTCTAGGATAGAAACCTCTGAAGACAAAATTGAAACCTAGTAAGAATCTTATATATAATTCACCAAAGCTCCCTCTTTTACACATAGGGAAACCGAGGCCCAGGAGGGCACAGCAACCGGCCTACAGCTAGCTACACTGTAACTACAGACAGGAAGAGCTAAACAAACCCCAGGTGTGCTTCTGGACTTAAGTGTCTTTCAGTACAATGTGTATGGCTACCTGGGCTCGTCAGATATTCATATTTCGAATTTTATTTTGAAGCCTGGTGAAAGTTTCTGTCAGTGTTCTGGGTAACTTGTCCTCTTAGGCCTACAGTTCATTGCTCCCAAGTCGTCTCTCCCTCCTTCAATACACTTTCCATGTAATCCTATGCAGTTCGGGCTTGCCTAGGAGGAACAACGATGATCTCTCACTCTTTCCCCCCTCCCTTTGGACTTGTAGTGTAAACTTTTTCATGTAAACCAACTGCACATTTTCAGGCCTTCGCCTGAATGCCGGAGGACTCCCCGCCGCCCCGCTCCCTGGACTCCACTGCTCGCCCCATTCCTCTGTAAAGGGACCCTGTGGTTGATCTTCACCTGGGACTGCCATGATGCAGGTGAGCGGAGTCCTGGGCTTTCGAGATCGCGTTAGGTTCAGGTCCGCTGAGAGGACAACGCACTATCAGAGAGATATCTCCCACCCCGGTCCCCGCAACTATAGCACACGGTAGGGGAAGGCCGGATGCGCTTCCAGAGTTCGCGGAACTCAGGCGCTGCGGATGCAGTTTCCAGGGGAGTCCTATCGCGGAGCACACATGGTCGGAACCATTCTGGCCAGCTTCGGGAGGTGAGTGCCATCTGCGAATACCTGACGTGGACGCAGCACTGGGATTTACGGATTGGTCCTTTAACTATTATGACAGTTAACATGACCAATTCTCTAAAGTTGCAGAAGTCTTATAATATTTTCTAGTTACCCGAAGGACACCGAGTTTCCCCCCTCCGGAGTTAGCGGTGCTAAGGTCCGAGAGCAACATGGCGGCGTCCATGAGTGGCTAGTTTGGGGACTAACTAGTGTTTAGTACGGCTGTCTTGCCCAACTCTGAACGAGTCAAGTTTTCCCCAAGTATCTAAGTTAAAGAATTGTCTGCTAACAGGCGGACACCTTCGGAGATCCGCCATTCACTCGCGACCACACTAAGGAGCGGAGTTCTGACCACTGACCAAGATGAGTAACATCTACATCCAGGAGCCGCCCACGAATGGGAAGGTGAGAACCGCTCCACCACACCTGGACACCCCAATTGAGAGCTCCCTGATTTAGGGCGGGGACGGAGGGACAGGTGTCGGGTTCTTAGAGTTGGAAAGACCAAAAGAACTGTCGTCCACACACTGCTCTTGGACAGTGTTGCATCAACATTATTTACGTTGACACGTCTCAGTGTATTTTTGAAAGAATCCTTTTGAGCAACTTCTCTATTCCCTAGTCTGCTGGCCCCTTAACTTCCTTGATCCAATTCATGTGGGCGCCTTCTAGTGTCTGTTTTTTGTTTTGTTTTGTTTTGTTTTTTTTTAAAGATTTGTGCTAAGATTGTTAAATTGGTTGTTATTTAACTTGGAGACCATGCCTTTCTCTACAATCATTTATTTCCTCGGCTCAACATTTTTTTCTCCTGCAAAATACATGCAAGGTTTTATGTTAGGTCTTAAGGATGCACTGGAAGAAAATCCATCATCACCCCTTTTATTGTTGAATCAGTTAAAGGAACTGTGATTTGATAAAATAATTGTGTAAATAAAAATACAGTTACAAATTATGATGAATACTGTTTTTCTTCCGAATAGAAACAGGCTGGAGGAGAACATAAAGCATAGTCTATAACTTTTTAGAGTCTCTACTGCCTAATGTCCCATTAGGCACCATAGGGGTGTAGTTGGATTCAGAGTCAATGGGGCACATTTCCCTTATTCAGTAAGCATGGTATCACATAGGAAGAAGTTGATGTATGACACCAGCTTACTTCTGAATGCCATCATGGCTGAAGGAGGAAAAAGACATTATTAATTTAGTAGCTTATCAGTGGAAAGTTTTAAGGTGTGCAATGTGTCCAAACCACACATTTTTTTTCTAGAAGTAAGTTCTCAGCAGCGATATATATGTGTGGTAGTGTTTCTTGATTTGTGTGCAGCTTAGTATTATATGAATAACAGCTCATTTCATCCTCACATCAAATCTATGGGGCTAATATGCCTGTTTTTATAGAAGGAAGTTAGTTGGGTGAGAACTGGTGGATATGTCCAGGCAGTCCAAGCTAGTAGGTGGAAAACTCAACTTTGAAGTTGAACACCTTGACAAAAGAGCATGTGGAGGGAAGGGTAATTTGTGGTACTTTGTTCTCAGAGATGGTACTAATGAGGGCATATTTTAGGGCTTGGACCACTATTCCTGAGACACTGGGAGAAAATACGTGTCTATTTGCATTATCTTCTCTTTATTTGTTTAATTATATATTTGTGTGTGTGTGTGTGTGTGTGTGTGTGTGTGTGTGTATTCCCAGAACCCATATTAAACACACACACACACACACACACACACACACACACACACAAGTCCAGGTACTTGTCAGTCAGTTTTTGTATAGAGTAATTATTTAATGATATGGATATATGGTGGCTACATTAACTAAGCCAACCTTTAAAAACTTCATATTATTATTATTATTATTATTAATTTTATTTTATTTTTTGGTTTTTTTGAGACAGGGTTTCTCTGTGGCTTTGGAGGCTGTCCGGGAACTAGTTCTTGTAGACCAGGCTGGTCTGGAACTCACAGAGATCCGCCTGCCTCTGCCTCCCGAATGCTGGGATTAAAGGCGTGTGCCACCACCGCCCGGCCAAAAACTTCATTTTAAAGATAAGATTAATAATTAAAAATTTAGCCTGGTGTAGTGGCACACATCTTTAATCTAGCATTTGGGAGGCAGAGGCAGGATATTCTCTGAGTTCAGTGACAGCCAGGGCTACACAAAGAAACCTGTCTTGAAAACAATAAATAAAAAAAATGTAAAAACTTGCCAGGTGTGGTAGTACATGCCTTTAATATCAGCACTCAGAAGGCAGAGCTCTGTGTGTTCAAGGCCAGTCTGGTCCACAAAGTCCCAGTGAGACCCCGTCTGGAACAAAATAAATACAATGTACAAATATAAGAAAACTATGTTAGCATTTAAGCATAGGAAGCATAGGAAGTCTGTCAAATAATTAAAAGTTATGGAGATTGTTGGGAATACATATTTCCATTTATTATTGTTACAAATGAACTTTGTATTAAATATTTGTTCTGTCCTGAAATATTTGTCTCTAAGATTATAACACCATTGTTTATGATCTACTGAGCTTTTAAAAACATTTTAAGCCTAAATACAGAGAACAGGAAGACAGACTTCTTTAATTTCAAAGTATATTTGGTGAAAGAAATTGTACATGAGAAGGCCCATTTTGTATGATTCTCTTTATATTAAATGTTTTATTTGCAATGTCTATATAAACTGAAAAAAATTTGTGATTGCCAAGGGATGAGGGTAGGGGAGTAGAGAGGGACTGAAAATGGTCAAGGTTTCCTTTCATTCTGTGGTAGTGAAATGCTTTGGAAATAGGGTCAGTGGTTTCCAAACTCTGTGAATGTACCAAAAGCTAGTGAACTCTTTAACAGGTTGAAATTATTGATATATATTCATTTTTTGCTATATTTTATACAAAATTATATCTGAATTACCTTTTTTTAGTTTATTATTTATGTGCTGTATTGGTGTTTTGCCTGCATTTCTATGAGGGCTTTGGGTACCCTGGAAGTTGAGTTACAGAGCTGTTAGCTGCCATGTGGGTGTTGGGAATTGAACCGAGGTCCTCTGGAAGAACAGCCAGTGCTCTTACCTGATGGGCCATCTCTCCATCCCCCAATCTGAACTATTTTTAAACATGGTGTATGTAACATCACAGAATTCTTAAAAAGGTAGCTGAGAACAAAAGTCTAGGTCTCCCCAAAGATCCAAGTTATAATGAAATAGGTTAGGTCTTCGGGAAAGAGTGCTTAGTGTCGTTTCAGGTTAATTCTGAGAAAGAGGGAATAATCCAACTTCAGTTTGTATAACACACACACACACACACACACACACACACACACACAGAAAATGTAATAAAGGAAAACAGTTTGAGATGACCTAGGGCTTGCTACATAAAGGTTGGCCTAGAAGTCCTAGAGATCTGCCTGCCTCTACCTCCTGAGTGCTATCATTAAAAGCATATGCTGCCATGCCTGACCTTTTTTATATTTCTTTATGGGTTAAGGAAACCATTAAACATGTAGCATGATGTAGATATTTTCACTTCTCTTTTTCATAGTACCTGAAGAGTAGTGTAAAAGAGCTGTATGTTGCCAGAAAAGGTCCCAAAGATGTAATGCATTCATCAGTGTTATATAATTTATTATAGCATTTCCTAAGCTTCTGAAAGTGGTAGCAAATATGTATTGGGTTGGGAGCTGGCAGTGAGATGCTCTTCTCATTTTGCTATTGAAAGCATTCTCATTCAGTTTACAACTCCTAGGGTATGCTTAAAAGGCCAGGCTTTCCTGGATGCTTTTTAAACTCCCCTCATTTCCAAAACTGGTCATGACAAGTTTTAGAAAATAAGAAAAGTGTGACTTACATCATGGATGCAGACTCCTCATGAGGATCAGTTTAGTTTTAGTTATTCTGCAGTGTTTCTTTGCAAAAGCATTCTGTGTGGTGGCCACAGATTATTGACACTAATCAACTTTTCTACACATGGGGTAGAAAAGAAAAGTTGATACTGGAGAAATTAGACTCCAGCTGTGCCACAATGTTCAGACTTAGGGACCAACATTCTTTTTCGTTGTTTGTAGTTATTGACCCAGTTGTTGAATAAGCTGTTTCATCCTCTGGTCTTAGCAGAGGTTCTGGTTGTTATATAGCAGCTGGTTCCACCAAAGAGAAACTATTGCCGTGAGCCAGTAAAAAGGGGGACTATTAAATATACTACCTATTATGGAGATGATGACTTTTAAGACATAACCATTTGGGCCAGGACTCTAGCTAAGTTGGTAGAGGACTTGCCTAGCATGCACAAGGTACTGGCTTCACTCCCCAGCCCTGCTGGTGACATATACCTGTACTTGGAGATAGAGAGAAAGACCAGGTGAGTTTGAGGCCATTCTGGACTACAAGGCTATAAGACTGGCTGAAAATCAAAACAACCCCTCCCCCACCAAATATAAAGGAGCTAGAGATGACTCAGTTGATAAAGTGCTGCTTGATGTGGATTCCCAATATCCTTGTGAAAATTTGGGCATGGTGGCATGTATCTGAAACTCCAGTGTAGGGGACACTGTAAGCCATACCTGCTAGAAGCTGGCTTCAGGTGTGCCCAACCACATCTGTTAGGGCGTGGTCAAGGTGATGTCAGGGTGATGCAGTATAGGGTTCAAAGGGACAGACAAGGCACGGGGGGGGGGGGGGGGGCTTCTCTCTGGTCTCCGTTGCCTTGCTGCCCCTGGCACGCTCTGGCTTGCTTTTGGCTGGCGTTTATCTAATAAAGACATCTTAACCTCACAGATTACATATCTTCTCTTAACATCCCAGACTGGGGGTTCGGGGACTGGCAGAGACAGGTGGATCTCTGAACTTACTCACAAGCCAGTCTAGTTGAATTGGTGAGATCCAGGTTCAGTAGAAGAGCTATATAAAAAAGTTAAGGTAAAGAGCTATGGAGAAAGACACACAAAGTCGACCTCTGGCCTCTGCATGCACACATATATATTCCATCTGCATACATGCATACACAGAAAAAATATTTATTTCCAAATTAGAGCATGATTTTAATACAAAAATAGGGTTCAAAGGCAATTTCAAATGAATGATTGTAAAATTGTCTAATACTGTCATAATTCAATGGGTTCATTTACTTCTTAATTTCATAATTTTCTAACCAATTTTATTGGAAATAAAGCAATGAGAAATAGTAATAGATTCTCACTCTTGTTTTTTAAATGAGTGAAATTTGTTTTCTGTGATTAGAAAGAGTAGCTGCTTTTTTTTCCCCCTTACCTTTTTCTGAAAATGGTGTGTTAAATCATCTAATGATGATTGGCTAATAATGAATATTTGACATTTGTTCAGTGTAACAACAAAACCCAGAGTTTATAATATTTCTTCTAAAATTAAAAATTCAATAGTCAGTGTTGCCAGTTGCATTGCCAATTATCAAGCAAAATAAATACTTAATATGATGTCATGTTCTTTCAATAGGTTTTATTGAAAACTACGGCTGGAGATATTGACATAGAGTTGTGGTCAAAAGAAGCTCCAAAGGCATGCAGAAATTTCATTCAACTTTGTTTGGAAGGTCAGTATTGCCGTCAATATCATTCTGGGGAGAGACTTGCCTTAGTTGACAGATAATGGCAGTGTGTTAGGCATTTTGGCCTGCCCCTGTAATTCCATAACTTTGGAGGTTGATATACAAAAACATTTGTAGTTTCAGACTATCCTGGCCAACACAGTGAGACTCTAAGTAAAACCCTTTTTTTAAAGAAGGAAAAGAATAAACCACCATGTGCTTTTCACATTGAGGTCTGGTGTCAGCAACATGATGCTGTTGAACAATGCATAAAGAAATAGGCTGTAGGAATCACAGCTTTCCCCCAGATAAACTATAATTTGTGATACTCTTAACAGACACAGGTCATGCCTGACATTCATTTCTGCTACTTGCCACTCATTCCAGCTTTCATTCTTTAAATATGGATATTCCTTAAGTTTGCCTCTCATACTGTGTTACCTTTTCCACTCTTGTGTTGTCTCTAGACAAAAGACTATTATTTTCAGAACTCTATTCATTTCTTCCCTTCTTGTGCCTAATTGATCTGATGGTGTAATGGTCTTCTCTACGGGAAACTTCTGTTAGCTACCACTAAACCAAATTTCAACTTCTTCCTCAGACAGCCTGGACTTTCATCTCCATGACTGTAATTGCTGCTTATCTGGTCTCTCTCTCATTTCTTTGCCTTCTGCCTGTGCACATAACATTTGAATTTTTAGGAGATTGGCTTCCTAGCTTTCCATTATTTTCCATCCCATTAATCATATGCCTTCAGTCAGCCCTTCTCTCTATTTCCTGAACATTCCCTTTCCTCTCTGCATATCCTCATACTAGTTCTCTCTCTCCCTCCTCCCCCCCTCTCTCTGGTACATTTCTCACCCTGTTTTCATTTAAGTATAACCAATTTTTACTATTTCATTCAAAGTCTGTTTTTCCACAAAGCTTACCACCTGGAATTCACTAATCTGTTACCAATTTGAGTCATAACATGATTATTTTTCTTTGTAAGAAACGTGGCAAAATTTTATATTCACTTGGGTATTTTTTGTTCATGGATAATTTTGTATGCAGCTATATATTCCATAAATTCTTTACTGTTTCTGGTTGGCTTCTAGAATGCATTACATATGACTTCAAATACCTCCAGTGGTGGCAAATCAGTGTCTTCTAGTTATACCTGATTTTTAGAGACAGTGTTATTCATGGCATCAGAAAACAATATTTTGGGTGAGAAACTAGGTATTTAAGAATCCACAGTATCCTCTTGTATGACATAGACAAAGCTCTCCAAATAGAAATTAGGTAAATATAACACTGCAGGGGGAAGATTAAAGAAATAATAATAAAAGAATCAAATCCCTCAAATCAGACAAAGAAAATAGTCTGCAAAGACCATTATTAATAATTGCTATGGCAGGCAGGCAGGAAATCAAATCAGACAGGTAGTTTAGTTAGGGACGCCTCGGATAACTGTCAACAAAACTAAGAAACAAAGGAGGCAGAGAAGTCTGACTTCTGGGAATAAGTGTGAAGTCAAAAGCTCAAATTTTACAGGAGAGTGGAATTACAAAAACACGAGAAAGAATGAATGGTAAATGCAGTCCAGGACCAGGTGAATGAAGAAACAGAAAGTATCTGGATAGAATGTGACAATGAAATAAACATGAGGTTCAGCGGTTCAGCTTGATGCTGACATAGCTTCCTTGCATCAAAAAAAAAAAAAATATTATTCTCCCATTTATAAGAAGACCAGGAGTTAGAAGTAAAGAATGGAAAATTCATAGAAATAACCAGAGCAATTTTCATAATGAAACAGGCAAGAATTTAATAAAATTATTGTTGGGAAAGCTAACTAAAAACCTGAGAAGACTAATTTTTTTTTTTAAAAAAGATACTCCTGGCAGGAGAGATGGCCCAGCAGTCAAGAGCACTGGCTACTTTTCCAGAGGCCCTGGGTTCAATTCCAAGCAACTACATGGCAGCTCACAAATGTTTGTAACTCAAGTTCCAGGAGATCCAATGCCCTCTCTGGCCTTCAGGTCACCAGGCATGAATGTGGCATACAGACATACATGTAGTCAAAACACACATCACTTATTTTAAAAAAATATGTGTATATACAACTCCATTTATTTCTTTGAATGTCTGATTCAAAGAAGTTAGGATGTTTTTGGGTCTTGTAATGCACCTTTCAATACAACAGCAGCAGCAATGCATAGTTTTCAGAATGAAAAGAAAATGGACAGAAGCCTGGGAGAGAGGGAGGGAGAGAGGGAGGGAGGAGTTCAGTCTCCCACATGGCCCTTGATGAAACAGGTTTTTTTGTTAAAAGATGGTCACATTCTTTGTAGAACTCAAAGATATGTCATTACGAATTTAACCTTGGACTTTGAGGTCTTTGCTTATAGTTAGGAAAACATCTAAAATAAATACATTTTGAGAATTGCCAGTCTTAAACATGGTATAAAACTGTTACAAAAGAAGGAAAGAAACAAAGCAAAAGGCTACTGATTCTCAATGTTTAGAGAGGATACCCTATAACTCAATGGGTACCATGCTTCTATCTTATCTAAGTTAACTTTTTCCTTCTTAATGATTCTGGTTTCAGAGAATAAATGCTATGGGATACCATATTTCATCTGTGCTGAATATTTGTGGCTAAAAATATATTTATAATATAGAACATATTTAAATTTATTAATTTTATATTGATTTCTGAAAGTCACTTAAGTGAATGACTTTGATTGGAATAAAATATATATTGTGTGTTTCATTTGCTGAACATTTTGTTTGAGGGGACTGCAGGTGGACAGTGCTAGAACTATGATCAGTTAATAACTTTAGTATCTGTGGGTTTGTATAATCTTGTATATTGGTAAGTTAATTTCCTGTCAGGGGAAGAGTCTCAGTCTCAGCACTGTTGGCATTTGGGATGGGTTAGTCATTGCTGTGCAGACAACCCTTTAGATTTTAGGGTGTTTGACAATATTCTTGCCATCTTGTATTCCAGGAGTTTTCTCCAGTTGTGATATTTCAAAATGTTGATAAATATCCTCTGGGATGCAGAATTGCTGCTCCTCTCTCTCACCTAGTTGAGAGCCATTGATGTATTAAACTTCTTGTCTTTGAGAAAATTCTGGAGATAAAACAAAAACTAAAACTAAAGCACTGTTGTTTCTGTAGAAGCCTATAGTGTTTTGAAGATTGAATGTTTTATAGGAAAGGTTCTAGTCTAAAAGCATATGTAACATTTTGGAAATTAAATCTGTGGCTCTCTTTATCTATTAATTATGATTACTAAAGCCACACTGACTTTTAGAAATTGTTATATTGTTTTTCAGCATACTATGACAACACCATTTTTCACAGAGTTGTGCCTGGTTTCATAGTCCAAGGTGGAGACCCCACAGGCACCGGGACTGGTGGAGAGTCCATCTATGGAGCACCGTTCAAGGTCAGATCAATTTATTGTATTCTAAGTCAGCTTGGAGTGCTTCTTCCAAAGTAATAGTGTCCCATAAGAAAAATGTCTCATGTAGTGAACAAAAAAAAAAAAAAAATCAATGGAGTTAGAATTATTTAGAGATAGGAACAAATATTACCTACCAAGCATTCTTTTTTTTTTTCTGTCATGGAAAAAATGTTTATTTTGAAATTATTTTAATTTAGAATAGAAAACCTCTTATGGAGGAGGAAAGAAAAAGAAACCACAAAGTATACAGGCAACTTTTTACTTCATGAGCTTCTCACACCCTCATTTGTTCACTAGTTCCCACGAAGAGAAAGCACTCAGCCACTCACAATAATGTTATTAATAGGGATATGGATCAGTTTCACAAAGAAGCTAATGAATCCCATGATAGCAAACCCTATGGCTGTGGCCATGGCAATCTTCTGGAATTCTTTTCTGTGGGGTTTGGTGCATTTTTTTACCAGCCGACTTGAGTCCTTGACAAACTGCCACTGGCCTAGCAAACTGCATTACCTGGTCCATGGTTGAAAGTTGCTGGATGACAGCTGGTGAAGCTAGAGACACATAGCTTCCCTACCAAGCATTCTTTCTGATTTATTTTGTGCTAGATTAAGTTAAGGTAGAACTAAGGGTTGCTATAAGAGAGAGGGAGAGAGAGAGAAGCAGGATTCAGGAAGAAGTGCATATGGTGTATTTCTTGATGTTTGTCTGATCTCAACAGCTAAGTTTTTTTTTTTTTTTTTTTTTTTGGTTTCAAGACAGGGTTTCTCTGTGTAGCTTTGGAGCCTATCCTGGCACTCGCTCTGGAGACCAGGCTGGCCTCAAACACTCACAGATATCCGCCTGCCTCTGCCTCCCAAATGCTAGGATTAAAGGTGTGCAGGCCCAGCTCAACAGCCAAGTTTTAAACATTGCATGTGCTATTTTAGATTAAAATAATTTGATTTAAATATTATATGGAATTTTCAGTAGTCTCCTTGGGCTACAACAGTCTGGGGAGAAATGAGAATTTCTTTCTTTCAGTTGTGGAGGCTAGGAAGTCCAAGTCATAGTGTCTGACCGCCCCACTTCCTGCCTTGAAGAGCTCTGGGGATGAAACAGCCAGGTCTGATGCCCTGATCTTTGCTTTTAAGGCCATGAACCCTATTGGACTAGAATGGGAACACAACCCTTATGACTTCTTCTCAGCTTTTCATGTTTATAACGATCACCACCTTGTCAGAGCCACAAATACAGCTGCACCAGGGATTAAGACCAATATAAAGCTTTTGAGGAACCAAGCTTCCACACTGGAGCTTACTGTATATTATGTACTTACTGTCCACAAAAGAATGCTATAGCACAAAGCCATGCATGATTGACAGTCATAAGTGAGCAGAAGGAAGAGCTAAAAATATTAGGGAAAAGATATATTAATCAAAAATGGATACATAATTTCTTATTTAAATTTTTTATTAGATTTATTTGTTTTATGTGTGAATGTTTTGTTTGAATGTTTTAAGTTTACCATGTGCTGCTTGCTGACAGCCAAGGTCAAAAGAGGGCATTGGAACCCTGGAACTGGAATTATTGATGGTTGTGAAGTACCATGTGGATTCTGGGAATTGAATCCAGGTTCTCTGCAAGATTAACAAGTGCTCTTAACTGCTGAGCCATTTCTCTAGTCTGGACTGTGACTTCTTGAGTACTAGCATAAACTTAAGAAGGAAAAGAGTTAATCTGTTTAAGAAATTAGGGACAATTATGGACTTAAATATGGTTCTTTGAGTGAATAACTGTCAGTGGTTCTAAAAACCAGGAAACTTTTGAAAACTTCATATTTATTCTAGTAGGAAAGAGTGTCTGGAGACTCCTTTCATCTTTTCCTGGGTCACTGTTATTTCTAATTATTTCAAAGTTTCTATCGAGGGTCCTGCTATGTTGCCTTGGTTAGAATTTCAGTATAGTACAGACTAGCCTTAAATTTGTGACTGTCTTTGTGCCTGAGCCGCCTGCGTGCTAGGATTGCTGGCATGTGCCACAGTTTCTCACAACAGCATGATCTTGATTGTTGAGAAAAACAGTGGAACTTCTTTTTAAACTTTGTCTCCAGACTATAGTCACCCTGGAAAGTAAGACACAGTATTTAAAAAAATCTCAGTTGTCACTGTTAATCACATCTCATAATTTTAGGACCTCTACTTTGTAGGAAATATCCATGTATCAGGATATTTATTTAATTTAATTTAATCCCATTGTTTATCCTAACTTCTCTGTTGGTGTTTCCTTTCTGAGATTTTTGCTTTGTTATTTTAAAATACTACAATAGGGTTACTGTTGTTGTGGTAAAATACCATGACCGAAAGCAACTAGGGGAGGACAGGGTTTATTTCACTCACTGTTTCACATAACAGCCTGTCATCAAAAGCAGTGAGGGTGGGAACTCAGGCAGGGCAGGAACCTGAAGGCAGGGGCTGATGCAGAGGCCATGGAGGGGTGCTGCTTACTGGCTTGCTCCTTGTTCAACTTGCTTTCTTGTGGAGCCCAGAACCACCAACCCAGGGATGGTACCACCCAACAGTGGGCTAGGCCCTCTACCATTAACCAGCAACCATGAAAATGCTTTACAGCCTGATCTGATGGAGGCATTTTCTTAATCAAAGTTCCCTCCTCTCAGATGACTTTAGTTTGTGTCAAACTGACATAGAACTGTCCAGGACACATGGTGTAGAAATGCCACACATTCAGGGGATTTAAACAACAGGAGTATTTTACTCTCATTCCTTTTGAAAGCTATCAGTCAGAGGTCAAGTTGTTTGGCTCTCTGGTTCCTGGTGCAATGGACTGAGTTCAACTCTTAAGAAGAATGTATTAAAGAAAAATAGCATCTAATGCTTGAAAAGCACTGATTACAGAGATGGGTGTATCATAGATGATCCCAGTGTAGGTCTGAGGGGAAATCCTAAGTAGCTCTCAGAACAAGGAAAGTACCCAAGGAACAGTGGTCCTGCACTGTTACAATCTGCCAAGTGAGACTCTTGCCATCCCTGAAGAGTCAACTTAGGGATTCTTAGGGCTTTTAAAAGCACAGTAAAATCACTAACACAACTTGATTAGGTCTCTGAATTTAAAAAAAAAAAAAAAAAAAAAAACAAGAAGAAAGCCACTGCTTCAAAACATGTGGATCCAGATTGGAAGGAGACTAGCTGGCGGCTTCACAGTGACTCAAAGATAGGTTTCTTTCGTAGGGAAATGATATTAGACCCTGAGTCCCTCTGAGTCCCTTCCTCTGTGTGTATGTAGACTTCCATAAACAGCTATGTGGCTGAATATATTTAGAAGATACAAGTTGCTGAATTCAGGTTGAAGAAGATTGAACAGATAGTAAATTTGGATTTGATTGTACTTCAAAATCAGTTAAATAAAGCTTCAGCATTTTTTATTAGAAATTGTCTGAGCCTCACTAGTCTGCTGCATAGCTGATTGAATATGAAGGGTCTTGTGACTGAGAACAGTCACTAAATCTCTTTCATTCTTGCAGGATGAATTTCACTCCAGGTTGCGTTTTAATAGGAGAGGACTGGTTGCCATGGCAAATGCTGGTCCACATGATAATGGCAGCCAGTTTTTCTTTACCCTGGGTCGAGCAGATGAACTTAACAATAAGCACACCATCTTTGGAAAGGTTAGTGTCCATTTGTTAAGTGTGTAGTTCGGTTTTGGTTTTATGATACTCTTTAAGTTTCTATGGTACATCCACAATTAACACATAATGTCTGTCTTCAAAAATGTTATGCTGTTTTACTTACTGTTTTCGAAAATGATGGAGTATGTTCCTATTATGCTGAACTTTAAAGGACTACCTGAACTTTGGGTACTTTAAGCCAGTCATTTGTCGTCTACACATATTCTTTGTCACAGTGGTGGCATTAGCTACTTAAGGCCACTTAGCCAGTGTTGTTTGTACTTTTAAAAAGATACTTAGCCAAAACTATTTTACAATTTAAAGTTACCAATGGTAAATCCCCTTAAATTTAAAGTGGAAGTTGTATTAGTAATTAAAACTTTACTGGAATCATTACTTTGAACAGTTATCTATTTAATCCTGCTGACATTTAACAACAAATGAAAACATGATCTTCCGATAGAATTTTCAACAGTTCTCTTTAGAGAGGGATCCTGAAGGTGTCTCTCCCTCATCCTCTTCCCTTCTCATCTGAATATCCCTGCATTTAATGCTTAGACATAGTAGATATTAATAGCTTTTTAGCCCCCTCTGCTGGTTCAGTAAGAATTGCTTCCCTATGTCCTAGGCAAAAGTGAGTTTTGACTATAAAAGGATGGAAACAATTCAGTACAGTTGGACAACTGAACCTTTGAATTTGAGTCATACCCAAACTGTAAGATGTATCATTGTTGCTTACCTCTTAAGGACAGGAGTTAGGAAATATGTACTGCCATGTTCTTTGATGCATTCCTAATGCAGGTTTTTCTGGCAATCATGGATTTTTTCCTACTTGTAACTTTTTTTTTTTTTTTTTATTAGCAAGATGAGACTTGAGTTCCCATCCTGTACTGTGTTTTACACTCATTGCTATATAACCCAGGCATGAGAGAACATACAGCATGGCAGTCTTTGGGTCTGTACTTTCTTTGAACCTCTGTCAAGGAAGGCAATCTTACTTCTCATTTTTAGAGGCTTTGTGTAGATTAACTTAGGCAATAAGCTGCAAAGTATTTATCACAATGTTAATGCTTAAGCTGCTTTAAGTCCAAGTTTGTTTGTGATTTTTGAGTGAACTGTCATAGTAAGAAGGTTGATATTGTATGTTTATTTTTAGTAACTGGTATTAGTATATACTGGAAATATATGAGGCTTATTAAGAGACTGAGCCTCTCTGTGCTTTTCAGTATTAAAGTGAGCATGCTTTACCTTCATTGTTAACTGTACATAGTCTCAGTAAAAATATAAAGATTCTCTTTAATTATTTAAAAACATCCTTTCAGGAGTATGCTATTTACTGAAAAGATGAATACAGATGTTTGCCGTCATGTTCTGTGTTTTGTTTGATAGGTCACAGGGGATACAGTCTACAACATGCTACGCCTGACAGAAGTAGACATTGATGATGAAGAAAGACCCCGCAATCCACATAGAGTCAAAAGCTGTGAGGTAGGCACATGGCTGCTAGGTGCCATGTAACAAACACATTTAAACCATTAGATGAAAGATTTATACCAAATACAGTGTTTAAGAACAATTGCTGATATAGATTTTTGTTTTAATTAAAGGGTTTGGATTCTGATATGAACTTTAGATGACAGTATAAAGAATGAAAAGCTCAACTCATAATGAAAAGTTAACAGAATTAGGTTTCTTTGCTTACAGAAGTGGATTTTGGGTGAATTAAATTAGTCTTTATTGAGGAAGTGAGGCAATCCTTAAGAGCATTTGATATGGAGTCCAAATATCTGAGTTGGTTCCTTATGTTTTTCCTTCTGTAAAACAGGTATCAAATAAAGTATCTTTTTCTTGAAAAGAACATGTTTTGGGACAATTAGTGAGGGCAAGTGACTGGAAGTGCACTCTGTACTCCTGTACAAATGCAGTGTGTGTAGGGACGAATTAGATCCTAGTATCAGTACATTTCAATATTGTTTTTAGTTTTCTTATGAGATTAAAAAACTGGAATAATATGTTCAAAATGCTTCTTTTCATAGGTTCTGTTTAATCCTTTTGATGACATCATTCCAAGAGAAATTAAAAGGCCCAAAAAAGAGAAACCGGATGAAGAAATCAAGAAATTGAAGCCTAAAGGCACAAAGTAATTATAATAGAAAGATTTTTTCCAACTTTAATAGTGACACTAATTTATGTAGTTAATTTGTTTTTATAGTCATTGTTTACTATAAAGGGAAATGTTATTTTAAACCAGAGGGCTAACAGAATTATGAGATGGGGGTGGGAGGGTGTTTAAAGTCAACATTTCTTACATTTAATGACTTTAATTGAGTTAGAAATTGTTGCATATGGCCATATAATATGTGCTAATAAATATTTAGTATTCATTATATTTACATAGCTAAGTTACTGAGAAACATTTGCTTATTTGTAAGTTAATTTTTCCTTAGTATAAAGAATTTGGGGGGACAAGAACACTATAAAGAATATTTCTAATGTGTGTTATAGGATTGCATACTTTATTTAATTTACTTTGGTGCTATTCAAAATAATCTTTTTATAAATATATTTAAATAAAACCATTTCATTATTCTGTTTTTCTCAAAGATATTTTTCTTAAAAATAGCAGTTTATTTCTTAATAATTTATTAATTTGTACTAATATTGTTTACATTTTTTCCTGTTTCATTAAAAATAATACAGTTAGATTTCAACTTGCCATTTTGCTAAATTGTATCATCCTATTTATCAGTGTTAAATTCAGTGACCTACTGGCCTACTCATTGCAAATATAACGGAGGTTATATTAAGCATAACACCTGGTTGTTAGGTTAACATACAAATGCCCTGAAGTATAGGTGATCAGTACATACTGGTTTCCACAAAGTTAATTCATTAGACTGTGTTAATAAACTGTCACTAGGCACTTTAACAAACAGTAGATGTCTTGTGGTAAAATTCCTTTTTCTAGTGCTGTATGTTTGATTTTCTTTGATCCCACCATTAATTTCTGACTCCAATTCATTGGTGCTGAGAGGTCATTGTCACTGTGTTAGGATACAGTGTTTCATTATTACCATTTAGCCTGATAGAAGTCTTTCTTTGTGTGTTTTTCATTATCTTGCTTTCATTCAGAACAATGAATAAAACCATCCCTTTTATTCAGAACAAGGGATGATGCAGCATCATTGCTTGCATGTAGATTAAAAAAATACTCCATTGCTGCCAAAGGTTTTTCTTTTTCCAAAACTCAAGAGAGCACTTTAATAACTTACAGTTCATCTTACCTGAGTTTTTGTTGTTTAGTTTGAAAGACCTGAGACATTTTCTACCCATCAACTCTTTGTGTTTCTTAGTTTTAAAGCATTAAGATATATTTGTCAGGTGTTAAAGTAGTTTAATTGCTCACCTGTAGTACACTTAGGATTTCTTCTAGCTTTGATAACTATCAAAAGCTTATTTCTGTCATGCGTGACTAACTACACTACAGTAATATCCTTGGGTGAGCCTGTGGTAATAGTTGAGGGTACTCGGTGAAACGTTAGTGGTCTGAGGCCAAACCCTTTGCTCAAAGTTGTGGATGCTGGAACACTCCTGCTGAAGACTAAATGATACTGTACAAATAAAATGTATTACTTAGAAACCTTTGCTATTGCCTGAAAATGGAACATTTATGAATTTCATCTAACTTTTCTCCTGAATTTTCTTTTCTGATAGAAACTTTAGTTTACTTTCTTTTGGGGAAGAAGCTGAGGAGGAAGAGGAGGAAGTGAACCGAGTCAGTCAGGTAGCTTCCCTTTGCCCTTTGCTTTGTATTCTTATTATCTCCTGCTCTACCTGGAGCAGCATGGTTGACTTCACTTGCATAGTAAGTGTGCGTTGTATTGCCGCATAGTCATTTGTGCAGATTCTGAGTTGATTTGTTCTCATAGAAACATTGTTCATATTTATTTATTTTTAATCTTGGTATTTTTCTGTCAGTTGAATGTAGTCTTAAAGTATTTTGAATGGTTCGACTTTATGATTTAGATTTTAGTTGCTATTTGCCTTTTATTTTGCTATATGACAATTATCATTATTATAATAGTCAATGACTCAATTGTCTAATATTCATTTTAATGTTATTTTCATATATTGTGTTTGCTTCATTAATTCTCAACTAACTCCTATCACAGCCTTTTGAGATAGGTGTTGTAAACCTTATTTATATAAATACTTACATTTACTCATAAGTAAAACAAGATTCACAATAATGCCCATAGATTATAGTTATAAATATAAAGTCACATACCTAGTAAGATGCTATAACTAGAATTGATCTCTGAGTGAGGCTTTCTATAATTTGAGATTCATGACCATGCATCTGGAACATCTACCATATTTTGTCTATTTTTGGAATAGATTGTGAAATTTGTACTCAAAGAAAATTACCTTCAGAGGTTTTTTGTTCCAAATGTTGTGCTTTGTGTTTGTTTCTTGGAAGAGAGTGAGCATTGAGACCTGAGAATTAGTCCTAGAATATTTATTATATATCAGTAATTAAGCTTCATAACCCAGTTCGGCTTTACTTGTTTATGATGGTCTCCTGTTTCTCCCCAGTGCTACCAGTAAGACAGACTGAAAAAACACACCATTGTTGTACTTGTCTTCTTTATCCTTGTACTTTCATCAGTAGTGAGCATGGTTCAGAGAGGGTCTTACTGAGCACAGCACAAATTCTTGTGCAACAAAACTTTTCCTGGGGAGATGCTTCACACATCTACTCACCCCAGCTAGGGAGCACACAACTGACCAAAGTACAGATACCACCAAAGTCCATCTTGGTGAACCAGTGAGTTTTATTGGGGTTATTTATGGGGGAATGGAGCAGAAATGACTCAGACAGCTGCATCACCAAAACCCATCTCAGCATGGCTGATAGCTCAAAGGCTGGGAACATAGAACATGCTGCATAGCCAGCAGGCAGCTCAACAGAGTGTCCCTTCCAAGTGGCTCAGTTAATCTAAACCTCTTCCAGGCAGCATGGCTATTTTTCACTTGTTCCAGGTATCTAGTCTGGTTCCAGAGTCTTTGCAGCTTGGCTCATCTGAGAATGATTCTCGGTGCCCTTTACTGTTTTCTCTCAGAGTTAGGAGCCTAGTGAATCTGGTTGGCTTCAGGGACTTCCCGAAGCTATTTTGAGTTGTTTACCTCCTGGCTTAAGAAACTTCCCTGCAAGATAGTGTGCTTCAATATCAGAGGAAACTGCAATACAATAGCACTCTCCTTATATGCTTGCATTAAAACTGAATTAAAATGGGAGTGTAGAAAAGATAATTTGTCCCTGATTTTTGCTTGCTTTTTATAGTATCAATTTTAATAACATGCGATCAGTTACTGTAATCAGCAGACTAAATTCTCAAAGATAGGCTGAATATTTCTTTTGCCTTTTTACCTTTATTCTGGGCCACTTCAGGAAATGTTTGTATATTAGATTTCAAAAGTAAATTCATTTTTAAATGAAGACATTCTTGCTACAAGCATCAAGAATTACTCTGCCACCATGGTGTTGGAGTTATCTTCTGTAGATGCCGGTGATTGGTGTTGCACTGTTGGTGATTCAAATTTGTACCTCATCAGAATGATGAATACAGGATGTTATATGCCATGATTCCAGGGTTTTATTAGTGAATGTACAAAACTATAATTGTTACATCTGGGAATTACCAGTTCTTGGCTGGTGTTATCTAAAGTTGTCAAATTCTGCAGGGCATAGTAGAGCATATCTGTAGTCCTAGCACATGGAAGGCAGAAGCAGGAGAATTTCAAGTTTTAGACCAACCTGAGCTGTATAATCCTGTCACAAAACAAGATGCCAAATTTCCCTATGCCTTTCTTATAATATCCCAAACCCCACTTTTCTTTTTTTCTGGTATGTTCTCTACATTTCTTCTGTTGTTCTCCTTCCTGGCTTTAGGGTTAGCTCCACTGTCACTTTTCACTGCCTTTTTTTTCCTCACTGAACTGCCTAAGCTGAGCTAAATATGCCTTTCTTTGACTATTTGCCTATGTTATCAAAGTACAAATCACATTGCAGTATAATCATGTATTTTCCTCTCCTTACAAAATGTTTATTATGTAAGTAGTAATTTTATTACATACATAATAGTACACATTACGTATGTAATAAATTTTAGGTTATTAATAATTTAGTTTATTGTATAAGTAATTCCTTTAACAATTATGCTATATAGCCATTATTCTTCTTCTGTAGCTGTTAATACTTGGGAACTTCTAATTAGGAGATGGTGGAATGGGAATTGGGGATACAGGCTTTATAGCTTCTTAGGCCTGTGGGATGATTGTGAGTGATGTCGAAATCTCCCTCAGCCCAAGCCATTCATGATGCCGCTGAGAATTTTCACTGATAAAGTGGGTTCTGGGTGGAAGGCTTGTGTGCAGCACTCTTGACCTGCTTGCTAAGGTCCAGCAACCTGGAGAAAAGATGGGAGGATGGAGTTGTCTTGTATTTTTGTTGAAATAATGTTTCTGGTAATAAACAAATTTTGCTTATAATTACCTTAAGATGGACTAGGAAATTAGTTTGAAAATTTTCTGTTAGCTAAAATTAAATGTTCCAAGCTTGTCTTCCTTCTTTTGCTTTCTGTTTCCAAAGGAGAAAAATAATATGCTTAAATTCTACCGCATACTGAGAACTCACACAATCCATTTGTGTTTGCTGCAAGACTGAAATGTGAAAGGATCCCATCAAGATAACCCTGGCTTCTTCTTTCTTAAACCTGAGAAACATCCAACAGCTGAGAAAGAAGAAAACCCTTCCCTCTGCCAAGGAAGTTAGAGCCGCCATTCTTTCTCAATGAGAATTGCTGTCCCAGTGCTGTGGGAGCCACTGTAGTTCTCCAATCTGACCTTGTTCTGGAGGGGAGGGGTGCTATGAAAAAAATCCTGCCATATAGCTGTATGTTCTGGCTTGCTCATTTTTCCCCCCTCCAGTAGTCTAATAGATAGCTCTTCAAATAATTCCCTAATTTCTCAGCCCTTGGCCAAGGTGAAACTCTTTATCCCCATATCCTCATATCAGAGCCCTCCAAAGCACTTGAGCTTCACATCTGCACTATGTATCAGGGCACGGTGTTTTGTTTTGTTTTGTTTTTTTAAATAATTTTACTTATTTTTTAAATTTTATATGCATTGGTGTTTCACCTGCATGTATGTTTGTGTTTGTGTGTCTGATCTCCTGGAACTGGAGTTACAGACAATTTTGAACTGCTTTGTGGGTCTGGGAATTGAACCTGGGTCCTTTGGAAGAAGAGCCAGTGCTCTTAACCATTAAACCATCTTCATCCCCCAGTACATGGTCTTAACAAGCTTTCATTGAAGAAGTTTTTCAGATCAGTTTTTTTTGTTTTCCTTTTGTTATAATTGGTTATTACCCTTGTTTAGGCCTTCTGTATTTCTGGCCTGAGCTGCTGCTCTATCTATCCATGGGCCTGATATCCCCCTCTTAGTTTCCTTATAGTCATGGCTGCCAGAGTCAACTTCCTGAAGTCTAATGTTGCCATAGCCATGGCTTCCTTGACTCCCCACTTCCTCCTAAACTTTATTTCAGATTAAATCACTTGAGGTAATTTTTTTCTTCTTTCCCAGATCCATGGAGTCAGAATTTTTTAGTAAGAGGCTTGGTAAAGCTATCACCAATGAATTCTCCTGGAGTTCATAGCAGAGAAATATCAGGATCACCACAGCTGGGAATCTATGTGGGTCACTGTTTGCAGTTTTCGTGCTGGAAGTGTCCTGTTCCACATCTAGACACTAGAGATGTATTTATTTTCAACACCCCAAATACCATCTTTTCTAAATGTTTTTTCCAGTGTTTATAGATCTGTTCTGGTTCTACCCTAATGTCTGCTGTTCATGTTATCCTGTATTTCATTGCAAAGCAGTTTTTTTTTTTTCCCTTTATTATAAAAGAGGCTGTGATTGTACTCTCAGTAGTAGATCGTTCCAGTACTCTGTATTCTTTGCTTTAAGGGCTGAATAAAGTTCTGGTTTGTGAGCTCCTTGAAGGTAGATTCTGTTCATCTCTGAATCAACAGTAGAGTAGCAATAGCTTAGATTCAGTGTCATTGAAATCATACAAATCAACTGAGACCTCATTTTCCCCTGACACTGTGTGATCAGGAATGATTGCTTTCACTTTCAGGTTTTCTTTGTGTAACATAAAAGTAAGATATACCTGCTAGTGTTGTGAATAAAGATACTTTGATATATTAAACCATCCTGAAAAATGCCATTAAAGGTTGTGTCTTTAAATAGAACCGTATCTTTTATGTTGTAATTGCTATTTTATTCTTGGTCTTAAAAAGCTGAACTATTTGTAACATGATCACAATTATTATATAGAGGCTGCTACCCTCTATATATTCTGTCCAAGCAGAATAGAGAGCTGCTGAGAAACCTTACCACAGACTGGACAGTCCTTCCTAAGAGGCAGACTGAGCAAACTTGGGGTACATGTGTCTCCTCCCCTTAGTGCCTAGTAGCTCGTTCCGGCCCATTTATCTGTTTCCGTCTACTATGTAATAGACAACTGGGTAGTTATATCTGAGAAAACAAAAACAGTTTGAAATTCACTGACTTAGAGAACAGAAATTGCTCTAAGATCTGGATAAAAGCCAAATCTAATTTTATTTGTGTTTATTTAGTTCATGTACAGTTATTCAGACCATGAGCTTGTTTCAAATACACTTTCCTTTTTTGGTAAAATGATACCTTGATAAGAAAAAGGAATATACTGAATATTAGATGTGGTTTCAAAATTTAGTCTCATTGCTGAGTGTTGAGATAACTAGAGCCAAAGCCAAGTGAATCCTTTAGTGACAGAACGATTTGAAGTTTCAGTGCTTGCATGAAATTAAATATTTCTAAAAGGCTTAGAAGTAATTGTTCCATTATTCACTTGCTTATCGGATTTCTTTTTTCAGCAACTCACAGTGGTAAGCGTTATTCCAGAGCTAGATTGCAAGTTAATAATTGTTACGGTCTCAACTGAGGCATTACTGTATGTGAGACAAGAAATCTGAATCTCCTCTGGTTTGTGGATTATCACTGTGAGGTTACACACACTCTTTCACCTCACTCCTTTATGTATGCAAGGTGTCTCTCCCACGTGGATTAGCTTTTCTTGATTTGTTTCAGTATCTATGTACTACCTGATGAAAACCTCTTTGAAATCATAGGATTTTATAGCTCCAAGGGATCTAGTCCAACTTCCTTTCTTTATAGCTGAGGAAACTGAGACCCTGGCTAAGTGACTTGCCAGACTCACCTGTTTCCTTTCGGCTAGGATTGCATGATAGAATGATGCTGTAATAACCATATCTCGGCTCAGAAAAGCACTCTGTTGACTTTCTCATGGTGTTCTTATAGGCGCTTGAAGAAATCTAATCTGGGAGATAACACTGTCAGATGGATTTGTAGCTGAGTACTTTGGCCCAGACGGTGCTGTCTTATCAATCTATGCCTGATATTTTTTGTTTGTTTTCTTTTTTTAACTCTTAAGTTGAACCATAATAGGAGCATTTGTAAATTCTGTATGTTAGTTCAGTAAGTCCAAAATGTGTAAGGCAAGACAGAATAGTTAGTATATCTTAAACTGCAGCCTGGACACTCAGGCATGGTTTTTTATGTTGTTTTTCATTTTGGAAATGAAAGTTGCTTTTAAGGCCTCCAGTTGCTAAGATGAGGCCCACTCATATTTTGGAAGATAATCCCAAAGACTGCTGAACCAAGTTAGCCACATCTACAAAAAATTCGACGTCTAGACTGGTGTTGCCTATAACATAATTGGCATCATGGTTGGAAGAGATCATCACATGAGTGAGTTAGAGGCAGAGCCCAGACATCCTGGCTTGTTGACCACTGTTGTCCCTCTCTGTCAGCATGCCTTCTAGCTCTTTCTGCCTTCTTCCTTCCTTCTGTACTCTTTTTTGATGCTAATGCTATGTTTCTGCTATTTTGCTCCTCTTTATTTTTCAATATGAAGTTCCAGGTCCACCCCACTTGGTGTTCATTTTTTAGATATGCTAGTGGTCAGTTTTGACTTTCTTGTGAGCTCTTTATGCAGAATTCATTAAGTATATGTAGTCTAGTTTTTAGCATCTAAAACCTTTAGCCAAATAATGACCTTAAAATAGGTCATTCAGGAAGAATTAGCATTAAAGAGAGTCAGACTTCTGTTCCAGTCTCAGAGACTCTTCTAATTTTTTCCATTCTTCCCTAGTTACTTTCTGTGCTTCGACAATTTACTGTAGTGGGAATGGGTGTGCATTTAAAAGCTGCTTTTGATCCTCTATCTCTATGCTAACTCAGTTTGAAAACTTAATTGAAATCTAGAGTGGTAATGATTATTCAGCTTAATTTATGAGTTCTTCCTGTTTTCAGGTCTTATTCTAAATCACTATGAAACAAGTTTATTAGGCTGTTTAAAGTGAGTTTTCATTTGAGAGCTCAACAAGGACCTCTTCTCCCCTCCCCCTCTCTTGCTAAGTAGCCCTGGCTAGCCTCAAATATGCAATTTTCCTGTTTTAGTCTCCTGAAGGTTGGGATTACAGCATGCAACACTATAAGGTTGGGATTACAGGATGCAAACTGTACTTGGGAAGAACTTTCTTTTTTAAAAAGTAATTATTTTAAATTGGCAAATACAATTATAAATATTGTATACAAATTAATGTGTATACAGTAGAATGTCCAAGTTAAGCTAATTAACATACACCCATTTCACCCACCACATACATGCTGTGGTAAGAATATTTGAAATGTCTCTGTGGGGCTGAAGAGATGGCACAGTGGTTAAGAACACTTGTTCAGAGGACCCAGGGTTGGTTCCCAGCACCCATTTGGCAATTCAGATTTTTCTGTAACTCTAGTTCCAGGTGATCCATTCTGACCTTGAGGTTCCCAGGTATGAATGTGCTGCACACACATACATACAAATAGTCAAAACATTCATATACATAAAATAAATAATAAAATAAATAAATAAAAATAAAATCTCTGCGATTTTTAGGAAGATAAGAACTTACTTTTATAAATTAGCATTACAAATTTTGTGCCTGCATTTAATTTTCTCCTGTGAAGTAGATAAGGCTGCTATTCCATTTTGTAGCTAAGTGTTCTGAGATCTTACACAGTTTATTGCTTCCACAATTATAAGTTTTCAGCTAAAAGTTATACGGTTGTGGGATAGTAGATTTTGAAACTCATTTGATCAGATTATCTTTTGCTGTTGTTACTATTGTGAGATGGGGCTTCAAGGTGTTGCCTCAGTAGGCCTTTACCTCCAGGGCGGAACCGACCCTCCTGCTTATCCTGAGTACCTGTGATTAAGCCCAGGTGGTTATCCCTCTGGGCAGCACCTGTGGTATTGTCCTATGTCAGTACCTTTCTGCTGTGCTCCCTTCTATTTGTGAACAACTTTCCCAGTCTTCATAGTTAGCCAAAGGCATTAGTGAGTCATTAGTTGGCATTTTGCCCTTTCATCACTCCTGAGCTTTTAAAGAGGCTGTGGAATAGCAAGTGTAGACTAATGACATAATTTAGAGTCTATGATTTTTTACAAATAACAGTGTATTTAAATTCACTTTTTTGTTTTGTGATAAAAACCAGACTATTTAAGTTTCTTCAGAACTGTATTTGATTTGCCAATGTGAAATTTGATTTCCATTGAATAATAGGAAGTAAGGTGTCTCCCAAATAAAAATGTTCTCTTCACTTCATACTGATACATCTGCTGACCAATAAAGATGCAAGATCAGAGTTCCTCTAAAACTATGTTTCTGGTGGTCTGGTAAGGCAAATTAAAATAGATGATAACAGGAAAACCAAAGCAGCAAAAGATGCCATGGTATTTGGAAAAACCCAGACTTTCAAACTCCTTAAAGTTAGATTCTCATTATGGTTACTGATGATTTTCAAAACCTTTGGTGATGGCATGTTATGTCCTTAATTAAAATGTACTTTGTACTCAGGCTGTAGCTCCAGAGAACACTTGGCTAAGTACATGTGAGGACCTGGGTTTAATCCCCAGAACTGAGATCTCAATGCAGGATCAGAAGGGTCTTCTGTCAGGCTGATGAGTCTTTAAACAACACTGGTAGTCTGGCACTGACCCACGCATCCCTGTAATCAGAAAGACAAGAACGTTCTGTTCTTTAGCCACAGATGCTGCAGTCTACTCCTCTTCTTTGCACTCTCCATTGCACCATTGCTACAGAAGAGGCTGTTAACAGCTTTATTCAGTGTTTGAAGCATTACAAAACCCAGCACCTTAGTCTGTGCATCTTTGGAAGATTTGTAGAAATCAGACTCTTTGAAAAAGGAACTGCTGTGAGAATTGGAAACTCTGCACTTGTATGTAGGTATTTTTAGCAATAAAGCACAGGCTGAGAATGCAAAAATTTTTTTTGGAAAAAAACCTTAAATTATGTCTTTATTTTACTTGATTTGATCTTTGAAGCATAGAGGATCCCATGTTGATACAGAAATGTTTAAATCTTTGATTTTTTTATTTTGTCATGGAGGTATATTTTTTAAGGTATATACCTATCTTTAAGTAAGACCATCAAATTTAAGGGCCTATTCACAAATTAATCAGTGAAACAGAAGACCAATTTAGGAAATTCCCACCATGTAATAGGGAAATATATAGAATAGGGCTTGCAGTATTTGGTGTCTATGGGGACCTAAAGGACATAGAAATGGCTCCATTTGGATTCTGAGTGTACTAATTTAAATCCTGATCCTCTTTTACTGGCAAGCTTTGTGATTCCTAATTAATAGCTTAATCTCGACTGTCTGTAAAATGTAACTATGTTCTACACTGTGTTTGCTTTAGAGAGGGAGAGTGTGTTGCTAGCACTATGACTGGCACCAAGAACACACTTAATACATTAGAACAATAACAACAGAAATATTTACAGTTCTATTTCTTATAGTAGCTTTTCTTAGTAATGATTCCTCTTTTGTTTCCCTATAAAAATGTCATTATTGAGAAGATGCACTTTGAAATGAAAGCACTTACTTTGATAATTGGTCCCCGGTGAGTGTTATCATCTTGAGATGCGCTTCTGAGTGTCTGTCTTCCATTTGATAAGTAGCAACCTCATCTAATTTCTTAGGGATGCTTTTTTAAAGTCATCTTGTGCAGCATAGACTGTATAATGAAGGGCAGTAGTGTGCATGTATCTCAATTTATTCTTGGGCCCTGCCTTGTAAGTTTTTCGGTATGTGTTGTAGGAATTAATAAGTTGTGTGTAAACCATAAGCACTCAGAGCTGGCAAACCACAGTGCTTTTAACAGTGTCACTCTTTGTTGGGAAAGATGATCCTAAAAAAGTATGTTTTGAGCCATGAGTGGTTCTGCATTCCTGTAATCATAGCACAAGAAATGATGAAGCAGAAAGATTATGAGTTCTATATCAGTCTAGCTACTTAGAGAACTGAATGCCATCTCAGGCTAGGACTGTGTCTTAAGAAAATAAAATCAAATAAAGATTAATAACTTAAATAAATAAAATCCCATTTTCAGTCAGTAGAAGTATTATTTCTAAAGCTTTAGTTACAAGGAACCTTTTAGAAAGGTTTTTGCTAATCATACTATGTCCTTACTAAATTTCATGCAAATATGTTAATTTTCTTTTTCAGACGACTTTTAGTTTCCTATCTCAACTATATTGTGTTCTTTCCCAGAGCATGAAGGGAAGAAGTAAAAGCAGCCATGACCTGCTTAAGGACGATCCACACCTAAGTTCCGTGCCAGCTGTGGAAAGGTTAGTGCTGTGTTGAAAGCTGACTCCAGTTTTTAGGCTTTATCTCATTCTGTTGTTGTCTTGGTTACCAAGCAGAGCTCATAAATTTCCTAAGCCTAGCCAAAACAATAATACATTTTGATAAGTGATTCATCTTAGGCTAGTCTGAATACTAGAAACTGCTGTAATAATTGCATGTTGCATTGCTAACTGTCTTTGGGGCATTTTTGTTTGGGTATCATGAGTAAGCATGAGAGTGCAAGGTTACCGGAAGAAGTGACCACATTCTGGGCCAATTTACTGCGTGTAAATTCTCACAACTTTCAGAATTGACAGAAACCTGTCTTAATTGTCTTTGTTGCTTTTGTTTGAGAAGTGGAACATTAGTGAATGTTAAATGTATTAATTATACATGGCCATTATACATGGTCAGTCTCAGACTGAGCTAAAATACTGTTGTTCTGAGGTTAACTCATCTTCAAAAATTCTATTTTAAAATACTGTTTTCTTAGTATCCTTTAATTTGTAGGATTTGGTCCCTTTAGCCAGAGCCTTTTAACACAGCTTGATGGTGTTTGCTTGTATTTAAAAAAAAAAAAAAAAAAAATCCAGAGAATTCTCTTATCTGCTACTGGAGCATGTCTCTTCCTGTTTATAAAAGGTGACTACTTTTGAGCATGTTCCCATCTGTTGTGCAGTGCCGTTGTGAGAGTGCTATGGTGGAAAAGCAAAGCAAAACATTAATTCTAGCAAACTAGTTATAAATTCCAGTTTACGCTTTACATAAATGAATACTTGTATTAGTTTCACTTTGAAACTAAAATGTATTTGTTTTACTTATTTTTGTAGTGAAAAGGATGATGCAACAGGAGATTTAGAAGATGTGAGTATTCACTTTAGTACAAATATAGCTTGAACAATTTATAAATAGGTCAAAGTTTTACAAATTACATTTTCCTTAAAAAGATACAAATATATGTAATTTAAAAATGAAAATAATTTCCTATGTTATTAGAATATTTACTTCCAAATAGATTTGCATATTTCCCCACAGAATTTCAGTCTCATATATGAATTTCTGTCCTGCCTTTTCTGTCACATAACATTATGTGAAAAATCTTAAGTGGAAATGTTATAATTTTATTATGTTAAAAGTTTAAATGTGATGAGTGAGCATCCTTCATGCTATATGGGAAGTGCATAGAGGAGTTATTTGTAATAGTGTATTCCTTTTTATACATTTATCTGAGAAGATTCTCTTTTAAGATTGTATCCTTATTACTAGCTAACAGTCATAAAAACAGAAGGAGCGGCCAGTGCTAGGTAGAGGTGCTCCCAAGGACAGGGGCTCAGGTTCCTTACTCACTGGGTAGAAGAAGAGAACTGACCTCCACATTCAAGCTGTGCCAAGTGTGTGTCTCCACACACACACACACACACACACACACACACACGAGAGAGAGAGAGAGAGAGAGAGAGAGAGAGAGAGAGAGAGAGAGAGTAAACATTAAAATAAACAAAATGAAGATTTGCTTGTACTATGTGAATGATAATGGTTTTCCAATTATATAAATATTAAGATGAAACCTATTAATGTGTACATTGCATAATTCAAAAGAAAATATGTAATCTAGCATGTACAGAGATTTACCTATGTCCACAGTCAAAAGGGGAGGGGTTCTCTGATTAGGTATATCAGAGAGAATGAGTATCTGCTCTGTGAGGAAAACCCTCCTGGGAGAGAAGAAACTTGGATCTTATAGGAGACCAGACGATAACTGGATCATAGAAGAGGGGGTGGGAAAGGCGGATAGCATGGCATGCTCTAAAGCTAAGCAGAGATTACACCTTGTTCAGGAAATGCAAACTGAGCATTAAAGTTTGGAGAAACTTGCTGTGTGGAGAGGTGACCAGGCTGAATATAAAAGGAGTGACCAAGCCGGGTACTAGGGAGGCAGAGGCAGGTGGATCTCCGTGAGTACGAGACCAGCCTGGTCTACAAGAGCTAGTTCCAGGACAGCCTCCAAAGACACAGAGAAACCCTGTCTCGAAAAAAAAACAAAAAAAAAAAAAACAAAACAAAAAAAAAATGAGTGACCAGTGCCAGTCTAAGTAGGAGAGTTTGATATATTCCAGGAGCCAACAGCAGACCAGTATGACCAGTGTAGTGATGAGGAGAGTGGGGGGAATGGGCAATGGAGGGACTGGCATGCTTTACACAGTGTCACAGGTGTGCTAAGGAGTTTGGGTTTCACCTTAAAGGTACTGAATAACAGTTGAAGGATATTCGTTAAAAAGACAGGTGCACGGTCAGCTCTGCATTTTAGAAATCATTATTGGCAACATTACAGAGAACAAGTGAGAGGGAGCAGGCCATGGTAAAGGGAGTTGTGGGAAAGCTGTCGAAGGACAAATGCTCTGCGGAGGGAGATGAGGCAGGAGTCTAAGATAACCACAAGTTTCTGGCTTGGTGGCCTTCTTAGCAAGGCACCAAAGACAAGACAGGCTTGAGGCTGGATGGGAGATGAAAATTAATTAACGATTTGTATATTTTTGGATGAGTTATATTGAAGCCATCTGGTTATAATAATATGGGCTAGAAAATATGGTTTTGCTCTTAAGTTTATGGGTGGGTGGGATAGGTCACTTAAGGATAGTGTTTCATCTCTAACCTGTTTTAGATCCCAAACCCTTTTAATGTGTGGGTCCTTTTCCCAGAAAGTGTCTATACTCAGAAACAGAATCTTATGACTTTGCAAGAGATTTGTTTTATATTTTCTGAGGCCCAAATGACATGTCTGTGTCATTGTTTAAGAATGACTTAAACATCTTGCCAGACACATGTAATTTTTATCCACAGAGACTTTTGGTTCAATAAGCCTGCAACAAGATGGATTATATGTACTTAAATAATAATTTGATTGATTCTATACTGATACTTTTGCATATATGAAAATCAATATATTTAAATATGTAGGTCTTTTTGTTTTGTTGAGACACGGTCTCACTATATAGTCCTGGCTGGCTTGGTACTTGCTCTGTAGATCAAGCAGACTTCCTTCTTAGAGAAAGGGCCCTCTCTGACAGTTTCCTGAGTGCTGGGATTAAAAGTGTGTGCCTGGGTGGGTTTTATCATTTTAACAGATAATGATATGAGGAGTCAGAGAACCAGACTTTAAAAAACATGCTGTAGGTGTTGATAACCCTCAAGTCAGAAGTCCTGTCTTGCTGTGGTTGGCAGGCCAAAGAATCACAGGGGACGAAGAACCCCTTTGGTGTAGTTTCTTCTTTCTCTCCCTTCTCTCTCCTCTTCAGTAATGCTGAGAATATAAAGTAGTGGGCAAATAGACTAGACTTTAGCTTTTGTGGAGTTTTCTCCTTAATTGTCTGAGAAACAAACAAACAAAAAACCATGTAAATAATTAGTGCTGTAGAAATAAGGAGGAAAGAGGAACATGAGGTTGGAGGTGGGTTTTTTTATTATTATTATTATTTTCTCTGTTAAGTGGGTAGGCAAGGAAAAACCGAAACATTCAGATATCTAGAATAAGAGAGTTTCAGACTGGAGAGAATGACTCTAAGGAGATGGTGTCAGGAAGAAGGTAGACAGCCTCAAGCAAGTTGGGGACCTATTGCAAAGCTTTCAGAAGAGCTGTGACTGCTGTGTCTTAGATTAGGAGGTGGGGGGTGATGGTTTGGGTTGGGTTGCTGTGGTGCAGGCACTCTGATGGTTTTTGTCCCAGGGTGCTTAAGTCTCAGTGTCTGCAGGATACCCCTTCTATTTGAATGAATTCCTGGTTGATGTTATGCTGCTCAGCTGCCTCCCGAACCACATTTCCTACTGGGGTAAGGATAAGACTGGGTGGTACAGAGGGAGGGCTACACAAAAGAGCTGGTGGAAATGAGCCCATTATCCCTCTTGGGATTCCAGGGTACATTAGACCAGAATGCAGGGGTTATCCCAGTGGGAGAACAGTCTTCAAACCCTTACTGGTTCAAAGCTAAACAAACCTGGCCTAGAATCCAGCAAGCATCTAAGATGAGTCTCTGGAAGTAAAAGGGGAAACAGAATGCCTGGAAAAGACTTACTTTAGATTTTACAGGATGGAGAAGATGAGAATGCAGATCCTGATGAATGCATTGATGATGATGAAAAGAACCTGATGAGAGAAAGAATTGCAAAAAGGTTAAAAAAAGACACAAGTGCAAATGTGAAATCAGCTGGAGAGGGAGAAGGAGAAAAAAAGCCGGCCAGCCGCAGGTGAGTCAGCCATTATGCATTGGGCTACTTCTCTCTTTTTATGCTTCTGTTCACCTGGGACTGAGTACTTGAAATTGCATAATGTTTCTTAACTGTTAGGTTCTGAAAAATCAGCCCCTTTTGGAGCCTAACATGAATCAGAATTAAAGTAAATTTAATGTACAGTAAACAGTATATTAGCTGTATGTATGAAATTGTGTTAGCTACTCTCATGCTAATGAGAACATTGAGCGATTTGTATAAGAAAGACATCCTGAAAAACTTTAGGTGAGTAAAATTTGTCCAAATTGGTGAATAAAGTGGCCTGAAACCATTCTTAGACATCTTTTCAAGTGTGATTGGCTAAAAACTTCTTGCCTCTCTGATCATTGGCATTATAAAATAAATTTCAGTAAGTGCTGGAAGTTCTGTCTGGTGGTAAAAGTTTGTTGGATTTTGCTTTTTTGAAATTCAGAGCAGTTAAAACCCCCTCTCTTCCTATGTGATTCTTTATTACAACTCTAGGATATATACATCTTAAGTATCACTGCTTTACAAAGTCATAGGATGTCTTTTCTTCAGTTGATCTCTGCAATACAATAGAAGTACACAGAAATTGTGTGTGTGTGTGTGTGTGTGTGTGTGTGTGTGTGTGTGTGTGTGTGTGTGTGTTTCCCAGCCTCATGTGGAAAGCTTTATGATGGAGGCATTACCTTGGCAGAGTTCCCTCAATATTTGCTTTGTTTAACCAAAAATAAAAGTGATAGCCAGAAATGTACTGATGACATAATTTTTGTAGTCAGAGATAGAATTTAGAGCCTGGGGTGGTGGTCCACACCTTTACTCACAGCACTCAGGAGTCAGAAGCAGGCCGATTTCTGAGTTCAAGGCCAGCCTGGTCTACTGAGTGAGTTCTAGGACAGCCAGGGCTGTTATACAGAGAAATGATGTCTTGAAAAACAAAAAATACAAAAAAAAAAAGGAGGAGGAGGAGGGAGGGAGGAAGGGAGGGAGGGAAGGAAGGAAGGAAGGAAGGGAGGGAGGAAGGAAGGAAGGGAAAAAGAAAACTGATGAAAATTCTGACTTTTAAAAATCCCTATTGTCATGGTTTTAGAAACTGGCGTCAAAGATCAGGCTGCTAACAAATTTTATGTTTTCATATGGTAGAGGAGACCTGTGATGTCTCCTTTTCATAACAGTGCTATATTATCATAGAGTCTAAACCTCCCCAAAGCTTAGTCGCATAATGTTGGAGGACCACCAGGAGGAGAAAGGAGATTGGAAGACATTAGGAGGCTTTTGTCAGTGTGTGTGCATGAGAGCTGGTGACTACCTGAATTAATGACTCTAAAGCAGGGTTCACAACCTGTGGGTCACAACCCTTTGGGGTCAAATGAGCCTTTCACATGTCTGCTTATGACTACTGGAAACACAGATTATTTACATTGTAATTCATAACAGTAGCAAAATTACAGTTATGAAGTAACAACAAAATAATTGTATGGTTGGGGGTCAATACAACATGAGGAACTGTATTAAAGGATGGAGGCATTAGGAAGGTTGAGAAGCCCTGCTAAAGGATGCTTTACATAAGAGTGATGTGATATTTGAATCAAAGGTACTGTTGATCTTGTCATTTTGTCTTGTTCTTATCATGATTTCTCACATAGTCACATATTAGAAAATATCTAGTTATCTTAACAATCTTCCTGTTTTTATAAATGAGTATAATTTGCATATTTTAAATCATAAAATATTTAGTTGATGAATTTTTTTACATTCACTGTATTAGGAGAAAAACTTTAATAAAGTACTTGCAAGTCTACCAAGGAAAGTAAATTTAAGAAAATTAATTTTGCAAAAGTGGCTTTAAAATATTAGGTAAAACTTCACATGGTAGAAGGAGAAAAGTGAAGCTGGCAACTTGTCCTCTGACTTCCACACTTGTGGAGGTTATTTTAAATAAATACATGTAAATACATTTAAAATAAATGCATTTAGTTTTTAAGGTTTTGAGTATTTAAGCATTGTGAATATTGATTTTATATTTTATATTTTAGTGTAGTAATTGGTATATGTTCCTAGAAAATATGAAGCAAACATTTATCATTTATAACTATTTCTCTGTTCACTCAAAACTGTATAATTCACATCCTTTAACCACCCCTCAGAAGAGGCCCTACTACTGAGTAAGCAAACCAGAATTGTTATAATATTTCATAAAAGCTTTAAACTCCCATTTATTCTTATGTGCACACATGTCAGCCCACTGCTGGTTGACAGGTAAGGTAGTACCTTCTGGAAATGGAAGTCTTAGCTTAAAGCTTAACTGAGGAATCGTTTTTTGCCTGTAGGTGGCACTCAGTAGCTACAAGTTAGTCATGTGAAAACCAAATTGAGAATTCTGCCCTGCTTATTTATTCCTGGCCTTGGTGTTCTAGTTCAAAATAAATAGCTAAACATTAAAATCAGATGGGACAAGTAGGCTAGTCAAATATCATTTGTTGTAATGATTGTAGTCATTATGAAACCACTGTCTTTTATTGTGTAATTTCTTAATTTTTAATGTGTAAAAATGCAATCATAGTACCAAGTAGTTAGGCACAAATATCAGTCAAGGATAAAGACCTTATGAATTGGATAAGCTTTGAATTATGAGATGTGTTATTATAAAGTCATAAGTGAAATATTCATAACTCCTGAGGCCTGAATGAACACTTAAATTTAATGTCACTAACTTTAGTCCCTTTCATCTTCCTCTGCTGAGTTTGCAATATGTGACTGGGATGTCTCTAGAATTTCTAGACCTCCCCCAAAAAAGTATGTCTCAGACTTGCATGAGTCTTGTCACATACATGTTCTGCTTTTGATTTATAATCACACTTAGAAGTGTGAGTTTTCCATGGTGCATAAAGTCTGTTTTCTTTCGAAAATTTAAAAAGGTGGCCTGATAATTGAATTTCAAAAAGTAAAGATAGCACTTTAAAAATGATAGTACAATTTTTAAAGGATAGTAAAATTTAAAAGATCAGAGCACACAGACCTTCCAGCCAGTCAACTTAAAGCCTTAGAAGCATCATCTGCAGGGTGTCCCACTGTCTCCTCAGGACCTTTACAGTCAATGAATGGAATTGAACAATTGGAGGATGCCACTTCCCTTTTCTGTCTCTTATGGTGTGGACTGAAGCAAGGAGTGAAAAGACATAAAAAAATAGAAATGCATGGCTTAAATTCTGGATAATTGGTCCATACATAATACTTGGAATTATGTCTTTGGTCTGGAATAATAGTGGTATAAATATGTTTTCAGGAAATGATTTGTCTGGGCAGCAGATACTAAAGTAAAACTCAGATGATTTTTTTTTTTATGTGTATCTTCTAACCAGTCACTCTATTCTTAACTTTAATCTCAAATATTTGTTGTTCTTATTGCTAGCCACTATAAGAACTACTGGGAGCTAGGCTCTGGAAACATGAAAATATGAGAGAAATGGTTTCTGTCTGCAGATGTTCATTGTCTAATTGATGTTGTTTGGATGAATCTTCCAAGGTTCAGGTGCAGCAGTGCTCAGAGACTGAAGGAGTGATTATTAGGGCATAAGGCTGATTACTCTAAGAGTGGGTTAGTTATCTGGGCAATGGATACTGATAAAAGTTTGCCTACACCATCCTCCCTCTCACACATGCATGTATATACGTGTACACACACACACACACACACACACACACACACACACACACACACACACACACACACGTGCACGCGCATACACGTGCACGCACGCACAAATGCGTTCTTGCCCTTGTGCTTTCCATCCTGGACATAGAGGAGGCCCTCTCCATCTGCACTTGGCAAGAGAGGTGCAGAGGTGGCGGTCCATGCCTGCAGTCCCGCGCATTTGGGAGGCTGAGGTGGGAGACTCAGGAGTTTGAGATCTGCCTGGGCTGCCTAGTGTGTCAAATACCACAGGTTTTATATGTGTTAACCTAATTCTAGTAAGATAAAGCATCTTTTGGAGCACTGTTTAAATACTAACACATGCATCAAGCTCAGTTCTTCAGATTAACTTGCTGGTCTCCCCAAGCAGACTGGATGGTTTGTTTTACTGTCTTTACCTGTTATGGTTAAAATTTTGGAATAGTATCAGTTATAATATAAACCATATCATACTTTAGTATTTCTGGCAAGTTTCCTTTATCATACTGTTTGGAGCTTTATTGCAGGAATTTGGGATATTCTCGACAAAACTGTTTCTTGAACTGTTTGAAATAATATACCATTTTAAAAATACCAAGTCATAGTTCACTGAGAACTAGTTAATCCATATGCAAGGGGTCACCTTCAAACTAACCCCCTCACTCCTCATATACTTGCACTTAAGAAAATGTTCCAGAAATATGACAGCTCTGCTGTTTTTACAGTTAGATTCCATATGGCAGACAGGAAGCTGTGAAATGCACATTGGGGGAAGAGTGTCCTGTCAAAACAGGCAAGGGGCATTTGCATGTCTTTAGAATATATTTATTTGTATTACCCATGAGAGTTGCAATCAATTGATCTCACAGCATCTGTTGTTTATGAGGAATAGAGTTGTACATCTGAGATGTATTATTGAAATTTTACAGGCAAACATTTCTTTAAGTCATTCAGCATTTAAATAAAGTATTCTCTATCCTGAAAAATGTATTTCCATTGAAGAAGTTTGCAATACTGGTTGCTTTCTTGTCATCCCCAGCTGCTCATTGTGAATTCACCTGTTCACTAAACAGGCAAGTACAGTTGTATAAGAAAGAAGGACCACTAGTGATTCAAATTTCTTTGTTTTGCACAAAGCACTTAACATTGTATAAGGGCCTGAAGGGAATTATGGCTAGTGATTCTGTCTAGACCTGTCTTCTTAGTCATTCCCCCCACCCCTGCCAATTCTCTGCCCTAACTTTAGTGATTTCTGCCACCCTTCAGATACCACTTGGATTTTCCATGTACGTTGAGTATTATTTTAGGTATCTTGAGCCAAGGACTTGTTCTGGCTTTTGACACTTATTGTACTTTTCCAGTATTGTTAGGCACTTTGCCAAGTATTTTCCTCCACAACAAAGCTACAAGGTATACTTTGTGTTATTATCCTTGTTTTGACAAGTGAAACAAAGAAACCTAAAGCACAAACTTGTAAATATGAAGTGTCTTGCTTTTTGTCCATGATTACATGGCAGCAAAGCCAGTGCTCAGGCTGCAATGATCTGTGCCTGGAGAACCCTATCTTCAGTGAAGAACCTATTCCTAGAAATAGGATGGAGAAGTGATTGAGGAAGACATTAACCTCTGGCCACCCACACAAGCCAGCACACTCAAATCTCCCCCCCCCCCTTTCCCACACAGGCATGCACATATGTGCGCGTACACATGCATGCATATACATGTGAGGGGGTGGGAGACAGAGACAGAAAGATGAATGAATAATTCTAGCAACCCCTCAGATAAATAAGCAAGTATGTGTATGTATAAACATATACATAAATAGGCAAAATTTTCAGTGGCTTAAAACAGCTTCTGTCTCACTCTGGTGAAGAGCTCCAGGTCAGCTCCATGTTATCTTTATCTGGGGCCTGGAATGCAGCTTCTTTATAAGATAGCATGGCAGAGGGGAGAGTGATGATGAACTCATGCTAGCTCACAAGGTTTCTGCTTTGAGGTGAAAAATCACCCCATCATATCAGAGGTTAAAGCAGGCATTGTGATTAAGCCTGGTGTCCTTTGAGTAAGTCCCTTCACAATCAAGAACAGGAAATGGCTGGAACAGCAATGGAATCTACTATAGTTTCTGCTCTCATCAGGAATTCCAGGGATACCTGTGATTATTTAATAAGTTTAATCATCATCTTTCTGCCATTTTTGTCTTGCTCCATAGCAAAGAGAATTAACTATATAGTCATCATCACCAGAATTTCAAAAGGGATATCAATTTCTAGTTATTAAAAGAGTTTTCCCTAGTGGTTCTATACTTCACTTTCTTATCAGTCTTTATGTAGGAGGTAGGGAAGATGACACTGGATGTCTTCCATAACTTTGAGAAGTGCTGGAGAAATCCTTCACATGCACAGTTAAATTATAGCTTCTTCATGAGGTACCTTAAGGATCATTTCCTTGTAAGGAATAGAAATGCATTCATATTAGCTCAAATACAGTTTCTGCATGAAGGAACAAGGCTGTTGCACAGACTCCAGATAAAAGTATTGCTGTGGCTCTTCCTGGGAAGCAGATGTCAGAGTGTTCTATTTTTTTTCTTCCTCTGCAGCCTTAGCCTCTACTTTTCTCTGTTATTTTTCTTTTTGGTAAGCCTGTTTTTCTGTAGGGCAGTAATTGTTCTCCTAGTGTATACCAGCTCTTCAGAGAAAACTTGTTTTGATTTGTGTCCCAAATACAATCACCCAGGTGACAGAATCTTATTGACTAGGCTTAGGTCTGATGTTCACTCATCTATGGCATTGGTAGTAGGTAGGGAAGTGGGAAGCCATGAGTTAGCCCTCATCTTTCTTCCCTTCTACTTAATATAGGAATTCCAGTGTTTAGTGGAACTCATAACTGCCAGATCAAAGCAGTCACCCTTCTCTTTTGTAGCCGAGTGGCCATAGAACCTCTGATTAATGAGGTATGGGAAAGTATTACAGACCATGGAGCAATTTTTTAAAACAATGAATTTTATTAAGCGTGGAATGGCCTAATGCTTATTATTATTATTAGTGGTGGTGGTAGTGGTAGTAGCAGCGGTAGTGTTTTATTAGGCTCAGTGGTTAAGTGCATGTGCTGTTCTTGCAGAGGACCTGGGGTTGGTTCCCAGTACCCACATGGCAGCTCACATCCATCTGTAACTCAGTTCCAGGGCATTCAGTGCCTTCTTCTTTCTTCTGTAGGCACCAGGCATTTAAATGGTGCATGTGAATACATGAAAGCAAACACTCATACACATAAAATTTCATTTTTTTTTTTTTCGAGACAGAGTTTCTCTGTGGCTTTGGAGGCTGTCCTGGAACTAACTCTTGTAGACCAGGCTGGTCTTGAACTCACAGAGATCTGCCTGCCTCTGCCTCCCGAGTGCTGGGACTAAAGGCATGTGCCACCACTGCCTGGCATAAAATTTCATTTTAAAATTGTTTTTATTTTTTGAGAACTTCATATATGTATGTATGCATGCATGCGTGTGTGTGTATGTATGTATGTATGTATGTATGTATGTATGTATGTATGTATGTATACAGTGTATTTTGATCATATATAACCCCCATAGCCCCACTCAAACTCTCCCTGGACTCAACCTTCCACCCCCCACCCTACCCTCTTCCTCTCATGCCTGCCAACATAACAGCTCCCAACTTCATGTTCTCTTTATTTTTTTGTATCACACTGAGTCTAGTTAGTGATGCCCATGTACACATGGGGATAGGCCTATCTAGTTAGTGATGACCATGTACACATGGGGATAGGCCTATCTACTGGAGCATTAGCAACCTTCCAGTGGCCATACCCCCCAATTACCTTCTTTCCCCCAGAAGCCATCAGCTGCAAATTGCTCCTCAGCTAGGAGTGGGGCCGCATGAGCCCCTGTGTTATCCATGCTGGAATTTTGACTGGCTTGATCTTGTATAGGTAAACAAGGCTGGGTGAATTTATGAATGTGATAGATAGCATTGCCATGTCCAGAAGACACATCTCATAACACTCTTCCCCATCCTGTAACTCTTTCATTCTGTTTTTTTTCAAGATACAAATGATAAATTATATTTATACAGTAAATATATATGAACAGTCAACACAAATCCAAATCAGCAACCAACCCTGGGACTGAGAAACATCTGGGTGACTTCCTTCAGGAAGTTCATCAGGAAGGGTATAGTGGTACATGGGCAACACTGGCCAGTGATTTTATGATCAGTACAGCAGGTAACAGGGACATACACGGGATGGTCTTTGGAAGGACCATGGCTACTGTCCAGTGGCTACTGGGGCGGGGCCTCAGTCTCCTGCAGCAGAATCACTGGCCTAATTCTTGCATTCTTATACTTCCTCTTCCACAATGTTCCCTAAGCCTCAGTGTGTTGACATAGATGTCCCATATGGGGCTGAGTATTCACAGTGTCTTATTCTTAGTTATGAATCTCTATGTTAACCTCTGCCAACTGTATCAAGAACCTTCTCTGGACCAAGTTTGAGAGCAGCTTATATCTACAGGCATAAACATTAATATTAGAAGTCAGTTTGACAGTATGATCATTTAGCAGTATAACAACAGTAGGTTCCTGTTTAGGGCCTATAACCTCAACAGCCAGATTTTGGACCAGGTTTATAGTACCAATTATACATTTTCTCCTGTGTAACAGGCTTCAAATTCTATCAGAAAGTCGTTAGTTCCCCCTAAAACAGTCATGTCAAGATTGTAGCAAGAGGCACATATTTGTCTGGCAGATCACTGCTGTGGCATGTAGGGTCCAGACCACTGATGTCTTTTCTCCCCAAGGGCCTGCATAGCACTTTCTGGCACTATAAAAATAGCTAGCTAGCAAGAGGGAAGTTTCTTAGTCAATTCAAGATTTATTGTTTTATATTCTGCAACCAAAATATATGGCGTCTTTAGCAGTAGGGTCTCAATATATAATAATGGTAGGCAACCAAAAACAATGACAATAACCCATGTTGTTTTAGAGACCTGTGGGGCCTTTTTGAGGTAGCTAATCTATTCCTGGCACTGAGGTTTTCATTTAATAGCCCTTGTCTTCTGGGAACATCATTGTCCACCCATGCAGGTTATCTCCATTCAAACTCTTTTTTTTTTTTTTAATCTTTTAAATAGATTTTGTCATTAGCTTACAAAGCCGTGGGGCTTGGTGTAAGAATTATTAATACATCCTTAATTTTTGCCACTTTCTACTCTTACCTCATCCTTATACCCTCACCCCCATCTTCTCTTAAACCTTTGGCCCCCAGTGTTTTCCCCACTCTTGTTTCATATCACATGTGTTCTAGTGTTCCCTTTGATTACATTTTTTTTATCAGGTTCTAGTGTATTTCATGCACCTTGAGCAGTTTTGTGTTTTCCTTTTTTTGTTTTGTTTTCTTCTAAGAAAGAAAGTAAATGCTATCCCCTCGAGCCCTTCTTCCTCCCGTTAATCTGTACCCTGATTTGATGGCTGCAGAAGGGACCTGGATCCTTGAGATTGTAGGAACCAGAGTTCCTGCTTGAATTTCCCACCCTGAATATTTTTGACATGAGCTAAAATACCCCTCAGATTATGTTGATCATATTATTTGGGGTTTATGTTCCATGAAGCAGAACTCGGTGGATGTGAGTGACACAGTAAGACTGTGAGTAAGGTAGGTCCTCTAAGGCGGGGAGGGGGACAAGGAGGCGATGGTCACTGCTTATTGATGAATAACTGCTTCATTATTTTAATGGCTGCCTTTGTTGATTTCCTTACTTTTCCTAGAAGATAATCATATTAAATTTGCAGCATTCAACATTTATATCTGACTTCTTACTTTGAAATGACAATCTTGTTATTTCATTAAGATAAGAGAAGTTGTGAGAAAAAATATGTGTATTGTTTTCTTGCAGCAAGCCTACCTGTTCTGCATCCGAATCCATGTTCTTCTGGCAAAGGCATTGCTCGTGCTTGGGCCCTTCGAGCCTTGCATTGCCCTGCGCCTCGTAGAGTGTTAACCACTTTGACTTTATTTTTGGACCAGTTATACTGATTTTCTTTTATTGCCCCAGACACACTGTGAACACATCTCTCTTCTAGGCCTTAGTACTTGGATTTTCTCAGCACTCTTATTTTGAGCTACTTTTTAAAATCTCTCTTTCTTTTCACCCAGTCCTCACTGGAGTGCCTTCTTAGACTGTACTTTTAAAACAAGTGCTCATCCGTATGATGAGTACACATCCAGTAGCCTTAGGAAAATGTATCAAATATGTTTGACTTTCATCAAATACGTATGTTGGGTTGGGTGGTAGTGGCACACGTCTTTAATCCCAGAACTCAGAAGGCAGAGGCAGGCAGTTCTCTGTGAGTTTGAGGCTAGCCTGATCTAACAGAGTGAGTTCCAGGGCAGCCAGGACTGTTTCACAGAGAAACCCTGTCCTGAAAAACCAATAAGGAAAAAAAATATGTGTGTTCAGATCCACTCTTCTTAGAACAGAGAAATCCTCACTATTATAGTAGTTCTAGTGTGTGTCTTAGGTATGTGTTTTATAAAGTTAGGAACAGTGGCTCATGCCTATATTCCTAGCAATTGATGGCTGATTACAAGTTTAAAGTTAGCATGGGCTACATAGTAAAATCCTGTCTCTAACAAAATAAGCAAAGAAAAAAAAATCAAAGCCAAAGAAAATCCAGTTTTCAACTGTTTTAAGATTTAAGTAACACTAATATAGTATTTCATCAATATGAATCATCCAAATGAATGGATTTATTTTATTGAGTCATTGCCTTCACTTAGGTTGCCCTTTTCAAAGAAGATACAGTATAAACTATTAATAATGACCGGGTCTAAAGAAAACTTCACAGCATTCTCTAGAGTAATCCTTGTCTTTGTCACCTTTGATGGTTAGTTAGTATTACTATCCTTCTACCACCCCTGGAGGGCACTGCTTTCATATACTATATATGTAAGTATACTGTCTATCTCAGTCCTTTCATTTGTATATGTGCAAGTATGTTGGTGGCCAGGCAGGATTATAGGTAGGACTAGGAGACAAGGAGGATTTTGGGAAGTGTAGGCAGAGGAATTGTCATGAGATCCCAGGAAGTGATGTAGCTGGGCAGAAACTGCTACTAGCTAACCATAGTGGTCTGGAGGTCTGTACAGATAGGCAGGAAGTGATGTAGCTGGGCAGAATCAGTATATAAGCAGGGACAAACAGGAAATCACTTTCTTCTCTCCTCTGCTGAGACACTGAACTGTCGAGAGGACGCCAGAGGAGTAACAGGTCCCTGGATCTTTCTCCTGTAAGATAAGACTATGTGGAAATACTTAGATTATTAGAAATGGGTTAATTTAGACAGAGCTAGCCAGTAAGAAGCCGTAGCTAGTGACCAAGAGTTTCATAATTAATATAAGTCTTGTGTGTTCATTTGGGACTCACATGGCTCTGGGACCAGGCTGATCTCAAGAAAACTCATATTATATTCAGTAAATGCTGTTCATAAATGCATGGGTATAGAACCATCCACACATTTTTAAATTTCAGAACTATATTAACCTCCATCTAGGTCATGAATGCTGTGGTAGTTTGAATGAGAATGGGCCTTGTAGGTTCACTTATTCAAAAGCTTATTCCCTAGTTGGTTGTCTGTTTGGGGAAGGAATAGGGATTATGGCCTTGTTAGGGGAGGTGTGCCATTATAGATTGGCTTTGAGGTTTCAAAAGCCCACATCAGGCCTAGTTTCTCTTTCTCTGGTGCCAACTTGTAAGTTGACAACAAGTGTAATCCTTTGGTTACTTCTCCAGTGCAATGATTACCTGCCCATTGCCATTGTCCCTATCATGATGGTTATGGACTCACCTTCTGAAAGTGTTACCCAACCTCCAGTTGATGCTTTCTTTTGTAAGTGCTTTGATCATGGTTCTCTTCACTGCAATATAAAAGTAACTTAAACAAAGATACAAATCAAATTTACTCCTCCTAGTTGTTTCAGAGAATGTTTACCATTATTAATTATCCATTCTCTCATCCATGTAGTCTTATGTGTGTACCATAACTCCTCGGTTTGCTTGGGCAGAAGTAAGAAAATATTTTAGGTGCTAAACCACCTGTCTGCATACATTGCTGTGTTCTTTGTAGCATATGCTTTTGAATGTTCCTGTTTCAGCTTTACTATCCTGTACCTATTTCATAGTATAAAAGGGGGGGATGGGAAACCAGGGTCACTCCAGCAGTATCTTTTGATCATTTATTTTCCAGTGAGGAATTTTATTTCACTCCTATGACATATTGGATTTTAGTAAAGACATGTAGCAAAAACAAATTATTTATCATTACATATACCTATGTGAGTTTGAAGCATATTAGTGGGTATTGTTTTTCCTACTCAGTGTTTTTTTAAATCTCCTTCATGGCATTTTCCCATTATTTACTTCCTAACTGTGTAGTCAACTTAATGTGTTTTCCCTTTTAAAGTGTGTGGCATCTACTTAAATACTTTTTAAGAATTGTCTTGTTCAAACAGTCTCAAAGTAAAATTGACAGGCTTCTGTTGGGACTGAAAAGTCCTTTTCTTGTGGCTAAATGCAGATATTAATTGACATGAAATTTGTTAAATAATTTCTTTATAACTTGTTTCTTGCTTTAGAAATTCATTAGATCAAATATATATATGTACCCACCAGATAGGAAGTTAAATTTGTTCTTTGCTATGCATTTGATTACTGTTGATGTTTTACTGTTCAGCATTTTGAGGGTCCTGCCACCCAGCTCCCAAATAAATCACACATAGGCTTATTCTTAGTTATGAATGCCTGGCCTTAGCTTGGCTTGTTTCTTGCCAGCTTTTCTTATCTTTAATTTAACATGTCTACGTTTTCCCTCTGGGCTTTTATCTTACTTCTGTGTTTCTTTCTTTACTCTTACTCCATGCCTGGCTGGGTGGCTGGCCTCTGCCATCCTAGTCTCCTTGTTCTCTTACTCCGCCCTCTCTTCCAGATTTCTCCTTCTATTTATACTGTCTGCCTGTCAGCCCTGTCTATCCTTACTCCTGCCTCACTATTGGCCATTCCGCTCTTTATTAGACCATCAGGTGTTTTAGACAGGCAAAGAATCACAGCTTCACAGCATTAAAACAGTGCAGCATAAACAAAAGTCACACACCTTAAAATAATAGTCCCCAACATCTGATTTTTCTTGATTCTATAAAAAGTTTTCCTAACTTTGAACATTATGTAATATCTTCCCATTTCCTTTCTTTCTTTCTTTCTTCCTTCCTTCCTTCCTTTTTTTTTTTTTTTTGTTGTTGTTTTTTTCAAGACAAGGTTTCTCTGTGTAGCTTTGGAGCCTATCCTGGCACTTGCTCTGGAGACCAGGCTGGCCTCAAAATCACAGAGATCCGCCTGCCTCTGCCTCCTGAGTGCTGGAATTAAAGGCGTACGCCACCATCGCCCAGCCCTGTTTCCTTTTCTTTGGGTAAGTGTTTGGTTTTTTAGTTCTATTAATCGTTACAAATTATTAGTTGTTTTCTGGATATGCTTATTTGCTCAAAATATTTACAGCAACTTGAAATATCTTTAAAACAAGCTTTGTGCAAACAAAAAATCCTTGCCATGGCTTCAGAGTGTTCAGTCAAATACTGCGTTGGCTTGAAACAAAGACTAGAGTGTGTGAGGCCCTTGTATTTTATATCCTGCTGGAGGTTGGTAAGATTTAGTTTTAAGGGAAATTTGTATGTACTTGCCTTGTTACCTGAAGAAATGTCCAATAACAGACCTGTGACAGTACATTTATTATGATGGAAGATGAGGCTTTCAAATTTCCATGCCATTAGACTGGCCTAGGATTTGAAGGCTAAGAAAACATTTCATTCATCAGCCTTACTCATTTGCTCACAGGTAGAGTTTATTAATATTCCAGTACAGAAAAAATGATGCTTCTTTGTTTCTTTTTCTTTCCCTCTTTCTCTTCTTCTTCCTCCTCCTTTTCTTCTTTCCCTTTTTCTTTTCGTCTTTTTGCCTATGCTATGTATTATGGTAAGTCTTTTGGAATAAAATGTTCTTCCACTTTACCAGATGGGTAAAGGTCTTTACCAGGCATTTTTAGTCAGTTAACTAGCAATGAAAATATGCTTGTTGCCTATCTATTTTGTATTTATTGGTAGCAAAAGTAAATATGCTAAATAAAGTTAAAAGCAAGTTGGTATTCAGATTGTTTTGTCTTTCCTAATACTATCCTCCGATGTTTATAGAAGACAGTGGCCTTTTAAAGAAACCAAGTGAAATTGTTCCTCTTTTGGCCTCCTTAGTTTTATGTCTATGGTGTGTGAGTTGATTGGAACAATTATCAGTAGGGTGGAAGGGACAGAACATCTGCTAAAATCCTATGTGTGGCCTGGAGCAATAGTGCACCAGCTCCAGAAAGAGAATGCAGCCTAAGGGTAGTTAAGCTATTTGGGATGTAAATGTGATTGTAACATGAAATGCTTTTTAGATTACCTAAATCCATGAGCTGTAGGTCATTCCAAATCTCTTGATATGTATAAAGCGGGGAGTAGTGACACCTGCTTATAACTCCAGCCTCTCTGGAAGCTGAGGTAGGAGTATCCCATATCCAGGCATGTTGGGGCTGCAGGGTGATTTCATGGCCAGTCTGGGACAACCCAGTGAGGCCTTGTTGCAATAAAGTTTTTTAAAATAGGCTGACAATGTAGCCTAGTGAGAAAATACTTGCCTAGAATACATTAGGCCCTGAATTAAGTATGAATTCAATCCCCAGACTGAACAACTGAAAGTCACTAATCAAAGTATTTTTTCATAAAACACTGGTTTATAATTTTTTTAAAGTAAAACCAATGTAAAAGGCATATTTACATTTGAAAAAAATAATTTCAGTCTGCTTTTTCAAAACAAAAGTAGATTTGATTGGTCATTGTTTGATTAGTTATAATGTGTAGATCTTTACTCTGTGAACACTGAAATTGCTGTAGATTAGTAGTATAGATGAACAACTGCCATCTGAACAGATTAAAACAAAATTCAAACGCATAAAAACTTTACAAAACTATAAATCAGACATTTAAATAGACCGTACCAAAGGAATTCACCTCACCTGGCCTTTTGTAAAGGTTGGGGACTCCCAGTTTTCTGACAGAGCAATTGCCCAACCTCCATATAGCTCTTCCTGTACAGTAGTCTGTCTGCTTCTCAACACTTATTACTGGTTGTTGCATTTCCATCTGATTTGAAAATTGGAATTCTTTTGTATAGAGTTATACCTGAACTAGAGGAGCTTAACCACCATATTATGTTTTCCCTAGATATAGTTACCAGGTGGGATGTTGGAATTGTAAATCAAGGATGCAGACAGTAGGTGCAGGGGCATAGGTGAGAATTTGATACCACTGGTAGCTGAAGGAGTTTGTATACACAGATATCCATGTCTTCAGGAACTTTGGTAGAAAATGTTAGAGAATTAGAGTAGTGCAGGTCATGATGGGCCTGCCTTGAATCATGTGCTTGGAACCTGAGCTCTGTCAGTTAGATGGTAGAGGACAACATCAAGATTAAATTGGAAAATGACAAAAGCAAGTTTCTTTATGGAAATGTCACCTTTGTAATGCTAAGGAAGGAACCAAGATGACAGGTTAAGGAGGCAAACATGATGAAAACCTATGCTAAGGCAGTACTATGTCTGCTAGGTGCTTTACATTTAGAAATCCCATCCTCCAGAGCCTGACAGACAGCCTTCTGAGCTCAGTGAACTCTGTGTAAAACACCAGTGCAGAGAAAGCGCAGTAGCTTCATGTGGGAGGGAGAAGTTAATTTTAATTTAATGGATCAGGAAGTCTACATGTATTAATCTGGTCCTTGAAGAAGAAGTAAGGTTTGAATAAGGGGAAGTGGGTGGGAAAGGAAATTTCCAACAGAGGAGACCAAGAAAAGAACATGGTGTTCTTAAGGAATAATCTGTTGTGACTCGAAGAGTGGATGCAGTTGGAAATCAAGCTGGAAAGATAGGCTGGGACCAGATGACAAGGGAACTTTTAGGGTAATAAAGTGTATAACTTACTCTACTTCATATATTCATCAAATTTACCACTACAAATATAAAGCAAACTTTTTCAAATTGAATAAATAAACTTGGAAGAATCGAAGTTGGGAGAATATCGAGTTTTTCACATATTTGGATAGGAGTAATGTAAATAGGAAGGTTTAATGAAATTACTGTATCATGCTACTTTACTTTCTATGGTTTGAATCTCAGTAACAGAGCACATTAGTGAATGGGGTAGCGTGGCTCAGTTTAGTAGCAACTGTGATCTGTGAAGACCCCAGGGATGCTAACTATAAATGGGATCAGAGTAAATCAGTGTTTTTCAGATTATGTCCTTATCTTTAGGTGAGATGTATCTTCTTTTTTGGCTTAAGTAGGGTTTTAAAATGAAGTCAAATAAAAAAAAGACATACAAAACTACTTTGAAAAATGATGCTACTGATGGTATATATTGATAAAATTTAAATGGCCTTTGATTTTCTACAGACCAGTTCTCTTGGTTTTAATTACAGGACAGGTCACTTTCTAGTACTTTTTTCTAACCATAACATACTGAAATTAAACTGAAAAATTGACTTGTCAATTAACCACTGATAGTTACTAAGCATATATAGGAATATATTTATTCCTATATATATTTATATATTTAAAGCATATATTTAAAGACACACACACACACACACACACACACACACACACACACACACACACACATATATATATATATATATATATATATATATATATATATATATATAAAGTATATAATACCAATGACATGGAAGATATGGCCCCAGCTCCTGGAGTGATTTGAAGAGGCAGGTTAAGCCTATCTATGTGATTAAAAGCCACCATCGTTGGTAAGAATCCTAGTTGTCTCATCTTGCACATCTTTTTTGGCTCCAGAGAATGTAATCATATGAGATGCATATATTGATTAGATCATACACAGGAAGATGATAAAAAGTATCAGATGGTGTAGATTATTTAGTACTCTAAATACACAAGAAATCTCAAGTAAATTTTCAGGTTGGGTGACGTTTGTTTTCCTCAAGGTGTATTTAAAGGAAGTTTATAATGCAGTAACCAGAATCCAAACTGGAGAATGTGTGGATAATTTTGCTAAGAAAAAGAAGGAAAGCCTCTTATTTGAAATGGCTTTGCTAATATATGACATTTTCCTTGAGTCAGTATTTACTATTTTTATTTCATTTGTTTAATTTTGAATGCTATAAAATGAAAGTATTACTCTTAAGAACATCTTGTTTATAATAAAAATTTTATGACAACTTCATGAAACAAAAATAACTCATCTACAAACATGAATATGGACATGTTCACTCAAGGAAACAAATTTAAATAACATTCTAATTTTAACTAGCTAGTGTATGCAACTGTTTTATTTTAGAGAGATGAATATCCTTGTTTATGGTTGGGTGACATTCATTGCTTTGAGAAACACTTCATTTTTTAAAAAATTGATGTGTTTTTTAAAACATAGCACTGACAGACACTTTTCATATTGTACTAAGGGAAATAAGTATAAAATGTCAATTTTAAAAATTGAGTTTTGGCAATGAAGTTTGTCTAATCCACTCTTCTGATTTTGCTGGAATATTCACAATTTTTGAAGTTTGATGTGTCAATAGTTTTAAGAAAGTGGTTTAAAGTTTTTCCCTATGTGACTATTGTTATGATAAGCATTACCTAATACTTGGCATCGACAAAATGATGAATGATTAGTAAGAGAGTACTGAGGAATTGTGTGTCCATTAGGAATTGGAGTTACTTGGTTTGTGATGTCTGAAATTGAATTGGGATTGGCTCCTCAGGTCTTCTGCTCTGGGAGAACAATGAAGAATGAATATCTCATTTCTTACCTTTAGCCTATAGAGGGAAGTTTGTTTTGTTTGTTGGTTGGTTTTGTTTCATTTTGTTTATTTGTATTTTTAATAGGTATTTCAGTATGTGTGGAGGGGGGCTTCTGATTGACAAAAAAAAAAGTGCTTTGTATGTTGGCCTATAGAAGAACTTAAAGTAAAAAGAATATTAAACAGAAGATTTATGTTTTATCATCATAAAATTATATGGTAAATTTCCAAAAGGAAAGAAAGAAATAGAGTAGATAGGTAGGATGGCATTTTCCCCTGTGACTACAGCATAATGGTGCCTAGGTATACAGATTTCCTAGTAATGTACAAGACAACCATGACACAGTATGTTGCCACAGGAGTTCCAGGAGGGTGTTAGGAACCTAAGTTATAGGTCTTGTACATGTAGGTTTTGTCCCAACCCCATCTTCTTGACTTGGAGTGTTTTTTTTTTGAAAAGAAAGGAATTGGGGCCTGGGGAGATGGCTCAGACAGGAATGTGCTTGCCACACAAGCACAAGGAATTGAACTCAGGTCCTCAGAACCCGCATTTAAAGCCAGACATGGCCTTGTACACCAGTATCTCAGTACCGGGAGTGTGGAGACTGGAAGAGCCTTAGTGCTTGCTGCCAGCTAGTGTAGCCAATCAGTGGCTGCCATTTCAGGGAGAGACCCCCCATCTCAGAAAATAAAGTGGAGAAGTGATTGAAAGAGACACCTGACATTATGCCTCAGCTCTATACACATATGCATACATGTGCATATGAGTGTGCACCCAACAAATACATGTACACACACACACAACACACAAACACACTCATGCATGCAAAAGAAAGTAAAAGGAAACAATGTAATTGAATTACCTTTAAGTGCATATCTAACTCTTGCTTCCAAGAAAATTCTGTCTAGGCCATCTAAGCAGGGAGAGGCTACAGCTAGGTGTTTCCAATGAACAAGTTTTATTTATCATTATAAGTCTTTGAAGCTAGCAGGTATGTAATTCCAACTGTTGATGAAACTGATTCAGGTGCATTGCAAGTTCAAGATCAGCTTGGGCAACTTACTGAGATTTGCTCTTAAAAGTAAACAGAGAAGCCATGCGTTGGTGGCGCATGCCTTTAATCCCAGCTCTCGGGAGGCAGAGGCAGGTGGATCTCCGTGAGTTCAAGACCAGGACAGCATTCAAAGCCACAGAGAAACCCTGTCTCGGAAAAAAAAAAAAAAAAAGGTAAACAGAGGACTGGGCAAGCAACTCCATGAAGAGCAACTGCATGATGTATGAGGCCCCAGTTCAGGCTCCACTATCAAAGAAACAAGTCCTTGAAATACCTGTGTGATCTATAATAGTCTGTCTGAAATCCACTTCTTCCTTCCACATGTTTAATTTGTTCCTTTCCTTTCCCCCTTTCTTCTGTCTTGTTTCTCAAATTTCTGATAGAAGTTTTGGCCGTTAATTTTTAGATCTTCTTCCTGATGCAACAAACCTTTAAAACTTCAGATATCCCCTCACCACTGCTTTCTCTGCCTCTCATTTATTTTAGTTTGTTATTCTGATGATCCACTTTTTATATGCCAACTTGGCTCGGCTGCAGATACCAATTACTCAAACACATGCAAAGCAAATTTGTAGATGTGATTAAAGTCTGTAATTGGTGACTTTGCTAGGTAAAGCAGGTAATTCCAGATGTCTGGTCGTCTAATTCAGTTAGTTGAAACCCTGTAAGGAATGTTGGGGTTTCTCTGAAGAAACTCCATCTGGACAGCAGCTTTAATCCATGCCCCAAAATTCCAGGCTGCCCTACCTGATGGCCTGCACACTTTCTTAGCACCCATAACCAAATATACCCATTCTTGGTAATTCATCCACCTCCCCATCCCCAGATGATTTCTTTGAAGTGAAGCTGACAAATTATGATTTTATTTTCCTTTAGCTCAAAATATTTTTCAAATTCCCTGCTGCTTTTTTCTTGACCTGTGTGTGATGGTTGGGAATTTTCCAAGTATTTTCTGTTGGTGATATCTAAATAAATTTCATTTGTATACAGAGGCAATGCTCTACATAATTCTGTATAAAACTTTGTTTTTTTGGTTCAGCATATGCTATGTTGTTCAAAGAATGAATATTTTTGTGTGTGTTGGGGAATTGTTGGTAAATATTCCATGTATACTTAAAAAGTATGTGAATTCTGCTACAGTTGCTTTAGAATGTTCAACAACTGCTCCCATTGTTTTAGATGGTACCTTAAACTTGCATTATTGTTTAAGTTATATCAAGTAATTTGAAAATCCCTTCATCAGTCAGATTTTTTGAAGGGAGTGTATTCCTGAAAAATTAAGCACATAGTGAATTCCAACAGTATAGTGCATTGGTTATTCTGTATAATCTTAGTCATAATTTTTTACTTCGTTTTCAAGTCATACTATAACTGTTAGTTTCATGTCTTCTGTGTTAGCTTTACCTTGTGTGATGGTTGGAAATTTGTTTTCTTTTAATTGTCCAAGAATAAAGTTTTAGTGAGCTTATTCTTGGACTTAATTTTCTTCTGAATATTTGTGTGTGTGTTGTTTCATCCCAAGAATAGACAAAGTGATAGAAATAAAAAAATCAAATCAGCACATTCTTCTGCAGCTTGTTTCCCCTTCTTTAAGAAAATGATAGTATCTAGTTATTGGTATTTCCAGTGTGTGCAGATCTCTGGTTTCTTTCCTTAGATTTCTTATATTCCTTTAAACAATGTTGTTGCTATTTGTGTTTAATTGACAGTTTATGTAGCATAAAGTTATACATGTCTGCTGTGACTAGGAAAGTGAGTTAGATAACCTGTGTTCAGTGAACTTATTGTATCATTTCAGTTTGGTATTTGGAAGATGCCATAGAAGCTTTCTGGTCCAGTGTCTCACCCCATCTCAGAACCCTTTAGGTTTATCCATGTCCTCAGTTATTGAGGCCGTGTTTGTATGAGATTTGTTGAAAGATTTACCCTCTTTTCCTTTTCCTATTGTCATTAGTCATGAAAAGTTGACTCTGAAAAAGCTGCTAACCTGTAGGAATCAGAGATACTGTAGTGGAGAGGATGTTGCTTTGGAGTTAAAATCATCTAAGTTAGGGTACCAGCTATACAATTAACTTCTTATTTTTTATGAATCGTTTAATTTCTTTTGCCCTCATTTTCTTAGGTTAAAGGAGAAGGAACAGTGCCTATCTTATTAGATTGCTGTAAAAAGTTAATATGCATTCAATAAATTGCAGCTGTTTAATTACATCAATTATATTTCCTTTGTCTTCTAGGGAATACATACAAAGATATTCTCTAACATATATTCTGGGAATTTCAAGTGATTCTGAATATTGTTTGTTCATTTTATGGTGTGCCATTTTATTTTAAAGAATAATATAGATTATGTTTTCTAAATAAGTAGGGTGAATCATTAATACCACTGTTGTTTTCCCCTTAAATAGTATTTGATTTCTGCCCCACTTAATCATTCTATGCCAAATGTTCACAGTATTAGTAAAATTAAAGAAGTTTGAAGTCGCACAACCCATGTTAATTTCCTCCTAATGCCTTAATTCATTTGGGGTGCTATAACAAAATACCATAGGCAGGGCTGGCTTATATGCAGCTCAAGTTTCCTTTCCTCAGTTTTGGAACCTGGCAAGTCCTAGATTTAGGGGGTGTCAGAGTCTATGCTAAGTGGCCACTTCCTTGTTCACAGATGACCAATTTTATACAATGTCTTCATAGGACAGAAGAGTCAAGAGACACATAAAGGCCTTCTTACTTGTGAAGGCACTAATCCTATTTGTGAGGGTTCTGTATGGATGATGTCAGCCTTCAGAGCATAACACTTGGTTTGCAGATGAAGTCTTAGAGGGTTAACTGATTTATTGAAGATTCTTTTTTTTTTTTTCTGATAGTGTAGATAGTTTGAGTCTGAATGTAACTCTGAATTATTTTTTTTTCCTGTAGTGTCTTTTGAAACCTCCCAAACCACTCACCAGTCTAAAACAGCAGATAGGCTTTGCAGCAAGCTACTAAATACACAGTATCTTTTTTGGTCCACCCAGTAGTTAAGGGGCCACCTATAAAACAATAGGCTAAGAAGTGTCCTTAAGGACACTCATTGAAATAGCAGTCCTCTGTGATATATAAATGTCTATCTATCCTGTGCATGAATGAGTAAATGTTCTGATCATGTACGTGAAAATACCAATAATTGCATAAAATAAAAATAGGTTTTTAGCCAGGCATGGTGGTGTATGCCTTTAATCCCAGCACTCAGGAGGCAGAGGCAATTCAAAGGAAGGAATTATTGAGCACCTGACCTGTGATAAGATAAGAACACATTTTAAGATGTTTTCGTTCCAGCTGTACCCTGAGAGGCTTGACTAGGTGATTATTACATCATATAGTGCTTATATCAGCCTTGGTCTTTCATTAGAAATACAGTTTATTTCCAAATCACACATTAAAACTTCTTTTGTTCTTCTACACAGAATTATTCAACTATGTTTGCTGGCCACTTGCTCCTTTTACCTTTCCAATTATGTTTTGTTATTTGCAGATTAGTGAAGACACCACGCTTTTAAAACTACTAGTACTTTCTTGAATTGTAGAATTACAGTCGATAAGATAATCTTCTTTTTTGCTAGTCACCCTGTTCTTAGTAGTGAATTGTGGTAGATGTGTGTGGGTAGGGGTGTCCTGCTGTAACAATTAGACACAAAGCCCCAGAATATAGAAGAAACCAAAGGCTGCTGTCTTCTTTCCCTAAACTCTTATTGTGTATATGCTCTTATTGTCAAGTGTAGAAAGAGACTATGTGGCTTTGGTTCAATATCCTCTAAGTTTTTGATCTTGGAATCCTTTAGGCTCATAGAAAGTATTAAAGACTCCCAAGAGTTTTGATTATTTGGGTTGTTATTATCAATAATTCCTTTATTAGAAATTTAAAACATGTATTAAGTACTTTTGAAGTAACAGTAACAAAACTCCATTATAAAACTTTGCATGAATAGCATCCATTTAAAAAAAAAAATCTCCAAACAGAACACATTTAGAGGAGTTGTAATATTTTACATTTTCCCCAGACTGCTTAATTACTGACTTAAAAGAAGACGGATGGAGCCCCATATCTGCTGCTTTATTCACTCTATTTATGTGCTAAGTTGTTTTGGTCCAGTTGTAGGAGGAAAATTTGACTTCATACAAATACGTAGTTTGAGGAAGGAAGGGTGTTTAGCATCCTTTTCAGATAATTGTGGTAATTATCCTTTGACCCTGTACCAAAATCCAACAGGTAATAATTTCTTGTGCTAAGGGTAATGTGAAATCTAAAACCAAATCAATAAGCACTTCATAATCTGTTTTCCAATACAATCCATTGTTTATTTTACACTTTGAATGAATCATTTACCCATTTGTGGCTTCATAATATTATGTATTGGTCATTTGGAAGGTATTGATTCGTCATAATTTTCTATTAAGAACTCACATTATCATTGCTAATGATAATTTCTAGTCTTTCTTGAAATAAGAAGAAACTCACTTTGTTGCCTCATTGGAATAAGCATATTCTCAAGATTCGTTAGTTGTTCTTTCAAATTAGGTTGTATATGAAAAGAACCTTAACTTTTTCAACTCACAATTGAAATAATTGCACAAGTGTTCTCTGTCAAAACAGCCATCATGCTCTTATGTTCAGGGTGAGTGTTCCACCCCAATATGGTATTAAAGGTTAAATTTTCAAAAAATTAGAAGAATGTTCTTTTTTTTTCATCAGGATATTCTCAGATGAAACAAACCTTTAGTTTTAGTCACTGCAGAGTGCCTAACAAGATGCAGAAATCAAAGGCCCTACCATATGGCTGATGTTACTGACTGAATTCATGGAACAGTTCAGCGTTTGCCTACCCTTGCTTTTGTACCATCACTGCAAATGTCAAAACAGTGAAAAGGGCAAATCACAGCATAATGTTATTACTGTAATCATTTGATCTAGTGGATTCTTTTGAAATGATGTTGAGATTTCCAGTGATCTGTACTTTTGAACTACTTCTCTAGTGATACATGATTACAGAATACAGATCCTAGATCAAAGGAACCTAGCCTTACCTAGCCCTGGATTTTTAGAGATCTAGAAGTACTTACCTCCACTTTCTCATTTTAAAGTGACTTACAGTAGTATTATTTAGAAAGATTGGTCTGCAACAACTGGACAGAGTATCCATGCCTACAGTCCTATTTATTCTAAGGCTGAGACAGGAGGAATATTTGAGGCCTAGAGTATGGTACATAGTAAGATTCTTTTCTCTTAAACAAAGAGAAGGGGCAATGAAAAGGAAGACTCAAGTAATCGTGATGATTAGATTGAGAACTCTTAGGCTATTAGTAAAATGTATATCTGAGTAGATCTATGAGCTCATTGCCTGAGACATTTAAATCATGGGGATACTCATCTAGTGAATGGCTTAATATATTGATTAATTTTTTTTCTTTTTAAAGATAGGTTGTCATATGTCCCAGGCTAGCCTCAAAAATAGGTTCTCATATATCCCAGACTAGCCTTACTCTATAGCAGGGGATGACCTTGAACTCCAAACCCTTCTGCTGCCTCCTAAGTGCTAGAATTATAGGTGTCATGCCCAGCTCTGGATTAGGATTTTCCATAAACTGTGTGAGATGATGAGACTATAGAAGGTAGTCTGTTTGAAAGAAGGAGATCACAGAGGGCATGTCCTGGGGGCTGTCCCTTTTTCTGGCTCCTCCTTCCAATTTCTTTTTCTGGCTCCTTCTTCACCAGTTTCTTGTCCAGGTCCTTCCTGTCAGAATGGACCACATCACTGAAACCCTAAGTAAAAAGCTCTTCCCTTCCTTAAGTTTATCTGTTAGGTGCTTGTTCACATCAACAATACTATGAATGCAAAACTTAACAAACAAGTGCATCAGGGAACCTTGATTAGACTTGGAATCACCATGCAGTGTTGTGGAGGTAAATGAGTTCATGTATAAAAAGTTCCTACCACAGTAGGAATATAATAAATTAGTGGTTTTAGTCACACACATACATACCAATTAATCTGTGCAATCTCCTGATTCTGAATGTTTAAAAACTCCAGTTAAGCTTTCAAATTGAGTTACACTTAAATAACTGGTTGATGATACTGTTTTAGCTGAAGGTGCTAGATTCTCTATACCTAGTATAGACTACTTCAGGAAGCAAAGAACACACTTGTAGTTGCTTTGATAGCAGATAGAGTCGTCAGAGTTGTCATCCTTGCTTTATAACGGGGCCCTTGGGGTGATTCTTTCTGCAGTTTTAAGGACCTTAAAAGCCAAGTGTAGTGTGCTATAGGGATGGTTAGATTGTTTTCATTGATGGCACAATTTGGCTAATCCTTAAGTTAACTACTTTCAGTTCTTGTATTCTGGTAACCTGGATGCTTTTGCAAGCTGATTCCTCATGGTATGCTCAGTTCAGGTTCTCACTTTCCTATGGCTTTTATTCAGAGGGATTAGTTACCAGCCTTGCCAGAAAATGTATGTAGAGAATGCTGAGCTTCTGGGTATAATGGAAATTAGTATTCCCTAAGTTAAATTCCTCACTTGCTCAGATCACACATACTACTCATTACTTCTCTTTCTTGAACCTATTTGCCAGGACTTCTGATTGAAACTGAAAGTAACTTTGGGGCCCTAGAGGTGCTTTTGTGCTATTGGTTAGTCACACTGTATAGAATTACTGTGTTGGGATAATGAACAACAATCGCTTGACTATGTATATCACTAAACAAAATGGACAGGAAAATAGCTATGAATTTTGAATGCATATGACTTCAAAATTAGTTCTTTATTTTTATGAAATGATCTATTTTTAGTGTTCAGACTTTACTTTCTAAAGAGACTAAAGCCAACTTGGAATTTTGGAGTTTTTCTATATTTATTAAACTACATCTGTTTGGATAGCAGTGTGATAGTTACAACTTTGTTTTCTGTCCTCTTTGCAACTTAACTGCACTTTCTGATTCCAACTTTAAATGAGCTCTTCCATGATGCTCTTATACTGTCTCTTCCTGCTATGCCACTATATTCTTTGTGTAATAAATGCTTTCCTTTTCTAAACCAAGGGTACTTTGATGTGATGCAGTTGTTTAAGTCCGCATATGAGATCTGGAGTAATTTTATGTTTTCCCTTACCTTGGGTTTATAATCTGGCATTCTGGATTTCTGTGACATGGCTTTCACATTGTTGACTAGACGAAGTCACTTCTCTCTGGTGATTCTCAGTGCAGTGGCACCTTCAGAGAGGACCTCCCAAACATCCTTCTCTTGATGTCTGTCCTTGTATTTCCTGCTGCTTTTTTTTTTTTTTTTGACTGAAACAAACTAAACTGTTCTTTTGTAGACCAAGGACGCATATGTATTCTATACATAGGTCCTAGAGTTTCCTCTTTATATGCTTAGGCCACGGAGTTTCTTCAAGCTTGTGGACACCTAAGCTCTTAATCCTTTCCCCTGAGCCATCTCCAAATAAAGGTTCATATTTGATGAGGCAGGAATTGTTTCTAAAGATTGTCCTTGGATTCAGTTATAGAACAGGAAAAGGGTTTGCAGTTTTGGGAGTTCCCTAGCTCTCATGGCCAAAGCTGAAAGTTTCTGGAGCCTGCATAGGTTCCCTTTTAATAGCACAGAGGCACATCTTTTAAGATCCAAGTCAGCATAATGGAAATGGAGAGCACTGTGCAAACATAGGGTTTTGTTGCAAATATAGTTTATTTATTTTGCTATGTGTAAAGCTATCATTTAAAGCACACAATAGTGCACTAAGAAAAACTCTCAACAATGGAATATTATTCCCTAAATTTTTTCACTGTGCTTTAATGTAGTATCTTTAAATAGCATGATTTTAAATACTTTAGCTGCAAATCTTATGACCATTTTCTATTTAAAATAAAAGTCTAAACCACGTTTTTCCAGGATTATAGACTAGGTCAGATTTCTCCCTTCTCACATAAATGCCCCTAAAACAGATGTAGTCCTGGCCATCGATGTCTCATCACTCATACTCTGTAGATTGCTGAACATTTGGCAAAGATAATTATATACCTTGGCTTGGGGTGTGGAACCAGCAAACGTTCCACTTTCCATTATGTAAATTAGCAGTGGAAATAGCTGTATATTGCTCTATGATGTTATCTTACTAAATATAGATAATGTGCATTCATTTCTGTGAGAAGGAATAGTTTGCTACGACTAATGGTCAAATTTTTGTTATAACAAACTATTCAGTATTGGAATATTCCATGTCTTTCAGTAATTTCTTTTTCCCTGTAAACTTCTTTAGGGTTATAAATTGATCAACTTCTCTGACTTTACTTAAAGTTATTTCTTATATTTTTTGGAAAAATCCTACTTTGTTCATATATATATATGTATGTATGTATGTATGTATGTATGTATGTATGCATGTATGCATGCATGCATGCATGCACGGGTGGGTGCCTTTGGAGGTCAGAGGCTTCATCTACCCTAGAAGAGTTAGAGGTGACTGTAAACTGCCTGATTTGGGTGATGAGAATTGAACTCTAATCCCCTACAAGAACAATAGCCACTGAGCCATCTCTCTTGCCCTTATTTTATTCTTGACTAAAGAAAAAAGATGTGGATCTTGTACTGTTGATGCTGGTTTTGTGTTCATGTGTCTTTTGAGCTTATTTTTAACATTGCTGATATATGAGTAATAAAAACCAAATGAGATTTAAGACGTGTTTGGTTAATTTTGGTGATAAAATAGAAATTAAATTGCATAGCACAAGAAAGATATTTGGGGATGAGGAAAGTGGTCTTTTGAGAAAAGCTCTCACTTGATAGCAATTCCTATGTATTAACTTGTAGATGGAAGTTTCTGTCCCACCCAGTCTAGTAGTCGTTTAGTCCCAAATAAACCCACAGAGGCTTATATTGATTATATACTGTTTGGCCGATGGCTCAGGTTTCTTATTGGCTAGCTCTCTCTTAACTATTAACCCATTGCTATTAATCTGTATTTCCACATGACCTTATCTTACAGGAGAATGCCCGGGTGTCCTACCTTCTCGGTAGCTACATGGCATCTCCCTCACTCTTTCTCTATCCCTGTTTGAATTTGTCACCTGGCTAAATCCTGCCTGTCCATTGGCTGAAACAGCTTTATTTATCAACCAATAAGAGAAACATATATTCACAGAAAACAGAAGGACACCCCCCATCAGTAGCCCAGGCTGGCCTTCTGCTCTTAGCATTTCTCCTACCTGAGACTGTGAAATACTGGTATGACAGGCATGAGCCAATGCCTGGCTAAGGAAAAGATTCAGTGATGCTATAAGCTACCATATAAATTATGTGATACATCACTTTCACAAATATGTGAATATTATATTCAAATAAACAGTTCATTTAAGGCACTAGATGACACAGTGTTATTCTTGTCTTGTTTATAAGTAACAGATGTATCTCTTAGTGAACATCAGATAACAGATTACAAATTAAGTTTATTGGGGAGGCTGCTTTTTTCTCAAAATGCTTGATGCAACCTACTGTTCCTCCATGGCTCTAGGAGACAATGGAAAGGCAAAGGAAAGAGGTGACACTCAAGGCATTCAGCACAAATAGTACTGCCCACTGTGGCTCTGCAGAGCTCTGTATGCCTATTTTTAGGCTCTACTGTTGTGTTTTTAGTTTCATTCAATTGCTAATCAACAGCTTCCTCTGTGAAGATGTTTTTGCTATTCTTGGAACCATGTAGAATTTTCCCTTTAATAATACTACTGTTTGTAGAGGTCCCAGGCATCTGACCTTTAGAAAAGAGAAAAGAAGCAAACCATGTTCCAAATTTAGTATGTGGTTAGAGTTAAGTTGGCCCATTCACATCAAGCCTAATTTGATGTGAGTTAGTACAACCTTTGACAAGTCTGGATCACAGCTCGTACTGGAGGGAGACAGTACATGTATCCTGTAAGCCACCCAACAGAGTAACAGTACTGCCAGTAACACTGCTTCAGTCATCATTCTTAAATCTGCTGTTCTGTGATATAAAGCCTGCTTACTTTTCAATACTTTGACATTTGTTTGCTAAAAGTGGAGCTCAGGAAATATGCCCATCACTGAGAACAATGCTAAGTTTAGTAAGGCTGTTCTGTTGTTTCTTTCTCAGAAGACATATTTATCTGAGTTGCAGGACTGCTTTGTATAAATGAGGAAGTAAGGTTTTCCATATACTGGGAAAACTTTTTTAAAGGATGGCCTTTGCACTTGCCACTTCATCCCCACCAAATGTTACATACAAACATTCATGTCTGCAGTAGGCTGTTTGTAGATGTGCAAATTGTGGTTCAAGTCATTCAAGCTCAGGCCTTTTCCAGGTCTAAATGAGAAATGTTCAAATATGAATACTCCCTCTTTATTTATGCAAAGAGTTCAGTGTTTAAGGCTTATGAATGAATTTTGATAATATCAGAGAATAGACACTTGATAATGGATATACTGTGACCACTGTCAAATGTAATTACATTTTTGTTTCTGATTTTTAAAATGTTACATTCTTAAATAGTCTACTTAATTACTTTTGTAATGGCCAGAGTCAGTTCTTCTTGTAATATGTTGGTCCTGCGAATTCGTGGCCACTGCCTTTACCTGCTGAGCCATTTCCCAGCCCTGCTTTCTAAATAGGATCTTTGTATGCTAATATGTTTTAAAATGTTGCTCCATTGCTTTTTTGGCTACTAACATGCCAAATTAGGTTTTAAAACTAATAATATTTAAGTTCTTTTTAATGGAAAAGCCAGAAGAAAGTATCAGTGAAGTCACTGTATTTAATAATTAGTATTGGGGCTAGAAAGATTGCTCAGTGAGTAAAAGCACTTGTCAAACAAGTGTGAATACCAGAGCTTGGATCTTCAGCATCAGTGCAAATGCCTGGTGGGTGTCATGACCCACCTGTAATCCCAATACTTGGGAGGCAGAGACAGGGGATCCTCAGGGTTGGTTAGTGAGATAAGCTGAATATCGATGGGATCTGCATTGATTCAAGTGCCCTGCCTCGATATATAAATTTGGAGAGTAGTCAAGGAAGAGAGTAGATGTCAACTTCCGGTCTCTGCACTCACATGCATGCACATACACACCACACTTAATACTCAGTATTAATCTTACTACTATTAGTAGCAGAATAGTTTCTCCTGATAAACTAATAAAAAAAATGTTCAGGGTTAAAGCAATAGACTTTGCTACTGTATATCCCAGTTTAAGAAGAAAAAGGAAATGTCACCTCACAGCAGCCTTTTTTTATATAGAGTTTGATCACTTTAGTGTGAAATTGTGTTAAATTAATTCCAACATATGAAAGCTGGAATAGTAGTTGTTACTTTACCCACTGTTTACCATTGGAAGTTTTTTGTTTGAGTGGAACTCCACCTCATCATCCTTCCCCTACCACCAACCCTAACCAGTCTCAGAAAGCCCACTAAATGTTGGCCCCTCCCCCAGAGATGCTCAAGACCACACCTACAAGATATTTAAATAGCCTCCTACAGAAAGGCCAGTGGTTTTCTAGTTCCTTCTCTACTCTTCTATGGGAGCCTGGAGACCATCCAGGATTGTTTTACTCATTAAACCTGGACTTTTAATTGGTAATTCTGCGTGGTTTGATTGGCTGTGTTGGTGGAGAGGTTTAATATTGGGGTACAGAAACCTTTCATTTTTGAAGGTTGAAATTTTAATGGTATTTTGCCAAGAAGGTGTTATATTATTTCCAATGTTTGGGGTATCATTTCTTTAAAAAAATGAGCCACTCCCCCCCCAAAAAAACCTTTACTGATACACCAGTTTCTCTAGAGATTGTTGGGTATATTCATGAACAAGAGTATCTGCACAATTAGTATTGTTTTTGTGTTTGACCCATTCCTCAGTGACTAGCAAACTTATTCAGTGAAAGTAATTTGACTGGATTTATTATCCTTTTTTAAACATAGTGTTTTGGGTAGGTTATGGATAAATAGGAGAACACACATATGTGTACGCCTTTAGCTTTATGTTTCCAATTTAATTAATCAAGACCCAGTATTTTCTCAGGAGTTAAAGTCAGGGAGAAACAGATGCATAGTTCCTTTTAGTTTCAATGACCTTAGCAGCTAATAAAAATATACAAACAAAATGGAGTAACTAATTCAATGAGGTGCCTTTCCTATATCACTGACTTTTATATTCATTGTCCTGAAAGAGTTAACAATCTGTAGACTCTTCCTTTTCATCACTATTCCAGGAGAACTTGAACTAACAATCTGTGGCTTTCCTTTTAAGGGAATGTTTATAATTGTCAGGCTTTCTTAGTGCTTGAACCAAATTCAGCATCAGCAAGGACACTTTTTATCTAGAGGAAGAAAGCAGAATTAACACTCAGGTGTCCCCTCCCTCCCAGTAGCACACAGTGTTTTGGAAACCCATTTTCTAGAAATATTAAAGCTGACCTGTATAACCCTGAGCTATAGAATAACCGATGAGCTCTTGCAGTTTTGCACCAAAGAGAAAAGAACAGAACAACACAGTCTAAGTTGACCAAATTTGTAAAATCAATTATGTTTGGACTGAGAATGATTTTTGTACTAAACTCTAAATGTGACCATCTTTGCCTAGGGAATTTGTGAAAAGTAATGAGTCACACTATGAAAACTTGACCCCAGAGGAACTGTGAAGCTGTCTGCTCTTGTGCTCTCTCTCTCTCTCTCTCTTTCTCTCTCTCTCTCTCTCTCTCTCTCTCTCTCTCTCTCTCTCTCTCCCATTTTCAATTTTTAAATTAAATCCCCTTTGTGTCTGTTGTCCACAAGGTGCTCAGGAAGTGTTTAATTAAATGAGAGAATGAGTGCAGTTCCTGTATCTTGTGAGTACATTCACTAGGCCCTTAAACACGATAGGTACATGACATAAAGATACAAAATTAAAGTCTTGGCCCTTAAAATAGTTGTTGTGAGGAAACATATTTTTGTATTTATCTCCAATATATTGAATTATGTTGGGTTCTTTGAAGATTCCAAGGAGGAATAAAAGCTATATTTAAAAAAAAAAAAGTAGTGGAGATAGGCACAGAAGTTCATGGGTAGACATATAGATATAATTTCTATCCTAATAGAACTTAAAACTAGGGAACTAACAACAAACCAAAATACAGATATCACCAAAGTCCAACTTGGTGAGCCAATGAGTTTTACTGGGGTTTCTTACAGAAAGTTTGAGTGAGAGGTTACAGAGCAGAAAAGACTCAAAGATAGCTCTATCACCAAATCCCACCTAATGTGGGTACAGCTCACTCAAGCTGGGAACTTGGGGTACACTACACAACTCTGGGGTAACTCATCAAGTCAAAAACTGTCCTTTTCTTGTGGCTCAGTTCTCTGAGCCTGAGGTAAGCAGCTTGGCTGGCCTCTGCTTCTTCAGGAGCTCAGCTTGCCTGAGAGATATCTTATAACACCGTGTTTCTTGAGGAGCTTCCTTCCAACATGGAAGGTTTTAATCTTGGAGGAATTTCTATGCAGCAGAACAACATGGCACTTCAAGAAGTAATCGGTCTTGTCTCTTTATAACCACAAGCAGAAATTTGCCTGTTTGTTTTTTGAATGAGGGTCATGATTTGGATTCACTGCTGGCTTTGAACTCATAGCATTCCTCCATTCCAGCTGTGTGCTGGAATTACAGGAGTGTGTCACCATATCCAGACAAAATTTGTGTAGTCCTGAAAAAAAAAAATCAAAGTAGAAATTGTAGTTGTAGTCACTCACCTATCTAGTTATTAAAATTAAAATGTACCATAAAAATTGACAAACATTATACTTATCCATGTGGTTAAACTTAAATGATAATCAAGTAAAAGATAACAAAGAAAAACCTTTGCTTATTTCAGTTGAAGATTTATTATTTATTAAATACTAAGTGTAAGGACGTTCACTGGATGTTCATTAATTTCAGTAACTTTGTTGAAAACTTAATGACATTTAATATATTTGACTCATTTTCTTTTCCTTTTTCAGGGGAATTCCAACCATTTTAAAAGCTAATAAAGTTTCTAATAAATGCTTAAAACCAAACTTTTCAGAAACATCTAAAACCAATTTGAGTATATAACATAGCCCATCAGTGTAATTTAGAGAACATGTGTCTGTTTCCTACATTGCTTTCCTTATTTCCTGAAATAAAGTCCTAGTGCTAAGACACAAGAGCTTTTCCTCGGGATGAAAGCATAAATAATTGATTAGAGTGCTTCAATAGTTTCATATTTGATGCTAGTTAATGCTTAGTATCATTTCATGTTTATATATGTACAAACTACCCCAGAGATCACAGTGACTGAAAATAGTCTTATCGTTTCAGGCTGTTTTAAGTACATAATAGTTGAAATCTCTTAACACAATGAAATGAGATCCATGGTTGCTCAGAACCTGTGATGCTTCTTTTCTGCTATTTAGCCCAGAGTATTTTGTTGAACAGCATGTAGTAGATTTCTGAGAGTTATTTCGGGAAGAACAAGAGAGCCAGACAGTGTTTCCAGGTGATCGCAGAAGTAGGGGCTTTCCAAAAGGGGCTACTGGAAATGGCAGGGTACAAGGAATTAGCAGAGGAGTGGAGGAAGAGCAACAATAACAACAAAATGATGTGCAGGAATATTATAGTGAGGCCTATTTGTGTGTTAAATAAAAAGTAACTCATTAAAGAGCTTTTTATATTTGCATTTTCAGATAGTCTAAAATTAAGCCGGTGGTAGTGGCTCATGCCTTTAATCCCAGCACTCTGGGAGGCAGAGGCAGGCGGATCTCTGGATCTCTGAGAGTTCAAGACCAGCATGGTCTACAAGAGCTAGTTCCAGGACAGCCTCCAAAGCCACAGAGAAACCCTGTCTCGAAAAACGAAGAAAAGAAAAGTCTAAAATTATAAATAAGGTGGCATGCCTTTGTATCTACTCATAATGTCTTGAGCCATGGGAGTTTGGGGCTTTTGCTTTTGGATGACGGTCTTGCTAAGTACTCCTGGCTGGCCTATGCCTCAGCTTTTGAACTCTATTGTAAGAGAAGACAATGTAAAGTGTTATTATCATTTAAAGCATTGAGCTGATGGACTCACTGCAAGGAAACTGAGACTTCAATATTAAGGTGTTTTCTGTGAAGCCTTTTATATTAAATAAAATAAAGTTGTTCACTACAAAGAACTAGGTATTCCTGTGCTCTCTGGTACTTGTGGGACAGAACCAAGAGCAGTGAATGAAAGGAACTCAGTGGCAAATTTAGACTCAAAAGTAAGGAAAAACTTTCTAGTAGGCAGTCGATGGCCAGAATGGAATTGGGCTGCCATACCACAGAGAAGTACCAGTGCTCTTGTGGGAGTTGCGTGCTACAGGTGATAAAGGACGAAAACAATCTTTTGTCACAAAAATGAGTGTATAACTCTTTGGGGCATGAGTCATTAACTTCCATATCCCTCTGAGGAAGCTTTGTGAAACTTACTTCTGCATACCATCAACACCTTGCCTAATCGCTGCTGAGCAAAGTATTTATTCCTTCTACCCCAGAGTTCATAGTATTTATTCCTTCTACCCCAGAGTTCATTTTAAGAATATTTGTTTTAATTTTAACTGTAGGCAAAGTAGAAATCATGTAACATTTACCAGCTTTTAGCCATTTTATGTTTGTTCTCTGGGTCTCTGTTTCTGTGACAATTTTACTTTCTGCTTACAGGTGTATCTTTTATGTAGACTCCCACAGACTGGTGACTGGCTCAGTTCACTTAGCATTTGTTCTTCGAGGCTCATCCATGTTGTGTTGTAAGAATTTCCTTCCTTTTTAAGTGTGGATTTTATTCCATTGTATGCATATACCATATTTTCTTTATCTGTTCATCTCTAAGGGTATTAAAGTTGCTTCCACCTCTTGGCTGCTGTGAATGTTACCACAAACACAGATATGCAAATATCTCATTGCCAGTCTGTATTCAGTGGGATTGCTGGTTCATATGGAAAGTCTATTTTTAATTTTTTGAGAAATTGCTGTACTATTTACCATAGCAACTGTTCCATTTCACATACCCACTAACACCACAACATACCAATTTCTCCAGAAAGTAGCACTCATTATTTTCGCCTTTGGGATTGTTTTGTTTTTTGCTTGTCTGCTTTCAGTAGTATCTATCCTAGTGGGTCTGAGAGGTATTTACCTAGGTTTAATTCCTTAGTCTTAGGCAATGCCCTACACATAGCAGCTGCTTTATGAAAGCTTATGGATGAGAAGTACTAGGACTTTTTTGTTTTCATAGTGTGTGCTTCATACAGTTGATCTTTGTCAGAGATTATTAATAGAATCAATGTTCTGTACTTTAGTAAAAAAAATAATGGAAACACTTCTTAGAAATAGCCACGTCTACAACTATTTATTTCAGTTTTAGCACTAAGATTTATTTATAGGTGTCCTCATAGAGATCCACCCCAGCCCTCGCTTAGCATCATAAGCTATTTTTGACTTTAGTAGTCTGCTCTGCTGATTCTAGAAGCTTATTATAACATGTATAAGGATAGACATGGTAATTCCTCTATAAGAAATCCACTCAGTACACCTAGGAGTAAAGGTTTTGTTAAAAATATTTTGTTAGATTCTTGCCAAGAGAAAGCTATATTGCTAAATACATTCAAGAGGCGTGTTATTTAATTTTCTTTCTCCCTTCCTTCCTTCCTTCCTTCCTTCCTTCCTTCCTTCCTTCCTTTTTCCTTCCTTCCTTCCTTCCTTGCTTTCTTTCTTTCTTTCTTTCTTTCCACCCTTGTAGTGCCTACAGGCTGATGTGAGATCATTAATGTTATGAGCCAAGTTTATAGTTAGTGTGGTCATGTTTAAACTTTTGCTATCTGGAATAAAACTTGGTAACCTCAATATTAATGTTCTAACAATGAGCAATTCTAAGCCTTTTGAAAAAGATTTATTGTCATATTTGGGGAAAATGATTTTGAAATAAATAAAAGGAATAAGTCATCACTCCCACTTAATTATTGCAGAATGTTGTAGGTAGCAATGAGTAAAGTCAACATTCTCAGATTGTTGTGATTGCAACTAGAAAATATGTGCTTGGAATCTCTGACTGTCTTGGCATATTATGCTTTGGAGCTGTTTCACCTTGTATAGATATTGCCTATGAGAAGTAGGGCTGGTCTTGGCTAGTTTTCTTCTTAAAGTTGGGACATTTCAATTAATTTGGGAGTTTTTTTTTTTCTTTTAGAGTGATATAAAAACTATCTAAGCTGTAGCTGTACTTGTGAATCAAAACCAAATGCCAGGAGATTTAGTGGAGGAAGAAAATATTTTCATCTTACCCAGATACATGTTTATTGAGTAGTGACCAAAGCAAGCCTCTACAGTTAACAGTGAGGCCTAATGTGGTAATACTGGACATTCTTAAATAACATTGCCTCATAACCATTTCACAAACAACATTCCCTTGATCAGGAAGTTTCTTCAGAAATGTTTTTCAGGTTTTTCTTTTTACTTGAGAGGACAAGGTAGATGAGGAGACATCTTAGTAACTAACTACTAATATTAGTGCTTTCATAGGAGAAAGTTCCTCTTGGGACATTAGGAAGAAGCCATGGTGGGGGAAAAACCAGCCATTCCTAAGACATTCGTACTAAGCCCAGGTAAAGGGTATATGAGCTATCAGGCGGAAGCTGACATGTTACTAACATCACCATCCTCTTTAAACCAAAAAGTCAAACATCCCGGGCGTTGGTGGTGCACACCTTTAATCCCAGCACTTGGGAGGCAGAGGCAGGCGGATCTCTGTGAGTTTGAGGCCAGCCTGGTCTCCAAAGGGAGTGCCAGGATAGGCTCCAAAGCTACACAGAGAAACCCTGTCTCGAAAAACCAAAAAAAAAAAAAAAAAAAAAAAAAAAAAAAAAAAAAAAAAAAGTCAAACATCATTCTTTGTATTTCTAGGCATCCTACGTATTGGGGTTTTAGATAACTGTAAACTAATTGCAATGCTTGACTTCTTTGTTTTTTCTTTAGCAGATACCTCATATTTTCTTAAGCAAATTAGGACTTCTACAATGGGCCAGTTTTATCTTGGCCCTTGCCACCCAGTATCATGATCTATACAAACAGTTGATTTAATCAGATTGTTTTAGGTTTTGAAGTTGGTAATATATCTATATTTTAATAAAGCATGTGTGGACTATTGCTAAAAGTAAATCTAAATACTTTCCTAGTTAAAAGAAATACTCCAGAGCATTTAATATTTTAATTTATTCTTTGATAATCCTTTTCATGTCTGGAGCTCTGTAGCATCTTTGATCACATTCACTCTCCATTCTCCTTGTACTCCTCTCCCACCGCATCTTACCCTTTCTTCTCCCAGCACGTGCGTCCCTCTGCTACTTTAAAGTCTGTTTGAAAAATAATTCACTGAGTTCAATTCTTGCATGCACACAGTTGTGGCATTATTAACAGGATTATAGAGAACTTACCTGTGGCTGCACCTCTGAAGAGAGTCAACGCTCTAACCCAGTAGTCATTGCCCAGTGTTAAAAGTTTACTTAAGACAGTTTCATAGGCATGCACTCTGTGAACTATTATGCCCTTCTGAAATACTTCTCTTTAAGAAACTTAAGTTTCTGAAATGTTCCTAGATTTTAATGCAAACATTTTAGTCTTTAAACAAGAGCTACTGTTGTTTCTTTTGATGTTTTTTCTTTTCCTTAAAAAAAAAAAAAAAAAAAAAAACTGGTTATTTGAAATAGAATCTCTTATAACCCAGAGTGGCCTTGAATCAATCTCCTACCTTCTACTTTCAAGATCTAGAGGCCTGCACCCCATGCCAATCCATGGTCGTGTGGTGCAGCATGCTGTGTTCTGATGTGGTACTGAGGTGGTGTGATTACAGGCCTGTTCACATGCCCATCTATGCTATTGTGGTGTGGTGTTGTTGTGATACAACATGATGTTGTTATGTTGTGGTATGGTGTGATAATGTTGTTGTGATTACAGGCCTGGACTGTGTTGTTATATTGTGTTGTGGTTTAGTATGTGTGTTGCTGTGATTACAGACCTACACCATCTTTATTGTTGTATTGTGGTGTGGTGTGCTAATATGATTTTAAACCTGCACCATCTGTATTGTTGTGTGCCATTACACCCCACTCTGGATTTGGGAGATGAAACCTTAATGGCTTGTTGCAAAAAGTAATTCCAGAAAGAATTTAGAGATTTAGATCATTTGGGGATGCCATGTTCAATGTAAGAAAAGATCATATTGAGTAAGTGATAGGAATTGATTTAAACAATGGTAAACATTTTGAGGGATATTTAAGAGTAGTAAAAATTAACATACTCTTAGCTGTTTCCTACAGCCTTTCTGAATAAGGAAGTCTATTGTAACAATGCAAGTCAGATCTGCTTTCAATTTTATTATTTCTCCAAATGATCTTTATACGATAATACCTTGTGATACACAGATGTTCCTAGCTAATGTGGTTAGCCCAAGTGAAAAGTGTAAGTATGTTGATTAACATTTGTAAGGTAGGAAAGCCTGTAAGAATAGTAGTCCTTTAGTAGCAAGGAGGAAAGTATCAGTTGACAATGTGTTTTCCAGCCCATTCTCCCTAAAAAGGTACCAGACAGGAGACATGTAAGCTTATGCTTGATTTAAGGTTTGAGTGAGTTAGCAGCTGGTAAGTATATTGTTTTAAAGAATAAAGTCTAGGCATCACTATTTATTACCAGTTTAAATTTCAGTATTCAGTCCATTCATCACTGCCTAATAAAGACTGCACTTCCTTTTCACCACATTTGCTCACTGACGGGTATTCAACACTGTCCAAACAAGACAAAGACAGATGTCTTTGTATGGGTAGAATAGGAACAGTCAGGATGTCTACGTGATGTCTACCAAGTTTAACATTTAACAATACACAGCCTATAAAATAAGACCTTGGCAAGGACCTATGCTACATGATTTAAGAATAATAGCTAGAAAGAACCTGTTAGTAGCTATTGACAACCTGGAGCATATATTGTATGCCCTTTATAATATCCAATTTAATGACTTTGAAAATCAGGGTTGAGAGAATACTCAATATATGTGCATAAATATATTAGCCCTACTAAAATTTGAGATGCAGGTGCAGTGCAGACAGGTGTGCTGCTGGTGGTTAAAACTAGAAAGCAGTTCAGTCAGGTCTGATCTATCAAAGGAGTGGAGTGCCTCCTACAGTGGGAGCCAGTGACCCATCTTTTCATCAAAGCTTGTCTTGGATTTGTCTTTTCTTCTGGATTTAGTAGGTGAGCATTTAGATTTTGACTGCATTACACATTATTTCAGTATCAATTGTACATTAAAGAAGTGACAAGACTTGAGGAAATATTTGCAAAATGTATTTGATGAAAGACTTGGACCCAGAAGTTTACTATCCAGCGTGAAGTACACTCTTTTAAGATTTGGCAAAAACTTAAACATTCATGGGAAGAAAACAAGGAAGTGGCTGATAATCCATAAAAATGTTCATCATATTCAGTAAAACAAAATCTAGCCACTGTTATGCTGTTCTTGATAGTTTCATCAACTTGACATAAACTAGAGTCAGTCATATGGGAAGTGGGCTCTCAACTGAGAAAATACTGCCCTAAGATTTTCCTGTAGGCAAGTCAGTAGGGCATTTTCTTTGTTAGTGACTGGTGGGAGAGGGCCCAGCCCATTATGGGTCATGCTACTTTGAGGTTATGGTCTTGGGTGCCTTATAGCAGGCTAAGGAAGCCAAGGGAGAAAGCCAATAAGTAGCACTTTCCTATGGTTTCTATTCAGTTCCTGCTTCCAAAGTTCCTGCCTTGATTTCCTTCAATTATAGGCTATGATGTGAAATTGTAAGCAAATAAACACTTTCCTCTTTAAATTGCCTATGGTCATGGTAGCACAGAACTAGAAACCCCAATTAAAACAAATGCCCAGTAGTTTAGCTTTTAAAAGAGGAAGAAAAAAAGGAGGGGTAGGAGGAGCAGGGAGAAAAAATTAATAAAATGTAGAAAACCAGAACTGTTAAAATCAAGTAGCCAGTGTGAGTATAAAATGCAACAAAAAAGTTGGAAATTTTTTATAAAGTTGAGAGTACATGTTCCCTGTGAACCGTTATGTCCAGGTATTTAGCCAAGAGAAATGAAAGCATTTGCCTACCAAGACTTGTGCATGTATGCCGTAAGTGCTCTTACTGACTAGACACTGTAAGTCACCTAAATTTACATCAACTTTTTGGTGGATAAGCAAATTGTATGGAGCATATACATACAGAATACTAGTTATTTATAAAAGGAAGCAGACTAGTAACATATATCACAGCAATTTCTGGGGCTCTCAGAAATATTTTGTGCTAAATGATGAACTCTGGCCTAATGAAAACATAGTGTATGACTCCATGCGTGCTGATAGTAGAACAGCTGTTGTGGCAGGATGGGGCAGTGGGCAAGGAGGACTGGCAGAGATTAGATTGACATGGAATTCTCAGTGATGAGAACTGCATTGGAAAGGGTTAGGTTGTTGGTGTGCATCAATGTGTCTGTCACAACTCTTTGAACTGCATATATTTATGATACTGCTTATTGTACTATAGCTAAATTATTATACCTCAAAGAAAGACAGTTTCTAAAAGAGCAAAACCTGACTAAAACTCAGAATAGAATGGCAAACATAACTGAAATCATAGACAGTACATATTATTATTATAGGGTTTGAGCATTGTTAAAACCCAAAGCAGACCATGTATAGAAAAGTATGTCTAAACTGTGTGTGTGTGTGTGTGTGTGTGTGTGTGTGTGTGTGTGTGTGTGTGTGTGTGTGTGTGTGTAAGAGTCAGGTAAGGTCTCTCATGCCCATAATCTGCACTTGGGAGGCAGGAGGGTCACCACAAGTTTTAGGCTAGCCAGACACATATAGTGAATTCCAGGCTACCCTGTACTACAGAGTAAGACCCTGTCTGAAAACAGGCACATGTGCACGCACACACACATACCCCCATACACCCCCCCAAATAAGTGTACATGTAAAAAAGATGGCACATAATAGAAGATGAATCAGATGATGTCTTCAATTCTGTTTCTGTTAGAATTCTGTTAATATTATGGGTGTCACTGTTTTATAGGCTGCATGAAGCCCCTTATGTTTATTTTTATGTTTATTTTCTCATTCATAGGCTTTTTCTAGAGCACATAAAAGTTTATAAAATGTTATTTTATAGACTTACCATCATTTTATTATTGTTTAATAACAAGTGTTCACTTGGTTTGTCTGTATCTACTTTTCCATGTGAATTTATTAAACCTCTCACCGGCTCTAAGAGCAGTTACTGTCATTAGACTGCTTTTTTTTTTTTAAGACCTTACATATTTAATACAGTGCGTTACCCCTGTACAAATGGAAAAAAATTAAGTTCAACATTTCTAGACCAATATGGCTGTTAATTTTTGTACAATGCCAACTCAACATGGTAAACTGGGATACTTTTTTCCAAAGTTGACAGCACATCTAAAGTTTCCAAAAATTCAAATTATATATGTATATATATATATATTTATATTTATATAAAAAGACCAATAATGGCAGTATGTTATGCATCAATAGCAGCAACAGCTTTTCCAGGTTCTGCAGTCATTTGAACAAAATTGTAGAGACATCCAGCACACTCCATTAAAAAAAAAAAAGTAAAAAACAAAATCCCAGAAAACAGCACAGTTCTGTTACTCTTGTGGTACCTGGCACCATTTTTTTTTTTAATAAGCTTCTCAATCATCATCTGGAAGGAAACCAGTCTGAACAACAACATTAAAAACAGCTCTGATTAAGCACGGTTACTACTATGTATCATAAAGCAGGACCGCATATGACTGAGTACATATCATGTTTGTCTTTTTGTGACTGGGTTACCTCGCTCAGAATGGTTTCTTCGAGATCCATCCATTTTCCTGCAAATTTCAATATTCCATTGTTTTTTACTGCTGAATAATACTCCATTGTGTAAATGTACCACATTGTCTCTATCCATTCTTCAGTTGAGGGGCATCTAGGCTGCTTCCAGTTTCTGGCTATTACAAATAATGCTGCTATGAACATGGTTGAACAGATGTCTTTGTTATATGACTGTGCTTCTTTTGGGTATATGCCTAGGAGTGGAATTGCTGGATCTTGTGGTAGACTGATTCCCATTTTCTTGAGGAGTCGCCATACCGATTTGCAAAGTGGCTGTATAAGTTGGCACTCCCACCAGCAGTGGAAGAGTGTTCCTCTTTCTCCGCATCCTCTCCAGCATAAACTATCATTGGTGGGTTTTTTTTGTTTTTTTGTTTTGTTTTGTTTTTGTTTTTAATTTATTTATTAGTTCTAGTTAGGGAACAAGCTTGTTTCACATGTAAGTCCCTTCTCCCTCTCCCTCCCCTCACCCCCATCTTTCCTCCCCCACCCCCCAGCCTACCCCCACCCCATCCACCCACCACTCCCCAGGCAGGGTAGGGCCCTCAACGGGGCTCTGCAAAGTCCACCAAATCTTCCTGTGCTGGTCCTGGGCCCTTCCCCATGTGTCCAGGGCCAGAGTGTAACCCTTCATGTGGGATGGGCTCTCAAAGTCCCTTCTTGCACCATGGAAAAATGCTAATCCACCACCAGAGGCTCCCTGGAGTGCAGAGGCCTCCTTATTGACATCCATGTTCATGGGTCTGGATCAGGTTTGTAAACTGGCCTCCCCGACAGCATCTGGGGTTGATGTGCTCTTCCTTGTTCAGGCCAATTGTTCCTGTGGGTTTCTCCAACCTGGTACAGACCCCTTCGCTCTTCATTCCTCCCTCTCTTCAACTAAATTCCCGATTTCAGCTCAGTGTATATCTGTGGATGTCTGTCTTTGCTTCCATCAGCCACTGGATGAGGGCTCTAGGATGGCATAAAGAGAAATCATCAATCTCATTTTAGGGGAAGGGCTTTTAGGTTATCCTCTCTACTATTATTGCCTGGATTGTCAGATCGTGTCATCTTGTAGGTCTCTGGAGATCTCCCTAGTTCCAGATCTCTTCTCGGACCTATAGTGGCTCCCTCTGATATGGTATCTCTCATCCTGCTCTCTCTCCTCTATTCTTCCCCCAACTCAATATTTCTGCCCCTCCATTTCCTCTCCTCTACTCCTCTTCTCTTGCTCTTATTGTAGCAGCTCCCTCCCCCCTACCATCATGCTCCCAATTAGTTCAGGAATTCATGCCACTTCCATTCCTGGGGATCATTTATCCCTTAGAGTCCTTCATGTTTCCTACTTTCTTTGGTGAAGAGGATTATAGGCTGGTAATCCTTTGTTCTATGTCTAAAATTCATATATGAGTGAGTACATACCATGTTTGTCTTTTTGTGACTGGGTTACCTCACTCAGGATGGTTTCTTCTAGTTTCATCCATTTGCCTGCGAATTTCAAGATTCCATTGCTTTTTTCTGCTGAGTAGTACTCCATTGTATAAATGAACCACATTTTCTCAATCCATTCTTCAGGTGAGGGGCATCTAGGTTGCTTCCAGGTTCTGGCTATTACAAACAATGCTGCTATGAACATGGTTGAACATATGTCCTTGTTGTATGAACATGCACTATTTGGGTATATACCCAAGAGAGGAATGGCTGGATCTTGAGGTAGACTGATTCCCATTTTTCTGAGCAACCGCCATACTGATTTCCAGAGTGGTCTTACAAGTTCGCACTCCCACCAGCAATGGAGGAGTGTTCCTTTTTCTCCGCATCCTCTCCAGCATAGATTGTCATTGGTATTTTTGATTTTAGCCATTCTGACAGGTGTGAGGTGGTATCTCAGAGTTGTTTTGAGTTGCATTTCTCTGATGGCCAATGATTTTGAGCACTTTCTTAAGTGTCTTTCAGCCATTTCAGATTCCTCTGTTGAGAATTCTCTATTTAGTTCTGCACCCCACTTTTTAATTTCATTGTTTGGTGTTTTGGTGGCTAGCTTCTTGAGCTCCTTATATATTTTGGAAATCAGTCCTCTGTCAGATGTGGGATCGGTGAAGATCTTTTCCCATTCTGTGGGTGGTTGTTTTGTCCTACTGACTGTTTCTTTGCCTTTCAGAAGCTTCTCAGTTTCAGAAGGTCCCATTTATTAATTGCAGACCTCAATGTCTGTGCTACTGGCGTAATGTTCAGGAAGCGGTCTCCTGTGCCAATTTGTTCAAGGGTAATTCCCACTTTCTCTTCTAGAAGATTCAGTGTGGCTGGATTTATGCTGAGATCTTTGATCCATTGGCACTTAAGTTTTGTGCTTGGTGACAGGTACGGATCTATCTGCAATTTTCTGCATGTCCGAATCCAATTTGTTGAAGATGCTATCTTTTTTCCATTGTATAGATCTGGTACCTTTGTCAAAAATAAGGTATTCGTAGGTGCATGGGTCAATATCAGGGTTTTCAATTGGATTCCATTAGTCTATCTGTCTATTTTTGTGCCAATACCATGCTGTTTTCAGAACTATGGCTCTATAGTAGAGCTTGAAGTCGGGGATGGTGATGCCTCCAGAAGATCCTTTATTGTAAAGAGTTGTTTTGGCTATCCTGGTTTTTTTATTTTTTGAGGCATTGTTAGAATTCATTTGTCTACAATTTCTCTTATGTCCCATTTTACCACAGTTGAAACATCTGGGTTCCTGGAGCCTTCGTGGTCTCCAGGGGAAGGCTCTTCCTACCCAAGGTTCTGGTTCATAGTAGTAACCTCTAGCCTCTTGGTATCTATGTTGACCTCTGTAAGGTGCTTCTCCTTACCAAGCCCTTACATCCTCACCTCTAGACCTTTTAATTTCCTGTTGCTGTTTTAAACCTTTGGAGATGGCTTCTCCTACCCAAGCTCCAGTATCTTGCACATTATAGTCAATGTTGGCTACATACAAAACCCATTCTTCTAGCCGAGCTGATCTTTAAAGGCAAAAGTATTCTTTTGCATATAGGGTTTGCATTTTCATAAGCTATTGTATATATAATTGATTGTCTTGTTTCTGGATCTGTTACCTGTAATTCTACTGCCCTAGTTAACCTTTGTATGAAATCCTGGAACTGTTCTGTAGTCCCTGTTCTATTCTGGTATAAGCTTCTAGGCGTTCTCCTGGCTCACGAACCTTATCCCAGGCATTTAATGCTGCTTTCCTGCATAGAGACAGTATATCGTCATCATATTCAGCCTGAACCTGTAGGTCAGCATAAATACCCTGACCAAGAAGTTTATCTAGAGGGACTTCAAAACCTTCCTTTATGCCCTGACGCTCAAGGAGCTTTGCCTCTTCCCTTACTATTGCCTTCCATTGGATTTGGCATGAATTCTCAAGTACAGCTGCTACCAATCATTCCCAATATGTGTGTGTCACCCTGTTAAAGGTTGCCCATGAATGTAATAGCTGTTTTACGTATGGGCTATGGAGACCATATGAGACAACTGATTCTTTAATATTCTTAAGATCCTTCAGCTGTATAGGTTGCCATTCATAAGCCATCCGTCCATGAGGGTGTTTCTTAGAAGCTGGCTTTTCTACCATGGTAGCTGGTTACACTAATGGTGTACGAGTAACAATCTTAGAAGAATAGTCACGATACCTGGGTGGAGTAGGTGCCTGGGATTGGAGTGATTCTGCTTCTGAGGCATCCCAATGATCTTTAAGCCTAGCAATGATATCCTTTTGAAAAGTTTCAATCTCCTTAATCATAAAAGATTCCAAGCACGTTAGTGAATCTGTAAATTGCTCTAACTGCTCATCTACATGTTTTTCTAGGTCTTTAATACGATCATCCTTAGGCAGCATCTGGATGGCATGGAAACTGCCTTCTAGGTATTGGAGTCTAGATTCGAGGTCATGATTTGCTGATTTTGAGTCCTCAGCAATCTACCGTATAGACCTATGTAATCTGTCAGCCCTATATTGTAAATTATCTTCCAAACATTCAAATCTAGACTCAAATTTCTGATCTACTACCTTGGATGCTTCAATAACTGATTGAATGGCATTGTCCAATTCTTCAGCCCTATGCTGGGTATTTTGCACCGTTGCATCTAGTTGATGAGTAACATTGCCTATTTGAGTTTCTAGCTGGCTACAGATATTCTTTAGCTGGTTATGGTCTTCTGACAGCCTAGCCTCTAAGGCCTCAGACATGGAGGATCTCTCTGTGTTTATCTTATCATAAATACGCTGCATCTCATCAGACAGCTCTGTCTTTAGTGCATTGGACACAGAGCCAAGCTTATCATCCAATTTCTGTTCCACTTGCTGCACAATTGTGGTCTGACCTAATCTGTTCTCCAAAACCTCATTGCGTAAAGCTGTTATTTCCTGCAAGCAGGTGGTGAGGTTATCTCTGTCCCTGTTCCTGAGTCCTCTGGCTAGTAATACTATTTGTACCAGCAAGCTAACTGCCATTATGGCATATAGGCCAGTAATTGGGAAATTAGCATCCTCCTCAAACAGTGAATGCACATAATAAGCAAAAATATTACCAATTTTAGCAAATAATAAATATTCTGCCATAATTTTACCTGATTTCTACTCCAGATGCAGTAAATATCTTTTACCAGTGTGTGGCACAGGTGTTCAGTGAGTCCGCGGCGTTTGGCAGCAGTCGGTCAGCTGTGGAGAGAGGTCACAAAAGTGGCTGCGCTTATCTTAGAGACTATACGGCCTTGCGGCAGCAACCACTGAAACAGATGCAGCTTTGCAGCAGCAGCGGCCAGGGGAAGCCTCTGCTGAAAGTCGAGGCCTACCTCCACTCTAGGCAGCTAGAAACTGTCTCTGAGCTGGGTGGATGGTTCTGAGCAGCTCAGCTGCAGCGGGTTGGCTGCTAGCTGGGAGCACCTATGGAGAGAGGGCGCTTTCCGGGCCTAGGCCGCAGGCCCGGTGAAACCCATAGCCTCTCCCAAATGGGGTGTAGGTTTCCAATATCCCGCTTCTGACAACCAGATATAGTGGGAAATTACCAATATGGAGTCAGGTAGAAATATAAGGGTATTTAATAGGGAAAAGCCTTACTTACAGAGCGACCTAGCCTGCCGGCGTGGCAGCAGTCTGTATAGCAAGAAGCAAAGTGAAACCGAAAACGCAAACGCACTCTGACCACGCCCTCACAAGTGTGGTCAGGCACACCTGTAGCCAGCCCCTAAGTAGGCGTGGCTACAGCTTCCCCTACAATTGTTCTTTCAATGTCTGTGAAAAATTGTATTGGTATTTTGACGGGGATTGCATTGAATCTGTAGATTGCTTTTGGCAGGATTGCCATTTTCACTATGTTAATTCTGCCTATCCAAGAGCATGGGAGATCTTTCCATTTTCTGATATCTTGTTTAATTTCTTTCTTTAAAGTCTCAAAGTTCTTATTGTACAGGTCTTTCACTTTTTTGGTTAGTGTTACCCCAAGATATTTTATGTTGCTTGTGGATATTGTGAAAGGTGATGTTTCCCTGATTTCTTTCTCATTAGATTTATCATCTGTAGATAGTAGGGCTACTGATTTTTTTGAGTTAATTTTGTATCCTGCTACCTTGCTGAAGGTGTTTATCAGTTGTAGGAGTTCCCTGGTAGAGTTTTTCGGTCACTAATGTAGACTATCATGTCGTCTGCAAATAGTGAAAGTTTGACTTCATCCTTTCCAATTTATCTCTTTGATCCCCTTTTCTTGTCTTATTGCTCTAGCCAGAACTTCAACTACAATATTGAAGAGATATGGAGAGAGTGGACAGCCTTGTCTTGTTCCTGATTTTAGAGGAAACGCCTTGAGTTTCTCTCCATTTAGTTTGATGTTGGCTATTGGTTTGGTGTATATTGCATTTATCATGTTTAGATATGTTCCTGTTATTCCTGTTCTCTCCAAGATCTTTATCATGAAGGGATGTTGGATTTTGTCAAAGGCTTTTTCAGCGTCTAGTGAGATGATCATGTGGTTTTTCTTTTTCAGTTTGTTTATATGGTGGATTACATTGATGGATTTTCGTATGTTGAACCATCCTTGCATCCCTGGGATGAAGCCTACTTGATCATGGTGGATGATTTTTCTGATATGTTCTTGGATTCGGTTGGCCAATATTTTATTGAGTATTTTAGCATCGATGTTCATGAGGGATATCGGTCTGTAGTTCTCTTTCTTAGTCATATCTTTGTGTGGCTTGGGTATCAAAGTGATTGTAGCCTCATAGAAAGAGTTTGGCAATATCCCATCTGCTTCTATTGTGCGGAACAGTTTGAGGAGTACTGGAATTAGCTCTTGTTTGAATTTCTGGTAGAATTCTGCAGTGAAGCCATCTGGCCCTGGGCTTTTTTTGGTTGGGAGGCTTTTGATGACTGCTTCTATTTCATTAGGGGTTATAGGTTGATTTAAACTGTTTATCTGATCTTGATTTAATTTTGGTAAGTGATATTTATCCAGAAAGCTGTCCATTTCCTTTAGATTTTCCAATTTTGTGGAGTACAGGTTTTCAAAGTATGACCTGAAGATTCTCTGGATTTCCTCAGTGTCCGTTGTTATATCCCCCTTTTCATTTCTGATTTTGTTAATTAGCATGCTCTCTCTCTGCCTTTTGGTTAGTTTAGCTACAGGTTTGTCTATCTTATTGATCTTCTCAAAGAACCAACTCTTTGTTTCATTGATTCTTTGTACTGTTTTCCTAGTTTCTACTTTGTTGATTTTGGCTCTCAAGTCGATTATTTCCTACCGTCTACTCCTCCTTGGTGTGTTTGCTTCTTTTTGCTCTAAATTTTTCAGTTGTTCTGTCAATTCTCTAATGTGACTTTCCTCTAATGTTTCTTCATGTGGGCACTTAGTGCCATGAACTTCCCTCTTAGCACTGCTTTCAGAGTGTCCCATAAGTTTGGGTATGTTGTGTCTACATTCTCATTAAATTCTAGGAATTCTTTGTTTTTTTATTTCTTCCTCAACCCAGGAATGGTGCAATTGTGTGTTATTCATTTTCCACGAGAATTAGGTTTTCTGCAATTCGTATTGCTGTTGAATTCTAGCTTTAATGCATGGTGGTCTGATAAGATACAGGGGGTTATTTCAATTCTTTTTAACTGTGGAGGTTTGCTTTGCTGCCAACTATTGTGGTCAATTTTTGAGAAGGTTCCATGTGGTGCTGAGAAGTAGGTATATTCTTTTGTGTTTGGATGGAATGTTCTATAAATATCTGTTAAACCCAGTTGGGTCATAACTTCTGTCAGATCCTTTGTTTCTTTGTTAAGTTTCTGTCTGGTGGTCCTGTCTAGTGGTGTAAGGGGGGTGTTGAAGTCTCTTACTATAAGTGTGTGTGGTTTTATGTGTGGTTTGAGCTTTAGTAATGTTTCTTTTACAAATGTGGGTGCTTTCGTATTTGGGGCATAGATGTTCAGGATTGAGACTTCATCTTGATGGACTTTTCCTGTGATGAGTATGAAATGCCCTTCTTCATCTCTTTTGATTGCTTTTAGTTTAAAGTCTAATTTGTTAGATATTAGGATTGCTACACCGGCTTGTTTCTTGAGCCCATTTGATTGGAAAATTTTTTCCCATCCTTTTACTCTGAGGTATCATCTGTCTTTGAAATTGAGGTGTGTTTCTTGTAAACAGCAGAAGGATGGATTCTGTCTTCGTATCCATTCTGTTAGCCTATGTCTTTTTATGGGTAAGTTAAGACCATTGATGTTTAGGGATATTAATGTCTATTGTTCATTGGTTCTTGTTTGTTTTGGATTTATTGTTGATGTTGTCATTGTATGTTGATTTTGCCCTCCTGTTTCTTTTTGTGTTTGGTAAAATTAGATTATCTATTGCAGTGTTTTTATGAGTGTAGTTGTGTTCGTTGGGTTGGAGTTTTCCTTCCAGAACCTTCTGTAGTGCTGGATTTGTGGATATGTATTGTTTAAATCTGTTTTTGTCATGGAATATCTTGTTTTCTCCATCTATAGTGATTGAAAGTTTTGCTGGGTACAGTAGTCTGGGTTGACATCCATGCTCCCTTAGTGCTTGTAGGTTATCTATCCAAGACCTTCTGGCTTTCAGAGTTTCCATTGAGAAGTCGGGTGTGATTCTGATTGGTTTGCCTTTATATGTTACTTGGCCTTTTTCCTTTGCTGCTCTTAATATTTTCTCTTTATTCTGTAGATTTGGTGTTTTGATTATTATGTGTCGGGGGGACTTCTTTTTGTGGTCCAGTCTGTTTGGTGTCCTGTAAGCTTCTTGTACTTTCATAGGCATATCCTTCCATAGGTTGGGGAAGTTTTCTTCTATGATTTTGTTGAATATGTTTTCTGTACCTTTGAGCAGTGTTTCTTCACCTTCTTCTACACCTATTATTCTTAGGTTTGGTCTTTTTACAGTGTCCCATATTTCCTGGATATTTTATGTTAGGGATTTGTTGGACTTGAGGTTTTCTTTGCTTGATTGATGTATATACCCTAGCGAGTCTTCAATAGCTGATATTCTCTCTTCCAGCTTTTGAATTCTATTGGTTATACTCACATCTTTAGTTCCTGATCATTTATCCAGCCTTTCCATTTCCAGTATCACCTCATTCTGTGTTTTCTTTATTGTGTCTATTTCAGCTTTCATGCTTTGAACTGTTTCAAGAACTTCCTTCACTTGTTTGGATGTTTTGGGTTTCTTTAGATTCTTTAAGAGATTTGTTTATTTCTTGAATTTTTTGGTTTGTCTTTTCCTCCATTTCGTGTAATTTTTTGTTTGCTTTTTCTTCTATTTCTTTAAGGGATTTTCTTGTTTCCTCTTTAAAGGTCTCTATCATCTTGCTGAGATAATTTTTGAGGTCCATCTCATCTTCATGTTCAGTGTTGGGCTTTTCAGATCTTGCTGGAGTGGAGTCCCTAGATTCTGGTGGTGTCATATTGGTCTTTCTGTTGTTGAGTGAAATCTTATTCTGTCTTCTTCCCATATCTTCTTTTAGTGGGTGCAGGTGGGGTCTCTCTATCTCCTCTTGTGACCCAGTAGTGTGTCAGGGCCAGGAATTCAATGTCCACAACTCTTGATGGTCTTGCCTCTCCTGGTATCCTGGTAGTCTCCTTACTCGTTGTGGATCAGTTGGCAGAAAGAGATGGAAGAGTGGAGTGTTTCCAGATTCAGGGAGCAGGGAGCTCCTCCCTGCCTGGGTGTGTCTACCCCAAGCCGGCAGGTGGGGGGGGGGGGGGGGAGGATTGATGTTTTGGGCGGAGTTAGGTCCTGGGTCTGTCGGCGGAAAGGACATCATTGGTGTTTTTTATTTTATCCATTATGACAGGAATAAGATGGTATCTCAGAGTTGTTTTGATTTGCATTTCCCTGATGGCTAAGGATGTTGAACACTCTCTCAACTTTATATGGAGAAACAAAAGACCCAGGATAGCCAAAACAACCCTGTATAATAGAGGAACTTCTGGAGGCATCATCATCCCTAACTTTAAGCTCTATTACAGAGCTATAGTCTTGAACACAGCTTGGTATTGGCACCAAAATAGACCGGTAGATCAGTGGAATAGAGTTGAAAACCCTGATATTAATCCACACACCTACAAACACCTGATTTTTGGCAAACATTCCAAATATATACACTGGAACAAAGAGAACATCTTCAACAAATGGTGCTGGCATAACTGGATGCAAACATGTAAAAGACTACAGATAGACCCAAGCCTTTTGCCCTGCACAAAACTTAAGTCAAAATGGATCAAAGACCTCAACATAAACCCAGCCACACTGAACCTACTAGAAGATAAAGTGGGAAATACCCTTGAATTAATTGGTACAAGAGATAGCTTCCTGAACATAACACCAGTATTACAGACACCGGAATCAGCAATTAATAAATGGTACCTCCTGAAACTGAGAAGCTTCTGTAAGGCAAAGGACATAGTCAGCAAGACAAAACGGCAGCCCACAGACTGGGAAAAGATATTCACCAACCCCACATCTGACAGAGGGCTGATTTCCAAAATATACAAAGAACTCAAGAAGCTATTCTCCAAAACACCAAACAATCCAATTAAAAAATGGGGTACAGAACTAAATAGACAATTCTCAATAGAGGAATCTAGACTGCTTTTTGAGCTGAGGCTCTATAGGTATAAGCAAGCAAACAAACAAACAAAGAAAATCAGAGCCAGACTTTCAATCCTGTAATGTCATTTCGAAGTGTGGTGCTATGCCACACCAAGCCTGCAGGAACATTTTTAACCTCAGCAAGTCATAACAATTGAATCACTTTCTTCATTCATTTATGAATTATTCTTACTGAAATACAGTGTTTAACACAGAATACAAAAAATTAAAATATATGTAAAAGTTCAATGTGAATAAAATGCAAAGCTCATCACCATTTACTACAGTAAACCACCCACCAGAAATCGGCATCTGTCTGAAGAAAGTTCCTGCTGTCTGTGCTGTCTGAGCTGAGAGTCTGCATCACCCCAGGAGCCCACACAGATTTGCTTTCAATGCACTCCACCATTGCTTCAGAGTGGTTTCCAGAGAAGGTTAAAGTGTCAATCTCACTATAGGTTTTCAGTTTTACCTTTTGTTGTTTTGACTACTTTCATGATAGGCACCTCTTCAACATAAGGATCTCATTTAAGGTCAGTTGTGGTATTTTATGTCTGCCACAGTATCAGTCTTTGAGATGTAAAACTATCCATCAGTTTTGAGTAGGAATTTTACATATATTGTGGTATTTTTAAAATGTTATAAAATTGAACACTATTATTTTCTCATAATTCCACATAATTTAGTCCAACTTCATGTGGTTCAGAATTATAAATGAAGAGTTTCTTTAGGTATTCATTCACTGATAGCTTCTTGGTGCGTATAGTTTGTTATCAAATATAAAGGATTCCACATAATAGTATATGGGCCTGTTTCAGTTACCTATTGTATAAAAACTATCTCTGAGCTCAATAACTAACCAAAACCTTTTAATTCTGTTTGTTAGGATTGGTTACTATACAAGTGGATGGTTGAGTCTCCCTGCAGTGTGTGGGGCCTTAGCTAAGGTTGCTCAAGTGCCTAGGAGCCCAGGGCTATCTTAAGTGGGGTGTTAACTTCCCAAGCCTCAGTGCTGCCTGTTGAAACATCCTTCATTCTTCCCTTCATGTGGCCTTTCTTTGCACTAGCTTTGAACAAACTCCAAAAATACAAGCACAGTTGTTCTAGGGATGACCAAGCCTCCTCTTGCATCATTTGTATTTGTTTGTTTATATTGGTGTTTATTGGCCAAAGCTGGTGTTCAAAACTACTCTTCCCTTAGGGAATTATGGTCAAGCCTGATATCACAGCTCGATGGATCCCACCTGCCAGTAACTTTTATTTATATCTTAGTAGAATTTAGTTCATTAAGATTTTGTTGGTGGCAAATGCCTTTAATCCCAGCACTCGGGAGGTAGAGGCAGGTGCATCTCTGTGAGTTCAGGGCCAGCCTGCTCTCCAGAGCAAGTGCCAGGATAGGCTCCAAAGCTACACAGAGAAACCCTGTCTCGAAAAAAAAAATTTTTTTTGTTTGTTTGTTTTTGTTTGGGGGGGCAGGGTTTCTCTGTGTAGCACTAGCTGTGATAGAACTTACTCTGTAGACCAGGCTGGCCTCAGGCTCACTCACAGAGATCCATTGGCTTCCCATGTTCTGAGGAATAAAGGCATGTGTCACCACTGCCTGGCTGCAATGTATCAAGTGTATTTCTGTTCCAAAATATGATGTAACATATATATATGTTAGGAGCATCATCAGGCATAGAAAATTATCATTGTGTTGGTCAAGGAGACTACTCTTAATATTTCTAGCAGGACGGAATGTGGCTATTGTTAATATTTAAAGAATAACCTTTAAGAGACTGTGACTAACTGACCTGGTTCACTGTGTAGTGAACCCAACTGGCCCTATTCTCCATCACTTTCTAAGAATTGAATGTTTCATGGTAAAAATAATTGGAAGGTCTATAATATTACCATTAAGAATCATCTGATACAAATCTATAAGGAGAAAAGAGGATATTATTATACAGAGTAGCAAGTAATTCATAGCCCTGTCTTGCTCTCTCTGTCTCTGTCTGTCTCTGTCTCTATCTCTCTCTCTGTTTCTCTCTGTGTGTCTGTCTGTCTGTCTGTCTCTCTCTCTCTCTCTCTCTCTCTGTCTCTCTCTCTCTCTCTCTCTGTGTGTGTGTGTGTGTGTGTGTGTGCGTGCGTGCGTGCGTGCGTGCGTGCGTGTGTGTGTGTGTGTGTGTGATAAACAAGGGTTTGAAGAAGGACTTAAATGGAAATGCTGTTATCAAACGGGAAGGTTAGCGATTGGGTCAGAGGTTATTTTGTTTTTGAGGTAACTTTGAGAGTAAACTTGCCTGCCTTGGTTTAGAGGGGAATGGTTTTATTTAGGATTGTAGCTTTTATGGTTATGGTAGTAAGCCTGGCCTTTGATGGTTTAGCCATCTCTCCAGCCCTAGGATTATCCTTATAATTTAGGTTGATACTTTTACTCTGTAACAGTGAATTCTTTATTTGTGAAACTATGCCTGTTTGCTGAGTACTCTGGTTCCTAACAGCTGACAAATAAGCAATGAAAAGCTGTGATGTTGGGTGCAATTTTCATCTTTAAGAGCTACACTTATTTTAATGTCTTCCAGCCACATCTGTTTGTTATATGTTGTGCCTATAAGAAAATGGATCCAGATTTCAAATGTTTAGAACTCAAACTAGACTACCTCATTATAACCAGAGCATATGAAAAAGTCTTAGTAAAAATGATCACAAATGTACATAACAGATTTCAAAAGTTAAGGAACTTGAGACAGGCTTTGTCCTTCAAAGAGGTTTCTTAATTTAAGCCTCGGTTTCCTCATCTCTAAAACAGATAAGTCCATGTTCTGCTCTCTCCAGGCCTCCCTCAGATTATATGTGTATACACTTAGTTGATTATAAGAAAATGTTATAATTCAAAGACCATGTTTGGTAATTTTATCTTCAAGTCATCACATTAACTTTTAGGGCCCCCAGAAGAACAATTCCAAATAGTCATTTCCAAGAGAGAGATAACTGGCTGATTTTTTTCCTCCAATATGTTATATGTTCCTTAATTGGGGGAGAGTGTCAGAAAATGAGTACTAGGCTATTCAAATAATCATATTGATGACTTGTTTACCTAAGGCTTATAGTACAACAAAACTATACAAAGTACTTTTCCAGGTTCTTTGGGTAGAATGGTATATTATCAAGACAATTAACATAAGCACCTACATAAAAATGTGATTTTTCTCTAAAGCCTTGTTTTAGATGTATTCTGTGAAGTTGAATATGTTTGCTTTCATTTCATTCTTCTCAAAGTATCTTGATTCCCCTGTGACTTCTTTGACCCTTGGTTATTTAGGAATGTTATTTTCTACTACTTCTGAATTTCTCAAATATTTCTTTGTTCTTAATTTCAAATCTCATTCCTTGTTTAAAAAAACACACACCATTCAATGTTTAATCCTTCTAGATATGTTGAGGCTTGTTTGTGGTGTACTATATAATCCATTTGAGACTGTTTTGCTATGTGCCCTTGGAGGACGTATTGTTTAGATGAGAGTCCACACCTTTGATTGCTCACTACATGGTATAAGAAAGACTAGAGGGAAAATGTACAACACTAAAATCAAGATCTTAGAAAGCCCTTCACTGTGGTCATTCCTCCTTTTACATTTTAGGAAGTAGCCCTCTGGAAGCTATATGCAGCTGTGTCACACAGCCAGTGAGAGTTTGAACTACAGTGTGAACTTCTGTCTCTGGCAGACGAGCAGTGTCTAAAACTGGCTTGACCTTTTAGATCAGCTCCCCTAGAGAGGATGGGAACAACAAGGGGCAGGAAAAGCACTTTGGAAACTGCTTGCACCCAATAAAACACATTTTAATTCAACTAATGTGAAATCCAAAGTAAATTCCATCAGTCCAAAAGGAAAAGATTTCTACTTTTTATTTATATTTACTTACATGAGCTCTCAATTTAGGCTAATTCATACTTTATGAATAAAACTGCCAGTATATAAAATACATTGCACTTTGATCTTCATGAGCCCTTACTATTCTTCAATAAACCAGTAAGACATGTGCTAAGAGTCAATATTTGCCCTTGATTTTGTGAATAAACAAAACTTTTCTGTTATAGAATAAGTGCAATAAAGTTATAGTCAACAAAGTAATTAATTAGAATTTCATGTCTGCTTGTTTTTTTTTTTCTTTAGTCCCATATTTCTCCAAAGTACTATACTAAGCATGTCACACAACTTATGGCATTGAATGGCCATATCCAAGTCTAAAAAGATGAAACTGGGGAGATGGCTCAGTGGGTAAGAGCGCTTGTTTATTGTTGGAAGAAATTCTATAAATTCCTCGTCTCCCCTTTCTACCTCTCCTTTCCCCTGTCTCCTCCCCATGGTTCTCAGGACAGGAAAGAATTTAAAATTAAAGAGGGAGGTGCAAGTTTGTGTTAAGTCTCCAAAATTACCCTTTTAGTGGCTTACTACACTCATACAAAAGCTGACTCATTCCCAAACTACAATATGTATCAGTGTATTTCCCTAAATGGTTTTTGTTTGCTTGTTTGTTTGTTTTTAGGCAAAAGACTTAACCTAGAGCATTCTTTGCTTTTCTTTTTAGCTGATTTGGGCCTGTAGCCAGTTTCTAAAGAGATAGATAATAGAACCACAGTGGAAATGTTAGGAACTGACACTGAAAGTTATCTGTACATGCATGCATTGTAGTAATAGACTTTTTATTTAATACAAATTGTAATATACTGTATGATAAAATTCATTTATTACACAAATGAGACATGCAATCCTTTGTTCTGTTCTTGACTTAATGCATTCATTTGAAAAATATGTGATATTCAGTGACACCATGGTATCAACCAAATATATAGTCATTAAGTATCCTTAACACCATAATATTTTTATTTGATTAAATTTAACCTCTTAATTATGGCATTGTTTTAATTCTAGAAAAGGGGACAGAAAGAATGTTTCATGAGAACTAAAATACCCCCACAGACTTCTTTGCTAAACAAAAGTGAGTTTATCTTTGTAATCAGACATAACAATTTATAAAATCATTAAGTCATAGGATGTTGCATTCTGCAAGGCTAGCTACTGGTTTCATTTTGGTATCTTTATTTTTGGTTTTGTGTGCATAAACAAAGCTCTGGTTGTATTATATAATGCCTATGGTATGCTCTAATTACTGGAAACCTCCCATTGTAAACAGTATTGTAATGGACACCCAGTGCACCCTTTCATGTGTGTGTCCAGATGCTTGAACACTTTTGGATTATTAGGATCATTACTTGAAATTTGTCATTGATACATATTACTAGAAGTTAAGGGAACCAAATTGCATTTTAATGTTAAGTACTTTTTAGAAAACCCACTTAGTAATGAAAATCATAACAATGGATGATCTAAAACAATAGTTAACACTTAACACTAAATATTTAATTTAGGCAGTATGGCATATTCATTAAGTACTAAATGCTGTTAGTTCCTCTGCTAGTTGTTCTAGTTGCAAAGTGAAACAACAGTTTTATTTGACTGCAAAACATACAAAAAAGTGAACTGGAAGAAACACAAAAAAGTGACTTCAAGATATACAAAAAAGTGTCATAATAAAATAAATGTGACACAGAAGGGATAAATGAAGGGACTTGAATATGATATTGAAATTGAGAGAAATTTTTGTGGAGAAAGTAACAGAGAAGTGAAGATTAAAAGAGTGACATATATGAGCTGTAGAGAGAAGGGAAGAAAGAGAAAGGAGTTTCTTAGGCACAATGATTATGATAGGTTCCAGGAACTTGTGCGATTTTTACATGTATGGAGTACAGTCTGGAGAGATGTGCTTGTTGAAGACCTGGGTTCAGTTCCCAGTGTCCACATCAGGTAGCTCACAACTGTCATATCCAGCGCCTTCTGGCCTCCCAGGGCACTACACACACATGATACACATGCAGACATACAGACACATATATACATAAAAAATAAATTTATAGGCTACATGTAAGTGATGAGGTAAAAAACAGAAATAAGAATTAAGTGAAAACCATGGGGAACCTTGTAGTTATGCTCAAGAATTTGGACTTTGAGGTTTAAGTGATGTTAGAGCAAAGACATGATATCAAATTTAATTTTAAAGAAATTGATTAAAAAGTGATCATGACTTTAGTTAGCATAGGGACTTGAAAGTAAACAAAGTCACAGAGCTGTGTGGTGGCCTTAATTCTGATAAGCAGCTGAACTGAGAGAGACCACGCCTTCCAGTTAGAGAAGACAGTAAATCAAACAGTTGTCAACATCAGATTAAGAAGAGTTTTTATTGCTGTTAAGAGATACCATGACCATGGCATCTCTCTAATAAAGGAAAACATCTAATTGGGGTGACTCATTTAGTTTCAGAGGTTCGGTCCATTGTCATCCTGATAGGGAGCATGGTGGCATGCAGGCAGACATGGTAATAGAGCTGAGAGTGCTACATCTTGAAAGCAATAGGAAGTTGACTGAGACACTGGGCGATGTCCTGAATATAGGAAACCTCGAAGCCTGCCCCCACAGTGAGATACTTCACCAACAAGGCCATACCCACTCCAACAAAGCTACTCCTCCTAATAATGCCACTCCCTATGAGATTATGGGGGCCAATCATAGTCAGCTACCACACTACCCAATGTGAAGAGTCTGGAATTAGAACAAGACAAAGTAAATATCCTTGTCTTCCTCATTATCATTGTGTAGTTATTATCAGGAAGGCTTGCATATAGATATATTTGATGATGGACCTGAAGCAACATGACTTGGTTTTGACCGCGTTCTTGAGTGGCTCAGAAGAAGCTCATGGCCTTCTGCTCATCACAAATGCAATTGGCTTGCTGACAAAAAAAGGGGCTCAGCATTTGTTCCTTTAGAGGAAGAGAAGGGTAGGGCCACCATCACCAAAATTAAATTGTGAAATCTTAGTGATGTAAGAGAATTCCTACACAAGTAAGATACTTTGTGAAACTGTAAAGCTTTGTGGTCCTCTAGAAGTCATTTTGGATGATTTCAATCTGTGCTGATGAAAGACTAGCTGATCCTTTTCTCCTTAGTCCATACCATGTGTCCTGCGTTTGAAGGTGTTTGTCCATACCTTCGTTCTTTTACATAATGTGGAAAACATTTTAGTGTCAGTAAAGCAAAGAACTCTGTTGGAAATGGAAAATCTTCAGTCATTTCTAACAGTTACTATTTCTAGTAGATATAGACTTCATGATATGACCTCATCTTTTTCATGTGTACATTGTTTTGTCTAATGTTGTGTTCTCAGTGATTTTATTATATGTGCTACATTTGAGATATTTCTCTTCTCACAAAATCCCCCTCTTCTCAAGCCTCCGCATTTTCCTTCGATAGTTCCAGGGTTAGCATTCTGATACTGTTCCGGTTTGTGCCTGTGCTTATTAAGCACCAACTATATACTGAGTAACTTTATCATGATACTGTAGTTAATGAAGCTGGCTAGACTTTTCTCCAAATGACTTCAGCTTTTTCTGTAAATATTATGCCTACTGGACTGGAAAGATGGCTCAATGTATAAAGCTATGCACGAATGAGGAACCCCAGAACTTATGTAAAAGCTAGGAGCTAAGCAGGTGTGGCAGCCTTCTATAATGCCAGACCCAGGAGGCAGAGATAGGAGATTCCTTGAGTACGCTGGCTAGATAGACTGGTCAGAATTGGTGCACTCAAGCTCTATGTTCCATGAGAGAGAGCCTGCCTGGGTAAATACCATAGAGAGAGATGGGGACTATTTTTATTCTGCTGAGTTCATGGCATTCATTGTCAACTTCCAGCTTCCACACACGTGTTCTCACACTCACACACATACTTGCACCCATACATATGCAAACACTCATATATACAAATACCCACACCACATACCCATGCAAAAATCAATTATTAATTTTAAATTTTTGACAAAATATCTGATCGTGGAAAAACTTGAGGCAGCTAGGTATGAGTGCATATCCCTATACTCCCAGCACTTTAGAAGCTACAGCAGAAAGGTTGAGAGTTCTGCTAGTCTAGGATACAGAGCGTAGACCTGCCTTAAAATAAAAGAAAAAAAAAAGGGGGCAATGTAGCCAAGAGAAAAACAAAAAAACAAAAGAAACTGAAAATGACACCTAAAGGTACCCAGCAATAGCTAGTATTCAGAATAGAGCAATGTCTGTATTTATATAGAGAAAATGAGATTAAGTAGATATTTTATTAAAAGAGAATTATCATACCTTTAAAAATTATTAGATTTTACTTGAATTTAAGAAACTGTTGTCCTTCATTTTCCCATCCTCTGCTTCTGAGTTCGGGACAGTTGTGCCAATGTTCATGCTGCTGGAGTACATAGCATCTATGTGGGGCACGGTGGCCGTGGTAGTTCTAGTTCTGTATGGAAGTACATTTTTCCATCATCTCTTCTCCTAGCATCTGTAGTCCTTCATTGGAATTCAAATTTTAGTTACATGGTAATTTTCTCATCATATGCTCTTCTGAAAAAGGTGCCACAGAATTTGTTAATCCCATTATCTTTGTATTTGAGATTGTGTGTTGTCTTTATAACTACATGATGCTTTTCTAGCTATTTCCTTTTCCTCACTAAGTTCTAGACATTTCCCTGTTGGGTTTTTTGTTTGTTTGTGTTGGGTATTACTTTTATTGATCTCCCTTCAAAATTGCCCTTTGCCCTTGCAAACCACCCCCATCAAAACAAAATTTAAAAGAAAAACCAAAACCAAGCAAAACAAAGGAACTAAACAAAAACAAAAAACATGGAAGAACCTTTCCTGGAAGTTATAGTGTGGCCCACTGAGCCACACAGTTTACCCTTTAGTTCATTCATCTTTACTTGCAAGTGGTCATTGCCTCCAGTCATTGGTCTGGCTGGAAGCCTGTGGCCTCTGCTATACCATTGATAATGGGCTCTTACTGGAGCTTCTCTTGAATACCCTGATGTTATCCTGTGTCATGGAGATCCTGCTCATTTGGATCTGTAGGTTCATCCCCTTCACATGCTCCAACATTTCATATGTTCAGTAAATGCTGGAGTGGGTCAACTCATAGCCATGGTTCTGGTCGTGGGTGGTAGCTGAATTGGTCAGCTCATTAGCTTTCCCTATTGTCATTACACAGATGAGCCGAGGCACCTCGGCTAGCTCACCCAGTACAGCCTACAGCAAGGAGCTGGGCCAGTTCTCCTGCTCTCATGCCCGCAGGGCTGGCTTACCTTGTTTTGTTTTTTTCTTGCACTGTCTATGTCAAAGTCTGTAATCATCTCCTTCTGTCTTTCTGCCCCGAGTAATTTGATTTCACTCCCAGATTTCTTGGGGGTTTCAATTATCCTTGAAGCTCATTAATATACTCAAGATAAAACAGTATCAGTTGTTTTATATTAGCTTTTCCTTACTAGTAATACCCAGTTAATATCTAGATTCAGTTTATTTCCCTTAAGTTTACCTTTTTCTTTAATAAATACAGTCTCTTTTCTTTCCACATGTAACTGTCTTATAATACATGTAAATTGTTTCACAGCTCCTTTCAATGAATAGCTTTTCATCCTTAAGAGAACAGTTCATTTAAACATTAGAAAATACCACATTAAAACACTTTGAGGCACTAAAAGACATATATACTGCATTGTCAATAAATGGGAACATCATAAAGTATGCTGACTGAATACTGATAATGTAAAGTTATTTTAGCTTTGACAGTGCATAGTAATCTAACCAGCAGGTTAGGATGTGTACAACCAGATACATACTTCTGTGTGTCCATCTTATCTGCAAGAAACTGACTGATGACAGTTTTGAAGCAATGACTTTGGTCAGATTGCATCCCACTCCTAAGATGTTCACTTATCAAGTTTTACTTCCTTTGGCATTTTATTCTTCCAGAGTCAACATTAATAGAAATATCTCTATACATTAGCAACTTTACAGCTTTTGAATTTTCAAATATAAAGCTTTAAAAAACATCTGAGAACATTATTTATATTAATGAACATTTTCACAGTTTGAAGAAAATGCAAGTTTTTGCCAATGATAGTTTGTCTTCTTTTAGAACCTGTATCTGGGGTGTACTCCCATTACATAGCCACTTCACTGTAGCTTCTGGTTAAGGGGAAACTGGCAAACCCACAAAGGAGGCTTTTTTTTTATTTAATAGAAACAGAAGAAACATTCTTATGAGTGATCCATCATAAACACACACAGAGAACTCTGTGCAAACAAAAGGCCTATATGAAACATTTCCTTATGATTCCTGAACATATTAACAATCATAAGTTTTTCATATATGCAAAGATAAATTCATTGACTTTAATATATCTTTTATTATTAAGAACAGAATCATTCCCGTTTCACTAAAGTATTTGAATGGAAGTTTATTGAAGAAGAAAAGATAATAAGAAAGAAAGAGAAGCCAGGTGGTGGTGGCACACACCTTTAATCCAGCACTCTGAAGGCCACTATAGAGTGAGTTCCTAGACACACAGCCACACAGAGAAAACCTGTCTCAAAAATTGGGGCGGGGGGAGGGTAAGGAAAGAGAAAAATAAGAGAGAAATAAGACTGTAGGGAGCCAGGCTGTGGTGGCACACACCTTTAACCCAGCACTTGAGATCTCAAAAGAGTTTGAGGCCAGCCTGGTCGACAAAGTGAGTTGGGAACTAGGAACACAGCCAGTTACACAGAGAAACCCTGTCTTGAAAAACCATAAAAATAAATAAAAAGACTGTAGGGAATGTAAGATATACAAGTAAAAAAGTCTCCACACAACAGGGAAACAGAGGAAAGAAAGGTGCCTTCAGACACTACTAATAATTGTTTTTTAAAAGTTCTTTGTAGATCCACATAACTCCATACTCATTCCTTCCACTAATAATTAACTCTAATCCACTATAAATTGGTTGAGGTTTTAAAGAAAACCCCACAAAACTTAAAAATAATAATGAACAGTCCATGTATTACTTTCTGCATGGAATGTAAGCTGACGAATGATATGTCACGTCATCATACTTCCAACTATAAAAATACTAATGATCAGCATGATAATTCCCATCTCTTTACTGAAATCATTAATCACTTATCTATGGGATTGAAACACTTCAACAGGTTGAACACTACTTGTTTAAGGCTCAACACTACAGTGTTTAGCCCTAGGAGTCACTGTGGCACATCTATTTATCTATCCACTTTATCTGCTGTTCGTGTACACAATGCTAATTTTACTTGAATCATTCCATGTCTTCATGCCAGTAGAGTCTCCGGATTCTTTATCTGCCTGTTTTGTCATATAAGATGGGACCTCTGAGGTGGCTCCTTTATCTTCATAGAAATCTCAAATATTAGAATTTACTTATTATTTGCAGTTACACTTTCATAGACTATATGAAGTCAAGTTTCTGCTTTAAAACTGAAAAACTAGTGGCTGGTGAGATTATAGAAAATTTAGTGAAGTTATTTTAGAAAAGATTGGTTAGCCATTTAGAGCTGTCATGGCGTAGAATAAATTATGAAGGTTTTCAAGCCCTCAATACATAATCTGTAATTTTTCTGAAGAAATAACTGCTTTCAATGACAATTCAGATGTGTTGTTAATTTCAAGCCCCTCAATTTTCATACTTGCTGTTGCTGCAATCCAAATATCTTCTGTCTGGATCCCATCTGAGTACTCAACTCATAATTGGCTCATCCGTTTTGTACTCAATATTGTAATTCATACTTACTATTAAATTTCAGTAACCAAGTATTTTTAGGATCCTTTAAAAATATTTTGTCCTTCTCCAGTTCCCATTTCCATGGATTTCTTTAGAGTATTTTTCCGCTTCATCAAATTTAATACATACTTGTGAAATGCTGTAAGTTATTAATAAAATGCCATCAAAATATGATTAAGATCCAAATCCACAGAGCTCATCTTTTCAGAGTCCTGTGAGATATGGACTGAGGATACCTTTTTTCAGAGAAGATTGCCTGAAGTCTTACAAGGCACATTGCAGTACTGCAGACCCTGTTGGTTTTAATTGTAGTACTCTTCAGATAGCCTTCCCATGTTAATTACCTTAAAAGCTTGCTCTTCTTGGACCTGAGGCAAGCCGACCACTCTGTATTCTTCTTGTGCTGTTAGTAGATGTGTGTATTCTCACCTGTTCATTGAGTGAAGCATCCTGATTGAATGTGGACAGTCCTCATCATTGAGCACCAGAAAATCAGATGCTTCTGCTCTGGTTTAGTTTCCTGCTCATCTGAAAGTTCTGCTAAGCTGTATATCTAGATGTATTCTATTGATGTAGTGTATTCAGTCCTTCTAGGTATTTGACCTCATGAGATCAGATTAATACACTGTCTTACTGGAAAAGAAATCTTGATTGTATATTGTATAACAGTTATAAAGTTGGATCCTGGAAGAGACATATAACTAATGATAATTTCCAGCCACAGCAAATTTACTTCCAGGAAGTCATAGTATGTTTGTTTCTTAAATTGTCCTGTTCAGACACAATAGCAGTATCTACTCTCACTTTGGGCATTTTACATTTTTGCTGCAGCATTTACTCTTAGTTTGTTTTGAAAGAAATTGAAATTTTTAAATAATTCTCACAAAGACTGGTGACATTTTCTGTCAGGTGTCTATTTTCTGTTTAAAAAACAATGTGATGTCTCATATCAAGGAGTTAGATTATAAGTATAAAGGCCAAGTGCAGATGCATTTAGATTCCCTTTTGTCTTCTTTCTGAATTGTAGTGTACTTAGGATAGGGCCAGCCTTCTAGTTCTGTATATGTTTGCAGCAGATTATAGAGAACATGTAGAACACTGCCTCTCAGATTGAATTCATGTTCTGATAGTGTTTCAGAATGACTTTACCTAATGTTTTCTGTTAGATACTGTGGTGATATATTATTTATGATGTAATAAAGATTACCTGAAGTATCAGAATGCAAAGCTAGCCATACTAGTTAGCTATAAGAGCTAGGCAGTGGTGGTATACACCTTTAATCCCAGGACTCAGGATGGGTCTCTGTTAGTTCAAGACCACCCTGGGCTACACAAGAGTGAATCAATCTAAAAGATCAACAGAGGTTTTGCCTTTAATCCTAGCCCTAGAGAGGTATATAAAGGACATTAGCCCAGTGTCTCAGGAGAGGCAGCAGTTTGAGGCTTGGTGGAGAGCTGGTGGAGACAGGATCCCCCTTTTAGTCTGAGGTAAAGGTAAGAGGTAAGAGCTAGTGGCCAGCTGCTTTGCTCTTCTGATCTTCAGCTTGAAGCTTGAATCCCAGTATCTGTCTCTGGATTTTTATTTTTCCTATTACAAGACACCTCATAAAAAGTGTAGCTATATACACATTTCTTTTCTGCCTTGTTTATTTCTATTTTAATAGGATTATAATAAAAGAAAAGCAGTTTGGATCCAAGTGTTTAATGATAAGAGATGGAATATGGGAGTCTTCTGATTTTTAGTTTTCTGAAATTGATATCTTTTGTTTTCACTTTTTTTGGGGGGGAGGGTTGTTGTTTAGAGACAGGGTTTCTCTGTGTAACAGCCCTGGCTGTTCTAGAACTGACTTTGTAGACCAGGCTAGCCTAGAACTCATAGAGATATGCCTGCCTCTGCCTCTGCCTCCTGAGTACTAGAAATAAAGGCCCCTGCCACCACTGCCTGGCCTGTTATCTTTTATTTTCATAACAAGTGATATTTCATTCAAGTAGTGAGTCAAACAAAAGGAACTTATCAGTAAGATTTTGAAATCTATATGCCTGTGAAAACTATGTGAAGATTTGAGCTGTGTGTGTGTGTGTGTGTGTGTGTGTGTGTGTGTGTGTGTGTGTGTGTGTGTGTTTAGTTGGTTGGTTGGTTGGTTGGTTGGTTGATTAGACTGGAATCTCATTTTATCAGTCGCTGGTTCTAGACTCTGAATACTAATAATAGTCGTGTCTGTGTGGAGATGAAAGATGTCATCACCACAGGAACAGTTTTGTGTTGAGTGTGTCTTCTAGACCCAGCGTGTTGTGAGGCTTGCTAACTTCCACTGAATCTTGGTCTTTCTTTCAGTCTGCTCTTCCCTTCTTAACCTTGGGAAGCTGAGGCTGCTTGGTTGGTCTCCTTGGTTGTCTGATGCCTTACTACCAGCAACACAGAATAAGTTTGAAATCACAGAGAGATGCCCCTCATTTTGCTTTCTAAGTTTATGCATAAGCTATAGCATATTATGATATTTATGAGTGATGGCAAACCTGTATCTCTCCTCCAGCTGATGCTACCATAAATGTAAAAACCATACCATACATCTATAGTCTTGATACCTATGATGGGATTTTATTGTAGTGATTGTGTAATTTCATCAATAGCCAAGTTATTGTCTCATTATGAGCAAATTGATATTGTTGTGATTTAAGGTTGTATTGGCTGGCTATCAGCCATTTCCATGTGTTATGAATTCTTATCAGATATTGAGAAATAGAAGGCTTGAGCTAACTTCAAGTGTTAAGTTCATGATCCAAGAAACAGCAGTCTGTACTGGATTTGTGTTTACCCATGAAACACAAGTAAGCTTGCTTAATGAAGTCTTTAACAAATTTGTTTGCTATCTTATGTAAGAACACATGTATTTCATTTTTTGTTGACTAAAATTCTTTTAAAGGCATATCAAAAAAAATCAGGGCCTGATAATGTTTTCCCAGTTTTTTAAAAGTAAATTTTAGTGATGGTTAGTATTTGAATTCAGCAACTTATATTATGATAATATTTATCATTCGGTAAGAACAAAAGAACAGATATAAAGTGATTTTTTTTCTTCAAGGAATTCTCATGGTACCTGAAGAAAATGAGTACTAGGTGAAAATTAAAACTGAGTGAAAATTGTGCCATTGTAAATTCCTCAGTCTCAAATTCAAAAGTTGCATAATTAAAGAAAATGACAGGATTGAAAAAACCTACTTATATAATATGATACAAACATCCTGATAAAAATGTAAACTGCCATAGTATACTGTCATTTTAAAATTGCCTGTGTAGCTATTTATTCATTGTCTTTAGTTAAAAATGTGCAAGTGAACCAAGCTTTTCCTTTGGTGGGCAGCTCTCAGTTCAGTGGGAAAATACATTAAGAACTGGGATGTCTGAGTCAGTGTGCAACTCTGCCCCAACTCATGCTGTTTCTGACTCAAGCCTGTGTCCAAGGTGAATATCAAATTATTTGACATCTCACTATTTTCTTAGATGTGAGAACCAAGAAGAAATAATTTAATTCATAATGGGCTTTAATGTCCTAAGGCTAAAAGACTTGAAATAAAATGACATGCATATGACAACTATTTATGCTTATTTTGATACTATAACCAGAAATACTAATGTATACCTTACCCAGACTGTTCTTGTGATGATAAAACTAAAGCTAAGGATTAATTGCTTTCTGTGGCCACACAATAATGTTGAGCCTAGATCTCTGATAAATAACTCTGCCTATACACACTCAAATGTTTTGTCTCAGATTTTAGGATGCTAGCATGGATATTAGGTTGGAGGGTCCACATGTGTGTGGAGGACTGAAATCGATGTCTCCTGTTGTTTCCTCAGGCACCATCTCCCTTGGTTTTTGAGACAGGATCTCTCACTGCGGCTGAAACTCGCCCAGTTAGCCTAGGCTGACAAACCCAGACAACTTCAGGGATCTGCCTGTCTCCCCACCTCCTCAGTGCTCAAGCACATGTCACTATGCCCAGCTTCTTTTGCATTTCCTAGGATTGGACTCAAGCTATCATGGTTGCAAGACAAGCACTGTACCAACCAAATTACCTCGCCATCCCTGACATTAGTTTCTTTCATTTGTTTTGCTTTTGAAACATTTTTGTTTATTCTTTCCATTTCATGCACACATATACAAGTACGTTAATCATATCTCCCCATTATTTTCTCCCCTCTCATAATGAGCCCATTCTTTGTAACTGCCCCCTCCTATTTCATATCTTTCTGATTGTGTTGCATATAGTTGCTTGCATGAGCATGGGCAGGAGGTTATTTGCTTAAACAGGAGCAGTTCACTAGTTGCTAAACCAATGAAGAATATGCCTCCCCACTTAGCAACTGTTGACTGGCTTCACCTTTTCAGAGTTGTTAGGACATTATGGACCCATCTTCTATTCAAGATGAATGTTGATGGCCCAGCTTTGTGCCATTAACCACCACGGTAGCATATCATGGGTTCAACAGCTGTGTCTCATCCAGAAGACAGCATTTCAAAATACTCGTTCCCATCCTCAGGCTGGAACATGCATTCCACTTCCTCTTCTGCAGTGTTCTCTTGGCCTTTGGGGTGATATATAGATGTTCTTTTTAGGGCTGAACACTTAACAGTTGCTTAGTCTCTTGGCACTTTGACCAGTTCTGAATCTCTGCTAATTGCTGCCTACTACAAACAGAAACCACCCTGACCCAAGCTCAGAGCAGCACTCACCTATGAGTATATGAGTATAAACATAAATATTCCACAGAGAGTTGTACAGTGTGACCATTTAGCAAACGACCAGTAGTAGGTTCCCCCAGGCAGTGGTTCTCAACCTTCCTAATGCTGCATCCCTTTAATACAGTTCCCCTTATGTTGTGCTGACCCCCAACCATAAAATTATTTTTGTTGTTACTTCCTAACAGTACTTTTGCTACTGTTATGAGCTGTAATGCAAATGTCTGTGTTTTCCAATGGTCCTGGTGACTCCTGTGAAAGGGCAGTAGCAGTCACAACCCACAGATTGAGAACTACTGACCTAGCCATGACCTTTTTTTAATCCCTTAATTGTTTAAATTAAAACTAGAGTCTTCTCTCTTATGATACATCCCAACCACAGTTTCTCCTCCTTTTACTCCTCTTAGCTCCTCCCTACCTCTGTTCTCTTCCAGATCTACCCCTTTCCATTTCCTCTTCAGAAAAGAGCAGGAGACAACAGCCAATTAGGACAAAAACAACATACAATAAACAAGGTGAAAGCCTTCATGACAAGACTGAACAAGACAACACAATAGGAAGAAAAGAATCTCAGGAGTAGGCAAAAGAGTCAGAGATACACTTGTTTCCATTGTTAGGAGTCCCACAAAAACACCAAGCTCACAGCCATAACATATGCAGAGAACCTGGTACAGACCTAATGCAGGCCCCCTACTTGGCTCTTCAGTCTCTGAGCCCTTATGAGCCCTGCTTAGTTCATTCAGTGGGCCATGTTCTCATGGTGTCCTCCATCCCCTGTTACTCCTACAGTCTTTTCTCACCCTCTTCCTTGGTATTCACCAATCTCTGAGGCAAGGGACCCAATAGAGATCTCCAATTTAGCCATGAGTTTTTAATCAGGTTTACTATACCATGCATGAATTCAAACAGGCCTTAAACTCAACCAGAGAGCAGTTAATTACCCCATAAGAATCATGCCACAATTATATCAATGGTCACACCTTGCCTTGCAGGTTGGTATTTAGCTGGGCAAAACCACTGATTTTATTTTTCTCTAGCAGCCTATATAGCCTCTCACAGGGCTGTGAAAGCTAACTGGTGTGGAGGGAACTTCTATTACATTTGTCTGTGTCTTCCAGCCAAAGTATGGTGCCTTCAGCAGTGGAATATTGTTGTTTATTCCTGCTGGAAAACCAAGAGCAATAGCAATGGTAGTAGCCTGCATTGTGTTAGGGGCCTCTGGAATATCTCTAAGCAACAACTAGTAGGAAGTTATCTCATCTGGCACTGAGATTTTTGCTTAATATCTTATGGCTCCTGGGAGGGATATTTTTTACCCATTCAAGGCATCTCCCTGAGACTCAATTTTTATAATAATATTTTAAAGTTAGCATATGATGTAGTTGCTTTTTCATGTATATCCTTAGCACTCTACTAATTGAGTTACCTCCACAGCCCTCACATTAGTTTTAAAAGAAAAACAAAAATCAGTGGCTGAGTAGAACTTGGTATAATATTCAGTATCATTTCATAATTTCTTTTAAAAATCTTAATCCACTAAGTTGCTGCTATAATTTAATATTCATGAATTGGTTGTGACATATTTTAATTATTGACGTATTTTCTTCTGAATACATGGTAGTGTACTTTTTCATGTTAATCTTTAGTATTTTTTTTTGCACTAACCTTGTTGTAACAGTATGTCCTGAATAGAGCCACAACTTAAGTGCCACTTTTTCCATGAAGCCTGGAAATGAAGATTTTAGTAAACAGCAATAGTAAAATAACACTATTTTAAGTCACAGAAATGGCATGAACAAAGGGTATGTATGCCAAAGCTTAAATTTTGCCAAGATAATGATGACTAGTTTGTTTTGACTGAAATTTAGAGTAATTGTATAGTCTATGTGGAAGATAGAGTAGAAAAATGTGTTTTGAGACTAGCTCATGAGAGGACTTAAGTACTTGAGAGAGAAGTAGGTGCATGGTACAGTGGGGTTTATGGAAATCAGTGCATGATTCGGTGGGCTTTATGTAAAGCCAGGGGGAATAGAATTGTAGATTTTGGCATCTTCGCCAAGTTAAGATCAAGCTAGACAGACAGGAAGGCACTGTGATGAAAAAGAAAGGGTGTGTGTAGTAAGTCAGGAACTGGGTGAGACCAAAACAGGAACAATATACCTTGCAAGTCAATGGGAGAGTTAAGATAGGACAGTTAAGAGTAAGTTTATATTAGTCCTGTGCAGGTAAAGTTTTCTATTTGTAGTTAAAAAGTAAGTTCCTGTTTGTCCTGTGTTAAATGCTTGCAAGTCAGTTTGTATTTGTAATTGAGAATAAGTTCCTGTTTCTTGGGTCTGATATAAACAGCAAAACATGTTTTTCAACCTATACTAAACTTGTGACTCCATTCCCATGATGTATATCCTTGCCCTTGTTCCTTGTTCCTTCCCTTACATTGTATTTTTCTCTCACAGTTTCTAATAACCACCTCTCTCACCCCTGTGAACACTTTATCTCTCCTATAAGAAGGGCTTCAAGAGGCCAGCAGGGACTGCTCTCTCAAATCCCCGACTTGGGGTGAGACAGTCAGTTGACTAGTCCCAGGGGCGCCCCCAAATATAGCTTGCTTTAATTGGACAGCTGTGGATTTGGTCTTCTATCCTCACAATTCTCAGGTTTAACAACTGTTGCCAGAAAGTGAGCCTGACACCAGTTTCTGGTGACTTTGTCAGAAATAGGAAAGAGAGGAATAGATTAAGACAGGGTCTCTTTGAATAGTCCAGGCTAACTTAGAAACTCACTATGTAAAGCAGGCTGTCCTTGAACTCACATTCATAAAGATTCACTTGCCTTTGCCTCCTGGGTGCTAATATTAAAGATATGTATACCACCTTGCCTGGCTCCCATCATGCTTTTTTTTTCCGTGTGTTCCAGGAACAGAACTCAGTTGCCAGGTGTGTTCATCCTGCTGAGTCAATGACCCTTTTTCTTTTATTCTAGAATTTCCCATACCCTTTTGCTCTCTACTTTCTCTAGTTTTAAGCCTACTGTTTGGGTGCCTCGTCATCTTGGTCACATGCATGTTCCCAACTATTGCTAGGGTCCAGTTCCTGTGCCTATGCTGTGAAGTTATCTATTATCTAACCTGCACTAACCTACAGTGATCTGTCTTTTACTCACTTCCTAAGTACTTCAGTGCTTTCTTTATTTTTTATCATGCAGTGTTTTCATTATTGGTGGACAAGGTTCATGTCCTTCTTACAACAGGTTTGTGTAGGTGTTAGTGTGCTGTCCTAGAAAGAACATAGACTGGAATTTACAGATTCTTGTTTTTAGTTTCTAGTCCCATCAGTGTATGGTAGTGTGATTACAGGCAAGATTTTTATTTATTCTCCTTATACTGGGCCTCTAATTTGCACAGTGACTGTATTATAGGATATTAAGAGATTAAGTCATGAGTGAGTAACTGAATTGAAGATTTATTGAAGTTAAGATCCCATCTCTTCTTGCTTTTCTTAATTTCTTTGCATGTATCTAGAGTGCTACATGCAAATATTAGAAATTGTTGAATAAATTGGTAATCTTTAGTAAGAAGGAAAGATAGTATAGATTTACTAAGTTAATATAGATATATACACACATATATAGTATAGTACAGAATTATTTATTGGTGAATAGTGTTGTATTCAAACTGTATTAAAATTCAGATGAATACATAACTAGAAACATACCCATTAGAAAAAAATCTTAGAATTAATAGCAGCAGAAGCCATTTATAAAGTCACTGTCTCTTATTAATCAAACAGACACTGGGCTTTGAAGAGGCTAAGGACATTTTTTGGACCTTAAAGCAGTACCATAGTTTTGGCAGGACATACTGACTTCAAGATTATAATTTTTACTTTTGTTTTAACAGATTTAAACATATTTTGTGACGGTGGATAGGAGGATTATGTTCTAGAGAATGTAAGATTGGGATCCCTAAAGTTATCCTATGATCTGAAGATTAATTTTTAAAGGTATAATTCATTCCAAGAGTATGGATTCCACTAGCATGGACAGATGTGATATTTCACTAGTCTGAAAGATTTTTACGTTGAAAATCCTCAGTCATTTGAAAATTTCAGCACAGTGAGCAATTTTTAAAATGTATGTGTCTATGCTCCTATTTCACTTTGCCTTTGAGTTTTTAGTCATTTTTGTTCAGTTTATGCTACATAACTTCAACAGAGTACCTAAATCTGTGACTATTTAGGGATAGATTTTTATTTTTTTTACTCTCACAATTACGAACAAAATTAATCTTCATATGTATCAGGGGTGGCATTCATTCAAAATAAACAATTACAAAATATCCCTACATGATAAATAGCTCTAAGCAATAGTGCTATTTTAAATATCTGACTATATAATAGGGACTTTCATTGAATCTATATTGTGTGCTCAATGTCTCACTACCTTACATAACTGTTCTAAAATCACTCCTTGGCTGATTCATAGAGTTGACTTTTAAATCCAGACTGCTTAACTGTGTTTAAATTAACTATGTTCTTTTCTGGTGCAGTAGTGGCTTACATGGTATAAACTTTCTTAGTCTCATTCTTTATATACTTCAAATTATTCTCATAAACTGTAGCATGAATTTTAATTGTTCTTAATTATAAAAAAATCAGAGACAGATACTGGGGTTCAAGCTGAAGATCAGAAAAGCAAAGCAGCCAACCACTAAGAGAGTTCTTACCTCTACCAAGGCTCAAACCAAAAGGGGTAATCCTGTCCTCAGAGGGACTGCAGACTGCATTGCTCTCTACCAAACCTCACACTGCCTAGGCTAACTAGTGTGTGTGGCTAGCTAGTGGCTTCTCTCTCTCTCTCTCTCTCTCTCTCTCTCTCTCTCTCTCTCTCTCTCTCTCTCTCTGTCTCTCTGTGGGGGTGTGGGGGTTGTAACTAGTGGCTTAGCTCTGCACTCTGATCTTCAGGCAAGCTTTATCTGTTAGATTACAAACAAAATATCACTACACATAACTGATTTATCTGGCCTACAAATGCAGTATTTGCTCTTCAACTTACAAAGTAATCTGTATCTCAAAGATCTTAATTTTCTAAACAACTGAATTACTTACCCAAATGAAAACTAGCAGAGTAAAAGGTCCAAGTGCTTATCAGGTGGAGGAGAAACTTTGTGGGTGTTCTTTGTGGGTGACTACACAGTTTAGTTATACTTTATGCTGGTTGAACAAGAGACTTCTAGGATTGTGTCCACAAGCTTCAGAAAGAAGGAAGTGATTGTATTCTCTGAGGTGTGTGTAAGAGATTGAAGTTGGCATTGATGGTAAGTGACAAGAGGAAGTATTGTATGTGTGATATGTACTTTAACACTGATCCAGTGAAAACAAAGAGCAGTCCTGGAGAAGTTAGAAGTTTTCTCTTGAGATAGGTAATAGTTCCATCATCAAATACATGAAAAAATAGACTTGGTCAAAGAAGAGATGGCATCTGTTTTGTGTGTGAGGTGTGTGAGTGACTATATTGAGACATCTGACCTGCAGTCCATCTAGATAAGAGTTCCAAAGATGTGGCCAGGCAGAAATAAAGTACCAGAATTCCATACCAGACTGGGAAGACTTATTACAAAACATTTAGAAAAATCTTCATAGTTTCTTTTTACATGTTGAAATAAAAATATCTTGAATATAGTTAAGGATAATTTTTATACTCTTTTAAGTGATTATATGTTATATCTTATATTTCTTTCATGCAGCATTCTCCATACTCTATACAGAGATGTATAATAGTTAGAAAGGTAGGGCCAAATTCAAGGCAAAGCATTCACACTAGACTTAAAAAAACAACTATATAGGGTTGGTATGAGATTAAAGTGACACTACATAGGGGATACAGATAAGCAAAACTCCAACAGTTTTAAGTTAAGAAGAAAAGGAGTAACCACAATGAGGAGAATTGGGACATCTTGATTCTAAAATGCTGAAGTCTGATTCAGATAGAATTTCAGGAAGGAAGTAGTTAACATCTTTGAATGACAGTGAGCCCATCTGGAAAGAGGAGGTGATCTAAACATAAGCCATAGAATTTGGTTGGTGTAGAAACACTTTCAAGAGACTGTAAGAAGGATAGATTGCAAGAGATTGTGAAACAGACTGTGAGTATAAACTGCTCTTTCCAGGAGGGAGTCCATTTGTAAAGATAATAATCACTTGATTACAACAGACTGTAGAGAAATTTGAGTTTATTTGTTTACTGAATGAAAAGATTAGTGAGTAAGAGTGCTTGATTGTAAAGGAGAAAAGATAATTTCTACAGTAGAATGCTAATCTCAGTGCATACAGGAGTCATCAGGGGCATCCATTACAAGGGCAAATCCCCAGGCATCATCTCATGGCAAAGGTTACCCTTTTCTGTAGAGATTTGTGTCTTAGAACAGGCCCCTGAAGGGATAAGGGAGAACTTGAACCATATTCACAGTTTATTCCAATCAGTTATGTCAAATTGTTCAAGAAAATTAAGAGTTCTGATGAGGAAAGTTGTAAAATGACTGCCAGTATAGTATCCGGAATTAATATAGTGCCAATGGGATTACTATAGGTGGACCATGGAGTATAGCGAAGGAAGTGGCTTTGATTATTTTAAGAGGGACTGCAAGCTCAGTAGAAATGAAAGACTGAAAACATTTAAGAGGTAGTAAACTTGGATCAGAGGGATAGTTTCAGAATTCATGACCATGAAAGCAAGTAGACACAAAATGGGGGCTCTTTGCATAGAAGGTGAAAGAACTGAAGCATGCATGTTTTAAGGCTTTTCGATTTGGTAAACCTAGTACTTGTTAGTATTACAAGAGGACTCAGGACCAAGAGGAAGCTTTATACACCCAGGAGTCCATTCTTTTGATATGGTGATGCAACATGATCATCTGCAAAGTTCATACTCAAGTACTTTGAAGTTACATTACAAAAATAAATTGCAAAAAATCTCCTAATATTTTAAGTGGCTTTATAATTTTGTGTTGGGCTACATTCATAGCTGCCCTGTCACATGGGGCTGAGAGCTGCAGGTTGCATATCTCTGCAAAGTTGGGTCAGTGTAGAACTATCTAGACTTAAGATTGTCTTGAATAACATTAGAGGTCAGAGTGTGATATCTGCTTGAGCTTCCAGTTTTCTGTAAGCATCCTTGATCCAGTCTAGCTTTTCTGTAAACAGAGTGAATATTTGTCTTTAAGGATATATACCTGGCTTTAACTGCTCAAAATTTACTCTAACAGTTTATGTTAGTCATTACAGATTAGATAGATAGATGGATAGGTAGATAGATAGATAGATAGATAGATAGATAGATAGATAGATAGATAGATAGATAGATAGATAGATAGATAATATGTAGATAGATGTATTTGTATATATACATGCATATATGTATATATTCTTATGCAGCTTATAGTTTGCAATGCTAACAGGTCAAACAGCCTAACAGTCTTGGCACAACCCATACCTTAGCTGTGTTACCTGGTGAACAGCAGTATTTAAAGCATGTTTAAAAGACAGATTATATCTTGAAACAGTATTCCAAAGATAAATTGAAGTAACACAATGCCTTCTAAGGACAACTCACTGCAATTAGCCTAAAACTTGCTACCCGTTAAAGGTCCTTTCCTTCCCTATACTATGACTGAGGACAAACCTCCATCCCATGGACCCCGGGGAATAATAGAGTATAGCCAAATTACAGTGCATGACATGGATACTTAATAATTGTGCTCAGGAAGTAAATTTGAAGTTTCTATCTTAAAACTGTGTTGCAGGAACAAGTCATTTACCTAATGACTTGTAAATTAGCATTTGCCTTTAACACATGACATAACATGTTAATTATCAGAATATTTTGCCCTAGAACTTTTACAGAAGACAAATTACATGCCAACTGTGGCATTAGACAAATTTTTAAGAATTGGAGTGGGAGAGTTACATTAGAACAGGATCTCACTGTGTAGCCTAGGCTGACCTGGAAGTCACCATATAGCTTAGACATGGCCTTAAACTCTCAGTATTCCTTCTGTTTCTGCCTCCCAAGTGCTGAGAAAACTTAAATGAGCAAACTATGTCCAGAGAGCGAAAACTCAAATGAATTTTAAAAAATTTTAGCCATGTAACTACCATGTAATAATTGCCTAACAAATGGTAATTACTGATACAACTTCAGTAATTTAAAAAATTTTGAAGTCAAGCTGTATTGTGTATATCCAGATTTGATGTATAGTACTTACTCAGAATCTTGTTTGTGTGCCAGGTATGGTGGTACATACCCATAGACAGGTGGAAGAAGTGGGGGCTTCGTGTTCAAGGTCACCCTGAGCTATGTAGCCAGTTCCAGGTCAATCTGGAATACCTACAAAGACCCTATCTTCAAAAACATATATTTTTTAATTTTGTTTCTGACACAAGAGCTCTATTCATTGAGACTAGTATTAAGTTCACTCCTAAATTAGGGAAGCAACAGGCCCATTTTCATTGAGTGGGTTAATTACCTTTATCTTGGGCTTATGGTTCCAGGGATATAAGAGTCTATTAGCATCACACTGGGAGGTGCAGCAGCTATAAGAACAGCTGAGAGCTCACATCTCAAAACAGCAAACAGGAAGCCAAGAGAGCAAACTCAAAATGGCAGATGTCTGAACCCTGAAAACTTGCACCAAGTGACATACTTCCTACAGCAAGGCCATCCGTATCTCCTAGGCCAAACAGAGAGCCATCATTCAGTGCCTGAGACTACAGGGAACATCTTATTCAAGCCACCACATAACTTCTAGTGTTTAGTGTACTTGAGAAGGAAAATGTTTATAGGTTCTTAGACTGTTATTGTGAAAAGTGACAACTTAGGAAATATTTACCTATCCACGAATGCATGTACATAGCATAAAATTAATTATGTTATTGACTACATTTCTTTGTTTTGTTTTGTTTTGTTTTGTTTTGTTTTTCAAGACAGGGTTTTTCTATAGCTTTGGAGCCTGTCCTGGAACTCGCTCTGTAAACCAGTCTGGCCTCAAACTCACAGAAATCTGCCTTACTCTGCCTCCCAAGTGCTGGGAATAAAGGCAAACACCCAGGATTTAGTGCACCTAAAAATAAACAGTTCTGTTTTTTTGCTAATCCTGTTTTTCTATCAGTATATTATAAACTTATGTGTCTTCTTTGCTTTATAGTGAAGAGCTCAGAAAAGAAGCAAGGCAACTGAAGCGGGAACTTTTAGCTGCAAAACAGAAAAAGGAGACTACAACAAAAGCAGAGAAAGGAAATGAAGGTAAAGGCTTAATTGGGTTACAATCTTTTATTTAATGCTGTGTGTGTGTGTGTGTGTGTGTGTGTGTGTGTGTGTGTGTGTGTGTGTGTGTGTCTGTGTGTGTGTCTGTGTGTGTGTGTGTCTGTGTGTGGGAGTATGTGTGTGCAAGCCAGAGGTCAGCCTCAGATGCCATTTATCAGGAGCTGACACTTGTTTTGAGTAGTATTTTTAACTGAAGCTGCAGCTCACTGGTTGTCTAAGCAAGCTCCAGAGATCGTTGTGTTTCCACCTTCCCACTGATGGGTCTGCAGGTGCATCCCAGCATGCCCAGCTTTTCTGTGGTTCTGGTGACCCAAGCTCAGGTGCTCATGCTTGCACATCAAGCAGTTTAACAAATTAGCCATTGCCTTAGCCCCTTACACTGTCTCTTGATGCCCATTTTTACTGCCTTCCTGCCTCCTGGCTTCCTCCTCTTCCTTCTCCTCTCCTTCCTTCTTCTTGGTTGGAGGTTTTGGTTTTTCCTGCAAACTTGCCCTGGACAGTTACCAAATAAAATAAATCTGCATTTAAGGAGATTATTTTTCTGAGAAATAAATTTGATGCAAACATGGCCATGATTATTGCTTTTAAGTAAACTTAATAAGAACTTACAGAGCACTTAAAACCAGATAAGACAGTGTGACTGAAACAGGCAACTGGATTAAAAGTGCACAGAAACTGTTCATTCTTTTCATATTGCACAGTCTTTAAGACCTGTAAGTAGTTTAGAACTATGCTAGGACCCATACAAACATTTGTTTGTTGGTTTGAATGGTATTATATACCTATTGGATTTTTGTTATTGTTGCTCTTTGTTGCTGTTGTTTTAACATGTATGTATTTGTGCATATTTTCACATGCACAGAGGTGCACACATGGAGGAAGATATGGAGAGGTTAGAGGACAAGTTCAGAGTTTGAGCCTTCAGCTTGTTTGAGCTATGGTCTCTTGTTGCTCACCATGGTGTACTTTGGGCCAGCACACCTTGGAGCTTCCAGGGATTCTCCTTGGCTGTCTCTCATTTTACCATGGGAACACTGAAAATACAGATGAGCACTACCATCTCTGGTTCTGCGTGGCTTCAGGGCATGCTAAGTCAGGTCCTCATACTTGTGACAAGCACTGTACCTAACTGAGCCATCTCAACCATCCCATTTATGTTTGGTTTCCTCTACAACAAGACATAGAAAGTCTAATACATTTAAAGCTGATCAAAACAGTGCTGTACTTCTATACAAGTTTCTGTATTTTATATTCTGAGGCACTGTGATTTTTCCTAAAAAGATCAGCTTCAGAGAAAGCTATCTGTTCCACAATAAAGCATGGAATGTTCAGTTTCCAGAATTACTACTTAGAATCCTTAAACCTGTTTTCTTTTGATCATGTGTTATACTATAAATTCCCATTGTTATCGTAAGTGTTATTCAGTTACCTCTTCTACAATGTGTAGTAAATTCGTGGTAACATGTTACTTTGTGCAGGCAAGCTTCATCTTCGCACTTTTGTAAAACATGGAGTGTTTTCATCTGTTAGGTTTTGTAGTGTTTATTGGAGTTGTGCTTAAGAAAATAGCATGTGTCAAATATCTAGCCTTAAAGAATATAAGTGCCAATACAAAACAGTAGTGTATCAACTGCAAAACATATTATCGTAGTAGGAAGTACAAGTAGACCCATAGCTACTTAAAGAATGTGATTCGAGAGTGTGTGTACTGTATCTCCCAGTGACTTGAAATAAAGGCAGGCCCTTGATGAAAAACTCAAGTCACTGGAGTATACATTTGACTTAAGTTGCTAAAACTTTAAATCATCCATAGTAGTCCAAACTGTAAAGGAAAAAGTGGATTTATTCATGGCTAGCTCATATAGTTAAAATATAATCCAGAGTAGAAATAAGCTGTATTGGCAGTATATATGTAACGTTCCCAAGGGATTGTTTCTTATATTAAAAGCATATTAAATATAGGATTTCTGTTGGACTAGAAAGATGTTGTACTTAGGTATGTTATTCATTTTGAGCTAATAATTATATGAGTGCCCACATGTGACAAAATCTCTACTAAGAGCAGTGTATGGGGTTGGCAGTAGGGTGGTTCCTGCTCTGTTATCTCAAGGTCTAGAAGGAGAAGAGAAGTGCAGCAGATGCCAGCTGTGCTGGCGCAGTTACAGGCCCTGCAGTAGATGTGTGGTGTATGTCTGTCTGCTTTTGAGACACCAAGTGTAACTAGGGAGAGAAGTCTTCCTTACAAAAGAGAGGGCTCTTTAGACCCTGGTTTGGCTTATATGTAAATGAAAACAAGCCATGATAAAGTCTCTTGTGTCATAATTAGAGACTCTCCAGCTCCAGGAATTGTAACTTTGAGATATCTTTGCTGGTGGTATTTAAATAGTTAAGTGGGCTATTTTGGTTTTTTCTTTTTTAAAGATTCATTTATGTATTTTATATCTATGGTTGCTTTGTCAGTATGTACATCTGCACAGCAGAAGAGGGTATCGGATCCCATGGGACCATAGTTATATAGACTTTTGTAATGAAAGAGCATCAAGCCATAAACACTATTTTATTACTACTATGTGTGCTGTGTGTGTAGTTTGATGCAGCCTATCCTAGAACCTATTTATGATATACATTATGGATTACTTTTTCCTTGGAATTGTGTTTCCTCTAAGCCTACTTTGAACTTCTAAAAATGGCAAGTTTTGGGCTGGGTAGTGGTAGAGCCTTTAATTCCTGCTCTCAGGAGGAAGAGGCAGGCCGATCTCTGTAGTTTCAAGGCTAGCCTGGTCTACAGAGCAAGTTCCAGCAGAGCTAGGACTGTTAAACAGAGAAGCTCTGTCTCAAAAAACAAGACAAAAAAAAAAAAAAAGGAGGAGGAGGAGGAGGAGAAAAACTGTCAAGTATTAGTAGGATGATAATAGAAAACTGATTTTTATGAAAGATTTGTCAATTTCAGAAAACATCACTTTATATTTGAAATAAAAGTGTTGCTATGCAATTTTTAAGCAAATGAAATGTCTTCCTGTGATTATCAATGATACCACAAGCCATCTTACAACACAAGGTTTTAGAAACAAAGTAGAATTTGAATATCTTTCAGTATATGTTAGAACTCAGCCTGCCTTCCCAATCAGCATATATTCCAAGGTCAGTACTACGTGAACTCTAGGAAGAAATACAGAGGCTCTTGTATGTGTTTCTGTGAAGTAAAGTCCACATGTGAAAAAAAGTTGGAAAGTGTTATTTGACCTTGGCCTTGCAGAGTTATCTGACAGTGAAGCTGAGTATTCTCATGAAACTATTCAGGAAAGATTTTGTGATTGAGGTATGTCAGCGTGTCAGGCTACACATCTGGCTTTTGTAACTCATCTTATTTCAGTCTAATACTAAGTCATCTGAGTATTATGGGAACTAGATGATTTGTCCTTTTGAACATGTTAGCTATATACCACAGTTGAATTCACTAATAAGCTTAGATAAGCAGTAGTCTAAAGCCTTCAGAAAATTTTGAATGACAAAATTTTATGTAATATGAATCTGTCTTCCATGTGAATTTTCACCTAATGCATGTTATTGTAACTGCTGGTCTAGAGAGACCAAAACTACATTAACTGTGATAATTCTAATTTAGTAGTAATTCTGATTGTAATGCTTCATTCTTTATATCTTTGGGGGCTAGGAAGAAAGCTCAGTAGGTAATGGCACTTACTACACAGGCCTGAAAATGAATCCAATCCCCAGAATCCTTGTAAGCATGAAGGGTATGAACCAGTTCCACTACAGCCCAAAGGTACATGAATGTGCTCACACACAGACACACACACACACACACACACACATACACACACACACACTAAGAATATTTTAATTTTTAAAAGAAAAGTTTGAAATATATATTCTCAAAATAAGTAAGAAAGTAGAAAATTTCAGTTACTGAAATTCTTAATTTCAGTTACTGATGGGAAAGGTCCTTCTGTGTATATGTTTGTCTTATTGGTTGATAAATAAAGCACTGTTGGCCAATAAGGAAGCAAGTTAGGCAGGACTAGGAGAGAAGGAGGATTCTGGGAAATGTAGGAAAGGGAGAGGGTTGCCATGTGATCCCAGGAAGAGAGGATGCATAAGGCCGTCGTCCTCGGTAAGATAAGTCCTTATAAAAATATACAGATTAGTAGTTATGGTTGATAATTAAGACTGAGCTAGCAAATAAGAAATCCTAGTCATTGGCCAGCTGTATTGTAAATAATATAAGACTCTGTGTGTTATTTGGGGGCCCTAAAGCAGCGGCAGAATCCAGGCAGCTGCAAAGAGTTATTGTTACAAGTTATTAGCAGGGAAAATATTTAAGCCTCAGTTTTCTTATTGTAATTCTAGAGATAAAACACCATATATACCCTTCAGGCTTCTTATTGTGGAGAAAACTTTTAATAAAATTACACTACTATGTTAAAAATAATAATTTTAAATTTGCAAGAGAAAAACATAGCTAGCTGTTCCTGCTTTCATTTTGTTTCCTGCCTAAAACCTACATTCAAAAATATGAATTTTAGTAGTTAGTAAAGCCCACAGTTGATATGATATGGCCATTTTAAAATGTGTTGTAAAACACACAGAGAAACACTATCTCGGAAAAACAAACAAACAAACAAAAAACAAAAACAAACAAACAAAAAAAAACAACTCTTATTAAACAGCCGGGCGTTGGTGGCACATACCTTTAATCCCAGCACTTGGAAGGCAGAGGCAGGTGGATCTCTGAGTCTGGTCTGAAGAGGGAGTTCCAGGACAGGCTCCAAAACAATACAGAGAAACCCTGTGGGGGGGGGGGGAGATGGGACTATTTAAACAAATTTCCTTTTCATGTTTGTCAGTCATATTTCTATAAATACACTGTCTTTGAAAGTGTACCTTCTTAAATGTCCAATGAATGCATCTGGCAAGTCTGGTCCCATGCTGATGGCAGACACTTCATTTTAGAATTTAGGGTATGATTGTTGAATTAAAACACACTTGGGAGAAACATGAAAGACCAAGAAAGCCTTGCATTCTAACATTGTGCTTTAAAATACTAGTTTGAGTCTTTCATGAATGAGCGTCCCCCATTAAGCCAGGTATTCTCATACATGTGATATTTACTTCAGAATATGACCATTTTAGGAAAACTTTAATTAGGTTTTAATTAATATTCCTCTGGATTTATAATCTTTATCCAGTTTCTTGGGCCAGGTTCATATTCATAATGACTTAACCTTAGTCATTTTAAGTCTGTTCCATCACACTAGGCAAGTTACTTTGAAATCTGGCCTCATGCTATTCTTCCACTATATAGATAAATAAATTTTGCCATCCCTTGAGCCATACAATATTATCAGTTAATAGACATAAGTACACTTAAGAAAAAACCCATAATTTTTCCACTTGTCTTCTAATTAATTTTAATTTATATTACATTCACATGTGTGTGTACATGCATATATATATATGGGTACAAACATACCACAGAACATGACTGTTGGTCAGAAGATACTTGTAGGAATTGAGTCTCTCTTTCTACAATGTGAGTCTTAGAGATCAAACTTAAATTGTTGGACTTGTTTGTAGCCATCTTACTGGCCTAGGAGGACTGCAGACAATATCTAAGTGAATGCTTTGGTAAATAAAAGAAATCAAATGTCAAGAAATAAAGCTATTAGTACAGTAATCCAATTAAAATTTTCATAATAGTGTGAGATTGAACCTTTCAAAATTCAAAATTGTTCCTTCTCTTAGTTGAGTACAGAATCTGCAGTAGATTCTAAGAACAAACACCCCAACTTAGGAAAACAAGGAACAGTGTTTGGTTTAGATACCAGCAGTGTCAAAAGAGATTTACTGCAGGACACTCTTGTTCACAGCCTTGGGGTCTTGTAAATCCCACAATAAATCATCCTGGCTTATGAACAGGATTGCTGTGGGAGGTAATAAATTTAAAATAAGATTGATAATTCATTGGTGTTAAAGTTGGCTTCTTGTGTTGTCTCTTTCCAGTTCTTTAATCCTTTTTCATTAAATTATATGTAAACCTTTCTGAGTTTTTTTAAGTTTCACCATCTTAGAACTAGTAACAAACTGAATGTAGTCACATAGAGCTACAGGTTTGGGCATACCTTTAAGGAGCTAAGGTGTCTGAGTCTCCTTGACATTCTGGGCAGACAATTCCTGCTCTGTGGTTCTTGCCAGAAGTGAGAGGAGAGGGGCAATATGAGCTTATAAGTCAACTAAGAATTCAAAAGCCTCTTAAGGAAACACACCCTCCAAGGTACAGAGCACCTCTTGAGCACACAGGGCCATTTCAAGTTGTTTCTGACTGTCTCTTAGTATTGCATTAAACAATCAAGGGATCTCAGGCTTGACTGAGTTGTGACAGTATATAGTATTTAGCTACTTCCCATCTATCCAATGTATAATGTTAAACTAGCTTAATCTTGGTTTTATGAGAAACAAAAACCCATGTGGAATGTTTGCTCCCTGCTAACCTAACAGCACACATGGTGAGTTCTCACTGAGCAAACTAGTCCTTTCCCCAAGCTTTTAAGTTTCTCTAGGTACTACTGGTTCATTTCCCAACCCCTTAGAGGCTGGTCCAAAGTTCCAGAATTCACTTTCTTCAATAGTTGCCTCCTAATTTAGATGTTAGTTTTAGCTTTATTTGAAGAAAGGTAAAGTATATTTGTGCCTGATTCATAGATACCCTTTCAGGCCAGCAGTCATTCTGTTTCTTCTCACTTAAGGTTCAAAGCACTTTAAAAACTAAAGATGTGGACAATTATATCTAAAAGGGTGAATGCACACACCTTAGTTAGGGTTTCTGTTGCTGTGGTAAAATACCATAACCAAATACAACTTTGGAAGGAAAGGGTTGTTTTCATCTTACACTTCCACATTACAGTCCATCATCACAGAAAGTCGGGGTGTGAGCTGACATGGGCAGGAAACTGGAGTAGAGGCTGTGGAGGAACACTGCTTACTGCCTTGCTCCCTGTGATTTGCTCACCCTGCTTTCTTATAGCACTCAGAACCACCAGCCCCTCAGTGACACCACCCTCAGTGAGCTAGACCCTCCCGAATCAATCATTCGTCAAGAAAATGCCCCACTGACTTCCCCACAGGCCAGTCCAGTGGGGGCATTTTCTCACTTGAAGTTTCTATTTCAAAAGGATGCTAGCTTGTCAAGTTGACATGAAACTAGCTAGTATAGTGTATAGTGTATATCTCAGTTGTTTTTTAAGGAGTAAATTAGCAAAAAGAAAGTCAAAGCAGGGGCAACCCTGTGGATCTTTCTAACCCACTACTTTGTGTCTTTGTTTTTAGTTGTTCCTAAAAGCCATACTGCAAATATGTAGTATGCAAATAAGTAGTATGCTTCTAGCACATGGGAAGAAGTAATATGTTCAGTAAAAGTCGTTAGCAGATGTCAAGATGTGTATGCCAGTGGTTACATAAAGAATTGAATCTTTTGGTAACATAAGTGAGAGACCCTCTGTGAGTCCATGGTTCTTGGGGACAGCCATGTCACATAGCAAATCACTGGTTGTAGACCTCTTCCTTCGACTCCTAAAATAAATGGATGCTTTTCATTTGGATTTTAAAAGTTGGGAAGTAACTTTTTTATGAAAAGTATGGAGAGGAAATGAGTAAGTGAACAAAAAATTGAAGTATCATGACAAGTGTAATGACTCGTAATACCAGCAGTCAGGAAGCTGAAAAGGGGAGGTCCAGAGTTCCAGACCATTCTAAGCATCATAGTGAGACCCTGTTCCAGAAAAATAAGTAAATGAAGCAAAATTAAGTAACATACCCTGTACAAAAGACAGGACTTGTGGAAGAGAATAAAGATAGAAAAGATCACTCATGTAATCCTGTTAACCAACACAATCATGGTTAGTATGTAATACCTGTTTTCCCAAACTTTGTCTTAATGGCAGAAACATCATAATTTGCCCTAGTAATGTGATTTTCTTATAATCTGTAACATTTTTAAATATCTTTTTATTGAAACTGACCAAGAACTCCTAAATGATCAGTTTGCTTTAGAAATATTTGTTCTCAATCCTTGTAGTCAACACATTGAGCATGATGGATATAGAAACCATATGTATAAAGAAAAAAAAAAAACTCATGACTCTCAGCTCTAGGGTGTAAAATATGTGTAGTGTCGACAGCCAAGGACTCCATTCTTGAGAATTAAATTATCTTTACTGCTCACTCAAAAGGGAAAAAACAAACAAACAAACAAACAAAAAACAACTCACTTTTAAACTGTTCCTAATTGATTTGGTAGTATGCCACCTCTTCCTTTCTCAAATGGCTTATGATAATTCAGCAAGGAAACAATGGACTCAGGCTAGCTATTTTGAAATAATTATAGATTTTTCCACTTAGAAAGTAAAAGAGATGATGGGGGAGGGGTCCTGTGTGTGTGTGTGTACTTGTATTGCTTGTTTTGTTTTAATATTTAGATTCACTCAGGAAGAACTAATATCATTAAAGGTTTGATTATAAATAGTGTTCCCATTTATAAATGGAGTTTTTAGCTTTTCCAGGCTAATGCCATGATCTTGTTTTAAATCAGAGGTTTTTCTTTCATGTGACATTTTGTGAAATTTTTTTGCCAAAAATGACAAATGCACACAGTAACTCACATGAGCGCTGAACACCTTCAGCATCCTGCAGTGTGCAGTCACATTGGGAGGAGATTTGCCCCAGCTGCACAGTATGCACCTGTGCCCCTCTTATGTGAAAACTGATTCAGCGCAGCTTAATCTACACAATGTTAGCTGGCTCCCTTACACGACTGATGCAGTATGGTGATAATTTCAATAGTTCTATTTTCAAAATTCCTCACCAAAACTCCTGGCAGGTGGTATAATTGCAGCTCTTCAGTCTGAGTATTATTTTCCTTAAAAATCAGATAATCACTAAATTGTTAGATAATCACTAATTGTTACATAAGATAATTTGAAATGTTAGAATAGACAGAAAGAATAGTGAAATTCTCAGAACTAATGTCCAAGTATCAGGAAATCATTTAGAAATGACTTTGGAGACACAAGAACATTGTATACTGTTTTTTGCTTATTATTTTTAGAAAATGGCCATAGCAGAATGGAAGCCCACTTCAGACTATACTGTTGAACACTTAAAATGTGACTCTGAGTTGGCCTCCAGGAATGTATTAAGTACCTGAACCTCTGGTCTTGAATGTGCTCTGGTTATGTTGCATTACATGTCTGTAATCATCACCGGATAGGATCATCAGCTAGACTTCCCATATATGCACAGAAAGCCAAAAGCCAACCATCGACAGAGCTCAGTGAATACCATCCAGCAGCGTCAGAGAATTAACCCCAGTGCCCTGGTCCCCAGACCAGTGTCATTTCTACTACTCAGGATTTCAGTGTGACCCAACATTTAGACAATTTATTAAGATTTTATTTATTAATATTCCACTGGGATTTTGACCAGAATAATTATTTCCAGAACCCCTTCAGCAAACTGAAGAGGTCTGTAGCACATTGCTAATATAAATATGCACCATTTGGAATGAATGACAAAAAACATAACATGTTATGGAAAACATCAGCTTCTGGCAACATGGCCAACTAGAAGTTTAAATTGAGCTCCCCATAGGAGACAACTAAAAACCATGGCTATAATGTAAGAGTAACTTCTCATATACTCCTATGATTTGCCATAGGTCAGTAATACCTAAACCAGGGAAAAAGTAAAGGTGTGAACTGAGAGATATGTGAAGCATTCAGTCTGGCTTTAGCCCAAAGGACATATGCTAAACTGGTGAGTTGAACATTGATTTTGGAAGTCTCACAAAGTTCTAATGAGAATTTAAAACCCAAGGTCTAATGAAGGCAGGAAGGATCTAACGAAAGACTGGGCAAAAGACCTCATCATATATGGCCAAGAGAATAAAAATAAAATGGGGTTCCTCGTGCTCAACAGAGAAATTCTTACTATCTCAGAACATAGCACACAGTATTGGAAGGCAAGAATAGGAGTGCCCAAAATTATAACTAAAAAGTAACCTTCCAACAAGTTTTCAGCCCACAGTCTCCCAACCAAGTCCTAAGTGAATCTAGATGCCTGATGGAACCAAACTTAAATGCTTTCAAGGAGAATTTATTTTTATCACCAATCCAGAGGGAGAGAGAGAGAGAGAGAGAGAGAGAGAGAGAGAGAGAGAGAGAGAGAGAGAGAGAGAGAGAGAGAGAGAGAGAGATGAGAACTAGAATTAACACATAAAGACACAATTCAATCATCCTGACTGAAGGCTAGAAGAAACGGCAGACATCAGACTCAGATGCACACAAACTCAGATTTTATTCAGACAATAAGTGTTAAGTATACCTAACCTACTTCTAAAATGACTTGAAACTATGAAGAACAAGCTAGCATAAAAGTAGAGATTATCTGAAAGTGAAAAATGTAATATCTAACACTCAAAATTCAACAGGTTTGATAGCAAATTAAACACCATTAAAAACATTAGTATATTGAAAGATAACATTGAAAAATACTATTATTGAATTCAGCCCTCAAGAAAGAGGATACTTGGGAAATGAAGACCTAGTAAGTGTCCACTCAAATTCCAGATCAAAGTTAAAAGCAAGGTATCAGGAGGTGGTGAGTGAGAGTACTCTGTAACTAATCAGAGAGATCTTGTTACAAGGTTGAAGAATCCTCAGAAGCCTAAAAAGATAAAAAAAACAAAATCAGTAAACCTAGATTTATATGTTCAATGTCAAGATGCATTAAAAGCATCTAGAGAGAAAAATTATTACCTTTAGAAAAGTAAGAGCTGATTCCTTAGCCTGTGAAGAAATGAAGCAAAGTATGGTGTTCAGCGCATTAAAGGCTGATTAATGTCCTTCAGAACAACAGAAACCGAGAGACCTTGCTGCCTGCAGACCATCACGTAGACTAACAATATAGTCTTTCTATACAAACTCAGTATTCTCACTGAACTATCTTGATGAATCTATGACAAAAGCCACCCTTTCTTATTTGTGTCAGGTTTCTTGGACAGTTCTATTGACTGAAACACCTTCCACCATTTTTGCCTATGAAATGATTTTTCTTCATGGCTTACCTCAAACATTTTCACATCCTGTGAACCTTTCCCCAACTGGCATTAGAGTATCAAAAAATTCCACAAGTGGTATGGTTACTACTTCTATCAAAGATTACTCACTTATTTCCAGCTGTGTAAGCCTCCCACACATGTTTTAGAAGCATCTGCGTGAAACCCAGTTCACATCTTATGTTCTTATGCTAGTCTGCCTTGTATTAATTTTCTGTATCTGTCTATTTACAATTGAATTGCAGTCAACCTGATTTCAATAAATATACATTATTTAGAACATTTAAACCTGCTTGTTTTATTTATAACATTTTGGTGTGGTGGTTTTTATTTGTTTTTGAGACAGGATTTCACTATGTAGCTCTAAGTATCTTAGATCTCATTGTGTAGACCAGACTGGCCTCAAACTGATCTGCCTGCCTCTTGTCTCCCCGCTGTTTGGATAAAAGGCATGCACCACCATGCCTGGCTTAAGCAAAATAATAAATAACTTTATAAACTCTTACATTAGTATACCCTACATTTACTACTGATCTAGTAAACTAAATATAGTCATTCTTAGAAATAATTGATTTAAAAAATGCATTTCTAACCATAAAAAAAATCATGTACATCAGACTTACTATGTTTGTTATACACATTAGGAGTCTACATTTGATTTTCCAATTCATGTCTTAGTCTTTTCTACAGTCTAATCATTTTTCCAGGATAATTTATAAAACAAACATACTGTTGAAGTGTCTGTCCTCTAGGGCTTACATTCCAGTGGGACACTGAGTAAATGCGGACTGTCCATAAAGAAGTAAATACACAGTATGATGACAGGTAATGGCAATTCCACTAGCTTTTAGCTAGTCAGTTCTCAAAATTTCTGTTACAAGGGAGACTACGAGGTTACAGATTGCAAATAAATGGAAGGAAAAGGGAGAGCTTACTTCAGACTTACCTCCAAAGAATGCCTTTCCTGTTTACCATCCTGGCTTTTCAGTCTCAGAGCTGGATGTAGCCATGATTTTATGTTATGAACTCTTGGTCTCCTTTGGTTTCTCTAAAAACAAGATAAATTCCTGGAAACTGTTCCCAAAGAAACAAGTGTGTAACTATGGAATAGCAATGTTTGTTAAATTAAACTTCATTCTTATAGATACATAGATTAGAAATATAGTTCCTTCTATTATTGTTGCTAGTTTATAATAACAATGAATGCATATATCATCACAAATATATATGTTATGTCAAATTGAACAAGAACTGTATTTTTTCAATTCAGCTTTTGATTGAGGTGATATGTTGCTTGTGACTTAAAGGGAAAGTTTAATTTTCTTAGTCCAGTAATAGAAGGATGATAGTTCAGAATGGTTACTTCATTTTGTAAATCTGGCCAGCGTTTACCAAAATAAGGAAGACCAAAAGGCTCACTTGTCATTGACATCACCGGTGTTCACATAAGTGTATCCTATATTATAAAATTGCCGTAGCCAAAGAAATTCTGACAGAGGATGTCACGTTTACAGAGTTTACCATGCTCATTACCTCTGTTTTCAGAGTCCTTACATTTCTGGTGCAGGCCCTGCCTCTGTGCCCAGTCTTCACAGATAACCCCATCTTTGCCTTGTAAGCATCTAGCATGTTCCCCATGGTTTCACTCCTTGACCCCCAGCGCTTCTGTTTTCCCACACAGTTCTCCAACGTGCCCTTTGTATGGTGACACTAATTCTTCTCAATGGTAACCACCACATCCCTTCTCACAGACTTCAGGAACTTTCTCTCCCATGTTCCTGTATGGCAGTCTCTTCATATCCACTAAGGTTTGTTTTTTGTTTTTTTCTCTCTTTCTCTCTTTCTCTCTTTCTCTCTTTCTCTGTCTCATGTCATTCATGCCTTCCATTACCTCATAGATAATTTTCAAACTTTGTTTCTTTTCTGTGCTTCCTCCTAAACTCTGGCTTCTACTATCACCTACTTGTGAAAGGAATAGTCTTAACTCCTTGTTTAAATTCCCAGATGTGTTCTGAGATCTACATTAGCAATTTTTCCAGTGTCCTGAGCTTGTTAAGAGTCAACAGCACTCACTACCACTTCTCAGTCCTCGTTTTTTGGATTGTTTGACAAAATGCCTTTTCAAGATCTCTACTTGTTTGTTTTTTGGAAATACGTGGTAACAAACCAAGCACAAAACAGTTATTGTGCGTACCTTCCTACCTTTTCCTACTGTTGCAAGATGACACCTAGAAAAGGAAGCCAAAAAAGAGTCGTGCCAGTTATTTGTAGAGTGAAGAGTGGAGAATAGTGCTGGGAGGCAGTAATACCTCCCTGAGCTTATCTTTTGGACCAGTTTGACTTTGGAGATGTATTCATGTTCTATGTTTTTTTAAACATTAAATCAGTAAGCACAGCATGAAAAAAAGTGAGACAGGGAAAATAAAAATAAACCTCATTCTACTTGAGATGAGCGACATCACACAATGGTGAGTTAACAGAAAACTAATTCAAGCCTAATTAGAAGCTGCCTTATATTTTTCAATTTTTCCATTAAACAGTACTATTATGAGATAGTGGAGTGAGATGATCGTAATGTTTTTATACAAGAGACGAAAATGGTAAAAATGTCAGAGTATTAAAATTGGTGAATATGAGTGCAAAAATATTATAAGGTTTTGAAATTTTATTCACATTGATAGCCATCATTTTTTCTTTCAAGTTTTCCTTTATCTTAGGAAATGTGGCAAACATATGAAAGAGTACAGGGGCTTTATATTTTTAACCCAATTTACCTTAACATATTTTATATTTGTTTTAGATTTTAGCTTAATTGAACATGAATATTGTATAACCCCCATTTGTTGTCTAATTTCGTTTATCTCCCACAAAATGCCCTCACTATACAGAAATGAGAGTGATTTCATTGAGTGTGTTTTAAACTTTGTAGTGCGTGATCTGTGCAGTCATCCAAAGTGATAGTACCTTCCTGTGCTGCATCATGTAATATCAAGTACTTGGTTTCCATTGTGTTGTTTTCCCTTAACGTTATACATTTAACATCTGTGTGTGCCATCATGCTTAGCACATACTTGTTAATCTTGAGTTATTACATGTTATTACATACACATGCCAGTTGTTTTGTAGATTTTGAGGGTCTTTGGTTGTATTCCCTATTTCAGGCACTTAACCGAGAGCAATCTCTCAGATATTTTCTGTGACCTAAACAGGACCTTCTCTAGGATGTATCTTGTGTAACTGGTAGAGTTATCAGAATTAGGAAATTAGTAACACTCATCGTTGAATTTTAGCTTCATCTTGGGTTTTTCTAATGAGCTTTGCAGTTGTCTTTGTTCTCCTAGCTGGAATCTAACCCACGAAAATGCCAAATATGTCTCTGTGGGAGCCTTTAAAATTATGTGTCTTATTCTTCCTCATACTTTCACCCTTTAGTTCTAGTATTCAGTTGTTTGCCATTAGTTTTCATCCCACTGGACAAGCAGCTGTCCATTTCTTCCTTGTTAACTCACTAGGTCAGCGTAAACTCATGGAACCTGAGTCCACGAAGTCCAGTGTGTTGGTTGTTGACTTTTCACTTGATCAGGGAGCTCAGCTCCTTCCTGTGTTCTTTTGAGATACTCCTGATAGTGTTTTAGTACGTGGTGCTCTTTAACAAGCTGTTCTAGGTGCAGATTGTCCTTTGCCTTTGTGCAGCCTGAAATCATCCTGTTTTCTAAGGAGCTGTGCTTACCACCATTAAATAATGTTTAGCAATCAAGGTCTAGTCCCTGGTTGCTCATGGGTTTTGCTACTAGGCCTTTACAGTGTACAGAGCAAGGAGAGGCCCTCAGAGTCTAACTAACTACAGCCCTACTTTGCAGGACATGTTGTTTCTTCTCCCTGTTTCTTCTAATTGTGTTCTTCAGCAATAAGGATCTTCAGGTCTTTTCTACTTCTTTTATATATAAGCAAATGCAGTTTTTAAAAATTAATATATATTTACTATAGAATATTTTTATCATAAGAGAAAAATTACTTTCATTCTTAGTATCACTGGTATAATTATACTTCCATTCACTTTTTTATTTTATGATCATATATGTACAGAAATAAATAAGTGATCCTTCTACTTTTATTTTAATGAGGTTGGGAATTACATTGCTAAATGTTTATGAGGCATATTTGCCTCACTGGCACACTATTATGAGTGTGTTTTCCCAATATACTGCTGTCACAGAGATGTACATTTGGGCTCCCTTACTTTGATATGTTACTCAGCAATCTTGAGTGTGTCATTTCTGAGCCAAGTTTCCTTGCCTGAAAATAGTAATAAATAAGTAAATGTATTGCAGTCGATTGAATTTGTGTGTGTGTGTGTGTGTGTGTGTGTGTGTGTGTGTGTGTGTGTGTGTGTGTATGTGTATCTGTCTGTGTCTGCCTGTGTGGCCAATAATTACTAATTTGTTAGCATAGCAGTCAGCAAATTATAATATGTAAATATCAAAGCACTTATTTGCATGTGTAGACAAATAATTCATTGATAATTTGTTGGTAGGTGGAATTTGCTGTTTGAGATTAAAGCACTTTTTTCTTCATTTTGTTGTAGTTGTTTTGGGGTGGTATTAAGCATCAAAGCCAGGAACTGGTTGGTATATGCTAGGCAAGTGCTCTACCATTAAGCCACATCCCTATCCTGAAGCACTTTCAAGGATAAGAAATGGTGTATTTTATGCTAGTAAAGAATCTGCTGTAAATCTTTTTTAAACAAGTGAGTAATGTGAAAACATTTAAGACACATAGTATATATTTTATATGTAAACATCTATGTATATACACATCTAAAGCATATAAATCCATAAATTAGGGATCATGCTTTGTGTGCAACAAAGGCGTGATGAATACATGTGTTATTTGCTGGCAGAATGTGCTCGGTCAGCCTGTTTTTAGCCTTCATTCTTGTAACATGCAACGAAAACATTGGCTCTCCACAGCCAACCAAATATTTGTTTTGCTGCTACTTACTCATTACTGTAGACTAAATAATTTTTCTTGCCTTCAGCAGCATAAATATAGTTTTAGTCCAGACTTTAGTCACTTCAGGCTTAATTTTATGTCTGTTCATGCAATGTCCCATGTGTGTTTCATAATAAAATTGTAAATATTTTATCCTCCATTGAGCAATGAGTGAGTCATTGGGCTCAGGTATACAGAAATAATTCTAGAAGAAAAGGATAAAGGTATCTGCTAACATGAAGGGGGGGTATGCTGGCACAGAATGTAGAACTACACTCTTCTAAAGGAAAAAGCAGATCCTGAAACTCTTAAATGTTTAAAGCAGGCTATCTTGTATGCTTTTCAGTATAAACTGCTGATAGCCATGGTAAAATGTTCCACCATGCTGATACTGCTTGTTTAAAAGAAAAGAAAAAAGACAGAGACAAGGTGGGGGGTACGAAATTAATGAATAAAACAACTGTCACCCCAGATCGTGTCCCTGTATATTTCTTACTAAGGAAAAAAAAAAAACTGAGTTTATAAAGGTTTTGTTGTTGTTTTCAATTTAAAATTATAAAGGAATTAATGTTGTCAGAATTCCTAGCACAAAGATAAGATTTTGTAATTAACATTTACAGAGTGACAAGCTGCTTGTCATTATGGTATGCCATGAAATATATCATATTTCAAAGTCAAGAGTAGGCAGATAGGTCTGCCTCAATTACTTATCACCCTGTACTAACCCAATTACAACTTCTTGTCTTTCCCTCTGCCCTCCTGAACCTTCAATCCTGTGTTTACTGAATTGCCAATTTCCTATCATAGTCCTAAATATCTGCTGCAGTTCTACATGACTTTCTTTGGCATATAATTGTTCAGAACATGGTCTGAGCTATGTATGATTTGACCATCGCTGGGGAAGAGTAGGATTTCCTAACTCTAAACAACTGGGAGAAAACTACTGTTGCCATTGCTACCAACTTGCCTGAACCTATGCCATTTGCTGGCCTACCCTCTGGCAACTGTGCTGCACAGCCTGTGGGGCTGAGCGTCCTCCCCATCACCTACTTGCAAATGTCATTGTAGGAGTTCTTTCTCTCACCACTCTCCTTTGAAGTCTATCAGCCCCTATCAGTACTTTAAAAAGCAAACAAACATTTCTTAAAAACCAAAGCCCCTCCATGTATCTGTGCACTCCTTGTAGTCTGCACCCTCAGGGCCTGCCTTATCAGTCTGATCTTGTTTCCTAGTGCTTCTCTCACACTCTGTCCTAGGCTCAGCAGCCTCTTTGATCAGAACCTTAGGGAAGGCTCATTACCTTGCGTCTCACAACATCAACTTTAGACTCATGTGCCCTTCATGGTGGGCCTCAATTGCCCTTCCCTGTGACATTCTTCTCTGTATTATTTACCACTCTCTCGTGTTATATGCATCCCATTTTCTCCCCTCAAGAATTTTTTGTTGGTATTCTTCACTCCATGGGGAAGATGGAAGAACTGGTATTTATATAAAGGAACTGTGGCTCAGAGAAGTCTATTGATGTTTTGCCCCCATGTCACCCTGTAGCTGATAGGACATACTTTGTCCGAGAATATATACAATTACAGGTCAAAATCCTGTGCAGTAATACTTTGTAAAATAAGGTATAATCATTGTGAGTCAAGAATCTAGCAGTTTCCTCCAGGAAAAAAAAAAAAAGATTGTTTTATCTATAACTTGAAAAGAAATGGATTATGTATTTGAGGTTTTAGTATTTCTGTATTGAAAATTAAATTCTTGTACAATAACTGAGAAATTAGTGTCTACTCTTGTTTACTATCAGTATAAATGGGGAATATGTTCCTTTGTGGCCACTGCCTCACGTTTCACCCACAGCTTCCTCTCTCAGCCAGCAATGAATGACTGCCTTCAGCACCCATTCCAGTACAAGGCACAGCCAAATACTGAAAACAAACATAATGAGGACTGTTTTTGTCAGTAAGATCACAAATTAACCAGTTAACATAAAAACAATATGATTGTTACTTTTTGTTAGCTTATAGAAAGACATCAGGTATCTATAAACTCTCTTGCTGAGAAGAAATTATTGCTAGTAATTATAGCCTGCTGAACTCCAATGCATTCACTATGTATGTCACTAATTCACTATGTGTGTCACTAATTCCCTATTTCATGCTTCAGACGGTGTTCTGGGTTTTTAAGGCTCCTGTGTCTGTCGGGGACCTATTGATTGTTGAACTATAGTTAAACACATGTTCCATTCAAAACCTTGTGGAGAACAGTGATGGCCCCTCCGACTTACTATTCGGTGAAGAAATCACACTGGGCACCCTCTTGCATGAACATGAAGTCAGAGGTTGAAACAGATGAAAGTGATGGGCTTTTGGTCTGGAATGGAATGAAGACATCTGTGTTGAGAAAGAAAGAGGTTTATTGATGAAACTGTTTCCATTCGCCCTTAGTTAGCTTAATAAAACTGTCTCAGGTTTTACTTCTTTTCTGCAATTAGGCAAGAAATTTGATTTCCATCTGCTTTTTATATTTGCAGCATAAGTTGAATGTGGTTTTTGATTGGCATAGTAAGTAGTCAGGCCTGTCACAATCTAAGACTTACTATTTTTGCCTTCATTTTTTGTCTTCTGTTGCTTAATCTGCCTGATGCAAAGACCTTACCAGCTAGAGCTCGTCTCAGCTGCGTGTACACACTTCTAGGTGACCATTTATTCCCTTAAGACACGTGTTGCATATGAGTATTTGAGTAACTTCTTGTACACGTTGGCCATTTATTTGACAATCTTTCATTTTTTGTTTTTTAAAACTTAAAACCGTTTCTTGTATCAGCAGTCTGTGGGAGTCTGTTCCACCCTTGTTTCCATGTATCGTCTTACTGCTGCTTCCTAAAAAGGAAGCGTTCCCTGCAGCCAGCCTGTTCCACCTTGTTTCTCATCAGTAGGTTTGGCACCAGGCCAAGTTCTGTCAACACTATTCCATCAGATAAATAGCTGTTGGTAACACAGAGAATGAGGTTGGTGCAATGTACACCAACACCAACGAGCAGCCTTAACAGCATCCCTACTACATCTGTCTTAGCCTGCATTTTATTGCTCAGCTGGAAGTCTAGACTAATTTATCTGTACCTTGGTGCTGATGGTGATTCTTGCCCTTGCAAGTATGAGCATCTGTCTGATAGCAGTTGAGTCATTTGGATAAAATGTATTCTCTTCCAGCTTTTGTTCATGATCTTTATATACACAGTTTTCAGTAAGATACAAAGCTTGATGAGAACACAGCAGCCTGTCTGCCATCTTATCATCTGTGCTAGTTCACTGTTATTAGTAGAACTAGATCATCTTCACCTTCAGAAAATGCTCTGTAGCTCACCAGTGATCTTCCAGACAGCACAGAATACTCGCTCTGGCTTTCCTCTGCAAAAGGAAGCTTCGTGTTACATATAATGTCATCACTGTTGTTGACAGATTCAGGAATCTCCATTCTGAGCATCAGATCACAAGAATCAGCTGTGTTATATGATCAGTATAGTTATGTCTCATCAGCAAAGCTTTAGTAAAAAAATCCTTCCATCTTCGAATCACCTGCATTTGCTAGGGTCCTCATCAGCTCTGCCAAGTACTCCTAGGTACTCAGAGTTTCCAGGCAGATATGTTACCTTAAATACTTTTAATTTGTGAACACTGCATAAATTGGAGGACAGAAAAAGTTAGTGTAATTATAGGCAGCAACTCACTAATGGAACATGAAAGCAATAGTTTGTCTCAGTCAGCTTTTTTGTTGCTGTTGTTATGCAATGGGAAGGCATAGGCCAGAAATGCTAGAGTATGTCATATATAGTAAGGGTAAATATTATTTGTGAATTTTCAAAATGTTTATTGTTAAACAATATGAAGTTAACGTCTTTATTGATAGAAAATAGTACATCTGTAATTTTATAACACTTAATCTTACATATACTAGTTTTATATATTAAATAGATACTAAACATGTAAAAACATATCTGTCACATTTGTGTCTAATCAATAGAATTCAAATGCCATTGAGTTACAATAAATGTGTAATAGCACTGTGGTTAGCCCAGAAGAATTCACAAGGTACTTCCCCTCACCTCTAAAGGAGCTAGCCTCAGCTGGACAAACACTTCTAAGTGAAACGAAGGAAATATCTTGTGATAAGTATCTTAAGATATGAGCATCTAACAGTCATCATTACACAGCATTCATTTTTAGTGATCTGTGTTTTAAGAGCCAAGATTTGGTGTGCATATGTAGCAGAGGCATAGAGATCAGCAAGAGTGAATGTTGAGAAGTGTCCACACTGAGCTAGGTGGATGGATATGAGGTTAGCAACAATCTATGCGACTTAGATCCATAGACGAAATAAGGTAAATTAGTCAAAAGTTATCAATAGTAGACAGTCCTTATGAAATGAGTTCAGAAAATAATTTTAAAACCAACTTTTAAAATTATAATTTAATTATAACTTTTAAATTTGCATTTTTTAATTTAAAGTAAAAATTGATTAAAAAACAAGTTTAATTTGATGTCAAGGAGATTTTGTTAGGGAAGACTTAAATATCTTACTTTCTAAGTCCGTACTTTTCTGAATGAATTAGATTTCTGAATTAAATGTAGACTGCAAAATTTTTGGGTGTCCTGGGATATATATGTTCTTTGTATTTTTTGTTTGCATACTCTACCTATAAGTTCCTAGCCCGAGCCTTATGTCCTTCCATGACCATTTTAGCTACACTGTTTCTGCTGGGCTGATTTAACAACCTGCTAACAGGCTGCCAACAGATTGCTGTTGCTAATCTCAGCGAGCCTGCCACTTCATTTTGTGTGTGGCTTTTCCTAAAAACAAACATGATCATGTGTCAATCCCTTTCATAAAGTTCTTTAATGGTGTCTCATTTCCTAGTGGATAAAGTCCTTTGCACAGAACACAGGCCTTCTACAGCCTATACTGTGCCTCCCACATGGATCTCATCACTCACCCAGGATTCTTTGCTCCATACAGACTAAATTCTTTAACACTCAAACCTATTACACCTATTGGCCTTTGGCCTCCTAGCTTGCTCTTCTTGGAAAGTTCTCTGTATCTAATGAATGCCAGTATTCAGGTGTTTATTTAAGATAATCTCTCTAAGATACCTTTCCTGATGTCTCCTAATTGGTAGACTGCTGGTTCTCAAACTTTTCTGCATTTTAGGGTCTCCTAGAGCTTCCAAAGCCCAGGGCATAAGACCTGATTTTTAAAGCCTAATAGGTGAATCTAATCTGAGTTGAACTGTGTCTGTTCTAAACTGAGATACACTATTAATGTGACATATAAACCATATTTTAGTCTTAAAACCAAAACTTACTAGCTAGCTAATTAGAACTGTGTTAATTGTTAATTGCATATTGACACAGTATATTAATATTAGATTACTTTTTAATTATTACAATTTCATCTACTTCCTTTTATTTTTTAGTAAAATTGATAGACTATTTTAAATTCTATTTTTGGCTTGCATTATAGTTCTATTGATAACACTAATATATAATAAGTCATAAATATACTGAACTATAGTCATATATCACATAATCCTTCAGTCAGGATTCTCTTAAGTTACGGAACTAACAGAATGAATCTCTCCCAATATGTGGGATTTATTAGAATTATTTACAGGTTGCAGACTGGCTAATCCAACAATGACTGGCTGTGAACAGAAAGTACAAGAATCCAGTATTTTCTCAGTCTACAAGGCTGGCTGTCTCAAATGGTCTTCACTATATGCTGAAATCCCAGAGAAGTAGGCTCCAATGCCAGTGAAGGAATGGATATGCTAGCAAGGCAAGGGCAATCAGACAAAAAAGCAAAAGCTTCATTTTTCTATGTCTTTATATAGACTTCCAAAAGAAGGTATGGCCCAGATTAAAGGTGTGTTTTCCTGCTTCAAGATCCTGATGAAAGTCATTTGTCTTCCCTCTTCAAGATCTGGATCAAATAAGTCTCTTCCTGCTTCAAAAGTCAGGACTAGAAGTGGATCCACCCACTTCAAAACAAGCAGAAAATCTCTCCTAAGTGTGCCCTCTATTTTTGGATTGTAGTCCATTCCAGATGTAGTCATGTTGACAACCAATAATATCCATCATACCTGCATATACCACTAGTCCCATAAAATGAGAGAGGAGCTGAAAACTGATCCCTTAGAAACATGGTAGTATGGCAAGCTGTTCATGGTTTGTTGTGTTGCAGCTATGCACATTAAGACTTGGTGGCTATGTTGCTGGATTATGTATTTACCATACTTCATTGCTACTTTGGAATGTATTTCTTCAAAAGTAAGTTGATGACAAAACAGTATGCCATGCCATCCTGGCAGCAGATTCAGAGTTTCAGTAGCATCAAAGGGCACCTAAAGGTTAGGGAGATGGTTCAATTGGTAAAATACTTGCTACACAGACATGAAGACCTAAGTTTGATCTCTGGCATCCCTGTAAAAGCCGGCATGTCAGCATATCTGTAACTCCAGTGCTGGGGAGGCAGAAACAGGCAGATCCTTGTAGCTCATTCTGACAGTATTCCAGTCAGTGAGCTCCAGGTTCACTCCCCTCTAAGGAGACAAAGTTCTGCTGACTCTGATAGGATGGGAGGATGATCACTTAGGTTCTTATTTGGAGGGTGAGGGTGGGGTTCCAGGGAGGAAATGTAGACTTGGATTATATCTGTAGAGGGACCAGAAGCATCGTAACAAGCCAGTATGTAAAGAAAGGAGAGGAAGTAAAAGTTAATACAACAGGTGGTGCGGCTGCTGCCCATGGGCACAGAAGACCCTGACGTCATCGCGTCGGCAGAGAGGCAACTGCTCTGGCCTCCCGGCCCCCTCTACTTGCTGCCTGAGGAGATGGTCGTACTGTACCACTACCATCATATTTTATGATTTATTTTTAATTGCTTAAGCACTCTGAAAATTATTTTGGCCCATGATATGAATAAAATTTATAGTTTCGCAGGGGAAGGAGACCAAGTACCTTTTGAAAATCAATATGGACTAGCTGATGAAAGAATAAAATGAGACAATTAACTAACATAGCTTCTAGATAGAGTAATTCAACCAGAACCAGATGGCACTGAGGCCAACTATTACACCTGTAGACTAGAAGGGTTGTTTCTTTTGTAAAGCTTTTTGAGATGACTCACATACCATGAAACTTGCCCGTTTTAGTGGTTCTTAGTCACAATCACTTTAAGACATTTTATGAACTTTCACTATCTGTTACAGCCTCAGTCTCCAGATCTAGCCAGTCACTAATCAACTCCATATCTCTATAGATTTCTCTTTCCAGGACATTATCAGTTACTTTTGTCGTTGTTGTGACAATGAGAATTGGGGAACCACTTAAGAGGGAGGAAGAGTTTATTGGCTTACTGTTTCAGGGTTTGATATTCTCTCTGTGTGTGTCGCTCTGCCTCACTCACTCACTCACTCACTCACTCACTCACTCACTCACTCCCATATATATTAGTCCCTCCAGGAACCTGGTCCATAGATGGTACCACCTACATTTAGGGTCCATATACTCTCCCTTAGTTAATCCTCTCTGGAGATACCATCGAAGCCATACCCAGAGGTTTGACTTATTGGTCGCCTAAGTGGTTCTAAATCCAACCACAACAGGACATATGATGTATACTATTTAAATTACTGTCTTTTTCTCAGCATATTTTCTAGGTTCATCCATAGTATAGCATGTATCAAAGCACGTCTTTCCTTTTGAAAAGCCAAAAAATATTCTATTGTATGCCTGTCTTATATTTTGAATATCTGGAAATTGATAAGGCAGGTGGGTTGTAAAATAAATTTGGAATACTTCAAGTTTATAGATTGTATATATTTTTTTATTCATGGGTAATTGCTGCTAAATGTATGTGTTGTATACTATATATGACAGCCAAAAAAGACTATAATAAAACATATTGAACATATGTATAAAACATCATAATAAGACCTATTATATACAACCAACACATGCTAATGAAAAAAGTAACAAATATATTGCTTATCAAGGTAACTTGTCAAACTAAAGTCTCCAAATGTGGTATTACAAAACATACTTTCTAGGTAAAAGAAAAAATTCCAAAATGGCTTCTGTTTTGAAAGAGCACAAATTAATACTTTAATGTAGGGGGTTATTTGGGTTTTGCTACTAAAGCAATCTTACACTCCTTCTTGGTGAAGTGAAATATTTCTCACTCTCTTATTTTGGATTACAACATAATTAGAGTCACATTCTCACTGATTAACTTTAAAAAAAATCTTTGGCTTAGTTACTAAATAGGAAGAACAAAACGAGTGGATGGGATTGAATATTCAGGGTTACCAACCTCCCAGGGTCCCAGATTTGCCTTGCAAATGTTTTTGTTTCCATTTTCAGATGAGAAAACACTATTAATTAATATTGTCTTCAAGGCATGTAGTAAATGCATTAAGTTACACAGATAAATAACAGTGTGAATAACAGAAAAAAATTGATGAGCAATTCTTACTATTCTTTCCCAGTCCTCACCCAACATTCTTACAAAATACATGCCACAGACTAGCAAAATCTTGGGCAGAAGTAGAGTAAATTTTGAAATTATTTTTCTTTCAATCATACCCAAATGAGGAAAAATAAACTCAATTATTTTTCTGTAGATGCTTCATATGGCAACTTAGTACAATATGGAATAAAGTATGAGGGATTTCTCTGTGAGCTTTGTAGCAGGCATGACACAAAGGTCTGCTTTTTTATGTTGTTTTCCTATAGCTGACTAGTGTCTCGGAGTCTCCAATGATGCTTAGCTAAGATGTGCAGAAATAAACCAAAAGGAATGCTGATCCTTGGCCTGGGTCATCTGAAGGGAGTCCAAGGTGTAAGGATGTTTAAGGTCTAAGGATAAGGTATGGTAACAGTGCCTAATACGTACTGCCAAACAGCAACAACACAACTACAGATCACAAGGTGAAACATACTCTTATGTAACACTCTTTCCTAGGTACCCAAGAGCATGTAGGTGTTCCGTCACTGTTCTTAAATTATTCTAGTGAGGGAAGAGTAGAGATGACTGAGTGAAAGATTCCATATCCTTTCTACCCTGTGTTGTTGACGAACCATTTTGTGAGACTGACCTCAAACTTCTGTGCTCAGGCCATCCTGTTGCTGCCTCCTAAAGAGCTGGGACTACAAACCCTCACTACTGCACCTAGTTCCACTTTCTCTTGCAATTTATCTTCCTAAGATACATTTCCACTAAACAGTCACTTGCCTTTTTTAAAATATTCATTCAATTACTCATACTATATCTAGTGCAAGATAGCTAAGGCACTATTTGGATAATAAACATAAATTAATGAAAAAGAAACAGTCTTTCCCTTAGGAAACTCGCTTGTGGTGACCTTGGAATGATGGACATTCATGCATCATATACTTTTCCAGTTTTCAGCTTTTATGGAATGGATGGATTTCCAAAAGGAACATTGGTCTTTCTAGTACAACCAATTCTATTTCAATAATGTGTGCCTGAAGCTCTCATTCAGGGCACTGGCTGTGAAAATGCATGCTGTAAACAAAAAATGGGAATGGCAAAGCATGTTCTACCAGTCGGGGTTCCAGCAAATATTGCTTGTATATTAAACAAGTTCAGAATGATGGCTAAATCTCATGATAAGCTGCTCTACAGCTGCATCCAAATGTATAGAAAATATAAGTTAAATTTTGATCATTTCACAAAAGAATTTTTAACATTTCTCCTTCTTAGGCTTTTATTGGTGTCTTGATTATAGGATTGAATGTGCAGAAATATATTTTATTCAAACCTGTATGTTACCGAAATGAAAAATTGTAACTACTTTCTGCTTCTTCAAGTGAGATTTAATTATTTGAAAGGAGTTATGACTATAAAAAATTGCTTATAGATGTAAAATACAGTGCCTATTACTCACTGCCGAATAATAATACCTAATATTTATATAACATGAACACTGTGCAGAGTCCTGCCGCAGCCTTCATTACTGCTCACTCTTCCCCGTCCTGAGAAGTAATTTAACCAAGGCAAGTTTCCACTTTGCAAATGAAGAATCTAAACCATTAAAGTTCCTCAGTGCCTACCCTAGCAAACAATGCATTTTAGGGGTCAGAACTCTTACCAAGAGTTCTTTGCACGGTAAAGCTGCAGAGCTCTGTTTCCTTTAGAAATGAAACAAGCCACTAAAAACAGGACCTGTTGGTAGATGCTGGGCTCAGCAAACTGAATACTTGTAAGCGATGCACAGCATTCGACTAAGCAGAGTGACCCCTGCTTCACCCACCCTCCAAAGCCAGGTTCCAAAAGGACATTTGGACACAGTCACTTATGAGAGGAGGCAGTTTGGTGACTTTTCCCCTCCATCTCATAGTTTAATTTGTCAGGGCTGTCACTAACCCTGGATTTTAGGGAAGACGGGTGCATGTAAACTGAATTCATAGGGAGAAAACATGGTCAAAGCACATAACCTATTCTGAGACAGTGAAGCAGAGCTGGAAACAACTGACCACCGTGCTATTTTAGAAGTCAGATGTTTTCCCATTTAGAATGTAGTATTCTGAAAAAGCTAGAAAAAAAAAAAACTACCTAAAGTAGGAGGAAATTCCAAAGCTTGAAAGAAAGATCTCTCTCTCTCTCTCTCTCTCTCTCTCTCTCTCTCTCTCTCTCTCTCTCTCTCTCTCTCTCTCTCTCTCCTCTGCCCCTCCCTCCCTTTCTCCCTCTCTCCCTTTGCTCTCCTTCCCTCTCCCCCTGTCTCCATTTCTTCCTCCCTCCCTGCTCTCCCTGCCCCCTCTTTTCTCTGTACTCTCTTAAGACTAAACTACTGGTTAAAAGAATTGTGCATAAGAAACTTAGAACTGTAGTCCCATCAACTACTTCAAACTAGCGCTATAATTTTAAAAATAAACCTTTAAATCATTCTGAAGTTTTATAAAGACTCAACACGCTTAAGAATGGTTTCTTGGCCCAAAGATTATAAATGTGGCCAATTTCTTTTTGCCAAATCTCAGTTCCTTGATTTATCACTTTCATGACCATGTTATTGTCTCATTTTCTCTATTCCTCATCTTATTCATCCATTCTTCATTTTCAAAGAATGAACTCCTCCTTTTCCTCATGTGCATCCTGCACTGACTGAGTTATCCTAACACCGTGACTCTTGCATCTGCTGTGGCTAAATATTACTTCTCCTTCGAGGTCCATTTTGCTGCCTCATTCTCTATCTGGCTTTCCCTCTCATTCAACTACATAAATTTCCCAAATGCTTTCTCAAAACCTCTTGTGCCATTTGTTCCACCTCAGTTGGTAGGGCATGTCTTATTTCTTGTCTAGTTTACAAATGTTTGATGTCAGGAGCTAGCGTTGTTTCCCTTCCTCCCTTTCCCATGCACAGTGTCACCTCCCCCACCCACCATATAACTATTTGCTTTGTGACAGGATAGAAAATCCGAGGGCTTTGAAGTCTGAAAGCCCTGATTTCAAACCCTTGCCCTTGCATCTATTGGCCCTATAATCTAAGGCAACAGACCGAACCTCTCTGAACCCCTGCTTCCTCAGGTCAAATAGGGAAAAGAACGCCTCTTCTGTTGCAGAATGGGGTGAAGTGAGAAACACACACAGCCTTCTTAGAATTGTGTCTCAGGCACATCAGGTCCCAAAAAGTGGTTCTAGTGTGGATAGTAGTAGTTATATTTTAGAACTCACTTTATTGCTACAGTTGAAGAGGAGAAATAATGAATGCCATGGCGCGTACCCCACTTTCAAGTATTTTACGGACCAATGCAAATTCTTGAAACTTTTTGGAGAATGTTGTCTCATGCATTAATAGAAACATTAGAGCCTTCCTTTAAGTTCTACTAAAATCATAAATATTCTGCTATGTTTTAATTTGCTGGTATAAGGTCATAGCTGTAGGAAATTTTAATTAGATATTCTTTCTAGTCTACCTAGTTGGCTTCAGAAATCTTTTTGTGTGGAGGATAAGGAGTTTTGGGGGTTTTGTTTTGTTTTTTCCCTTATTGCTACAATGTTACATACATAATTTGTAGTGTCTCCATGGAGAGTAGTAGGGTAACATAGTAATGTTGTCAAAATGGCTATTGAACAATACTATAAGAATTGTGGGTCACAACATCTAGAGAAATACAAAGTGTGCTCTGTAGAAGGACCTGTGGAAACATTAGTCAACATCTGTTGAGAATGCAAATTGAACAGAAGCAACAAACTAACTGATAAGTAAAAACTGGATCCTCTCGGGAAAAGTTATTCATATCCCCCAGTAATTCTCAGTAACTCTTTTTTTTAATATTTATTTATTTATTTATTTATTATGTATACAGTGTTCTACCTGCATGTATGCTTGCAGGCCAGAAGAGGGCACCAGATCTCATTACAGATGGTTGTGAGCCATCATGTGGTTGCTGGTAATTGAACTCAGGCCCTCTGGAAGAGCAGCCATTGCTCTTAACCTCTGAGCCATCTCTCCAGTCCCCTCTCAGTAAATTTTAATAGTCAGCTGTATATTACAGTTCTTTCTTGGAATCATTAAGAATGGAGAAGTCTGGGAAAGGGCTACTTATCAGATAGAGTAAATCCACTACTTAGTAGTGAATAAAACCCAATTTAATATCTTTTGTTCAGAAGCCATCCTTATTGATGCAAGTTGTCTCTGTAGTGCTAGGGAATTGAACTCGGGGTCTTATGCATGCAGAGGAGTCTATCATTGAGCTATATTCCCAACCCTTTCCCTATGTACCTGACAGGGCTGAACTTGAACTAATTTCATCTCCTGACTGAGCCTTCCAGTTGCTGGGATTATAAGCATTCACAACCTCACCCCATTTCCCTATTTTTTTAATATAGTAATATCACCTACATCAATTTAAATATATTTTAGTATGATATTTTGTGATAGCCTCAATTAAGTGCTGTTATGACTATAAATTGTTACCAAAATAGCTGTAACTTGAATTATAAACCGAACAAAGTAATATGATCCTGAGCAAAAACAGTAAATTTTTGCATTTAGATAGAAGTGGGGTCTTTAAATATCTTTTAAATTCTAACATGTTAAGGGAATATAAGTAAAAGGAAGAAAATACTTAGAGAATGTTTCTTAGAATGTATTGTTAGTGTTTGTGTGTGCACAGAGGCCAGGAGTAAGCTTCTGGTCCCCTGAAGCTGAAGTTTCATGTGGTTTTGTGCTACCCAACATGGGTTATGGGAACTGAACTTGAGCAACAAGCACCTACTACTGAGCCATTTCTCCAGACCAATCCTCAATAACTTTTAAAATGCTAATGATACACTCTGTTTCATAAGTGATCACCCTGTGCTATTGAAAATATCTGCATTGAATACTGGGCATGGTGGCACATGCCTTTAATTCCAATAATTAGGAGGCAGAGGCAGGCAGAGCTCTGTGAGTTCGAGATCAGCTGGGTCTATAGAAAGAGTTCCAGAACAGCCAGGGTTACACAGAGGAACCCTGTCTTGAAAAGCCAAAAAAGAAGAGACAGACAAGGAGAACACTCACTGCAGAGAGCAAATGCACATGTCTGTGCATGTAGAGTGGAAGCATTGGCCTGTTAGAAACTTCATTTCAGCGGTGGCAGGGGCAGGGGCGAGGGGTTTATTGCTCAGTGATAAAAGCACTTTCTGTGAAAGCAAGAAGACTTGAGTTCAGCACCCCAGGACTCGCACAAAAGCCAAATATGGTTGTACATGCCTGTAACTCCAGCATTGAGGAGCAGAGACAGGCTGATCATGAGATCTGGATCAGTGAGCGATAGATTTAGTCAGACCTTGCCTCAAAAATAAGGTGGGCCAGAAAGATACTTTGTGGGTAAAGTGCCTGCTGCCAAGCCAAAGACCTAACATTCATGTGAAGAAAAAACCAACTCCTGAAAGTTGTCCACTGACCTCTACATATGCACCATGGCACATATATACTCACACACAGAAAGTAAGTAAGTGTGATAAGAGCAATTTAAGTAAGTAACTTGCTTTCTGGAATTCGAAGTTTAAGGCATTTAACTTCTTTGAGGCTCGTTTTCTCCATCTATAAAATTAGCAGATGGCTGAGGACTTTGAACATTGAAGTTTTATGTTGTGATCCTGGACTCAATCCTCTGACACATAATTTAAAAATCAAGATGGGGCTTTGAGGACAATGCAGATGTACAGAAGTTCTAGATCTGAGCTCCCACGGGCTACTGTTGTACGTCTGATGGGAAACACAGCTGGAAGTCCAACTGGAATCCAGTCTGAGAATCTGGTCACACTTAACTCGTGTTCTAGGAAACTTTGTTACCTACACATTTCTCAAATTAGCTGATAGAAAGGCTCAGAGGCAAACATTCTATATGACTTAAGAATTATTGTAAGCCCCAAATACTATGAAGCAGTGAAGCTAAGTATAGAGAAAAATAGTACTTCCTTATACATGAGAAACTTGGTCAATATCAGCATTGAGATAGTTCAGTGTTCAGATATATTTCTATTGTTTTCCATTTTTATTTGAATTAGAAACAAGATTGTTTTACATGTAAATCCCAGTTCCCTCTCCCTCCCCCCTCCCCTGCCGTCACCCCAACTAAAACCTACCTATCCCATACCCTTTCTGCTCCCTAGGGAGGGTGAGGCCTTCCATAGGGGGGTCTTCAGAGTCTGTCATATCCTTTGGGATAGGACCAAGGCCCACCCCCGTGTATCTTGGCTCAGAGAGTATCTCTCTATGTGGAATGGGCTCCCAAAGTCCATACCTATGATAGGGATAACTCCTGTGGTAGATCAGATATATTTCAAGTAACCCCTAAATGCTTCAACCACTTTGACTGAACTTCGTGAAGCTACAGAGGTTTGTTGACCACCAGATGGAGACAGGATTGCTTCACTGTAGCATGGAAATACACTGGATGATGCTTCAAAGGTGAAGAAGGAAAAACCCAACTTCTGTATACAATGAAATTGCCAAAATGAAGTTTCAGTCATAGTAAACTTCTTAGGTTTCTGTCTAGTTTTTGTGAGTGTGTGTATACCAAAGACTATTATTATTATTATTATTATTATTATTATTATTATTATTATTATCATCCTAACGTATTTTTTAGACAAAGTAAGGATTTATATCCTGGTTGCATAATAAATATTATTTGCCATAATTATGAAAATGATAGTAAATAATGTATTGCATTGTGCAGTCATTTAGATATTACAGGCACTTTCCATTATAATCATTGCCATAGTAGATTCAAAAGAAAGGAAGGAAGGTCATTATGGCAGGGATGGGAGAAGGTGTCCTTTATCCCCAGCAGCTTATTAAGGGAGATGATAAGATGGTGAATGGCTACAAATCCTGCAGAGATTCTACTTAGAACACTTGGTGTCCATGGGCTTTCATCAGTGAGAACTGCTTCAAGTTCCCCATCAACTTAACAAGGGTCATAAATCCCTTATTTCCTTGCAACTCAATTTAGTGAGTCAACTACCTATTGAAAAAGTCTGTATATTCTGGGGCACCAGGACCCTTAACAACACTCAAAGACCTATTCCATCCAGTAAAAGTAAAGATGACTGAAGACATTGTTATAATTTAGTACCTTAAAATGATTATTTGTCCCTTTTGCTACTGTTTATTGAGCACCTAATACAGTACAAGACCTATGCAAGGCCAGGGACAGGCGTAGAATTTACAAGTGCTCTTCCTTTGGTAAAGCAGGCTCTTAACCACTGAGCCATCTCTCTAGCCTCACAGGGCCTCTTTTCTGTATTTAATTTTTTAGTAAATACAACCATAATTACTAGAATATGGTTGTATTATATAATGCCTTTTCATGTTCAATTTTAACTTCTCTTTTTTTCGTTTCTGTCTCTCTCTCTCTCTCTCTCTCTCTCTCTCTCTCTCTCTCTCTCTCTCTCTCTCTCACACACACACACACACACACACACGCACACACACACACACACACACACATACACCTAAACTAATTAAAAGTGTATTACTTTAGAGTCAGACAACATAGGTTTACCCTTCATCCTCAGTTTAGTATCTATAAGTTACATGATTATATCTTTTGGTACCTTAATCTACCAATCATCAAAATGGGATTAATAGCATGCCTTCCTTATAGGGTTGATAGTTAATAGGATTAAGAACATAATTCACTTATTAGTATTTGGCACACAGTAATGTCTTTACTTAAAATGTTTATTGTTGTGGTAGTTATTTTCAAGTGTGGCACACTTTTCCTGGATTCAAGTTCTGATTAAAATTTTTATTAAAAAATTTCCAGAGTGTATGATAAACACAACTGCACATTAGTAGCAATCTGTCCCTTTGGTCATTCAATTTTATTTACTGTTTTTATAATGTGACCTTCATTTACATAAAAGTTTTTATTTATTATGGAAATTTCACAAAAAAAAATTTTGAGGTGATGAATCCAGTGCCACTTACAATCATTTATAAGCAGGCTTCTGGCATATAGAACCCATTAAATACATGTTGGTTGGTGGTTGGTTGTTTGGTTGGTTGCATTCTTGCTGACTTCCATGCTTGATGCATGCTTGCTTGCTTGATGCTTGCTTGGTTTAATGAATATATTTGCTACTTCTTGGACTAGCTCCTTGAGTTCTGATCAAAGAGCCATAGAAGACATAAATTCTACCTGTAGAATGAAGTTTGTGAGTATATGTCATCAGTTCATTTGCTAGGTAGACAAGAAATTCAAATGGAACAAAGATTTAAGTTACTGACTAGTTTGTAGAGGAAGGGTTATGACAGGCAGGATTTGCACTCTTATTATAGTTGGATTATAAGTTGTAGCTGCTGCCTCACATGGAACATTACCTAAGTAACTTAACTTACTTAACACTTAGTTGCCTCATCTATAAATGAAGTGCTTAGAGTTAGAAGGGTCTCAGCTTACTATATAGCTCTGCAACTCCAGTTGTGAGAGTGTGGTCCTGGATTTGCTGGGTGCTCATCTCCTCCTCAAGCCCCCTCAAGATCTGACCTGACTTTGTCTTTGAGATAGCTAGTAGTTTACATTTTTATTCTAATGCTATAGTAAGAAATATTTAAACCCTCTAGAATAGTGGTATTCTATCCATGAATCCAAATTCTGGTGCTTATATTATCTTAAGTAACTGGATTTCTTAATATTTTCGCATGTTATGTTTGTTTACCCTTCACATTCTTCCCAAAACATCTCTGAGTATTAGGCACATCAAGTGGTCTGAAATTTAAGTTTTAATTGAAAACTTCAAGGATACTGTAGGTCTCTATTATTTTATAGACCTGGCCTCTGCCTGTCATCCCCAGATCTTATTATGGGATCCTATGTTGTTGGGTTTTGGCTCTCTCTCTCTCTCTCTCTCTCTCTCTCTCTCTCTCTCTCTCTCTCTCTCTCTCTCTCTCTCTCTCTCTCTCCCTCTCTCCCTCTCTCCCTCCCTCTCTTCTCCCTCCCTCCTTCCCTCCCTCCCTCCCTTCTTCTCTCTCTCTCCCTCATTTGTAAAGTAAGTTTTTGGACACCTCCTTCGTGGCTATCAAAAGTACCTCAACTTGGTGCCTGACATGCTGCAGGTCTTTTATAAATGTTCTTTCTTTCTACCCTAAATGCCTATTTAATATATTTCATAAGAAGTTTGGTTGGTAAGTAGTCATATTGTATTACTGAATCATAATCCAGTATAAATTGAGATTTATAAGAAACTTAGTAAAACATAGACCACTCTGGAAACTAAATGTTTTTTTTAATTTCTTATGTATCTGATTGTCCCATTTTATACTACTAGAAACATACAGTTGCTTATTCAATTTTTGTTTGTTCAGAATGACTCAAACATATGAGAAACAAATGCACTACTTCCTGTTCTAGCAGCACACACTACATACTCCTACAAATATATGGAAGTGCTAGATAAAATATGGCCCAACTCCATGTAAATATTTAGGCAATTGTGCATGCTTATGAAGAAGGTTGGAGAAGACAGAGACAGAAACAAGGGAAATACCGGAAACAAACGGAAGTGTAACCAGAATATTAAGTGAGCAAGCTGGTATTAGACTGTGCTTACCCAGAGGGATACTGGAACCAGATGTATGCTCTAATAGTTAATTCTAGTATCAAGAAGTTGAACCTTTAATCTCATAGTTGAACAGAATATGCAGTCTTGGGTTGAATAGATCCAGAAGTGTCCACCTTGCCAGGGAGGTCAAAAAAAAATATGAAAGGAAAGAAAAAGAAAGTTGAATAAAAAACAAAAACAAGACTCTAAGCCTCCAGTAGACATAATTATAAAGTCTGGCCATCTGTATGGTATAAGAATATTAAATCAAAATGGCAAAAGATAGTCATGGACCAATAGAATGCCTTGATTGTCTTGGAGGAACAATTGCAAAGGAACCTTTACACAGTATTTGTGCTAAAAATTTCCTATGGGGTATGATGAAAATATGTACATGACTGAAATAAATTCATCTTAGAAACACAAGAAATTACTTCTGTAGGCAGAGCCAGAAGGCTTAGAGCAAAAGGATCCAAGAGTCTAAAAGAAATGAGTATGTTTTAATAGCTGGAGAGGCTGTTTAAGAATAAAAACTACAATCCATGGGGATAGTTATGGGAAAAAGTAAATGAATTTGAAAAAGAGCCAAATGCAGCTTCTATAAATTAATTTTAAAAAAAACAGCTATTGAAGTCAGCAGTTGAGTGGTTGATTCAAAAACTGATTAGATACAACTAAACAGAGAATTGATGAGTTGAAATTCAGAACTAAGAAAATTTATTTACAGATGAGAACTGAAAACAAAGGAAATAAATGTTCCATGGCTGTATGAGTATTCATAATATATCATACTTTATATTAATGTGGACACAACACACATATACACTGTTAGGAAGCGAACCAGTTAACAACTTTTGTGTAGAAGATTCCTTTACCTTTAGCTGAATTTACCTTGTGAAAGTGTTTGAGCTACAATTTCCATTCAGTTCAGATAGAACCTGACTAGACTTGACGCTGGTGTCACAGACCTCCCTAGGGAAGCATCGGCAGACCCTACAGCCATCTCAAGCCTTTATCTCTCTGACTAGAAGTGAAAGCAGAAGAAAAAGACATCCTTAAGCCCAGTGATATTAAATTGATTGATTGATTAATTGATTGATTTTAAAAAAAAAACACCTCACATCACTTCACTAAACAAAAAGCTAGAATGGCCAGAGTGTATCTCTTGAAGGCAATATACCTACCTAGACTTGTCTGGCTTTAATGGTTTAGAATTACTAATTTGTAGAAAATAAAATTTCATATGATGAATTTGATTAGGTCTTTATATTTTTCCTATTATGTTTCTCACATAAAAAATTAGTGACCAGCTTATCTTAATTCTTAAAAAGAATTTATTTTTATTTTATATGTATGCATGTTTGCTTACATGTATGTATGTGTACCTTGCGTATGCCTAGTATCTGTGGAGGCCAGAAGAGAGTATCCATACCCTCTGGAACTGAAGTACCAGAAGGCATAGCAAAAGGATCCAAGAGTCTAAAAGAAATGAGTATTTGTGCTAAGAACCTAACCTGGGTCCTCTGGAAGAGCAGCAAATGCTCTCAAATGTTGAACCATCTCTCCTGCCCAATTATGTTAATTCTTGACCCAAAGTTGACTTTGATTTTATGGTTTTCTTTGCCATTGGCAAACAGGTAAAATAAGTTATATAGTGAATCTTTTCTTCCTTTAATTTTTATGAGCATAGTCCACCAAATCTTATCATTATTTCTTGCAGTTGTAAGAGATGGAATTCATCAGCAAATTTATATATCTAAGAAGATGCTCACTTAGTGTGAAACAGTTGTGACTATTAATTTTGAAAGGAAATTGCTTTTATAAGAATTAAAGATTTTAAATATTACTTTGGGGGAATAAGTATATAATTTTTCAGCTGTAACTGAAATGATTTTGTTTACAAACTTTAGTTTAGAAAATCTTTTAAATTTTTAGAAAGGAATACCATTTCCATAAGATATAATCTTTCTCTTTTGTGTGTGTGAGGGTGTGTGCTTTATTTTGTTTTGATTTTTCAAGACAGGGTTTCTCTGTGGCTTTGGAGGCTGTCCCGGAACTAGCTCTTGTAGACCAGGCTGGTCTCGAACTCACAGAGATCTGCCTGCTTCTGCTAATCTTTCTCTTTTATCCTGTCAATGTATCTTACAAAATAACATTTAATGGTATATTGTATTTTAATTACTTGGAGGTGAATCAAAACAGCTAATCAATTTCTGGAGAGATTGTTCAGTGGTTAAGATCATTGTCTGCTCTTCCAAAGGATTAACACACCCACGCGGCTGCTGAAACTGTCTATAACTCTAGTTCCAGGGGATCTGATGCCCTCTTCTGGCCTCCATGAGTGTGAGCCACACAGTGGTACACAGACATAATGCAGGTATATAAACACAAAGCAGAATCAAACTGTCCTTCATAAGGATTGTAAAGCACATCTGTCTTTATTTTATAACTTTGAGAAAACTATCACAAGATAAAATCAGACAGAGCCAGAGTGCAGCACATTTCGCTGCTAAAATTGTATGTCCTGGACATAAGCAGATTAGTGAGACCACCTTTCAAAAAATCTGCAGGGCCCACCTATCTGCCTTGCCCTAATCCCAAACTCAGGGAATGCACCTGCGTTCTCAGATCTTACTGCTCTACCATAAATAGTAAGCAATGGGGACATTTCCTTACCTCTGTTGAGTATATTGAACATATCATTACAAATACAAATTAAATTGGAGTAAATGACCAATAAACACAATTGAGCACTAAGAACCTCCAGAATGCATTCAAATATTCAAGCCCAAAGGCAGTTACTTCTGGGTGGAGCAGAGGTGCCACACACCTTTAATCACAGCACTTGGGAGGCAGAGGCAGGAGGATCTCTGTGAGTTTGAGACCACCCTGGTCTTCAAGGGCTAGTTCCAGGACAGGCTCCAAAGCTGCACAGAGAAACCCTGTCTCGAAACCTGCTCCCCCCCCCCCAAAAAAAAATGCAACTTCTGTGCCACCAAAGAATCTGTGGATCCTTCGAGAACAGTCTAAGGGATGGAGAGAATTCACAGCTGTGTTAGGTTACAGCCTGTGATTTACCTATTTAACCCCCAAGGTTCCAAACATTCACGTTCTTACTTCTCATAACAAAATCCAATCAGTTATATTTGAAGTCAAAATGCTATTACTTGTGAGTAGAGAGTTTAAAGTCTAGTTTTTACAGTTTCCCTTTTTCAGAAGCCAAAAGCTGTAGTCGAGATAAGATTACAGTCCAGGACTGTGTTGGATGCCAGATGCCTTAGCGATTGGGGGATAGGTGGTAGTCTAGAATTCTGTGTAGTTTCAGTGTGTCTATTGAAAACAGTTGAATTGGAGCTTTCCCAAGAATAGATGTCGTTACAGGGTGATAAGTACACAAAGTGCTAGAAAGTGATTCTACAACCTATTGATTAGAGATATAAATTTCTGTTGTTTTAATTTGACTTACTATTGCCAAAAAAAATGCATCAAAGAGATCCTAAAATTCATGAGACTCACTTTTGCTTCTTTAAAACTTTTGTTATTATTGGATTCCAAGATTGGGTTAATACTATTCTCTAAATTATTTGAAGGTTTTTACTCTAGCCAGCACAGCTATAGAATTTCCATGCTTTATTATATGCCTAAATTTATCTATTGCTAGCTTTTAAATTTTGATTTATAAGGCTTCCTTGTTGCACAATGTATTTACTGTAGCTGGGCATGGTAGCAAGCCTCTGTAAGTGTATCCTCAGAAGAAGCTGAAACAGGAGGATCTTAACATTTGAGGGCAGCCTAGGCTACAGGGTAAGACCTTCTTTATTTCAATGTTTTTAAAGTCTACTTTGAAAACACTCTTAAAAGTGAAATCAAGACACTGACCTTGCTAATGGAAATCATTCACAAACGAATGCATTAGTTAATGTTAGTCATTAAAACAAGTGTGGCTGAATATTAACTTGCCTTAGCTGTGGCAATGGTAGCTCAACATGTCTCTCAGCATTCCTGTTTTTTGTTGTTGTTCTCACCATAAGTAAAGGCTTTTAGTCTCTTGTGTCTGAAAAATCTTAGAACCTTTCTTTCATGTTTAATGCTATCTAGTTCTGAGGATATTCATTATCATTAGAATTGTAACAAATTCTGCTATAGGAAAATTGCAGAAAATGAATATAACTGACTCCCTAACGTGACAGAGCAGAAGATCCTAGATGCCAGGATAGTTCTGCTGCAGCAGTGTAAGTCTGGGGATCAAACTGACCTAATACCTGTTCATTTTCCCCTTCCTTCACTTATTTTATTAGTTATCAACATGTATCACTTGCCAGACTCTGCTCAAAGTGATGGAGAAATGTGACTTTTCCTCAAGAATTTTAATGCCCCCTAGTAGGAGGAGTAAACAGTTGCCATAAAGTGTAATAAGTGTTATGGGGAGGTCCAGAAGCTCAGAGGAACATCCATACCAGCCTTTATGGCTGCAACCAGAAAGGGTGCCTGGACCAAGTGCCAGCCAAACTGAGACCTACAGGGTGAACAGGAATTAGGCTGGGAAATTAATTGGGGAATGGAGTGATAGTATGATCTTAGTATTCCTGAAAGAAAAAAAAAAAAAACGACAAAAGGGAATCAAGAGAGTTGGGTGAGTTTCAAGAAGAATGGAAAACAAGGAAAACACTCTTGAGGTGAACAGGACAAAGAAGTGAGAGACACAGCTAGGAAGGAATACATTAGGGTGGGCATGTGTGTAGCTCATTAGAAGAGCATGTGCTGAGCAGGTATGAAGCCCTGTATTAGTGCCCCAGCTCCGTGGCGGGAAAAGGGGGTTAGGTGGGGGGAGTGAAAGCATTGACTGCCTCATATAAGGATATTAAAGCCATGTCAAGGTGCTAGATTCCAAGATGGTGCAAGTGCAGCTGTTAGGATATAATAAGAAGACTGAGAATCAAAAATGTAATTCAAGGAAAAATGTGGAAGTAACCTTTTAAAATCTACTATGAAAATATCTTTTTCTATGTGTCAAACATAGCGATCTCTTCCTCACAAGTGGTTACTAAGCATGTATATCTCTGACACTATTAGTAGATGTTGTTTGTTGTTCATCAAGTGCTGGATGATGTAGATTTGTGGTCTAAATTCTGACTTAAATGAGTACATAAAAGAAAACCAAAACAGTATAGTGTAGGAAAAAAACTGCAAAATCTAACAGTTTACTGCTGTTCACTTTGTAGTTGGGAAAAATAATAGATTTTGATGGATCAGATTGGATTGTTTCTTCTTCTTCTTCTTCTTCTTCTTCTTCTTCTTCTTCTTCTTCTTCTTCTTCTTCCTCCTCCTCCTCCTCCTCCTCCTCCTCCTCCTCCTCCTCTTCCTCCTCCTCCTCTTCCTCTTCCTCCTCCACTTCCTCCTCTTCCTCCTCCTCCTCCTCCTCTTCCTCCTCTTCCTCCTCCGTCTCCTCCTCCTCCTCTTCCTCCTCTTCCTCCTCCGTCTCCTCCTCCTCTTCCTCCTCCTCCTCCTCCTCCTTCTCCTCCTCTTCCTCCTCTTCTTCTTTGGTTTTGTTTTAATTAATAGAAAAAAACACACCCTAATTTGAGCTCCCTATTTGGAGAGCTGAGTGTTTACATGACCCACAGGCCTTTTTTGTGCTGCCACACTGAGTATGTGCTCCTGTTTTGCAGAGGAAGAGGCTGCCCCAGATGGCGCTGTGGCAGAATACAGGCGAGAAAAGCAAAAGTATGAAGCTTTGAGGAAGCAACAGCCTAAGAAGGGAACGTCTCGGGAAGATCAGGTAACTGCAAAACCAAAGTCCATACTTAATTTTATTCTTTTGCAGTGTTGCTATAATATATTCATGTGTCCAGGAAAGCAATGAAGAAAACATATACATGATAGAATGCAATAAACTGGGCCACTCATAGGGATCCAGATTTTAAAGTTATTCTCAGATATTTATGCAAAATACCCTTGAAACTTCGAAATTTCAACTGGTCCATTCATGTCAAGTACAAGAGCTTCATAAAGCCCCAAGTTTTCAGAAATGCAATGAGTATTGCCTCCTGTGATACATGAAGCAGCAAAGGCTGTAGATAGACAGTGTAAAGACCTCTTCTGGCTCGGTGTATCACGTGCTGAACATGAAATAGCATCCTGCCTAAGATTACAGGGTTTGGTCTGTAAATTGATTTCTACTGATTTCCCTGTTCGTTGCAAGAAAATTTCTCAATGTTTTAAAGTAGTGATATGAAAGAGTTAGAAGACAAGAAGAGGTAGAATATACTGGCCAGCTGGCCAGGTGGTATAGGCAATTGATAAAACAATTCTTTCCACTGCCCATTATGTTGAGAAGATGTGAGGCTGGAGCTGGAGTATCTCATTGGTTAAGAGCACTTGCTGCTGTTGCAGAGGAACAGGGTTTAGCTTCTAGCACCTGCATGGTGGTTCACAGCCATTCATAACTCCAGTTGTCTGTAACTCCAGTTCCACGGGATGCAGCACCCTCTTCTGTCCCCCTCTGGCACCAAGCATGCACATAGTGCATATACTCCTACACATGAAATTTAAAAATCTTAAGGGGAGTGGTCGGAAATAGAGTTTTGGTGTTACCTTGCATGTATGAGCATATACTATTTTAGAGATATAAATAGACAAAATAAAAGTGTATTAAAACTTGAAGCCAATTTGGTTAAGTTAATCTAATCAGAAACTGTGTTATAAATGACATTTAGTTACTGGTAAGAAATGCCCATGATCCTGATATTTAACATGGAAATAATGATAGGGAGGTTCAACAAGAAACCTGGTGTAGGAGATTTTAATTAAAGAGTACTAACATATTCTGTTTTCAAAAGAAATGGCACACGGAATGAAATTAAGAAAAAGTGCATTCTTAACTTGTTCTTGTGGAGTCTCAAAGTTTCTGCATAACCACTATATTTGTAGTAGTTACTCACACCACCCTCAACCTGAAAGCAAATAACTATTAAGGACCTAACCTGGATGGACAGTGGTGGCGCGGGCATTTAATCCCAGTACTCAGGAGGCAGAGGCAGGGGGATCTCTGTGAGTTCAAGGTCAACCTGGTCTACAGATCAAGTTCCAGGGCAGCCTCCAAAGCTATAAGGGGAAACCCTGTCTCTAAATAAATAAATAAATATTTAAGAACCTAATCTCTGTTTTTAGTGGTCAACAAGAAGGTAGCTCCCTGACTTCTCTGAACTATCCAGGGAAAGAGTCCATTAAGTGAGTACTACCAACAGAAAGCTGTGAGCATTGTGGAAAGCATGGGTCCTAGGGAACTATATAAACGTTAACTGTAGGATCTACACATGTCCAAAGAACCTCGGAAGGTCTCTCTGAGAAAGCAATCTTCCTGAGTTTACAGATGAAGCCGCAGATACCCAGGTGAAGCAGAGCAGTGTGTGGTGAGGCAGGAGGAGGAGTCTGTGTGGGAAGTCTTCACCCTTGTTCAAAAAGGGAAGATGCTAAGGAATGCTAAAGATAGCTAACCCAACCAGAAGACAAAACTGACATAGAAGAGTAAGCAGGAGTCTGCTCCTATTTAAGCCATAGTAAGGATTTAGATTCATTCTACACAGTAAGGAACCATTGCTAGGTTCCTTGCAGGAAATAACATGATATCATTTGTACCCTGGGACCATCTCTCCCAGCCATGGAACAGTGAAAAGTAGACTGAAGCACAACAGTCCAGTAGAAGACTCTTGGTTGTAGATGTTCCTTTAACAGAAGCCTGCATACTGAGTCATTCCCCCAGCAAATGCCAACCAGAAATGCCTCCATTGTGGGTGCTGCCATCACCTACAATGTGCCTCATAAATGTAGTGTCATATCTTCTGACCTGTGTCTCTTACTTTAGGTTGTACCTAGACAAAATCTGATGATCTTAAATGAAGGAGAAGCTCAGAATGAGCAAGGAGATTTTAGTTTGCTTTTAATGGTTTTAAGCAAATGTCACTAGCATAATTGGCCCCAAAAAGGAGCAGCATTTCCACTCTAACTCAAGGGGAAAGATCCACATCTAGCATAATTCTCTAGGAAATTTTACATTTTCATTCCACTAAGAAATTCTTGTTCTTTGTTTTTATTGTTCTTTATTTCCTTAAAGCATATATTTCCAGGCTGAAGAGTTGACCCAGCCTCTTAAGAGCACATATTGCTCTTGCAGAAGGCCCAAGTTCAGAACCCATGTTGAGTGGCTCTCAACTGCTTTTGATGCCAGATTCAAGGAGACCCAATGCTTCTGTTCTCTGTGGGTACCCACATACAAATGACATACACTGTGTGAGTACACAGATATACACATAACTAAAAATAAAAATAAGTCTTTAAAATTATGTATACATTTCCAATTATACAAATGATCACCTTTAAAAATTCATATGGCTTACTTTTAAGATTCAAATTAGTTAGATATGGAGATACATATACCAAGATATTCATGAATAAAACATAAACAAGCATGTATGCACACACTCTTAAATGCATTTACCAAAACTATTAACACTGGCTGTTCTGAGTGATGAAATAGTAGTTATTTCTATTTTGTTTCTCTGTTTCCCCCAAATCTCGCAGTAATTTTTTTTCTTACTATAAGTTAAACATGATAAAGTTGTAGTCAATAGAGTGTTTTGTTTTGTTTTGTTTTATGGAATCAGATTTAAATTAAAAATAAAGAATGTTAATTTTTTTTTGAAGATCTTAATTCTAGAATATCTACTCTAAAAGCAGATAAAAATGTCTAAGTCCTAACACAGGTGGCCCTCACGTTGCCTGTGATGACATTTTGTTGAAATAGCAACCATGGTAATGTGTCTATTTTTCATTCTTGCCCCTGTGGGAATTGAGTATTTAATAAAGTAATATACTTTTCACTACCCTTTTTAGCAATAGCTGCTGTGTTTCTTTATTGAACTCAAACTAGACTATAATTACTACTTACTTTTTCCTTGAACTATAATCTTAATGATCTCAAGATTGATTATGGAGCTTAAGTGCCTCTCCTGCCTCCTATTCCTGTCACTTACATGTTGGACCAACATTCACGTGCCCCTTGAAGGATGAAGAATTTAGGGTTGGATTAAAATATCAACTTGTTTTTAAGCCTTGATTTTTTCAGGCTGGTTGTGTTCTATCCCTGCTCCTCATGAGGAGGCACTCTTTAAACCTAAGTAGAAAACTTTCATCCCTAGCCCATGTTTTCTGCTCAAGTTCCAGAAGACTAGCAGCTGTAACCAGGAGAAGATGTGATTGCAGAAGTGTGTAGACATTTGTAGCTTCTTGCCCACAAGGCTAGGAGAAAACTAAGAATTCAATGTAATGCTCTTTTTCTTCTTTCTTTTTCTTTTTTTTTATGCTCTTTTTCTTAAAGAACAAAACAACAGCAACAACAACAAAAATGCCTATTCAGATCCTCGTAGCCTCTTTCTCTAAGTAATTTCCAGTGGGATGCAATGCTCATTTCTATCATTTCCGACACCCATACAATGGCATAACTGTTGCTTTTTACCAAATTTATTGAATTTCTGTTGATAGACTTTTAACATGTTAGCATTCACATTCTGTGTTGATGAATAGTACTGTCCAGTCATTTTCTGACCTCAGATTTTTTTTTTAAAGTATGTTCCCAGGTCAGAATTGCTGAATTAGAGGGAATGTACTCAGTAGAATCTAAGATATGTCAAGAGTTTTCTTAAAATGTTATTTCACTTTATCCATAGTCCACCAATTGATGGGTTCATCCATTCTACTTTCCCAGTGTGGATGTTTTCACGTCTTGTTTGATTCAGTATATGCTGGTGACTTGTGCTTCTGTTTGGAAAGCTCTAAAAACTTGTCAATGAGCATGTGTTTTACAGTGAGAGTATCTGATGTATAAGCAACTTTAAGTCTTGGACTAGAAAATACTGAAATGTCTCTAAAGAAAGATGCCAGTGCAGATCCAGACAGGACAGTGTGGGAGTTTACTAATGCTACCTCTATAGCCTGAAAGCAGTTTTATTGATTTAAAAACAAAAACAAAACAAAAAAATTTACCTGTGTCTTACATCCAAGTAGGATATTTTCTTTTTTTCCAAGTGTCTCTCTTCGGATGACCTTTATCAACAGCTTAGCATCTCATTGTCATTTCAGACCCTTGCACTGCTGAGCCAGTTTAAATCGAAGCTCACTCAAGCAATTACTGAAACACCTGAGAGCACTGTTCCTGAAGCAGAGGTGGAAGATGATGAAGGATGGTAAGGACTTGGATTTCTTTGTATTGACCATGAACCAGAGGCTCAGAGTAAAGACACTGGGACATTCCTACTACAGCATCCTTTCTAAACTTTACCCTCAGCACTGTAGGGCCTCCTCACCCTTTTACTTCCTTTCAGTTATGAAGTGAAATCAATAAACTCACCAGTCATTCTCTTTATTATGTGAGCTAGGAAAAAAATGGATAAAAAAATTTGATGCCTAAGTAATTTCTAAAATTGTTTTTTTTTTTTAAAAAAAAAAGGTAAGATTGTTTTTCTTAAAATTCAAACAACAGCTAGGAAACAAACTTAAAAGATAGGAAATCAATATGTTTATATACTTTCACACAAGTATTTTAGAATTCAGTCATCTATTTTAGGTATATTCCCTACCAACTTCCTATTCAAGTTTATCTAGGATCCTAGGAACACGTGCATGATTAATTTTCTTTAGATACTTTTTAACTTTTAAAGAAAAGATGTGTATGTATCATGTGCTTAGAACTTGGTCTTATTCTGGGGAAGAAGGTATAAGTAAAAACCAAAAACAGTCAAACCTCATTTTCCCTTATCACACCCCTGTCCTCAAGTTGACTTCACATGCAGTATATTAGGCCTCCCCACACCTAACTGCCTCCGCCTCCCACAATATTCTGGCTCAGGCACATTTGAAACAGGCCAACCATTGTAGTACCCCCCACACGTGTGACTCACCCTCTGGAGCCTCTGAACTGTCATGTGTGCCATTACCCCAACCCAGAATCATGGCCCCATGCTCCCTGCCAACAGTATCTCCCCTATTTCAAAACTGTTCAACACTCCCATCCTCCAAGAAAGCAGTCAGCAAGATTTGTGGCTCACTTACAAACCTAGTGGGTGGAGGAAAGAGGCTGGACACACATTTAAAAAGACATAAAAACACTTACTAAGAAAACATTTAAACAAGTAAGACTTTGCAACTGAATGTGACATTAGCCAATAGGGTTACATGAGAATGGCTTGAATGGAATGAGGCCTCCCTACTCCAGGACCCTGAAAAATATCTGTATATGTCTTCATTAATTTATAGTTTCCGTAGGATCTGGGCTATGATGCCAATCTTTATAAAACCCTTGATCTCTTGTAACCAGTTTGTAGTACATATAGTGTTTCTACCCAAATTCAACGTTACTTGATGGCAGAAACTGTAGTTCTGTGCCAAAGGCTTCATGAGTGCTGATGACCCATAGAGACAAGTGCACACTGCGTAGAAGAACATTCTGTTTTTATGTAACTTTTATTTTGAATTCTTTCAGTGTCTCAAAATATCTTTCAAATATTTATTTGGGGATCAGCTAACACACACACACACACACACACACACACACACACACACACACACACTCACACACACACATGAATCTGTGCATTTTCTAAGGAAATGTGACCCATGTGTTTCTGATTCATCTACACTTAACTCATCAAGATGGGCATTTTGTAAGAGCAGCTCGGTGCCCACTGAGTTTTCCTAACCTTTGTATTAGCCATGTAAGCACTTTTTTATTGAGCAAGAAAGTCACCATCAAATTCAAACCCCAGAAGTTTCATTCAAAACCCATAACCCACAGGATTCAGATTTACCTTCAACTTGGCAAGATGAGTTAACTTCCTAAGGTTCTTCGGAGTCCTTTGAGTCCATATTTCCTAGTCCTGAATCCCTCTTTATCTTCAGATACCAATTATGTGCTTTCATAAGGCTCAATTTTATTTTTTAAAGGATTTGGCCATATAATCAATGTTTTATCTAATCTCCTCATTAGAAAGTTAAGTAAGAAAATTCTCTTAAATTGGGGGTGGGGGAAATCAGTGGTTTTGATGTTGGCTTATTCTCCATCTGAGGAAAAAAATGGGGTGAAGGAAGGGAAATAGAGCAGTCATCAGCCAGCCTTGGGGATTTGTTTTTCCTTCCACTTGTCACCTTCTAAGAGAAAATCAAATCTGTATGCCATGTAACTCCAGGGTATTATTGGTGTTTGCTTAATGCAACCTCTTAACAAGAATATCTCTAGTAATACAGGCACTCTTCAGAACCCTCTAGAACACACAGTGTCCTCATGCACTGCAGACCACAGAATTTTGTAGCTTTATAAGAACTACATCACTTCTGTTCACAGAGTGGCCAGCTCAGCTTCCTGGGTCGATGATGATTTAGATTCTCTCTCATGAACCTGAATTCTACCCAGGAAAGGGATTTCATATTCAAAATAAGTTATAGCAAATGTTATGAGTGCATGGCATGTGCATGTGTGTTATGCATAAATTACATGGTTCCCAGACTGTTTTGTAGATTATGGTTGCCGTTTTTTCAGACGTGAAAGTCAGCCAGTATGCTCTATGGCACTGTCAGGGTCTGTTATCTGAAGTAAAATGATTGCTTCTAAGACATTTTTATGTGTCCACATGAGTGGCCACACATTGAGGGATCATTTTCAGTTTCTGTCAAGATAGAAACCATTACCAATTTGTTATGTTTTCTTTTACTTGGCAAGCCATTCTATTCACATTTTTGGCTGAGCTGCTGTGTTGGCATGGTATACAACAGGCATTTGGGTACCATTCAGCAGCATTCTATTTTTCATGAAAAAAAAAAAAACAGCAGGATGGGGAGAAAGAAAGAAAAGAAATATGATTCTATTGTAAACTGTATATGGTGTTTGATAATTATTACCAGGTTTCAGTGTCTAGCAAGGCACTTAAAATGTGTTATTGGTAGACGAAGCTCAAGTGCATGATAGAAATTTCTCATTCACAATTACTAGAATTTTTCCTTTGTCCAGACATCCACTGCCAGTTTTTGGTGGCAGTGATGGCACCAGATTCAAGTGTAGCAGGTGGAGTGGCCTCTGTGGTACTTTATTTCTTAGTCCCACATCAAATTCATGCTGCCGTAGGACTCTTCTTCAAGCATGGATTTCATAAAATGATTTAGACACATGGCAGGAGGCATCAGCCAGAGGACTCATATGACCGTGTGGATGAAGTCAATATGCCAGTTTGAGTTTGCTTAGCTAAAGCTTGATTAGCTCCAAATAAGGTTACAGAGAAGCTAGCTGTTGCTAAAAGGACAGTGAAGAGACATTTGGGTTCTTTTTTTTTTTAAAGCCACCTGCTTCTTCCACAAAAATAAAATCTGTGAGAGCCGTCTGAAATCCTAGAGGTACTTCACTGTGTACTTTCAGGTTCTCTTGAAAATCTCTTCCCAGGTTGCTAAGCTGAGATAATCTTAAAACTGTACAGCAAATTCACGTGATAAAGTGATAACTAATATGGTGGTCCACTCCCTTCTTTTTTCTCTTCATCTCATTCCTATACCACTTTCCTCCTTAGTATATACAGCCTTCCATGTTATAAGAATTCAAATACCCTAACATTGCCTGATTACATCAAATCAATACTTTAATGATTATTACAAAAGTAGAAATATTTACTACAGAAAAGCAAGCGATATAACTTTCAAAAAAGTAAGTAAAAATCATCTACAATATCAATCTGATTTCTTCAGAAATACATAGGGACTCCATTTTATCTTGTGATATTTTGTCACGTGGTTAAGAACAGGCTTACTTTAACATACTGCTGTATATGTAGCCTCTTTCCAGTTTTCAATTTTTGGTATTATGAACAATGCTACAAGATATTTTCTTCTATTTCATTGCCCGTTTTCTCAGTTGCTAAGACTGGAATTGCTTAGTCAGTGAGGGTACATATTAGGCCTCCGCTAAATATTTTCATTTTGTCCCTCCCCAAATGTCATTCCATTTATACTCACAAGTAAACATCACTTCAGATTTGCCTTTAGGGCAGTTAACATCTCCAGAATTAATTAAGGTTCTCTGCTAGCCTTAGTGAAAGAGAATAGCATTTTAAAAGAAATGCTTTGCTTTTGTAAAAATGAAATGCACATATGGTCTGGTTTGCTCTGTTTTTAATAAGACTGTGCAAGTTTCAGAATAGCTGCTCTTCTCAAGAGCCTCATCCCTACATATTTAATCTTGATTCTGAAAACTAGCCTTCTATAACAGCCCTCTCTAATAGGACTTCAGGGCCTGCATTTCTTCCCCTCTACTTTATTGCCACACCTTGGCTGGCATTAAAAATCAGTTTTATCCCTCAGTTGTAGTTTGTTTCCGCTACAGATTGGAATTTTGTGAGCCAAGATTTGACTTGAAGAAATTTTAAAGCCTTCCTCTGGAGTTAGCAGTACAGAAGTAATGAATACCAGTTGTCTGAGTATCCAAAACAGTGAATTTTTAATAAGGCAAATGTTTTTAAAAAATGATTATTGACTTTTAGACCCACCTGGTCAGATCGTATCATAACATGCCATTTTTAAATATAACATCATCTTGTTGCTTATACCTCTAAAGCTCTAAGCATATTATTTTATATTCACTATATTCTGTTATTTGTGGGTAGTTCATCCATGGAGTGACAATAAGTAAATGTTTTAATAGTAGCCTTCATTCTATACACCAGGACATTGTCAGGCCTGAGTAACAATTTGGTAGACCCAAACACAAGATCAAAGTAATGAGAACCCAGGTTAGCCATGTAGGAGGCTCTTGTCAACCTTTAGTGTTAGCTTGGCAATAGGTCTCTAATTTTTGGTCTCAGGACCCTTGAGATCTTTAAAAATTATTGACAAGCCTGAGAACTTTGTTTATATGGAGTATTACTACCAGTGTTTGCCTTATTAGAAATTAAAACTAAAAAGGCTTAAATATCTTTAAAGTAATTATTTAAAACCATTATATGTTAACATAAACAGCAGATTTTTTTATTAAAATACAATTTTACCATTTCTGCCCTTCCTTTTCTCCCTCCAGCTCTTCCTGTGTTCCCTCACTCTCACTCCCCCTCCAGTTCATGGCCTTTTTTTCTTTGTTATTATTAATGTAAATACAACCTACTGAGTACCTTTAGTGTTGTTTGTATATAATTTCAGGCTGACCACTTAGTATTGGATAACCAATTAGGGGATCACCTTTGGGAAAGACTATGTCTCCTTTTTTCAGCATTCCTTAGTAGCCTGTAGTTTTTTGTCTAGAGGTGCCCCCACCCCATAAGAAATCCCCTTCCCCATTAGCATGGCTATTGGGATTGTCATTGTTCAAGTCTTGTTTAGGCAGCCGTATTGTTGAGGAATCATGGGTGAAGCTTCTGTTTCATTTCTAGGAGATACAGTATCATTGCAGATTCTGGTCTGGTCCTTACAATCTTTCTAGCCCCTTTCACAACGTTCCCTGAGCGTTATGTACAAGAGTTATGTTGTAAATGTATCCACTGGGCCTGGCCCCCCATGATCAGTTGTTCTCTGCATCTGAGCAGTTGTGTGTGGGTATGTATATGCATGCAAGGGCATGTGCACAAGTGTGTGTGTGTGTGTATGTGTGTGTGTGTGTGTGTGTGTGTGTGTGTGTGTGTGTACATACATATATACACACACATATACACATATTTTTATGTATGGATATACATATATACATACACACACATATGTACACATATTTTGTGTATGTGTGTGTGTATTTCTATTGTAAAGAGGAGCTTCTCTGATGAGGAGTGAGAGCTATACTTCTCTATCTGTATAAGGAAAGTATATAGTGTGCAGTTAGGAATTGTGGTATTTTAGTAAAGCGGTGAAAATTCTCCTTTAAGATCCATGAAGTCATTCACCACGGATAATTGGCTAGGTTTCCAGTACCAAGCATGATTTCCCTCCTGTTGAAGACACCTTAAGTCCCATTAGGAAGCTGTTGGTGACTGCCAAGATATGAGTGTCACTTTTGTATCCTGAGGGGTATTATGCTATCCTGGTCATTGTTGTGGTTCTAATTATAACTGCAAAACCTAACAAATTCATGAGGAATGGCATTGCCTTGCTCTTTTCAAATCTCTAAAGTCTAGCATGTTAGGAGCAGGTAGACTCTCATGGACACTTTATAATGTTGTGGTCTTTCACATCATGTAGTCTGTGAAAGATCTCAGCAGGCAAAGAAAGGTGCTTGCCACTGAGCCTTACAACTTGGGTTTGGTCACAGAGACCCACGTGGTACGAGAACCTACTCCTGTAACATGTCCTCTGACCTCTACCTGCATGGGGCAGGCAACACATACATTGACACAGACACACAAATAAATGTAATTTTAAGATGTCACTATATACTCATGAAGGAATGAGAATGAAAATGACAAATAAATATAGCAGGTTTTCTTGGACCACCCCCCTCAAATCATGACAAGAAGACTTATTATTAATTATGAATGCTCAGCCTAGCTTAGGCTTGTTTCTAGCTATCTTTTTTTTTAACTTAATTAACCCCATTTCTACTTATCTATGTGCTGCCCCAAAGTTCATACAGATGACTTTGACCTTGTAGACACAGGATTCCCACACCACACTTGGAAGACTGCAAGACTCAGACTCTTAATTCTGTGGTCATGCTGGTCCCTATTTACCAAAGGTTATAACCAAACACATTGGTCCTGGAAGCTTTGTTCCCTGGGTATAGGTTGGATTTCAAGTTGTCCCAGCATGATACTTTCCAAATTAAATGTGTTGGATATTGAAAATATTGTGTAGTATTTATAGTTTTTAATCATTTCTCATATTACTTATTTTTGACTAACTTCTCATAATAGATCACCACCTTAATCACATCTTACTGATTCTAAGATACACAAATGAGGCAAATTAAGTCAAAATGACATGTGATCTTATAGAGTATTTAGTAAAATGTAATTTGTGATTTATCTGATGTGTGGCCAATAGTAGGCTTTCAGATACTTTTACTGACTTCATGCAGATCTTTCCTAAGGAAAGGAGTGTTTGAGTCTATGCCACATTGTTCCCCACTGGGCCTGGGGTTTGGGGGCAGCAAGCACAAACATGTGCAAAGGTGTACCGACTCCTGCCCAGTGCCCTTTAGCTATTTCACTTGCTGTTCTCAAAGGGAGCTGTCATTTTCAGTATGTCCTGGGCTTGTCTTCTGGCCATTGCCCATTTTCTCTGAGGTTGTTTCTCTATATGAGCTAGATCAGATTTGCTACTTTTCTCTCGTGCTTTTAATTTTCGAATTTTTATGGTATTTTCATTAGCAGTGTCATTGTTCATACAGTGTCTAACTGACTTTTTTATGGATTGTGCTTTGAGTGGTTGTATTTAAGACCTCTTTCACATAGAATTTCCTCCTAAGTTTTTAGTAACTGTTTTATTCTTTGACATTTACATCTATTACCCATTTTTTGTAAGAGGCTTTGTGAGGTATGAGGTTCAGGACATTATTTTCTTCATCTGAGTGTCTGGATGTTACAGTGTCGTTTCCCAAACTGCCTTTCCCTCCTGAGTGCCTTGCAGCACTGTCTGCCCTTGGTGCAGGCTCTCCGGTTCTGTCCCATTCATGTGTGCTAACCCTAATGCCACACTTCCTTTCTCAGAGCAGTTTCTGAAACCAGGTCATGATCAGGTAACAGGAGTCTTGAAACTTTTCTCTTTTCTAAGTTGCTTTGGTTGCTTTGCCTTTCCATGTAAATTTTAGAATTAGTTTCTCTTAAGTGCAAATAAATCTGCTATGGTTTTATTTGAATTCCATTGTTTATTAATTAATCTTAGGAGAATTGGTATCCTTGCCATGTCGGCTTTCCGGTGTTGAATTTTAAACTTAGTATTTTCCCACAAGTCCCTAGGCTCTGTTAATTTTTTTTCACTTTTCTTCTAGTTCAAACTGATACTTTCTGATGATCTGTCTTCAAACTCACTGACCTTTTTCTCTATCGCAGCCATTCTGATACTGACCCCATCAATGGTTTTTCAGCTTTGAACTTGGTGTTTTCTATTTCTAAAGCTTTTACTTATATTTATATTTACACTGAAGCCTTCTTTCTGTTTTTCTGTGTCTTCCAAGATATTTGCCCTTGCTTCCTGGTGCTTATTTTTTAAGTCTTTGTCAAGTAATATCAGTGTCTGTCATTTCGTTATTAGTGTCTGTTGACTGTGCTTTTACATACAGCTAAGAGTTTCTTAGTTTCTTACATGCTAGTTGATTTTTGTTGTATCCTAAACATTTGAATATTACAAATTTGTGAGTCTTCTTTGAACCCTATGATGAATGCTAGTATTTGCTTATAGTATTCCTGTTTGGTTTTAATCTAAGCAGCCTTGGCAGAATCTGATTTCCATATCAGTTCTGCTGCCTTAAATTGCTGTGTGTCTATCTTATGTGAGCACTGACAGTCTGGTTCCTAGCTGTGGGTCTATCTCTCATTTGACTTCTCTTTGTCTTTATTATACAGTTTAGAATAAGGTTCCCAAATGCATTGACTTTATGAGGTCTCTTTCCTTCTTTTCGATGTTGACAGCTTACACAGTCATCTCCCTTACAACCAGAAAGTAAGTGCATGAGCTCGCCTTCAGAACCAGGCTGTAGTAGTATGGGGGAAGAACCTCACACACACTTGGGGGATTCTTGTATCTGCACTGAGCTGCTCTTCCTTCTGCTCTTGGAAGATTTATGTTTGGTAAGGGCCTCAGACCATGTCACATTGCATCATTTCCCGTAGCAGAATGTCATCTTTCTTTTGGGTCTCACATGCTGAAAGATCCTTTTTTATTTTTTATATTTATTGTTTTGGTTTTTTTTTTTTGGTTTTTTTTTTGTTTTTTTTTCAAGACAGGGTTTCTCTGTGGCTTTGGAGGCTGTCCTGGAACTAGCTCTTGTAGACCAGGCTGGTCTCGAACTCACAGAGATCCACCTGCCTCTGCCTCCCGAGTGCTGGGATTAAAGGCATGCGCCACCACGCCCGGCTTTTTTTTTTTTTTTTTTTTGGTTTATTTTTATTTTTTAAGAAAATTCAGATACTACTGAATTCCTAGTGTGAATAGTATTTTTCCTTTAAAACTATCTTAATGACTCTGAGTTGTTCATTGTGACATAATGCATTTCTTGGGAAGAGTATTGTGTGCCCTGATCAACTCACAGCTAAAGAGCACTCTTTGGAGCACTCTGAATTCAGTCCTAGAAGGAGGTCACAGAATTGCTGCCTCCCATGAGATAGGAAGAGGGAGACTTGGCGGGTACAGCAGGTGATAAGCTGCTTTTTTCATAGCTTTCATGTTTGTGGTCTTTGCTTGGAGACTTCAGGAAATTGTTTTTCAAATCTGTCTTGTATACCAGAACCAATGACAGTATATGAGGCAGAGGAGGCCTGAAGAGCATAGGCATGATCACAGATGACAGAAATCCCTGGAGGGATGTGGATTTCCATGAGGTGTGCAGTGATACAGGGGTCCCTAGCTAAGAAAGGCTTCCCAACAGGATAATGCCTGAAGCCATAAATCAAATTAATAAAACTTACTTGGTTCAAGTAACTGGAACAAAATATTGGTAGTCTGTAAAGTCAAAAGGAGAGTGGTTAGTAATTTCAAAGAAGCCAATCTGCCTCAAATTCACTAGTCTTCCTCTCCATCTGTGTGCTTCCACTCAGTTGAAGAATCTCTTGCACTCATTAAACCATTATTACTCATCAAGTAAAGACTCTAGATTCAATTAATAAATAAATGAAAATAAAAAAGAACTCTAGACAACATGCCACCAAAAGAACATGGACCTTAGAATATGTGGAGCTTATTTAGGTAAATACAAACCCTCCCCCATTTTGTGACTATGTATTATCTTGTGACATAAACCTCACAGTGTCATCTGTGAATGCCACAGTGCTTATGGATTCAGTGTATTCAAGTAGGTTTGCATACTGTGAAAGTTAAACTTATTTTACTTGAATGTTCTTAATGTAAATAATATGAGGCATGAAATGTGAAATGAAGTTATACAGGACACTATCGCAAGTATGACAAGGTGTCACTGTGAGGAAGGTTTCTGCATTTTTAGTATGTCCAGGGAATGAATGGTGTGTTTCTGTAGCACGAACCTTGCCATCACAGTAGGACTTCTAATGACCCTGATGTTGGGACTGTTGCATTCTTATTGCATAAAATGAGATTGAAGGATCAATGACCATAGGCAGAAGTGTCTGGTAATATGCCAGGCACTGAAACCTTGGGATATTGTACTGCAGGGCACTCCAGTATTTGGCTAGGAATTTACTTGGCCTAAGAGAGGTTCTGAAGTGTACTATTACCTGTCTAACTTGAAAGCAGGTTAAAGGAATCCACAAAACCCAGATAAAGAATTAACAGGTATTTATTTGGGAAGCACTCACACAATGACAGGTCTTCCTGCTCCTGGAAATGCAGCCTCTGCCCTTTAGGATGCTCCGACCACAACCCAAGAGATCATGAGCCAGTCCCTCCTCGTCCTTATAAGGGGTCGCATCAGCAAACACTGAAGCCACACCCTAAGGTGTGGCCACCACCCCAAGTCCACTGGCAGAACAAGATGCCACTACGTTAACTCTGTTTGATTTATCTCAGTACACTACATTTAGATGTCTAGAAGCCAAGTAAAAGCCTCGGATGACCAAATTTGTTCTGCCCTAAGTGGAATGTAGATTTTCACAGGCTCTCCCACTTGTTTGGGCATACTTCAAGAGTCACTTTAATATGAAATCCCTTCATTTCTTTTCAAGTACTGATTGATTATACTTTAAGCAACTATCATTTATTCAAATTATCAAAATTATACAAAGTAACTAATAATAGAAATTTATTGTTGATAAAATATGCTTCCTTTTCTCCTGTGGTCTTTCATCCTAACACTTGTGATGATGGAGGTGGCTCTGGTTTCTACCAATTCATTCAGGAAGCAAATGCTTGTATGCACTGTATTCCAGGCCCCTACAGATCCTGCATCCTATCTCCTCCCCATTAGCCCTCACAAGAACAGGTTTGTAGGTTAAGGGTTTGCTGCAGCAGAAATCTTTTTCCCAGTTCCATCAGATAATGAGTATTGTTCCCATTCTATAACTGTGGTACTGAAGTTAAAAGAAATAAACTATTTGCCCCCATGGTAAATGATAGGGTTGCTTGCAATTCTTTTTTTTTATTATTCACTCTTTTATGTACAGTGGTGTTGTGCCTTCATGTATGTCTGTGTGAGGGTGTTTGAAGGTGTTGGGTCCCCAAGAACCTGAGTTACAGACATTGGTAAACCACCATGCAGGTGCTGGGAATTGAACCTGGGTCCTGTGGAAGAGCAGTCAGTGCTCTTAACCACTGAGCCACCTCTCTAGCCCTGCTTGAACAGGAAATAATGACACTCCCAGTCGTCGTGCCCCCCCCCCTGCTCCGAGCCCCCGAACAAGAAAGAAATTCAACTTGACTTTCAGAGGTGACTTTCAGGGTCCAGTGAGTCTAAGCAACAGTACCCACCTCTGCAGCAGGTTGTAGCACTTCATCCATTCTCATCTGTGGAGAACTTTGCACATTCTTTTTTTTTTCTACTAAGAGTTCAAAATCTACTGTCATCCCATTTATTGAATTTTCACATGCTTATACAGTGGACTCTCTACTTAGACTGCCTGGGTTCAAATCCCTGCTCAGACACTGATTGCTGAATGACCTCAAGGAAGCAGCTAGTTTCACCTCTAAAATGGAGATATCCATGCTCAGCACAGAGTTACTGGAACCGAGTTAGCAAACTCATGTAATATGGCATTCATTCAACACAGTGCCTAGCGCTTAGCAGGAAGCTCTGGAAACAGGTGTGGGAAAAAGAAAGGCATGCATGGGACCTGGGACCGTATCAGCAGGGCTTGACTTACTGCTAAGTAGCATAAAAATGGTGTAAGTCAGCAGAAATGTTCCTGATATATCTCTCTTCCCCTAATCTCCTGGGGGAAATAATATGAGAAAGATAATGCTAGTTTTCTGACCTAGAGAGAAGGTAGACATCCCCCTGAAGTGTCCCACTCATAATGGCAGCTTCCATTTTAATTGGTGTGCTGGTTACAGTGGACCTAGAAACCATGAGCTTCTTAACTTTTTAGCTGAATCTAGATATAAAACACTAAGGCTGGCAGAGTTTAATTAGTATAAATTTAGCAGAGAGATTAGCTTTTCTATGTTGGAAATATAAAGCCATGGCCCTCTCTTCAGGGTGCCTTTTTGTTTCATTTTATTAATAAGATCTTCTTAAATGAGCAAAAATGTGCACATATAAAGCCCACTGTTTCTATTAAAAATGAAGTTTAAGGAGTAAGAGTCCTAAGGGTTGGTATAACGTAGCAGAGGAAGTCACTTCGTTGAGATTGTTACAGATAGAAACAAAGCCAGTGCAGGGGCATGGAGAGGAGAGAATGTTAGTTTCCATGGTACTCAAGCAACTATTAAGTCATCACATGATGAGACTTTAACTGTATCTCAAAATTAAACAATATTTAGGAAAACCTAGTTAGGATTTTTTTTCCAGGGATGCCATATTTCTTTTCATATGTTGTCGTTTCAGTCGATCATCAGTGTTCTCTATATCATTATTTTCATGGCATCTCATTTGATGTGATATAATATTCTATCATAAGCAAAATTTATTAATTGTTCTTTTTTGGAAAAATTCATCTAATTTTTAATTATAGCACTTCATGAGTAAATAAAGTGACAAAGTATTTTATAAATTGATTATTCCCTGAGGCTAAGAGGAAATGAAACTTCTAAGTAAGGAATTTTTTTTTAACCTTTAATCCCAGCACTTGGAAGACAGAGATAAGTGGATCTCTGTGAGTTTGAGGCCAACCTGATCTCTAGAGCAGTTCCAGGATGGCCAGGGAAGTTACACAGAGAAACCCTGTCTCAAAAAACAAAAACAAAAACAAAAAATAATAATTGAGGTATAATTTACAAGTGAGAAAAAAACAGTTGTTATCTCTGTGGTGAATTTTGGCATATGAACCAAAACAAGATCAAATATTTGCATCACCCTAGAGAGTTCCTTCAGCCCCTTTGCACTCCTGCTCCTTTAAGGACTTTCTAATGTGCTCTCCAGAGGGCCCACACAGGTTTCCCTAGACAGCACTCTAGAATGTCAAAGCCTCTATACCCAAACCAGCAAGGCGGAGGCTTTAGTTCCCCTGTCTCAAAGAATAGGTGAGTAGGTGTGTGTGTTATATCAGAGATACATATTTATTAATCTTTGCCACTTTGTATTTTATAGATTAATGGTGAAGCTGGGCACTTTTAAAACATTACCTGGCCATTTGTTGTGGTTTTGGAGTTTATGTTTTATGTCTTTTGTATTTATTGGTTTGGTTTTAGGTTGGGTTTTTTGTTGTTGTTGTTGTTTGTTTGTTTGTTTGTTTGTTTGTTTTTTAAGACATGGTTTCCTATATACCAGATTGACCTTGTACTCACTGTGTAATTGAGGATGGCCGTGAACTTCTAATCTACTTGCCACCACTTCCCAAAGACTGGGATTACACCAAGTTTATGTGGTGATGGGAATTGAACCTAGGCCTTCATGCAAGCGGTTTACCACCCATCCCCAGCCCTATTTTTACATTTCTAATTGATATGCAAAGTCACTAAATATCACTGGTATTTGTTTTGCTTAAAATATTTTTACCAGCTTGTCACTGCCTTATAATTATGTGGGGGTTATTTTGTTGAAATAGTTGCAGTGCCAAAGCTGTCAATATTTCCCTACATGTTTTCTGTCTGATGTTATTCTTAAAGTCTTCATAATCCCAAGATTATATGAATATGCTTATATATTTCTCTAGTGTTCTGTGCCATTATTTTTGTTTTTAACCACCATCAAAAGCCCACCTGGAACTGATTTGGTATATTAGGCCAGTGTTAGAACTTTTTGTTTCTAAATTGCACACTACTAAGTGAATAATCCTGTTTCCTCAACTGATATTATCAGAGTGAGGTCTTATGTTTATTTTTAAGTTCATTTCATTATTTTACATTATTTTTTGTTTGTTCTTCTGCCAGTACCCCACTCTTTAATTACTATTAGCATATTACTGGTTAGAATGTGGGCGGTACAGTGAACCTTTATTGTTCCACATTTATATTTTTACTTTCAGAGCTTTCATGGATAATGTGCTACATTTTTATTTTCTTTTAGTTATCTACACCTGGAAGAAACTTAGACAATAGACCATGGAGTCAATAATAAAAAAGGAAAAAGCCCCATTATTTAACAGGTGGCCTCTACCTGAATTGCAGTCCTGGTGCCAAGAAGGAAATAATTAGTCTTTAGACAAACCCTTCAAAGAAATGGAAAAGATCACATGTGGAAAATAACTAGCATGTAGAAAAATGAAAGAATGGAATACAGTGTTTTAATTGCCATCTTTCTGGTCCAGGTATATATGTGTTCTTAATGAGACATTGGGTCAGATGTTTTCCATTTCCACCTCTCTGGTACACTGACCAGAAACACGAGAAATTTTAACCCAGTGTCAGAGTAGATGTCTCAACTCCTCATGCTTTATCTGTTGTGAATCCCCAGAACACCTCAAGAATGGCCAAGTATAAATGCAAGCTACAAAACAGCTAAACCTTGAACTGAACTAAAATCCAGATGCAAAGAAGGAGGACTGACCCCCTGAATGTGGGTGTCAGTGAGGAGACCTTGGAAATCTATGGGGTCTCTTGTAGTGGATCAGTACTTATCACTACCATAGGAATGGACTTTAGGCGCCCATTCCACATGGAGGGATACTCACTGAGCCTAGACACAAGGGGGTGGGCCTAGGCCCTATCCCAAAGAATATGACAGACCTTAAAGATCCCCCATGGAAGGCCTCACCCTCCCTGGGGAGCAGAAAGGGTATGGGATAGGTAGGGTGTTAGTTGGGAGGACAGGGGAGGTAGAGGGACCTGGGATTGACATATAAAATAATTTTCTCTCTCAAAAAAAAAAAAGGGGGGGAACCCTCTTCCAAAGATACTCTTTGAACTACTTGACATTTTAAATTAGTTATAATCCCCTCCCTGGTTACTAATGCAGATAATTGTCAAGTAAAATGTAGCAATAATGTTTTGTTCTGTGTTTAGATGAATTATTTAAACTGATTAACTGTTACATTTGAGCCCATTTGTTCTGAATTTTGGTTGGTGCATGGGTTGGTTGGTTGGTGGTTAATTGTGAGACCTTGTCTCAAACCAAAGAGAGGAACAGGGCAATGGGGTGGGCATATGCCATTAATCCCAGCACTCAGGAGGCAGAGGCAGGTCGATAGATCTCTACAAGTTTGAGGCCAGTCTAGTCTATATAACGAGTTCTAGGTCAACCAGGAATATAGAATGAGAACCCCTCTCAAAGAAAAAAGAAAAGAAAGAAATTCTTTAATTGTGCATGGTTATACATGCCTATAATCTCAATACTCAGAAGATGGTAGTGTTGGATCAGGAGTTCAAAGCTAGCCTTAGATACATAGTTGGCTTGTGGCCAGCCTGGGCTACAATAAGACCTTGACTAGAAAAATGAAAAAGTAGAAGCTTACTTACATTAAATATTCATATATCACTAATCCCATTTAACTCTACAACCTGGATATTGTTAGTATATTATATAGGGGGAACTTGAGGCGGTGAAAGGTCAATATGATTAAGATATCATAGCAAAATATAAAAAGAAAGTATTACTTTGATGAAACTGGTTGCTTGATTGATTTTTCTAACGGGGTTTCATATATCTAAGGCTACTTTGAAACTAAGTTTTCAGGATGACTTTGAACTTCTGGTCAGCCTACTTTGTGCCCCACACCAAGTACAGGAATTACAGGTGTAAACCACCATGTCTAGTTTTACACAGTGCTTGGGGTCAAACCCAGGGCCTTCTGCATGCCATGCAAACATCCTTCCAAATTAGACAGAGTCCCAAACCATAGATAAGGAAACGTAATACATCAGTGTTTGGTGGCATTCTATTTCAAATGCCATCTGAGGTTTTTCCACCCAAGCAACAATTTTTCAGAATTAGTCTGCATATTTTTCATGTTTGCTAATAACAGTAGTGTTGTTGTTTTCAACTATAGCAATAAGCCACCAAACATAACTCTAGGACTTAGTAGCTCTTGAAATTTGGAGAAAAAAAATACAACCTCTTCTAAATCATGAAAGATGTTAAATTTCACAACCCTAAGATTACTGGTATTATTTGAAGAATTAAAATTTGGAGAGAGATTTAAAGGCATGTTTAGTTTGACTTAGAAATTCCTGTGTGTTTTCATAGAACTATAAACAGTAGAGTGGTTATGAGCATGGGAGTTTAAGGTTAGACCTAATCTTGAATCCAAGCTTGGAAATTTCCTAGCTCTGTGATCTTGAAGAAGTTATAGAATCTTTCTATCATTGTTTCTTAAATTATAAAGTGAGGGTAATACTGGCAGCTTTTGTGGGTGTCGGTTTAGCTCAGTTTGTGATCAAGCTAAGATCTATTTATAAAGGGATTAGCAAGATGTTAGGAGCAGTTAGTACTCTGTAAATGTGTCACTGTCTTCTTGGATATTGTCTGTCTTTAGGAATTCACCACTGACATCAGTAGATCTGTCAGGACCATGACTGGAACTTTTACCATTTCTGTTAACAGTTGATAACTTCTAGACCTTTTCTTTAGTTGGCCTATAACTCACAGTGACTAGCTTGAATTTGGTTTCTGTCATAACCCTTAATAGTCTGAGATACATTTGAGGTTGGGGTTTTTGTGTATATTTTATTTATGCATAGTAATCCTCACTAATGAAATAGTGACTCTGTCCATTAGACTATACTCAGGTGTGGAAACAAGAAGTGATGTGGCAGAACATGCGTTGTACACATAATTTAAAGACATAGCAGAAGTAGCTCAGCTTTGAATAGCATAAAATTGTGAGCTCGATGTAATACAAATGTTTTTATTGCATCCCTTTCTCAGCCAGGTTCTAAGGTAGTGATCAAATGAAGCAAGAGGAATATGATTATAGACCAGAGTCCCTGGTTAGTGTTCGTTTTATACAGAACTATAAATAATACTGCAAAAGGCCAGTGTAGTTTGTTATAAATAGGGCCTCATCAGAGTTGCTGACCCTGGAATGGTGATTATTTTAATTCTAAGCTCTCTAGCCAGCCTCTGACGTCACCTCTGCTGCTGCTTTTGTCTTCTAAGTGAAGAAAGCTCTTCTGCATTGACTCTGTTGTTGCATAGAGTTTGTCCTAAAATCCCTTCTATCACGAGGGAAGCTTTGACCGTGGGTATGATTTGAGTGAGATGAGCAGCCAGTCATGTGTGCTAGCTGCTTAGGAGACCTGCTGGTTGGGAGCTGCCTCTTCCCCCTGGGGGCTGTTAGTCTGCTGGCAGCAGAGTTTGTATTCCTGGCTGAACTATCAGCTAAAGCTCCCAGCAGGTGTAAGGACACACTGCAGTTGTATTCTGGAAGACATCTTAACTCTTTCCACCTGGTCCTGCTCAGTGTTAAGTTGTAGATAGGCTAGAAAACCGAGGAAGGGCATTCTCCTGCTGCCGGACAGATTTGGAAAATTATATCTTCCAAATTGTGTCTAGCAGTACCCTATATTTAATAATATTTTTTAACTAAGGAAAATGAAAGACATTATTTAGAGTTGGCTTTTCAAAACCCCAGAGGGGCAGTGTTCCTTTAAAATTCAGAACGAAGGAGATTTTCCATGTTAGTGGTGAACAATGACAGTACACTGATTTCCATATTTGTTTTCTTTTTCCAACAGTCTCTGCCTATTTTCCTCCTTGCCTGGTTTCCCAAATCTCCTCTTTTCCTGTACTTAATTCTGTTAGCTCAAGTATCTTAAAGTTCTGTTCCTACTTTTTTCCTGTTGTCAATTTTAAATGTTTCTTTGGTTCCTGTCTTCATTTCTATCTCTTTTCCTCTTGAGTCACTTTCTGTTGCCCATTTAAGCCTTCTTCCATCCTGATTCTCCTTCCTGATCCCACTGCCCCTTTCTCAGGCCTCTCTGTGCCACCTGCTCTGCCAGACCCAAGCAGTGCCATGGCCCTACCTCTCTGAGGCTCTTTTTCTAAATACTTCCATCTCAGGACACATGGGTGGTTTTTTGTCTGCCTGTCTTCTCATGTGCATTACTGTGACCTCAGCTGCATACTTTGTTTTGGAAAAAAGATTTACACTTTTTTTTCCATGCATAGTAGTACTTAAACCCTAACCTCTTAATTCCTAAATAAGTTGCTTGTAATCAGTAATGAAGAAAAGTCTAAAATTAAAAATCCTTATGTTTTTAACATAAAATAACATTCTGATAGTTAAAAACAGAAATAAAAGTGTTGTTTAGATTATGTTTAAACATATCCTAAGAGGTATAAGAAAGGTCAGAATTTTAATCAAATACTCATTTATATTTTAAATAGCAGCTAAAGTACATGTGACTTTTGTTTTGAGCCTTCTTAGCAAACTTATAGTAAGTACCAAGTGTTTGTGAGCAGTTTTCAAATCTCTAGAAACTATTCTGGTCTTTATTTTTCATTAGCAGAAATGTTTCTCCAATAGCACCAGTTATATTTAGGCTTCCCGTTTTCCACAACTGGGAACTGGGAACCGACTTCAGAGCAGGAACTCTCTCTGTGCCCTTCCATGACTTCTGCTCTGTTATCTACCTAATGTTCTGAGAGCGCCTTCAGTATTGTTAGGTACAGAATAGATGCATAAAAGGCAGAGGTGCTGAAATAACCACTCCTACAGAACCAGATTCATCAAATAGCAATTATGTGGCAATAGACTTGAGAATTCTCTGAATCTTTATGTAGAAGACAAATGGCAGCAAATTATAGAGATAGGTAAGTGTGTCTCTGGATCCAAAACCAAGATATCTTCCTAATTTACAGGTTATTCTGTAAATTTAATGTAATCCAATAAAAAATGATAAATATTTTTGTATAAACATAGTTTGTAGGTAATACAGTTGATCATGTACACAGATTCAGGTGCTGAGGATCTAATGCCCTATGTGGTAGTATTTAGAGTATAGCATTTGGGGAGAAATTGGGTATCAATGAGATCATAAGGGTGAGCCCCCCATGATGATATTAGTGGTCCTCTTAGAAGAAAAAAAGACAAAGTTCTCCTTCCACTCACACTGTGTATCGGGGACACAGTGAGAGGAAGCCATCTTGTAGACCAAGGAAAGAGAGCCTTAGTCAAGTGAGTCTCATTTTTTGTCTTCAGACTGTGGGAAAATGAATTTCTGTTTGTAAGCCACCAAGTCCATGGAATTTAGTTACAGTCCAACCTGAGAAAGGCATAGGAAGCACATTGGTTAAAGTGACTTTTGGACCCTTTGCCATTTGCAGAGGCCTTCTGAAGGCATGGTGTCCAAGCCTCACTTGTACTGTGTGAAGTGAATATGCTGGGCCTCACCATCTTCTCATCACAGGTCAGGAAGCAGGCCTCAGAAGCTGTGATTCCCACAGCTATGCTGAGTGAGTCAAACCGGGGTGTGACTTCATTCATGAGGGTTGCCCTAGAAAGCATTGAAGAAATTCAACTGTAGGACCAGGTTCTGAGGACCAAGATAGTGAGAAAAGGTTTTGGAAGAAATGGAAATTCAACTGGGCTTTGAAAAAAACAGGAAAGAAGGGGATGGAACATTCCAGAGAAGTGACATGGACAGAAAGAAGTATGCTGCAGTCTGTTTCTAACAGAGCAGTGTGGTCCTTCAAAGACTCAATGGAGGCAACACTTGGAAACTGTTTCGTCTTTCTGAATGTGTATTTACAAACAAAGGCTGCTTCCACCTTTCAAACCATTCCCCCAAATCATGTATGTTTGTGATCTGTAGTCTAAAGAATGACAAACTTAAATAATAACCAGGAGCTATTTAGTTGAGTTTCTTAAGAATTCTAAGTTAATAGGGAAAGACAAAGTCATCACCATATGCAAACAAATTATGTTATAACAAATTATGTGTATGTTCTCAAAGATTGACAAGGTCATCCAAACCAGGAAGGAGAAGGCTGTCTCAGGACAGTAAGTGCATTTTCCCACACTTCAAAGTGAGCAAATATGAGCAGATGTTAATTTTTAAGCTGTTTAACTGGTCCATTTGAGACAGGTCAGCACTAGATTATTATAGCACAAATGTGCTATCTGAAAAAAATGCCTTGATTTTAGGACTAACTAGAAAGTTTTCTTTGTTGGACAGTTTGAAAGGTGAATTACTTGCCTGAAAACTAAGGAGTCTGTACAACGTGTAATTGCTAAATAATTTAGAATTGTATATGAAGACTATCAAGTAGAAAAGTAAAGAAAATCAATATTCTAGCCAAAAGCTTCTTAGAGGTGATGGGAGGCCCAGAAATGTTGAGTTGTTTACAAGTCCTCATCATCAGCGTTCTTCTGGCCAACCACTGCTGGAAGATGAGGTATAAAGGGCAATTAAATAGCCTCTGATTTCACAGGACCCCAGAGAGGCAGGCTTTGCATCATGCTGAAGAAGGCTAGAGCCATGAACAGGACTGTCAGGGAGGCCAGGAGAGGACCTCACTGCTGTTGGAGAAAGCAGGCCTGGCCAAGCTGGAGCCAGGGTGATGGGACAGCCAATGGGAGGGAGGAAAGACAGAGAAGTCTTGGGAACACGGGGGCAGTAGGGAGGTTGGAGAAAGTGGGCATTCTTCAGGAAGCTACTGAGAATCTGACATGTCTGGGATGAAAGATGGGGGACCATGTAGAACATGGTCAGGTATACAAAAGCCAGATTAAAGAGAGCACATAAGAAATATGGGGTTCCCTCTGTAGACAGTGGACCAAAAGGTCTCTACCACAAGGGTTTTCACAACTAAATTTGCTGCATTTTCTGAAGAAGAAGAAGAAGAAGAAGAAGAAGAAGAAGAAGAAGAAGAAGAAGAAGAAGAAGAAGAAGAAGAAGAAGAAGAAGAAGAAGAAGAAGAAGAAGAAGAAGCAAAGAAAAAATATTTGGGGGAGAGAGAAGAAAAGTCTGAGAGATTGCCATAAACTACAGTTTCACCTTTGACATTGTCAGACACCCATCCTCAAAAGGGACAGAGCCTGGACCCTGCTTCTGCCTCTCATGGACCTGCAGCTGAATGGGGCCTTCTTCATTTTAAATAGAAAAAGAAGCTGGGGCTGGAATTCCAGAAAACAGGGATTTAAGACTTTAACAGGATTCATAGTAGAAGTTAATGCTGTTTTTAAACAACGGTTTCCCCCAAAGATGCACCCATGCTGCTTGGGCCTTTGCAGTGTCTCTTTAGAACTGCTTTAAAGGCCAGCCTGGGGTTCCCACATGACCCTCCCTTTATACCTACATTGTAATTTCTTGTACTCCAGAGTAAGCACTACCCATTCTGATTTTTATCTTACTAGACCTGGCACTGACCTAACTTTTGACTGATTCCCAAGGTTAAAACTCCATCATTGCAGATAAAAGCCTGTTACCTCTGAAAACTATCATGAAACTACCTGGTCAACAGCTTACAGATTCTTCTACCCTCTAAGAAGTGGCCAGTGAGAAGGGACTGGTCAGCTAGGGGTGTAGCTCAGCGGTAGAGTGCTTACCCAGCATGCACAAGGCCTGAGTTCAGCCTCCAACTCTGCAAAGAAAAAGGAGGGGGAATAGAAATCTCTTTTCTGCCTGTTCATAGTCAGTGCAAATGCCGCCAGGCAGCATGGGAAAGCTTGTTGGGAACACTGTCAGTGGATGCTCTGATATTGTCTCACACTTTGTTAACATTCCAAAACACATGTTTGCCACATTGTGGTATCTGTGTGTTCTCCCAAATAAACTGTTTGCTTCTGGAGAGCAGAGCCTAGGTCATGTTTGACTTTATGTCATCAGTAGCTAGCATTGGACTCGCCCATAAGAAGCCCTCAGATGTGTGTTGAGAGAATGATTGAGTCTAGCTTGTTGCCTTGTTTTCATACCATATATGAGAACTGGACTGTGCCCTTGGGATTACTCAGTTTGAGGAACAGACTCAGGACCACTTAGGCCTCATCAAGTGTGTGAGCCCAGTCTTGGGGCCAGAGAGATGGTGAGCAGTTGAGAGCACTTGTTGCCCTTGCAAGAGGACCTGGGTTAGGTTCCCAGCACCTACATAATGGTTCATAACTAACGATAACTCCACTTTCAGGTGATCTGGCAACCTCTTCTGACCTCCATGGACACCAGGCATACACATGGTACACAGACATATGGCAAAACACTCATCCACAAAAATAAAATATCCCAAGGATTTTTTTTTTCTAGAAAACCCGCTGTTCTCTACCTCTGAAGAAACAAAGCAAAAGTAAATAGAATGAAATCCATCAGTGTGGAAGTATAAAGTTTCCTAATCTTTGGCTCTATGCTCTTTACATTTAAAAATAATGGGTTGGAAGGTTTTAATGACTAGTTCTGGGTCCTCATCCTAAGATAATTAAATCAGTACTTTTTTAAAGGCACAAGCCTGGCAGGAATGGTTTTTAAAAATATCCAGCTGATTTCCACATGCACCCTACATCTGATGTAAGGGTTCTAAAACTACTTAGAAAAAATGCTGCTTTAAAAAAAGAAAGAAAGAAAAGAAGAAACCCATGAGCTCTACATTAGGAGCTCTGAGAGATACAGAATAACAGGAGGTATCTCCCACAGAAGTCTGTCAGGGAGTAAAACCATTCATCCCTGATAGAATTACTGTAAGAGCAACACTTAGTGTGTGCTGAGTTGTGAAAAGTCATGGAAAGTGGACTTGAGACTTTGCAGCCCAGTAGATGTTTCAGGAAGCTTATCATTAGAATAAAAGACAGCCAGCCCCTGCCCACGAAAGGTCAAGTGGTTGCCTAGCAAACCTGGTGCCAAGCTTAGCCAGTACCAAGGGCCTGAAGATTTCATTCTCATTAAAAAATCACTGTACTCAGCACTGGGCATACAACTGTGAACCAGGCACACACTGTCTCAAACCCCTGAGTCTCCTCCCAGGTCAGTGAACAGACAATTACAAAACAGTTGAGAGATGATGAACAGCCAAGTAAGGTTGGTGATAGGAGTGCCAAGTGCCTGAACTATTTTAGTCTAATCCAACAGTGAGTCGTTCCTGAGTAGAGGCATATGATAAGAAAAATGAATAAGAAACATTGAGTAGAATCTAGAAGAATCTGAAGAAGAAAAATGATTAAATAGTTAAAACAATAAAGTAGTATAGCAGAGTAATTGTTTCTTTAGTGGGGCATGGTGACACACAGCTGTAATCCTAGCACTCAGAAAGGTACCAGACCAGCCTGAGGTACATAGCAAATCCAGCTCAGAAAACAAAATAAACATGTTTATTTCAAGAGGGAAAAGTTCTTAAATGGGGTGACTTGGAAATGAGAAGGAATGGCTGTGAAATCTTTTAACAAGAGATCTGTTTATGTCCTCTTGGGATAAATTGTTTAAATTCCTTTTAATCAGAAATGAGTTGCTAATGTTGGGACTCTGCATTGAGTTAAGAATCGGATCTTCTGACTTTTAGACAGATGTCACCGCCATCCCATAATTTGTCTCCCAGTTATGTGAGAACTTTGCACTGAAGGTCAGTGAGGAGCCACTTGTTTTCTTTTGTGTATGCTTTTGCACAGTCCCACATCAAAGTAAAATTCCTTGTATGGCACCACTCTGGAGATAGGAAGCCTCCATCTTCTAAACCTGTGCTGAAGATTTTGTTAATCAGAACTAAATTTCTGTCTTTGCCTTCAAGTAAACAAGTTCTGAAATTCTCACATGTAAATGATTAGTGTGTAATTAATTCCACAAAAATTCATTGCTCTGATTGGTCCAACTGTATAACCAGTCACCAAGTGGATAGGACTGAGTTGTTGGGATGTACAAGACTGAGGGGCCAGCACCTACTGGATGAGGAAATAAGTTCTCAGTCTGCATGTGTACCCTCACAGGAGACTGAAGTGTGGGCAGGCTTTCAATTCATACAGTGTCTGATTTATGGAGGCACGGAGGTCAGGAGTTTTTTATACCCAAAATCATAATAACTACTTTGTTTTCCCTTTAGAAATGAAGTGACCAAAGCATGTTGAAAGATAAATGGGTGAGCCATTCTCTACTAGTAAAGATTGAATATTATTGTGGAGTAGCCAGCCATTCTAAGTGTTGTGGTATTAAATCTGAAGTAGTCTGTAAGCTGAGAGCCCCTCCTTTCCTCTGGGTTTAACATTGCTATTAATCAAAATTTTGGACCTGTGTAGCAGTGGTGTATGAAACAAGCAGCTGAAGCAGACAGCTACTTTAATTTATGGCTTTCTGTGTTTTTCAGATTTGTGAGAGAAGGTCTCCTCCTGTAGACTTGGTTCTGTGGCTCACATGCTTAGATTTCATTTATTGTACCAGAGCAACCAAGTCCAGTAGTTGCAAGATTATCTCTTGGCATTGAAAGGAGGAATGTACCTTTTTATGTTTTTAATTTATAAAGTCTGATAGTCGTTTTGAAACATGAATAATTTCTACCAGAAATAGGTGTTATCAAAAAAATCTATATTGGAGGCAGAATTTGGGATCATTTTTTAAAATAGAACAATGAATTTATGGAAAGGTTAATAACCTAACTAGGGTAGTGGCGTAAGTGAAGCATCGACATAGAAGTATTAAATAAAATTGTTTTGAAAAATGTGTGATTCCAGCTTAGGTGTTAGCTTAGGGTGTGTACTTCGGAGGCTGTAGGAGCTCACCGCCCTTGTACAGGGCCTGAGCTCCTATGGTGTGTAAAGGGCCTTAGCAGGACAGCCTTGATGCTCTAATGAACTTGCTCCCCTTCCTTGGTAACATGCTGGGAATTCATAGAATGCACTTTGTGGGGTACACAAGACCAACATGTAAAGAGCTTTACTTTATTCACTGTTTCCAGATGTCTACTGCTGTGACCAAACACCATGACCAAAAAGCAAGTTGGGGAGGAAAGGGTTTATTTGACTTAAACTTCCATATCACTGTTCATCATCAAAGGAAGTCAGAACAGGAACTCAAATGGGGCAGGAACCTGGAGGTAGGAGCTGATGCCTAGGGAATGGAAGAGTGCTGCTTACTGGCTTGTTCCTCATGATTTGCTCGGCCTGCTTTCTTATAGATCCCAGAACCACCAGACCATGGATAGCACCATCCATGTGATCTGAGCCCTCCCACATCAACCAAGAAAATGTCCTATAGCCAGATCTTATGGAGGCAGTTTCTCAATTGGGTTTCTCTCCTCTCAGACAACTCTGGCTTGTGTCAAGTAGACATAAGACTGCCCAGCATACCAAGTGAAGCAAGTTGCAGAAGTATGAAGTCCAGAGTTGGTGGAGGCGGTTGCTTCAGGCTTAGCAGCAGCCTCAACAGTAAAAGCTGCTGCTGGCTTTCAGAAACACTTTTTTCTGTTTTGTTTTGTTTTTCGAGACAGGGTTTCTCTGTTTAGCTTTGGAGCCTATCCTGGCATTCACTGTGTAGACCAGGCTGGCCTCGAACTCACGGAGATCTGCCTGCCTCTGCCTCCCAAGTGCTGGGATTAAAAGTGTTCACCACCAACGCCGGCGAGAAACACTTTACTGGGTGAGTCTGCCACTGATTGGCCAGTTCTCACAAGTAGGAAGTTGTAGCTGGTGACATGAGCTGTCCCTGCTTATTTAGACCTTGGTAAGTCAGAATTAATTGGTTAAATCCAGTTGTGTTTCCAACTTGATCAACTGGTTCCTTGTTTCCATGATTACTGAAAAAAAAAATTGATCTTTTTCAAGGAATTGGGCATTCTCAGAAGCTAACACCCAAATAAACACCATAGGAAATTTACAACACAAGAAAATCAGACTTTATAGGGAATCCATATATGTATGCAATGGTTGTAGAATGCCCTTTCTAATTGGTAGTGTTTAATTAAGCACTGGACCTGTTAGAAGTCAGCATTTCTCACATGTGACATGGCTCATTCCTGTGTTGAGATAGGTTATTAAAGTCAGAACAAACTGCATTATTAATGATAAGACATAGTAATTTAAAGGGATTGTGCCTGGTGAAAATGCACTGTAGGTCATCTGTATGTCCCTGATACTCACTGCATCACCATGGCCTTCTAAAGTAGAATAGAAGGAAGTGGTAATGATCCATTTGCTACTGAGTCCCCAAAATGACAGTATCTGTAATATTTTCCTTTCCTACCAAATCTCTTTAAGAATCTTCAAAATCTGAACATACTCATAGGAGTTTTCCATACAAATAAATGTCACTCACCGTCTATGCTGCTGCAGGGAAAAGACTGGAGGTTCCTGACAGTACCAACTGCCCAAATCTTTACTTATACAGATCTAAAGAAATCAATGTCGCATGTGGGCTTGTCTGAAAGTTGCAAGGGGTGTAGGCAGAGTTTTATTCCTGTCTACTATGATGAAGAAAATACGTATTTAAGATGCACTGATACAAACTGGATTTTTTTAATTACATAATGAGTAGAAAATTCTTAACACTTTTGTTTATTCATATAAAAACTGAATTTTTTCCTTTCCTAATTCATTCAATTGCCCTGAAGTCTTTTGATTCCCTGTGTGTTGCTGATACCTTGCAATGGGGATACAGCTAATCCTGGCGTAGTTCCCTGCTGCTGAGGGTAGCTAGCTTATGACCACTTAGGAATCAAGCACATGCTGATACCTTAAGACCAGTAAGCATTTGCTAAAGTAGGAAGGCAGGATAGTGAAACTTGCTGTAATCAACAGTAAGAGGAGAAAATTAGTTCATAGAGTTACGCCAGAAGTTCCAGCCCCTTTTGCATAGAAAAATTCAGCCACTCCCAGAAAAGACAGCCACAGCACCATTTGAACATCACTTTTGGTTGTTTTTAAGCATTTATCTCATAGATGCATACTTTTTGTTCTGTTTGTCCCTGCTTATTTGGTTTTTGTTAATTTGCTAGTAGTGCTGGGGATTGAACCTAGGATGTATGCAAGGCAAAAATGCTCTACCACTACACACCAGCCCTAACACATCCCTTAAAGATGGGGATTTTTTTTTTTTTTTTTTTTTTTGGCTTGGTTTTTGTTGTGTTTCTGGTGTAACCCTTGCCTTTGACCCAAACATCAGACAGGTTTAGTCATTGGCTGGCATCTGGCTCCACAGCTGGCTCCGTGTATTTGAGTACACTCTTCAAAGAAAGAGGATAGAGTTCCAAATACAGTTTTAGGAGACCCCCCCACCCCGCCCCAGGTAGTAAGCATAGCCTCTCACCAGGGAGGAATCTGCAGTGAGCATGAGAGACAGGCATGTTCTCCAAAGTTTTGCTTTGTTTCTGTTGTGCAGTTCTGGGGACGCATGCTGGGAACTCTGCCACCAGTGGAATTCCTCACACAGCCTTGTTTTCTGTAGAACTGCTTTCCAGGTGGGATGGATAGTGTAAACAGCAACATCTCCTGGTGCTCCAGGCTGCCTACTTCCCTGTGTGAGAGTGGGGAAAAAAATCTCTCCATTGGGCCAGGCGGTAGTGGCAACAGTCTTGCGGAGGCAGAGGCAGGTGGATCCCTGTGACTTCAAGGCCAGCCTGGTCTGCAGAGGGAGTTCCACGACAGGCTCCAAAGCTACACAGAGAAACTGGGGGGGGGGGGGGGGGCTCTCCATTGGGTTCTCAGCCTGCGCTCACTGGGCCTCTGTTCTCCTTCAGGATGTCACATGTGCTCCAGTTTGAAGACAAAACCAGGAAAGTGAAAGATGCAAGCATGCAGGACTCAGACACATTTGAGATCTACGATCCTCGGAATCCGGTGAACAAAAGAAGAAGGGAAGAGAGCAAGAAGCTGTTGAGAGAGAAGAAAGAAAGAAGGTGAGAGGAGAGTGGTGATGCAGAACTGCTGGAAGCCTGCCTGCCATGAATGTCTTCGTGATGGCCAGCCATTGTTCACATCAGCAGGGCAGCATGGAGGGCTGTGAAAAGTACATCTGAACCTGTTCTCTGGTTCAGAAACCATATTTTGTTTTTTAAATTTGGAATGATGTAAGCAAATGCTTTTGGTTACTGACAGATTTTCTTTTCCTTAATTGACCTTTTCTATTGCTAAATCAGAAATAAAATCAGTTTCTTTCCAGTTTAAATGTTAACCACTTACAGGTTATATATGCCTGTTTATGCCCCTTTACCCTGAAATGTGTGAGGTTATCTTGTCTAGATGTTTTATAAGTGCTCACAGAAAGAATAAGGGGAACTTCCTCGACACTTTGATATAGAATCAAAATTATAAAATAAAAAACATTAACATTGATGACTCTTTTTGTATATAAACATAAAAATAGCCAGACCAATAGGACTCTTGCTTTAATTCCTAAGGAACCCACAGGCAAATTAATATTGTCTCTGTTCAGGCTATTGAATGCATTCAGGACAGTAGCACTCTGCTGCCATGCTCACCAAATACCACATCCTGGTGCTTGGCCACCTGCCACCCTCTGCCCCCACCAGCAGCGCAGCCCCAGGAGCAGGTGGGGTGCACGGGACCCGTAGCTCCCGCCAATAGAACACATCGGGAATTTAGCTCTTGATGCAGTCATTCACATTGGGTGATTCTGTTCCCTATTTTTAGTTCTAAAATCTGCTTGCTAAAATTGTACAGCAGGCTAACTTCAGTCACCTAATAAAACTTCACAGCCACATCTTCTCAGAAGAAGTAATGAAGTCGGTTTCCTCTTCCTCAAGCACTGCTTCTTCATCTGTGATCCCAGGTGCAGCACTGGCAGTAGACAAGAGGACAGAGAAATCCTAGTCCCTGCCTTGCTGCCTGCCAGTCACCACCAACACCCCTCCTCTAGACTGTCAGTTTCTAGGGGACTTTAAAATGCCATATCCCATGGCCAGAAAGTTAGAATCCTAGGCCGGTACCCTAAAGAAATTTTGAGACTGTTCAGAATGAGAAGGTGCTAACATACATTGAAGTATCATAGAGCCAAGTATGAATATGTCCTAACATAGCTACACTGTGGAATACTTTAGAGCAATAAAGACCGCCACACTCTGGGAATGTGTCTAAAGGAGCAGTGTTTGCCTCAAATGTACCAGGCCCTGAACTAACTCCTCAGAATGGGAAAAAATAAGTAAGTCAATAGAACTATATTACTGCATCTTAAAAGGAACTAATAAAACCAGAGATATTAAAATTTAAAGCAGATAAATCATTTGTATTGTTATGGATGTGCACATATGTAAAGCAAAAATGTAAAACTAGTGGTTCCCCTCTGCAGATGAGAGAGGAATACCTGGGGTTCACTTGGCTTTCTGTTAGATGAAGGTGCTCAGGTCTCACCCTTGCACATTTCAGAGTACCTGAAACACTCCACAACCTTTTCCTTCACAATCGTGTCTGGAACCTGAGGTGAGGAGAAAAGGGATTCCTAATATTCACAGGATTTTCTTTTTTTGAGTGAGGAAGGAAAAAATTTCAGAGAAAAGAAAGGAGTGATAGAAGTCCTCTTGAAAATGTCAGTCAACTCAAAAGTTTGGATGACCAAGGAAGATTTGGTTCTCCAAACACATTGCTACAGTTATTTTTTTATTGTCATATATTCATCATACATAGTGATAGGTTTCATAGAAATTTTTATATCATATCATGTACCATGACCATATCCACTTCTCGCTCCCAATCCCATTCGTCCCACCATTTCTACTTTTGTATCCTGTACATGTACAGTTTTATGTGTTTATATAAAAATCTAGAATCCTCAGATGAGAGAAAATGTACTTGTTTTCCAGATCTGTCTTATTTTATACGCTGCTACTACATCCATTTTCCTGCAAAGGACATAAATCCAATCTTTATAGCTGATTAAACCTCACCCTACACCCATACACATTTTCTTGGTTCATTCATCCATGACAACTAGGCTGAGTCCATGACTTCACTGTTGTGTCTTTGCAGGCACTGTGGAATGTACTATACCTCAGTCCGTGTGTATTAAAACGGTATCTCTGCCATTCCTTCCCTAATGTGGTCGCTTTTACTGATTCAGTATTAGCCCACAGAAGACTACAGTTCTCCCTCCAGTGACCAGTCAAAGAATAATGTCAGTTCTAAAAATCACTTTATTTTTTTTTATTTTTGAAGTTAATAATTTAATTATATCATTTCCCCTCTTCCCTTTCATCTGTCCAAGTCCTCACATATTTCCCTCCTTGCTCTAACTCATGGCATCTTTTTTCAGTAATTGTTATTACACACATGCATACATTACACACAGACACACACACACACACACACACACACACACACACACACATTTCTAACATAACCTGGTCCACCTGTATAATGTTTTTTGTATGTATGTTTTCAAAGCTGACCATTTTATAATTAGATGACCGATTGTGCTCTTCACTGGGGAAGACAGTTTCTTTCACTCTCAGCATTTCTTGGTTCTTTGTACAGGATTGAGGCCTCATGAACTTACCAACATCACTACAGTCCACATTAGCATGTCTGCTGTTGTCCCTGTTCAGCTCCTGTTTAGGCAACCACGTTGGTGTGGCTTTATGGGTGTGGCTTCTGACATCACTAGGTGGACACAACCTCACAGCAAACTCCTGATTCTCTGGCTCTTAGAATCTTTCTGCCCCCCTCTTCTGTGAAGTTCCCTGAGCTTTAGGTGTGGGAGTGTTTTGTGGATGTATCCATTGGGACTGGGCTCCATAACTCTGCATTTCTATTAGTTGTGTTTTTCTGTAATGATCTCTGTCAGTTACAAAGAGTCCTCAGCATGAGGTGAAGACTGTACCACTTATCTGTGGGTATAAGGTCAAATATTTAGAATGTAGTGAGAGATTGTGTAGGTTTTCCTCCAATACCCACGACTTACTAGCCCTGGATAGCTGGCTGTGTTTCCAGTGCTAGTACTAGGTATGGTTTCCCTCTTGTTGAGTGGGTAGTAACTCCAATTAAAGAGCTGTTGGTTACCACAAGGGTAAGTGTGCCATGAAAGCACTCAGGTTTACAGTACCATGCTGGTTCATAGGTCTCCATAGCTGGGTAGAACTGTTGGTTGCTTCCCTCCTTTGGAAGCTTGCATGACACCTTCTGATACCATGAAAGAAAGGTAACCGACAAAATTAAGATCTTGTTGTAGTTAAGTGTTCATCCTATTTTAACTGCAAGAAACAGAAGATTGTGAAATGTAGTAGTGATTAGAATATTGTGCGATTTCACCAGTGTAAAATTCACTAAATTTGACTAGGTCTTTTTTTTTTTTTTTTTTTTTTTTCCCCGAGACAGGGTTTTTCTGTGGCTTTGGAGGCTGTCCTGAAACTAGCTCTTGTAGACCAGGCTGGTCTTGAACTCACAGAGATCCACCTGCCTCTGCCTCCCTAGTGCTGGGATTAAAGGCATGTGCCACCAACGCCCAGCTTGACTAGATCATTTTCAAAAAGAATAAGAAACTAAATTTGGTATAAAATATGCTTATTGTCACAGGAAAATGTTTAGGCCAAATAAACGGACTGGAAAAAAAAAAACCTAAAATCATTGCGAAAACATTAAAAATAGCCTTACTTTTTATATCTGGGTTGTTTATATGCTTTGATCAGTGATACTCTCCTGAGACAAAGCAACCTGTCAGAGTTCTTGTTCTTTGCCTGGGACAATGCTAGAAAGAGAAAAACGATTGGCATTTTCTCCTTAAAGCAAGCCATGCCTTCCACTTTGGGTGAAGCTGGTGGTAGATAAGAGCTAAAACTCCCTCTTGACTTTTCTTTTCTCAAAGGGTAATTGAAGTTAATGCAGATCCGGCTGGGATTTTTAACGTTATAAAAATGCACATGGCCACATGCCCTCAGCTGTGTCTCCTCTGAGGCCGCATTGTCAGTAATGCATCTAAAAATGGGGCTATCATAACACGGGTCATTAGAATGTGTGAGGGGATGACTGGTTTGCTGCTGTTTTTAGAACTCATTCAGTGAACTGTGGTGGGCATCTTTATCACACTGTCACCGCCAGGTTCTTGATAAGATCAGATGTGTGAGGTACATAAACCTGTCGGGTTGTGTCAGTGTGGCCTGTGTGGAAAAGGTAGATAGATAGAAGGAGAATATGGCCAAAACATGCTGCTTTATCTTAGTGATAACAAGAAAGAGAGGGGAGGTGTGAAGTGAGTTACCACTGAGGGTCTTATCAGTGTGAACAATTTGTATATACAGTGTAGATGTCGATGTGGAGAAGTTAAGAGGATTTACATTCTTCACTACCATTCACAAACAAGAGTAGGCCTGCCTTCACCATAGCTGTGACAGCCAACAACCTAGCAGTCCGTCAGCTTCCTGGAAAGCACAGTACAGTTCCCATCTTTGCTTCCTTTAGCTTTTTATGGAGAGACGTGACATAGGAACCACACTGTGGAGAAATCCATACCAGATGAAACTCGAATTCTAAGAAAAAATGCTAAGACATCAGACCTTACTAGGATGGTGTCAGAAGTTCTGGGTCTCTAGAAAGAACATTCTTTAACACGGCCATCACCACCACCTCCCTGACATTCACACCCCTCACCACACCCACAGACCACATCTCTGTCACAGCTACTAAGTTTCCTCAGTCCCTGTGGAGAGGTATTTTCAGTGGTGTGATGGCAAGCAAGCTCAGAAAGAATTTTCAGCACTTGTCATAGTGTCACACCATGGCCAGTTTCAGGCCCTGATACAGCCCTAATGTGTGAGTGCCTTTTGCCATTCGCTTTCATTCTGGCTAATGCCTTTGTATATATACGAACACTCACATCAGTCGGCACTGAAGAACTCTGTTGTGACCCATTTTCTAAAGCCACAATCGTCATGGGTTTTCTATTTTTCATGATTACCATCTTATGATTGATTTGTATCTAGATTCTCTGTTGAGGAGGGTCTCCAAAGCTTCACTTTGGGTTTTTTTTTTTTTAACCCTACTTTTTTTTTTTTTTTAATTTCCAGTTAATCTTATGCTCAGCTCGAAAGGAAGCAAAAGGAGGAAAAGGCAGTGTAGGAAGTAGAATGGTGGGTCTTTGATTTTTCCCCCTTTAGATGGTAATGTACAAATTTATCATTTAAAAGAGCAGTATTGAGTTAGAAGATGGGGATTCCCACCTGAAAAGAAAAGCATGGATTCTAAATGAAATGCAGGCCAAGTCTGGTCTCTCGCTCTCTCCCACATCTGCTGGAAATTATTCCCTGAAGATTACATCATGGTATTAATTCATGTTACTTGATCAGCTAAAATGTCTTCTGGATATTTTCTTCACAGCATCAGTTAAGAAGAAAAAGATATTTTTTGTCTTTTTAGAAAATTATTATTTTCTCATCCTCATGATGCCAAATGTGATCCTTATGGCTAAACTGCTATCACTTTTTTAAATAATCAAGATAATTTTGAAATTAGGAGACACTCAAGTGGCTTTTGCATCTATTTTCTGTGTTTAGTGTAGGTTAAGATTGTATCAGGCTATCCAAATACTTTAATAAAATTATGCTAGAAATGAAGGGTCCTACAAAATTCATGATTTGTAGTTAGTTCTCAACAGTTACAGTGAACTTACAATCTGAGGGCTTCTTTCTCTTTTCCATGTGGTATGTATAAAGTGTTGTTGAATTTTCAAGTTGGGGAAAATATTCTATTTGGGGTGAGAGGCACGGAGCATTTTGCCTCTTCTAACTGTGTTATGGGTGCAAATGAATAAACTGTTTATGAAGTGATATTTCTCAACCAAACAAAAATCTCAGTAAGTGATTCTTAAACGTACAAAAGGGATGTGTGCTGAGTGTGGCTTAAGTCCACTACATGGGAAATTTCATGTGTGTCAAACTTGACACATCCAAAGTTGAACATAGCTACCATTCTTAGCCTTGCCTTTGCCAGACCCACTTCCTGACAGTTTTCCCATCTCTCCACTGGCAATGCCAGCTTCCTAGTTTCTCAGGCCACATAACCTGAGTTTCTGTTACCTCACACATTCAAGCTGTCATGATATTCCATTGGTTCTACCTTCAAAATAGACCCAGGGTGTCACTATTTCCCACTGCTACCACTCAAGCAAAAGGTCCCATCAGTTTTCACGTGGATGACTGAAAGAAGGCCATACCTAGTCCCCTTGCTTTCACCCATCTCCCTGTAGCTTAATATCATGGCAGTCATCGAACATTTTTAAAGTATGTCACAGTGTTATATTCTGATTAGGCCCTATCTGCTTCAGAGTACATGCCCAAGCCCTTACAGTGGTGTGTGAGGCTTGCTGGATTTGCCACCCTGCTCCCGTCTCTCTGACCTCCTCCCTCACCACTTTCCCCACTCACTCTCCTCCCTGGCTGCTCATCAAGTAAGCTGTGTGTATTCCATCTAGGGTCTTTGTAGTACTCCTGCCACTGAAAACAGTGTTTCCCATCACATCCTGACAATATATCCATTGACTTCTTCAGGTCTTTGTTCAAATGACGCCTCCGAGAATTCCACAGTAACAATTCTGCTTCACAACCCTCCCCACTGAACATGATCAGTCCCAATTGGCCTGTTCATTTGTAGTCAGCGATAGATACTATAAACCTAAGCACTTTGCCCAGTTAACTTACTGAATTTTACACACAGTCTTATGAGGTCAGAACTTGCTATTCACTTACAGATGAGGGAATCAAGTGTTAGGTATTTATTGAAGCTGGAGAGATGGTACAGCCAACAAGACACTGGCTGCTCTTGCTGAGGACCCAGGTTCAGGTCTCAGAACCCACAGGTTGGCTCCTAACTGCCTGTAACTCCAGTCCTAGTGGATCCAACACCCTCTTCTGGCCATCAACAGTACCAGGCATGCACATAGCATAAATACATACATGCAGGCAAAACATTCATACACACAAAAATAAATACATTTTAAAAGTTTTTTTTTCCTTTTTGCAAAGTCTACTAAAACAAGTATTTTTGTCAATGTTTTTTACTAGTATCTCAGTGTTCAGAACTTAACAGAGAGTGGATAATCTAATAAATATTTCTTAATTGATGGATGAACCACTACATCCCAGAAAGAACCTTTGAGGGCCAATCTGAGTTTATTACATGCTCATAGTTCAATATCAGTTCATGAAGAGAGGTTATTCTTATGGTAAAAATGCAAAAGGATACAACCTCAGCTCTGTGACCACCCCAGCAATGTATAAATAATCTCCCAGCTTCCTTCCTCTTAGATGGAAACAACATCCATCTAACCCTCCCACCAAAGTCCTGTCACAGCCTAGCAAACCACAGTCAGGAAAATTGCTTTCACTGGTGAAGACTGTAATGAGTAATGCTAGTGCCTAGGGGGTGCTGACTTTATCCAAACCCTCTTCTAAGCATCCTGTGTTAACTCTTAGAAACAACCGTATGAAGTGTTCATTTCTGTCCTTATCTCTGTTTTCCAAATCATGAAAAGATTTGAACCTTAGTGAAGCAAAGTAATTTATCAATGTCACACAGTGAACAGAGTATCAGCCTCATCCCAAGGCTTCTGCCCTCATCACTAGTTTACTGAGTCTCTTACATGAACCAAGATGTCTTTCTGGTAGACCTTCTACTAACCTGTAGCATTTATAATCCAGTTAAAACACAGGACTTCAGCTGAAAATAATTATACACATAAAAACGAAGTGAATGCCAGAAGGGACCAAGAGATGGGGTTAGGGAGATTAGCCTAAAACTACTTCATGACAGGGAATTTTGACCATAATTGAAAGGAAAGGAAAACATGACATTGAGGAGACAGGTCTTGTTCCAGGTGGAGAAAAGGTTGTGCAGACGGACTATTAAGATAAATGTTAGGGACAATGATGTGTCAATGTAATGCCAAAACATCTGGTCAATTCCACTTTTTTAAAAAAGCCAACCTCCATCAATGTAGTGAATTCCTTCAGTCAATCCAGATGTTTGGCGTCCTGTAGACAAAACATCCAGATGATTAACTGGAGATTTGACAGAGTTGACTGGATTAGCCAGCTGTTGTAGCATTGTACAGACACTGTCAGGACATTACTTGGCTGGAGTGAGGTCCAGCTGTAGAGGAGATAGATGGTCTGGGCAGTGAGGGGGGCTTTGGACCAAAAGACCTGGGCCTGGACTGGATGCAACTGGGAGCTGCTGCAAGAGGTGTGTGATGGAAATGATGCTTCAGGAAGAGAATTCTTTGTGAAGAGAATAAAAATAACAGTGAGAGGAAAAGTTGTAGACAGGAAAGAGGATCTTAGGAGAGTGCAGGTGTGTGTGAGGTAATTAAAGCCTGAACCAGAATGTTGAGAAGGCAGCAGGAAGAAGCGGATCTGAAAAGCATTACAGAGAAAGAACAGGAAGTCATGATGGGCTAGACAAGGGAGTAAATGCACATCACCTCAAGGCTGGAGACCACTAAGCCTGGGAAAGCAGATGCTGGCAGTCTCACCACAGAAGTAAACCAGGGGGGAGTCCCCAAAATACCCCTCCCCAAGCCTCCCTCCACTCAGAGACCACTGCCAGGTCTATAGTCAACTTTAGGGTCCCTCATCAGTTGAGTGCTTCCTAAATTGATTTCCTTTTTAAGTTCAGTTTCATGAAGGGATCAGGGATGCTAGATTCACACTATCGGGTGAATATAACCAGCAAAAAGTGTAACCAGAGTTCAATGTCATTTGCTTTCATGTAGTATGTAATGCAAGCTAAGAAATATAAAGCATAATTAGATGCAGTGAGATTATGAGAAACTGCACAGCACCTATTTGATTTGACAGATTAGCATTTTAAAAGCCTGTTTCAATGGGCAGTGTGGCATGTGCAGACAAATCTCTGAGTTCAAGGCCAGCCTGGTCCACCAATTGGTTCCAAGACAGCCAGGACTGTTACACAGAGAAACCCTGTCTCAAAAAGAAAAAAAGAAAGCAAGGAAGGAAGAAAGGAAGGGAGGGAGGAAGGGAGGAAGGAAGACAGAGAAAGAGGGGGAGAAAGAAAGGAAAGAAAGAAGAAAGAGAAAGGAAGGAAGGAAAAGCCTGTTTATAGGCAGGCTTTAAAGGGTGAGTACATGAGTACAAGCATTTACTTGTGTTATTTAAAGGTCTGATTTATAAAACTTTGGAGATCACAAGCCTTGATAATTCACAGAATGTTTTTTAATTTTCAAACCTTATTTGATAAGAATCAAGCTCATCTTTAGACATAGTGGAAGATTCCAGTTTATCAGAGTTAACACTGGCTCCATGAAAGGATTCTAGAATTTAAATCTTACCTGTACCCTAAAGGCTCATCTATTTACAGATTGGTTCCTACCCTAGGGTGCTAATGAAGGTAATGAAAGTTTCGGGCACAGACCTAGTGGAAGGAAGTTATGTCATGGAGGGTATGGCCTTAAAGGGAATATTATCCCTTGTTTCCCTTCCTGCCCTCTTTGAGGTTAGCAACCTCTACGATCCCATAATGTCGTGCTTTGCTACCGTGCCCCACAACAATGTAGCCAAGTGACCATGGGTCAAAACTTCTGACGCCAAAATAAACTTTCCCCATCTCAAATTGATTCATCTCAGGTATTTGCCATAGTGAGGGAAAACTAACACCCAGGGTGTGTGCTCTCTCTCGCTTACTAAAAAGCATCCTGAGTATTTATGGAATTCGTGGTTTTCTACATGTGCAGTTTCCAGCATTTTCAGCTCCAAGCCTATGGGCCTGCATAACCTTAAAACACGCTGACATTTTCTCCAGATATTTGCTTGTTCAATGGAGAAAAAGCAAAACAATTTTTTCATAGTTAGAAATACAGCTTGATGATAGAGAGTTGCCTCACATTGCAATGCTGTAGCTTCAAGCCCCAATCCCCCAAAATAAAAATAAAACAAACAAAAATAGCAAGAGAAAAAGCCTTTCAGAGAGGCTAAGCTCCCCTTGTTCAAGGCTTGTGCACGATCCCCCACCCACACCCCACACCCCACAAACACCCTAGAAGAACACAGAATGTGTAAAAGCAGAAAAGTGTTCCATGTTGCAGAATCATCCTGTGGAGATGAAGGGGTCAAGAGTCCTGTCAATCATCAGTTTCTGGGACTCAGAAATGACAACTCCACTGGTCTGGGTAGGGTCCAGGGGCCTGTTGGGTTTGTTTGTTTGGTTGGTTGGTTGGTTGATTGGTTGGGTTTTTTGTTTGGTTTGTTTGTTTGTTTGTTTGTTTATTGAGCTCCCCCAACTCATTCTCATGCTTGGTTTTGTTTTTCACTTTCCTGAAGATTGGTCCTGGGCAAATGCTGCCCTAAGGCAGAAACTAAATAATGAGAAACACCTAATGAGACTCTCAAACTGAAAAAAAAAAATGATTTAATGTCTTTTCTCACCTAAGAATCACATTACAGTAAAGATTCCTTTGTGTAGTGAGCTCCCAGGCAAATTCACTACATCCTTTGATGGTAAATTTTTCATAGAAACGGCATGGAATCAGCCTGAGAAACCAAGAAGGTGAGTAGAACCCCTGTCCTCAGTTCCCAGCACTGCTACATCCCCTCCCCAACCCTGTGAGCACGTGATGGGAAAAGTAACTACTTATCTTGATAAGTCTTTCCCGGTATTCCAAGGCTGAACGAGTCACTTATTTAGCAATAGAACACCAGTTGGTTTCTCTGAAACAATGAATGATTCAGTGTTTCGTATATGCTTCCCATAGCCATGCTGTTATAAGAACTCAATTTCGCAGATAGCAAGCTACTTTTTCAAAAAGCTAATCAATGGAATGTCCTCTCCCTAACACCAAGATTAGAGTGTTTGCTCTCTTAGGTGCCCTTCTTTTGGCAGAACAAACTACAAGAAAAAGGACCGGATTGTTTTTCCCATGATAACTATGGTTTCATTTGTCTTGGTATCAACTTATTTTCCTGAACTTCTTTTTCTCAAGGATATAGGAGAAGTAGACACTGGGAGAATTTTTATTTAAAAGCCAGTGAAGTAGCAAAATGGAATGTCAAATTTGCATTGAACTCACTTGGTTGGTTTTTGAATCTACCAGACATCTCATTCACACGCCAACTACTTTTGAATAGTGATTATTTCCCACATCTCTGACCTCCAACCTCTTTCGAGTCCCTTCCAGCAACCATAGTAAATAGTGCCATGCCTGGGAAGGAGGGAAGGAGAGAGAGAGGAAAGGAAGTAGAGAGGGAAGGAGGGAGGGAGGGGGAGGGGAGGGAGGGAGGGAGGGAGGGAGGGAGGGAGGGAGGGAGGGAAGGGAAGGAGAACAAACAGGGAAGAGAGGCCTGTGAAAGAAAACCCTTGGAAATTTCCACAACATAAAGGTCTTGTGTCCTGAAACAAATCAAAACAGAGAGATTCGTTTGCATTGATCTTCTTATCTTCTCGGTAAATACATTAACGGTCACCACCATGATCTAAACACAGTAGTGATAAGGGTAAGCCCTCCACAGATGGTTCTTTAGGTACTTAATTGATTCTACTACCCTAGTATGACTGATTACATAGAATGGCTTTTGAGTATTGTATGCTTTTTTTTTTCCCTTGAGGGAAATTGCCAGGCCATACAATGACTTTGTATAAACTGGAAAAGGTCGCCATTCCCAAGACGCTTTCTTCCTATGCACCAGAAACTCTAAGAATGTACTACATCATTTGGGAAATCCTTTGCTGACTCTATAGTCTAACAAAGTATGTTCCACTGTTTTTGATCTCTGTTACACTCTAGTTCTCTGAGGAACTAGATTTTTGTCCCTGCCTCAACATTCACCTGGAACCAGTGTTCAGCAGATAGGCTTTGCTTGCCCTGGCTTGTCTCTGTCTTACCTGCAGAAACTCAGTATTCTTAAAATAAATAAATAAATAAATAAATAAATAAATAAATAAATAAATAAATGTCTTGGGAATTCAGACTAGACTGGAACTCCAGAACCTTCAGTGAACAGGATCCCCACTGCTGCCTCTGACACTTGACTTTCTAAAGAGGTCTGAGGAAGCTAAATCTTTACCAAACTTGCCAACCAATGGCCACCCAACAAAATGAGGAATAAAGACATTCTCCCCATCCATGTGGAATGTGAGTAGTGACTATGCCTCTTCTACAGGCTGGTAATAAATAGTTTTAGGTCTCTACAACATACTGGCTGGTATATCACTGTCTCCTTGGAATCATTCTGATATGGTTCATCACCTGCCTGAATACCTGGGTGAGCCCTGCCTATATGCCCATGTGTGTGGGAGTGTCTCCTCTCCAGAGCAAATGCAATCTGTGCCAACAAGGTCTAGTTATGGGTTAGGAGGGTACACTAACACAACCCATTGAATATCTCAAACAGTCAACTTCTCCCAGGCTTGTTCATTAGTAACTGTTTTCTGTTTCTCAACAATCCTCCATCAAGAACCACATGAAGAGGGAGCCATTGCAAAACTCTGTACTAGCCCAGGATGTCTTCTGGCTTCTGAACATCTGCCCTATTATTCTGTATTGCCCTTGCTACTGGTAGCTCAGGTCTTATCCCAACAAGAGACGGGGACATGTTTTGTTTTGTTTTCTTTTTCACTTTCCATACTGAGGATAAAGTACCAAATCTACAATTGCTAAAAACCTTCAAGAGCCCAGCAAGTTCTCACTCTTCTGGGCCCACATAAGAGAGGCAAGTTCTGGCATTTCATTGCCTTTTAAAAATAGTACAGAGTGAGCAAATGGCTCTGGTGGTCACTGACCTAACCTGTGTATAGTTAAACCTTAAGAAATCTGCTTCCAAGATAGGACTCCAATCCTCCAGGATTTGTTGGAATGGCTCAACAGAAAAAAAATAAAGTAAAAAATAAAATTTCAAATTCTGGTTGATTTGCTTGCAAGACCTCCATGAGACGGACTCTATGGGAAACAATTCCATCTTCCAGAGTGGATACTAGTTTGCTTTTCCAGCCAGGAGTCTGGGAGAAGCCAGCAAGCAATGTAGTCATTTGGTAATGTCCTTCCCTCTGCCAAGGTGGATTAATGCTGGGAGATCTTACAACTGGTGAGTAATGGGTAGTGTTTACAGATCCTCCAAGATCCCCAAGGTGTGATTATTTTCATACGTAGGTTTCTGTCATCATTCCCCCAAAGGGTGCTTTGTCATTTCCTTTACTCTTCCTTCACTGAACCCTCAAGTCTGTGTTACAAGGACAACAAGGTTCGAAAGTCATCGCCAATATCCCCCAAACCAATCAGTAAACACTTCCCAAACACTGCTAAAAATGAGAGGTTGTCCCAGCAGTTAGCACTGGATTTCTTTAAATGTTCTGGAGAGTTAGGAATAGTTATTTATTAAAATGTGATTTTAATAGCCACTCTCTCATTTCCCACTTTGGTTTATTATGGCCCTATGTAACCCTCTCAGGGTGGTGTTAAAATGCCATAGGCCTAAGAAGAGTTCAGTCCATGAGCAACTCCATATATGCAAGATGTGGTTTTAGAGCTAATTGCTCTTTGCATTTTTTTAGCGCTATTGTCATTCATTCCCCCCAGCTGCTGTCACTACCACCACCCCAATTCTTCAACTTGTATTCTACTCCTTTCTGGATTTCACAGTTCTGTAAAAGCCTTCGGACATCAAAAAAGGCCACATTGTAGAGTGTGAGTTCTGTACACATAATAAAATTAGTCAAATAAACTCTAAAGGGTGAAATGCTTGTCTAACATGCACAACACCCCTGGTTCATTTGCCAGCCCAGCAAAAATATAAATGAATAAAAACCAAAAGGAAATAAAATTAACAGTTCAAGTTCTGTCTGTGCCACCAACTGTCTTGGATCCCTGAATGATCACTCCCTCATCTGTAAGCTACTCTGTTACTCCAGAAGGTCAAGGGTGTGTAGAGGCTAACCCTGCCCAAGTGAGCCAGTACTTGGTAAATGCTGGCCACAAGTACTAGTGTTCAGTAATGGTTATCATTAGGGCTTCCTTGTCAGTCCGAAGTGTTTTAGCACACCTAGGAAAGGCCAGGTTCTATACTCCTGGAAGGGGACTCTACAGCCCCCTCACTGCTGGCTGAGTTTCCAGTCAAGAATTGTTCATCTGTCTCTTAGGTCTGATCCCTTGCTCCCTTCCTTCATGGACCTGAGCCCAAATCCTTTCCCAAGCCTTCAGTGCCTTTTTTTCTCCAGGTCACTCAGGAGATCAGGAGTGTAGGTCCGCTTCGAAGATCCCTTCTACTCTGAGTCAAATCTTAAGGTCACCCACAACAGCAAAGCCAGAATTGTGGAAAGCTGGGCCAAGTGTTTCTCAGAACCTGGGATGTTCTTATCAGCAGATCCATCCCAGGAGAGGCACTGTGCTGCCTAAGCCAAATGTTATGCCTGATATTAGGTAACCAAGGCCATAAGCCAAAGGTGCTGCCTTGGCTGATGCAGAATCACACAGGAGCTTTAGGAGGGGAAAAAAAGCAGGTGGTTGCCGCCCAAGCTGATGACCCAAGGCTGGGAAACCCTGATGAGAGAAGCCCCCAGTCTGTTCCTCCTGTGCCAAAGCTGGATTGTCCTTCCTGAACCACATAAATTTGACAGTTCTCCAGGAACTGGTAAATTTTTGATAACAATCACCGAGTGCTTCCAACGGATCACAGAGCATCAAGCTGCTGATTACGGCTTCTGAACCCCTTTGTCCCACACCTCACCCCATTAGCCCAGGAGAGAACAAGGACATCGTATTTGAGCCAAAGTAATACAATCAAGAGAGAACATGGGGTTGTAGAATCAGCAGCAGCTTGTCTGGAACAATGGATAAGAGTTCAAAAGATTTAAAGGCCGGAGACTGAACGCTGATCAAAAAGCAGATAAAAGGACTGCTCTCTGCCAAGGCAATCTGACGCGCCAGAGCACTTACTGTGCTGGTAACCCTAGTGGGACCTTTGTTTTATAAGAGAAAGGAAAAAGGAAAGAAAATAGAAGATTGTGGGGAAAGCCTTGATGTGGTTGAAACAAATGAGCAGGGCAGAGGCAGGGGGTCGTATTGTTGTGAGATGTCTATTCTGCCTTCATGGACCTAAACATTCCCAGGCCACTCCAGGGCCATGGAAGAGTATTCTACAGTAGACAGGAGCATCCAACTAACCAATTAGACAACACAGCTGGGTGCCTGGAGCCTGAGAGGGACCAGAGCAAGTGAGAACTCGTCCAGGACTGACCCTGGAGGCCATTTTCAACACCGAAGGCAAGCCCAGGCTCCCCCACTGTGATGCACCATGGTCTCTCCAGGCAGAGCCCAGTGACTTCCCACTTCAGATACTGAAGTTGTTCTTCCTGTTTGCTCAACAGACAACAAGGTCTACCCTGATCCAGAATCCTTAGAAAAACAAAAAAAATTAAAAAAAAAAAAAACACCGCTCTAAACATGAACACTGTCTCTTTACACAATCTTTATGCAGATTCTATCTCTGAACTTTATGCAAGGATAGACCAATCTCAACATAGCTCCATAATCCCTACCAAGCCCATTCTCTCCTTCCTGGGGTCTTTCATGGTCCCATGTTCCTTATGGCTCCTGGTCCCTCCTCTCAAAGGTAGTTGGGAAGGTGAACCTTCATCATGCCTGCATGCTGAGAAAGCATCCCTACTACTCCCCAATGGTATACAGATTGCTGTGTTCTAATGAGATGAAATCGTTAAAATGATTTTAATAAAAATAAAACCACGAATGACATGTGCCTATGGTACAGATTACATTAAACCTCCCAGCTGTAAAACCCTATACTTCAGAAGTGTGGCCTCTCCCTCCAAGTGACTTACAGGTGGTCCAGGATCTGATTTACCCATTTTGGCTCTGGTACCAGAGTAGGCCTCAGCCAAACAACTGTCTGCCCACAGTGGTGATACCCATCTTTAAGAGCACAGCTAGCAGATGCGACTGTAGCCAGTACGGAATGAACCAGCCCAGTCCAGAGAAGGACTGCTTCTTGCTGTGTATGTGCATCCCATGGGGGGAGGGAACAGGGTCCTGAGGCTGATGGTCATCTATCTCTTCTAAGGTACACCCTGGGATCTCACAGTCCCCTTCTTTTCAGAGATCAGTCCTGACTTCTGATTAGTCAGCACTTTCTGTCATTCTTAGGATGACGCCATCTCTGCTAGACCCAAATCAGGCAGGGCTTCGATGGCTCCCCATGACAGTCATACCCAGACCCATAATGCCACAGCCAGGTCCACCCACAGTGCCCCTGTTAGGTTCTGCTGACTAGTTAAATACAAAATTCCTTTCCATCATAATTGTAAAATTAGAATATGGAGCTTTCTAAAAGTGAACTATCTGGGCCCAGGAGGTATATCAGGAGCAGAGCCTTGCCTGTCGGTGCAAAACCCTGGGTTTTGGCTGAGGTGTCTCAGAAAATAGTTTTGAAGGGGGAGCCTTACATAATCATAAGCCCTTTTCTACAGACTAATTAACTTCAATGTGTTCCTTTCCAGTCTTTTGTTTTGTTTTGTTTTTCTTTCCCTGTGTAACAAATTTCCAGGTTTCTAATATTGCTCAGCTATGGACCTTTTATGAAGTTTTGTTTTGCTGTATTTGTTTGTTTTTTTAGCAAAAACGTGATATTTTTATGAAATGATGTTCTAAAGCTTTTAGAGACATCATAATTGAAGTGCCACTTAGATGTTATTTCTATTCAGGGGCATCCCATCTCCTGAGGTTTCCAGTTTGTTGTGACTAGTAAGTACTGGGTAGAAAATCTCCCCATTGCCCTGTGTTTGATGGCTCATGGCATATGCACACACAATAGACTGCCACTCTGTAGGTGGTAGAGTCATTGAAACTTGAAAAACCTTTGCTCTTTTCCATATTGCTGATGGAGGGGAAGCAGAAGAGGGCAGGTTTTTGGGGATAGTTTCTGTGTCTATGTGGAAAGCTTTGCCACGGGGAGACGAGCCAGGAGAGGGGGGCCAGACGTGGTCTCAAGTGGGAAACTCACCATGAAAAGAAATGACTAGTGGTTTTTGGAACATTGATGACAAATACTCAATATTCCCTTAGTCACAAGCCCCAGTGTTATTTGTGGAAATTGTTCTTGTCTGTTTTACTAAAAGAACTGTAAAGCATGGTTAAAAGACCTAGTCTAAGGGAGCAAAGAGTAACACTGCTCAGTAGCTGCCCTCTTTGACACCCTTGCCCATGTTATGAAACGGTAGGATAAAGTTCCTGCTAGATTCCAGATCAAAATTCATTTGAAATGTCTCTCGCCTTCCCTGCCTGTGTTTCTTGCCTCCTGAAAACTAACTTGATGGAAAGTGGTGGTAATAGAAGAAAGTGGTGGGAAAAGACTGGTGACTGAAGGATCAATTCAGCCCCTTTCAGCCTTTAGTCAAGACACTCTGTTGGTAGTTACCCTGGTTAGTAAAGGGCATGCAGTCCTGCTCATTGTATTGGTATTGAGCCATTGTGAGTACTGCCTATCTGGGAGTGGTATTTCTGATCAATGCTTCAGCAGGAAGAATCTGACTTGGCCATGTTTGTCATGGGGTGACTTTCTCTTTATGAGAGACAATATGCCACAAACTTTGTCTTCAGCTGAGCCAGTGTTCTCAATACTATTCTGTGAGGAAGGCTAGCTGACCAATTGCACACACTCTCTGTCTAGATTTATAAACTAGTTGCTAGGTTAGTGTCAATGCAGTCATCAGTCCCTAAGCTATCGGAACCCTACCAGATAGCGCCACAACGGCATAAGGGTTCTAAATAAGAAGACAACCATGTGGCTGTCTCTTCCCAGTCTCAGAGGAGGTGCCTGGCAGCCCCCTCTCTTTGAAACAGCACCCTTCCTGGCAGTGTAGCCATCACCCTCTTAGTTCACTTGACTCTTGTCTGTGGCCTCCACCTAGATGGAAAGTCATAGTGCCGGAGATTGAAGACACAGCCTTTTGATGCCTGCCAGCAACAAACCTACCGGCCCCTAGACCTCCAAACCCACTCCCTTTTTTAGTCTGTGAGGACTCTCACTGTTCCCATTTCTGAAGGATGGTTTTCTTCTTGCCATCCAGTTCACACAAGATTGGAGGAAAGCCAACTCCATTCTCATCATGTCCAGTGAGGTCAGCTTCTCCAGGCCTGGGCTCTCTGAACCCTTCCCCCAGTCACAACATTCTCTAGACACTTGTTGACCCTGCTGTGTTGTCCTCTTAAAGGTCACCGGGTTTTTGAATTCTTTCCACTCTCCTCCCAGTTATTTGTGATGGCTTCTTAGAAACTTAAAAATAACATTTATTTCCTCAGTGGTTTTGTATATTTCCATTTGGCAAACTTTATTTTGTTCCGTGTGTTTCTAAGGGAACAGGAACAAAAATGGTTTCTGTCCTACTCCCTGCACTGGCCTGCTGTTGTCAGAACCGGAAATGCCCTCAATCCAAAGTGGGTACACCCAACCACAAGCTGAGCCTCAATGCAGAAGCTGTATAAGCTACAGAAACAATAGGCATTGTTTGGTTGTTGGAACATTGACTGCAGTGCACTTGCCTCAATCAGAACTTTTTTTTAATAGATTCATGCCACTTTGTCTGGATATAATTACAGTGTAAACGTGGTTTGCGTTATAACAATTACCGCAACAACAGAGTCCTGTTATTAAAATGAAAGTGAGGACAGGATCAGAAGTTAAGATGAAGGGCAGTAGTTACTGGGAGGGGCCTGTGGGGGACTGTGGGAATTCAGGAAGCGTTCTATTTGAAGAACTGGGTGGCAGTTTTCATTCTGTCACAATTCATTGAGTTTATTTGTAGTCATATTTTCCTATATATTTATCCAACGTATGATTTTAAAAAAAAAAAAGCAGAAACAAAACGGGATGTAGTTGAGGTAGACAGCTGAGGCCATCACTCTCTTCATCAGCAGTGTTATTTTAGTATCCACCTTGTGATCCATAGTAAGCAAACACTTGAACATGTTACAGAGAATATAAGTGTGGGACCACAGGCCTGGCTTCAAGGAGTTTACAGTCCACAGGCAGTTACTGTTCAATAAATGTTCAATAAATGAAAACTGTTCAATTAAAAAAAAACTAGGAAAAAAACCAAAAAACTAGGTAATTCTGTTTAACTCATGTTAATTATAAATAATAATGGTTTTCATTATGACACTTCCATATTGGGTGAAGATATTTTGATCATATTCATCCTCACAGTTCTCTTGCTCCTTTCCACCCCTTCTTCCCTCTTGCCAGATAGTCCTTTATTTTTATATTTCAGCTTCTTCTTCTTCTTCTTCTTCCTTCTTCTCTTTTTCCTCCCTCTTCTTCCTTCTTCTCCCCGCCCCCTTCCTCATCTTCTTGTTCTGGTGACCCCATTGTATTTTATTTGGGTTTCTTATATCCTACATTTTCTGGATGAAGATCATTTACGTAAGTGTGGTCCCTACCAGTGGTTATGCCACTAAAGACACTGTCTTTTTCTTTTCCCAGCAACCATAAACAACTGCCTGCAGATACTCAGAGAAGGACAAGATCACACGGGGAAATACTGCCACTCACGGCAGGGTCTGGACAGCCAGCTCTTTGTGGGTCTTTTGTCAGTAAACATAAATGTTTTGAGACCAAGAATGCAAAAGCATTGTCTCGTTCTGCAAACATCATTCCACCTCACTCCACCCTCCAGCTCTTAGATACCTTCCTCCTCCTCTTCCATGATGTTTCCTGAGTGTTCAGCCTTTATTCAAATTAATCATGCTTATTTGTTTTGGCAAAGACACCATACTAAGATGTGAACATTAGGGGAAACTAGCCTAAAGTGTATATGAGAACCATCTATACAACCTTTGCAACTTTTGTGCATTGGTCCTATTTTAAACATAAAATTATACTTTTTAAAATGTTACAAAAATGACTATGAGCGAGAGATTATTTTTTATTTAAGGGAATTGGAAGTGACTTTATAGATAAAAAGAAATTTGGAAAGAGCCATAAAGGAAGAATGAGATCATTAGAAAAGGAAACAGGAAGGCAGGTGCCAGGGAGGGGGGCACACAATACAGGGAACAGGAACCATGGTGTCTGTACAAGGACAGTGAAGAGTTCTACAAAACTGCACAACTGAGCAATAATGAAGTAATGTGGAGTCAGAGTCAAAAAGCAGAGGCACCTCAGACAAAACCAAGTTTTAGTTTCTTGTACTTTATTTAGTGGTGCTGGGATTAAATCTCAAACCTTAGACAAGTGCTTTACCACTGGTCTGTACCTCAAGTAAATGTTAAAACTCTAAGAAGCACACACACAGTTGTGAGTTGCTTTTGGAAACCATTGCTTTGCAATGCATGCTCATCTGAAAACAGAAACAAATACAGTGGGATCAACTCCTCCGCACACCGTGTGCTCCTACAGGGGTGAGGGAATTAAACTGAACTGTTGAGAAGCATCTCCCCAGTGCCCAGCGCTCAGGGTCCGCTATCTCCTTTAATTACCCAAGAGCCTTATGAAGCAGCTTATTTTATTTTACAGATAGAAAACCAAGAACTTGTTTGCGTCCAACAAATACAAAGGTCATAAATATACGTAGATGCAGCCACCTGAGATCGCACTCATTTCCAACAAACACAAGAGTCATAAATGTCCAAAGAAGGTGGTGCACTTCAGTGCCAGAATGTGCTCCAGCCGTTAAAATGGAAACAGCTTTACACTTACATTTTATTTAAATCTATTTTAACTGAAAAGAAACTCATCTGGGACTAATTTAAGTTCTTCAAGACACAATGGCCTTGATAAAACCATTTATCAAGTGTGTTTTATGGAATAATTCAGAGAAGTATATTTGGCAAGGGGGTAATTATGTCAGAATCCCTAAGTCCAGTAAGTCTGGTCTGCATGGAGCAGACATGGTATGAGAGGGCTCTCTTCCCAGTCTCGGAAAATCATCTTTTGTGGAGAGAGAGAAAGCACAGCTATGGTACATCTCCTGTACACAGACAGCCCAGCTCCTGCCTGCGAATGTGTCTGCATCCACCTACAAAAATGGAAAGGATTTAGCATTACTGCCTTGGGGTCAGATTCACCCTGACTTGCCTTTAGAAGAGTCAAATTGCTCTGTAATTGAAAGTCTATAATGTCACTGACAGTAATGTCAATTTTCTTTCCCCTAGTAACAACTTGGAGAAGATGCAGAGACACATATTTTTAAGCTTTTATTTGGGGTTTTTAGTGACCCCCTTAATGAGGCAGAAATTAAAAGTTCATCGACCATCGATCATTGCCATTGGGAATTTTCCTTTTGTTGTTTTCTAAGGTGTCCCTTCACCAAAATAAACCATGAAACCATTTCCTCCTGTCATTTGTGGGAGAGGATAAAATTGTTGAATGGAATTTTGTTTAACTGCAGACACTCTGTGCCCTCTACCTGCAGTCTTGTGGTAGGCAGCTGGGCAACAGGAAGCATTGTCTTCTCCATCTTGCCACTCAGCATCACGGGGTGTGATGAAAACTGGAACAAATAAGGAGATCGCAGAGGTGCCAGAACATTACATTTAGAAGATGGAATTATTTGAGTCAATCTGGAATGTCTGGTTCTTTTGGTTTAGGCCTCATGGGTAGCATTGTGCTGCAAAAACAACTGGAATTGGCGACGAGGATTCCAGAAGAGTAAACATGATCTTGTACCTTTGGAGGGAGATTTTCATCCACTGTTAGCAGGAAGAGGCAGAATTCTTCCACCTTTTCATGATTCAAAATGAAAATTGTTCAGCCCAGTTCCAAACCTGAGTGGAATTTAGAACTAGAGGTGGGTGGAGAAGCTTCCTCTAATTTTTTTTTTCTTTATGCTGGGTTTTATTTGAAATAAATGCCCGGCCATGAGTCAATATCCTTTAGAGACACAGACAGATGACGCTGTGGAAGGTTCATCCTCACCACTTCCTGTTATGTGATTTGACAGTTATAGAGAAGGTCCCAGCAAAGGTTAGGTGCCATGAACACAGCACTCAGATCCTCTGAGGAGACAATGACACTTTAAAAGAGCCACAGGTGTTGGCAGCCTCTCCAGGCATCTCTCTCAATGTGCACTCTGAAGCCCAGCAACTGCCACTGGTTGGACTACCTCAGCAAATGCCTCCAGCAAGGGGCATGTCTCACTTCTTGCCTGTCACCAGGAGCATTGGACATTCTGTCTTGTCATCAGCGCATATAGATTATGGGTATTGTGAAGCTGTGATAAAAGGTTGGAGAAATGAGAGGGGGTAGGGAAGAAGGAAGGAAGGAGGGAGGTAGGGAAGGAGGGAGGAAGGGAGGGAAGGAAGATAGGAAAGGAAGGAAGGAAGGAAGGAAGGGGAAGGGGAAGGGGAAGGGAAGGGAAGGGGAAGGGAAGGGGAAGGGAAGGGAAGGGAAGGGAAGGGAAAGGAAGGGAAGGGAAGGGAAGGGAAGGGAAGGGAAGGGAAGGGATTGCAGCAGTTGAGAGAAGGAATTTTAAACTGTCCTCCAACCACGTTGATTTTTCTATAGCAGGAATAAATTTCTATGGTAGGGCCTTCTTCCTTTGAGGGTTATTCTAACTTGAATATACTTGCCCTCCTAGTGCAGCACGTGTCTTCCTACCCAGCTTGTCTCACCTGGAAGTTGTTAATGGCTCTTTCTTGATAATTCATAGTGTCACCCACTTGTCTGGGGTCCTGTTCCCATAAGTTTCACATGAGGTATGAGTTGGAGATTTGCTTCTGAATTCTTCCTCTTAGAAAGCACATGTACACGCACACACACACACACACACACACACACACACACACACACACACACACACACACTTCTCCAGCTATACCATTATGAAATACAGGAAATATATACAACATTGAGGGGATAATTCTGTCTGTGTAGCACTTGTTCAGCATATCAATCGATGCTTTGGGAATTAGCACTGTGTACTTCTACCAAGCTTCCAGGTAATACTACTGTTGGTGCTGATCCACAGCCCAAACTCAGAGCAGCAGGACTCTAATGTACAATCTACATTTAAGTTTCTTCAGTTGTCCGCAAACAGCATTTTCCCCCCACTCGGGATCCAAGATGCACGGCTGTCCAGCTCTTTAGACCAGTGATTCTTAACCTGTGGGTCGTGACCTCCTTGGAGTTGAGTGACCCTTTCACAGGGATTGCATATCAGATACCCTGCATATGAGATATTTATATTACAATGCATAACAGCAGCAAAATTACAGCTATGAAGTAACAACAAAAATCATGTCATGGCTGGGGGTCAGCACAACATGAGGAACTGTATTCAAGGGTTGTAGTATTAAGAAGGTGGAGAAGCCCTGCTTTAGATGGAGGGCTTGAATTTTTGACTAGTTGCTCTCTCAGTTATAAAATGATCTGGAGACAATATTGAGATGTCTCCCTTTTTTTGGCTTGACATTTTTTTATCATTTTTTTATTTGAATTAGAAACAAGATTGATTTACATGACAATCCCAGTTCCCTTCTCCCTCCCAGCCTCTCCTACCTCCCCCCAACTAAAACCCTATCACATACCCTTTCTTCTATTCTTAAATGGCTAAAATCAAAAACACCAATGACAGTTTATGCGAGATGTCTCCTTTCAAGATAACCCCTTCTAGCGCCTTTAATACTCAATGAGCACCTGCCTCCTAGCCATTCAGACAAAAGAGAGATCTGGAGAGGAAGGCTGAGGGCTTGCCATTGAGTGGGTGGGAAAGCACCAGTGACCACTGTAAAGTCTGAGAGTGATGTGGTGGGTAACTCCACTGTGAGGGCTTTTGTTTTGTTTTAATGCAAACTGCACACACCCACATCAGGGATGCATGGTGCAGCTGCATTGCAGTGCAGAGCTGTTCCTTCCCCAGAACTCAAGACTTTCTCTTTTCCAGCAGAAACAACGTGTAGTCTGAGATGTGGCAAAACTTTTAATTTGCAGATTCAGATTTCAGACCATTTTTATCCCTTCCTGGTTATGTTGGTTGGTTTTTATTTGGTTTGGTTTGGTTTGGTTTGTCAAGTTGACACAAAGTCGACTCACGTGGGAGGAGGAAACCTCAACTGAGGAAACGCCTGTAGTGGCCCGTGGACTGCCTGCCGAGTCTGTCGGGCATTTTCTTAATTGTTGATTGATATGGGAAGGTCCATCCCACTGTGGACTGTGCCACTCCTGGGCAGATAGCCTTGGGAGGTATAAGAAAGGTAGTCCAATGCAAGACTGAGAGCAAAGCCAGTAAGCAGCATTCCTCCATGGTCTCTGTTTCAGGTCCCGTCCCCTCTCCGTCGCTCCCCTCTCTCGTGCCCCTCCTGGATCTCCTGCCTTGACCTCCCTTGAGGATGGACTCTAACCTGTAAGATGAAGTAAATTCCCAAGGTGCTTTTGATCAGGGATTTGTCACCACAATTGAGAAGGAAAGTAATACATTAGCTAATTCTCTTAAGGGATTCAAACACATAGGAAGAGCCCCAGGTAGGTGGCTGTAACTGCCCCAGCTGATCTGTCCAGTTAAGCTCCACATTCTCTCACCTCTCACGGAGGGTGCTTGCTCATTCCTAACTCAGAGCCTGCTGCCTCTGCGCTAAGGCAAACACTGTCCGAAAGGAGGAATGATGTGTTAATGTTTCTGGCTCTCATCTGAAGACTCGGAAAGGTGATTTAACAAGCTGATGTACAGCACATTGCATGGCGTGCAGGTCATAGGGCTCTTTGAGGCAAGTAAATATCTCAAGGAAGAAGGCAGCAGGAAATGGTGGACAAGAAGCTCCCCATTCAGCAAACTCACACTTTGTCCTAAGGTTACCGCTGTATGCTCCAAGATAGCACAGAAGTTTCCCCGGGGGGAGGAAAAGAAATCTAAGATCGGAGAGTGTCCTCCCACCCTGGTTGATGTCCCCGGCAGCATGCTTATGGAAGTATTTCAGTCTCTTCTTGAGCATTTCCTGTGGAGGTGTACAGTATGCCTGTGTTCCCACCTAGCACCAACAGCTAGCAATCATCACTGCTTTTAACTGGAGTACTGGGCTGCACATACATTCGACCCTTTAACTACCTCAATGATCTAAATGAATGAGGTGGGTCTACTGCAATGTCCACACGATATTGGAATGCAGAGAGTTCTAACAACCAGCCCGGGGCTTCCAAGGCCAGTGACCCTAACCATTTCTCTGAACTGCTTCCTACTGTTGCCTTGCAGAAGATTAAATCCTAAAATATGGAGCACATGATCTCTATCTACTCACTCATCTAGCATTTTTCTTACGTTAAAATGCCTTGCAATGTACTTCTCTTTAAAATTTCTTGCTTGGTTTTCAGCTTTTCCTAGGTTCTATGTTTTACTTGTGGTGGGATCAGCACAGACCTCCTGGGGAAAGACTTTTTCCAGAGAAGAAAGATGAAGATTCCATCTATAATTCACTCTGGACAGAGAGCTTCCCATGGCTACAGGTGGGATTTCAGAAGGGATTTTGAGGAGGAGGGGAGAGGCAGGAGGTAGTTTGTTGGACCCAAGTAGAGAGATTGATGAGGATCTATGACAATGCCAAAATATTAGATTATGTCCTTTGTGAAGACAACAGGATAGCACCGCTAAAGGTCTCTTTGCCCCTTTCTTCTTGCCACTGATACCCACCCCCACTAAATCTAAACTCTCACTTCAGGGAAAACATGGAAGTCATCTATAAGGGCTTCCTGACTCTTGGGTGCCCTCTTTGAATCTCTCTCCATCCTGTCTCCTTCCCAAGCCAGAAGAAAAGTTGTCTCTTTCATCCAATGTTTTAAGCCCCATTCTCTCCTTCCATCCATCATCATTTTTTTATTAACTTAACATTTGTTTACTTTTTAACTCATTTGTGTATGAATGAATTTGGATATACAAATACCACATGTTGAGTGTAGCTGTTAGAGGACAACTTCCAGCAGGAAGCTCTACCCTACCACCATGTGAGACCTGGGGAGTGAACTCAAGTTGGCAGCTTCAGTAGCAAGCACCTTTAACCCACCAACTCAGATCACCAGTGCCAAACTTCTCTCTTTACATCCTGCTTCTACTGACTCCTTCCTCTTAGCACACATTCGTGCTATAATCCCTCCATCCAGAAGCTAAAAGCTTCCCTCAGTTCCTACTCTCTTTTATCCTTTACACCTTCAAAATACCTCATGGAAGCTCTGAAAATATAAGTCATCTCATTTCTCTCACTGCCCAAAGTCTTGTTGTCGCTCTAATCAAACTTAAGATGAAATAAAAACCACTCATTGTGGCCAACAACATAAACAATACGACCTGGATTTGGCCCCTCCTCTGGGGTCATCTCCACTCTCCTCTTGTTCACTCTGACCCTCATGCCACACTTATTTTCCTCCTTGTATGTGGAGATACATTCTCTTTGGTGAGACTGCCCTTCCTTGTCTCTAAACATGTGCAGCTTTTCTTCTCAAATTTCACCCAATGCCCCTCCAGAAAGAGACTGGATACTGCCGAAAAATCACTATTCTAACCTTAAGCTTTATCTCTTTATTCTGATCTTTTTTCCTTATACTGTTTATCACTCCTCAAATCAGGTTTTATATTGCTTGTTTACTTATTTCTGATTTATTCCATTAGCTTAAATGGATTATAAAAGCAGAATCTCGTCTTATTCATAGCGGTTTCCTCACTGTCTGGCACAATGCAAGAGCTGAATTAATAATAATTTAATAAGGAAATACATCCTGACAAACCCTAAATTGGTTTTTATCCTTTTTTTTAGTGATACTGAGGTTCATATTTCTCACTGTCTTTGGCTGTATGTCCCAAAGGACACTCAAATTCAGCATGCAGAAAGTTGAACTCTCTATTACTTCCACTGGCTTCCTAGTTGTCTTTTCCCAGTCGGTCCAAACTTAGGTGACATCACTATCATTCACCCAGCACACAAGACACAGTGTCTGGGTATGCTTCCAAATAGCTTCCTCACCCCCAAGCTGATCATTATCCTGCCATTTCCAAGGATATTAGCTTGGATTCTTAGTGGCAAACAGTAAAACATATTCTAGGGAGAGAGGAGGGAGGAGAGGAGGGGGAGAGGGAGGGGAAGGGAGGGAGGTTATTAAGCCATTAAACCTAAGCTTGAGAAACAAGGCCCAAATTGCTTGGGGAAGACTGGCCAGTGGAGACTGCTGTTACCACAGATGCATGCCAAATCTGGGGTGAAAACAGCTAGAGCTGCTGTTCTCTGTGTCCCACCACCAGCCTAGAAGAGACTCCATGTGCTATCTCCTTCTTTCTAACCCTGTCTTCCAATTCAAAGGCCTGGTGGCACCAAATATGCAAGGTCTGGGTCTCAGTTTCGGAGATTGGGAGTTTCTGCCTTCATCCCATGTAGACAGACTCATTAACTAGAAAAGTCATCAACATGGAAGGGTGTTCAAGAAATTGTAGTACACACACACACACACACACACACACACACACACACACACACACACACACGATACCTGTTACCAACCAACACCATGTCCTACATCAACTCCCCACCACTGACCTAGTTCTTGTCTTCAGTTTGTGGTCTTAGTGGTTATCTACCACCTCTCAACAGGCCCCCATTCATCTTTTGTTCTCTATAGGTTAAAGCTAAAGCCGTATATTTTAGAACAAATCTCAAGGTAACTTACTCTCATTTATCATATTCTATCAAAACTCTCTGTATTGCTCACAAATGGTGTCCAAATGCCTTGGACTGGCAAGACAAGCTTCCTGAAGTGTGGTTCTTGCCCATTGTTTTCAGAATTCCCTCTTCACTCAGAATCCTTCTGTACTTCTGTGTATGTTTATCTTATTGATTGTTTAATAAAGTTCTGTTTGGCCAATGAAACAGCAAATTAGACAGGACTAGGAGTCAAAGAGGATTCTGGGAAATGTAGTAGAGAAGTGGTGATCCAGGCCGGAAGTGACATAGCAAGGAGACTCATATTTGAGCATGGAGAAATAGGAAGTGTCCCTTTTCCCCTCTGCTCTTCCTCCAGCAGAGCAATGTGATCCACCGGCAAGGAAGGACTCCAATAAGGCCTCCGATAAGATAAGTCTTATAAAATATATAGATTTATGATAATTGAGACTTAGCTAACAGATGAGAAATCCTAGTCATTGGCCATGCAGCATTTGAACCTAATACAAGTTTCTGTGTATTAATTTGGGCCCTAACTCAGGCGGGAGGCTGGCGTAAAGTACACACATGGCGATGGGGTTCAGTGGCTTTTGGTGGAAATATTTATCGTTACAATCCTATGCTTTGGCTATACCAAATTATTTGCTAACCTCCAAATGTCATTTACTCTCCCTTGCTTTTGTAGTTTTGTATATACTCATTACTGCTCTTGGGGTGGTCCTCTCTTGTGCAAACTTTACACTTCAAAGCTCATCCTAAGCACCAACTGCTGTCTGCCTCAGCAAAGCCTAGAGATCAACAATCAAGTGTTGTGGGATATTTGATCAAACTGTGACATTCTGAAACTGTGTTAATAAAGTTAAACTTGGATCAGGAGGTAGAGCCAACCACCATTTGACAAGAACTGACCATGGAGATTGTGAAGGATCCAAAATATGATAGAGAGACACAGGAAGGAGTAGGAAGGTGACTTAGAAGATTCATGGTTCTTTCCCATCTGGAAAATGGGAAGAGAGGATCGATTGGTTGTTCCTCCACTGCTTCTTCCATCGATCAGGTTTTTATGCCAGTATCTGACTCCTGAGTCTTTATTGATAATAGAACAATTTAGATAAGCACTCATTCAAGCTGACAAGCAACCAGCATAACTATCTTTGATTCCTGTCACTATCGGTATTCATCCCGTTATATTCTAATTGTTTGCTTTTCCACCTATTTTTAAATCAGGACGGAACTGGATCATTAGCCTGCTCCTAGCAAACAAGCCATTGCTTTCTGTATGTTTCCAAGTGGAATGTGATTTAAAAAAAAAAAAAAAAACCAGTGGGCCTATGTTGGATGACTGTAAGCTGCTTTGTTGCTGAAGTTTGTTTCCACTCATGCAACCATTAGCCAGAATCTGTCTCCAGGTGTGCTTGGGGCTGTGCCCTACTGCAGCCACTGTGAAAGGACCTGTTTCCAGCCTGTGCTTCATGTCCATTCCCACTGCTTCAGAATGTACTGTAGACCAGGCAGCCTATTAACAGTAAAATTGTAGGTCTTGTAGCTCAGACTGGGTATTTCCAGCCTCAGAAATCACCAGATTTAGTGTCTATAGAAGTCCTGTTCCCTGGTTCACAGATGATTGCCATCTTACTGAGTCTTTAAAGGGCAAAAGGAACAAAGGAGTTTGGGGTGTGGTTCTTTTAGAAAGGTGTCCATTGCATTCATAATGGCTCCATCCTAATGTCCCAGGAAACTCCCTAAGGTGTACCCTTCCATTGGGGATATGAGTTTGGGGGGGAGATACAAGCATTTGGTTCATAATAGCCTTTCTCCTAATTTCTGGGAGCTCCATGTCTAGTATCAGAATAATTTTGATAAATGGAATTCTTTATACATGTATTTCTCTGTGATCAAAGTTCCCCTTATTATAAGAACACCATTCAGAGTGGATTAAGGTTCAGCCTAAAGTCCTTATTGTAATTTGTTTGTCTACCCTATTTCTAGATAAGATCACATTTGCTAAAAATTCAGTAACTTTGGGGAATACAAAACTAAAAACATAATGTCATGTGTTTGGCCAAATGCCTTGCAGTTATTAGATGTTCAGTTAAGGTTTATTAAAAGATCTTAAAGGCCACTAACAAAAAAAGGAGGAGGAGGAGGAGGAAGAGGAGGAGGAGGAGGAAGGAGGAGGAGGAGGAGGGGAAGGAGGAGGAGGGGAGGAAGAGGAGGAGAGAAGAAGAAGAAGAAGAAGAAGAAGAAGAAGAAGAAGAAGAAGAAGAAGAAGAAGAAGAAGAAGAAGAAGAAGAAGAAGGCGGCTCTTAGCTGGTCTGTTGTAGCTCTGTGAACAAAGAGACAGTGACATCTCTGCAGGCCTAGTGTGTAGAAAGGCACACAGTGAAGAGGGTCATTTTCTCCCACACAGATTTGAGACAGTTCCATTGGTGTGAGGGGGGGAGGTATAATGTCCTAGGGCCCAATTTAACATTAAAAGGAGCTGGCTGGTTATGGCAGTGATGTCAGGCTAAGAGACTGCAAATATTAGCACCCTCCACAATGCATCTGCCCACTGGACTTGGCAGATTCCTCCAGGGCTGGATGAGTTTTAGCCCACGTCTGTGTTCTGCATCCCAAGTGAAGGGGCCATGAGAAGATACCTCTTAATCACAGCCTGGTGTGCTGTGACTGTCCATCATGCCTCCTGGGACTGGTCCATTGAAGACTTCTTTGATTCTTTCTGAGATAGACATACTGAGACCCTCTTAGATGTCAACTACTCTGCATGCCCTGTGTCATTCACTATTAGCTACAGTAACAAGAAAGGGAAATTTTAATCTAGTTGGGGGGGTATGTTACATATGCATAAAATTAACAAATTTTATCTGTAGAATTTAAGAAATAATAAACACAGAATTTTGAAAACCTAGACTATTAACCACTGTTATTGAGACCTCTTTCTAATTAGCCACTTCACACTGCAGGAGAAACAGCATGTGGCTGAGTGGAGTAGCATTTACCTTTAATCCAAATACTCTAAAGGCAGAGACAGGAGGATCTTTTTGAGTTTGAGGCCAGCCTCTTCTGCATAGGGAGCTCCAGGCCAGCCAGGGCCACACAGTGAGAGCCTGTCTCAAAACACCAAAACTAAACCAAACAAGCAAATACAAACAGTATGTGAAGTTTATGTTAACTATTCCTGCTCTTTATAGTTGACCAAGAGTATTTAAATACGAGACATAGTTGAACCAATTTTCTTCTTTGGATAAGTAGGATTACAGTGATGGCAATGCAAGTGGCTTGTTTATCTTTATTGTGGTCTTTGAGAGTCTCCCATGCTGATACATGCAGCAATAGCTGGTTCACTTTTTCTGTCCTGTAAATATTCCTTTGTGTAAATGTATCTATTCTACTCTCAATACACAGTTGAAGTATGGTCAGTTACCACTGTTATACACAACGTTGCTAGTTATTTTCTTCTATGTGTCTTCAATGTTCATTTGCAGTTTCTCTAAGCCATATATTGAGACAAATAATAGACTTAACAAATACAGAGTGTGGTGATTTTGCTAAGAATGACCTCCAATAGGCTGATAGATTTGAATGCTTGGTCACCAGGGAGTGGCACTATTAAGAGGTGTGGACTTGTTGGAGTAGATGTGGTCTTGGTCTTGTTGGAAGAAGTGTGTCACTAGGGTTGGGCTTTGAGGTTTCAAAAGCCCAAGCCAGGCCTAGTGGCTTTCTCTCTTCCTGCTGCCTGTGGATTCCTATGTCGAGCTATCATTTTTTCCCACCACCATGTCTGCCTGCTGCTGCCATGCTTCCTGCCATGTTGATAATGGACTAACCCTCTGAACCTGTAAGCTAGCTCCAATTAAATGTTTTCCTTTATAAGAGTGGTGGTCATGGTGTCTGTTCACTGGAATAGAACACTGACTAAGCCCACAGGTTAATTTTATTATGTATGGTGAAGGCTTTTTCAAATGCTTACATCAAATTACATTTCTGCTAACTGTAGGTTAGAAATCTCATTTTGTTCCATATCCTTGTCAGTTTTTGGATTTATCAAAATTAATATTTTTGCCTGACTAGTTTGCATGAAATTGTAATTTTACTATAGATTTTCCTGACTTCTGAAAAAAAGATGCAAACTAATAAGGATCAATTTTCCTCATTCCTGTCTTAATTTCCAATTTTTCTACTAGGTTGTCTTTGTAGTACACATTAGTATTCTTTCAGTTGTGGATGTTTTTATTTCATGCACTGGGATATTGCATTCACCTTAATGAATTTTCTTTTCTCTTAATGATGACCTTGTGATGACAGATATTTAACAGAATTCAATTTTCCATTCTTCTATGATTTATATTTCTGTATCTTTCTTTAAAAAATTCTTCTTTGTCATTACAACATCATAAAGATATCTTCCTAATTTGTCTTCCAAAAGTTTTTTGACTTTGCCTTTTCCATTTAAGTCTTTATTCTACTTGGCCTGATGTCTGTGTATGGTAAAAGGAGAAATCTGACTTTATTGCATAAGGATAACTGATTGACCCAACGCCATGTATTTTTCCACATTAATCTACAGTGGCTATTCTATCTTAGAGTTTCCATATGTGCTTTGGAAACTCTACTTAGAGACTTCTGGTTGATTCCATTGGCCTATCTGTTTCTTCATCTGTACCAGATAATTCCTGTTGTTTCATTATGCTTTGGCACATAGTAGAAAAGTCTTTCCAATTTTTCTTCACCAGAGACTATTGGCTGTTCTAGACCTCTGCTCTCACATAGAGATGTGCTGTCAAGTTCCAGGGAAATCCCCAAGAGAATGTAGACTGGAATTCTCTGGAGTGTTTACATCTATCAGTATGTACACCACGAATCATCCTGTGTATGGGTTGCCACACAGCCCTGTTTTCTAGATCCTTCTTAATCTATTTTAATGAAGCTTATTCTTTTCTCCACAAATTGCTTTCACATTTTCTGCTTGGATTTGCTTCTATAAACATCTTTGAGTTTTTCCACTAAAACATACAGGTGGATTCCTTAGGTCCTGTGAAGTAGTCTCACCGACAGATAGAGGTCCAAATTTCTGTTCTTATGAGAGGATGAACATTGGGATTACTCTTCCTCCATCTTGTTCTGAGTCCTCTATTACTACACAATGACTGTCATCAGTTCTAAAAGCTCATTATGTACTGAATTTCCTTTTCCATTATATACTTACATAATCAATATATTTACTTTAGCTTTCTTTTTATTTTTTTGACTTTTATTTATTTTTTTATTTTGTGTGTGTAGGTGTCCTTCACAACCAGAAGAAGGCTTCAGATAACCTGGAACTGAATAGTTTTGAGCTACCACATGGGTGCTGGGAATAAAACCTGAACCTCTGGAAGAGCAGCCATTGCTCTTTTTTTTTTTTCTTTTTTCTTTTTTTTTTTTTAATTTGAATTAGAAACAAGATTGTTTTACATATCAATCCCAGTTCCCACTCCCTCCTCTCCTCCCCTGCCACCCCCCCCCAACTAAAACCCTACATATCACATATCCTTTCTGCTCCCCAGGGAGGGTGAGGCCTTCCATAACGGGTCATCAGAATCTATTGTATCCTTTGGGATAGGGCCTAGGCCCACCCCCATGTGTCTTGGCTCAGGGACTATCCCTGTATGTCAGCCAGTGCTCTTAAAAGCTCTGAGCCATCTCTCCAGTTCTCCTTTAACTTTCTTTTGGTTTCAGTTTCCCTTCCCATCCTTTAACATTTTTTTCTGCCTCTTTGTTCTGGGTCTCTCCTTTCCAAACGATGCCCACATAGAATTTAATTCATCCTGTAATATTGTCTTTTTACTATATATGATATAGGTCATTTAAACTTATCACAACAAATGTTAACATATTTGAATTTGTTTCCACCACAGCATCATGTGATCTCTGTTTAGCTTTCTTCTACCTCTCCCAATCCTACTCCACCCTTGCCTTTTCTGAATTGTTTTGATTTTTTTCTTGCCTATTCTTCATATTTCAATGTTGTTTAAGTGATTCTAGACACATACAATTAGCTTTGCTTTCCCCACATAGTTAATAGTACCTTTGTTCATCACTCCTCTGCAGAAGGCCATTCTTACATAAAGGCAAGGATTAACTACTTATAGAACATGTTTTTAGTATGTCAACAGAAGACTAGAAATATTACTCTGCTTTATTCTGGCTTTCATTGTCATTGCTAGAAAGAGGGAATTATTGGAACACTAGTCCTTGGAAAGCCACCAGTGTTTGCTCTTTGATTGTTGCTTAAATAGTAGCTTGAGATATAGTCCTCCTCTAAGGACTGTAATTCAGTGGTTCCTAGTGTACATAGTATGCAAGCACAATAGCCAGTTAGAATGTTTTTTTGTTTGTTTGATTGCTTAAGATTTATTTATTTATTATGTATACAGTGCTCTGCCTCAATGTATCCCTGCAGGCCAGAAGAGGGCACTGGATCTCATTATAGATGGTTGTGTGTCACCATGTGATTGTTGGGAATTGAACTCAGGACCTCTGGAAGAGCAGCCAGTGCTCTTAACCTCTGAGCCATCTCTACAGCCCAGCTTAGAACATTTTTATCACTCCCTGGTAACTTCCCCTTCTCTCCCTCCTTCTTCTTCTTCTTCTTCTTCTTCTTCTTCTTCTTCTTCTTCTTCTTCTTCTTCTTCTTCTTCTTCTCCTCCTCCTCCCCCTCCTCCTCCTCCTCCTTCCCTCCCTCCTCCTCCTCCTCCTCTGTGCCTGGGTTTATATGCTCTGTGAAGGGGCTTTAGCAGGCCTGAGCTTGGCAAACATGGCAGGTCTTTGGTCTCTCCCTTACTAAACCATAGATTACATTCTTAAAACTACCCTCCCCACAAGGTCTATTCCCTTATTTGGCCATTTCTTCCTCCTGAGGCTGACAACCAAGGTCCAAATGTTGAAGTCCATCAATCAAATCCCCCCCTTTAGCTGCCCTGATTAACATGCCCAACCAAAGCTAACTCATGCTAGCATGGTTTTCCCCATGTCACTTTATAAACTTCCATTTGCCTACAGGCTGCCACATCTGTCTCCTCTCAATTCAGAAGCAGTCCTTTGTCCCTCCAGGGCAAATATCCCATCCCCCCCCCCCATCTCCCTTGCTCCTTTTCTTCCTCTCTCTTGTCTATGCCCTGTCTCTGTCCTGGGCAAATAAATCTCCTTTGTTCTGAGAGCTTAGTACTGGAGTGTCCTATGCCAACTCTGGTTGTACATCATACATGAATGGAATTACACAGTATAAATGGCCTTTGGTGGCTGGCTTCTCTCACTTAAGCACAACCCTTCAAATGTTTATTCATATAGAATGCCAGTCCTCCCTCTGATTTATGAATACATAATATTCCTAGTTGTGTAGATATACTATATTTTGTTTATTTGTTCATTGGTTGATAGGACCATGGGTTGTTTACAATCTGGTATTGATAGCTATAATTTTACTGTGAATACAAATCTTCTAGCCCTGTGGGAATACATGGTTTTGAAGTATATACTTAGACAGTAGAATTGCAGGGTGTTTTAGTAATTTGATGCTTAACACTGTAAGGATATCTCAAACTGTTTACCAAAGTGGCTACACAATTCTTTGATGGATTTTAAATTTTTTATTATAATTTGTATCTTTCAGTTTTATTATTAAATGTTTAAGTGTGGATTTTTCCTAATCTCTCTTGGGCATCATTAGAATTTCTGGAACTAAATATGATAATTTTCTTATTGTTTTATGAAGGAGGGGAAAAAAAGCCTTCAGACAGTATCTCTTCTATGTTCTACCAGTTATTTCCTGTGGGCTGGGATATAGCCCAGTTGGAAAAGTGCTTACATGGTGATCTGGGTTCCACCCCTAGCACAGCACAAACTGGATATAAAGGCACTCGCCTGCAATCCCAGCATTCAGGAGGGAGAGACAGAAAGGTCAATAGTTTGAGGCCATCCTCAATATATATATATATGAGGCCAACCTGTGCTGTGGAACAATCTTTATATATTGTAAATATGTATTATTCTCATTGGTTAATAAAGAGCTGGCTGGCCTATAGATGGGCAGGAGAGATTGGGTGGAAAAGCCAGACTAGGGTGAAGGCTGGGATGAAGAAGGGTGAAGTCTGAGGAGTCTTGAGCTAGACACAGAGAAAGCAGGCTGTGTAGAAAATGAAGTAACAAGCCATGAGCCACATGGTAGAACTTAGATAAGAAATATGGGTTAATTTAAGTTATAAGAGCTAGTTAGTAACAAGCCTAAGCTAATAGCCAACCATTTATAATTAATATTAAGTCTATGTGGTTATTTGGGAGTTGGCTGACAGTCTCTGCCTACAAGACTGCCTCAAGAATATAAAAAATAAATAAATAAATAAAGTATGCTGGCCTTTCAATTCTATTTCCATCTAATTTTTTTGTTATTCTTTTATTTATCCTTTTGTTATGTGTTCTAATTAATTTATTTCTGTCTTCCAGTTTGCCAATTTTCTCTTTAGCTTCAACACTGATGGGGGAAGTGCTTCTGTGTATATGTTCCTCTTATTAGTTAATGAATAAAACACTGCTTGGCTGATTGGCCAGGCAGGAAGTGACGTAGCTGGGCAGATTCAGAATATAAGCAGGGACAAACAGGAAATTGCTCTCTCTTCTCTGTAGAGACAATGAACCAGCCATCATCCTGTAGCAGGCAAAGGAGTTGCAAGTCTGGTAAACTAAGACCATGTGCAAATACATGGATTAGTAGTTATGGGTTAATAATTAAGCTAGAGCTAGCCAATAAGAAAGCATAGCCAGCAGCTAACAGCTTTATAACTAATATAGCGTCTGCATGTTTCTTTGGGGCAGAAAAACACAGTGGGACCCTGCCAGGCCAGAAAACTCACGTTACAAAATGGTGCCAGCAACGTGTGGCATGAATTTCCACATAGAACAACAAAAGCTTAAAAGGGATTTTAGAAACAAAAGAACAAAGACAAGCATGGCTTCTTGGTAGCAGCATTTTCTTGGGTGGGCTCTGTTTTGCTAGAGACAAGCAGAGACTCATGTGGCTCCTTTAAGGGAGGTTTTCTGACTCAGCATAAATGGAAAAACTACATGTCTCTTTTAAGAGACTCTGCTAACAATTGAATGGTGTGTTCGAGCAGCTGGTAGTGACAGTAACCACATCGCCTAGCTGGCAGCATGCTGCTTGATGGCAGCATAGACCAAGGAGCTGGGCACAGCTCTCAGTACTGGCAGTAAACATACCTCTGCCATCTTGGAAAGACAGTGACTAAAACAGCCTCGGCTTTAATTTTAGCAATGTTGTTTAGCAGATAAAAGACTCATGGCTAGAAAAAGATAAAGACTTACAGTAAAGACAGATTCAGATGAAGTAAAACCTCTAAAAGGTTTACAGTGTGTTTAAAAATATACATAGGCTTGTGAGAGAAACAGGATAACGTGGTTAAAAAAAGAAAAGAAAAGAAATAGAGTATCTGGGTGTGGTGGCACACGCCTTTAATCTCAGCACTTGGGAGACAGAAGCAAGCAGATCTCTGTGATTTCAAGGCCAGCTAGGTGTACAGAGTGAATTCCTGGGCAGCCAAAGTTACACAAAAACACTTTCTCATAAAAGGAAAAATAAAAGTAGAAGAAATAGAGTGATAATAATAAATAGATAAATAAGCCACATAAAAATGGAAAATATACAGAGAATATGGATACTATATGATATTGTGTTGTCTTTGAATTGTTTGACTGCTGAGAAAATAGCAACAACTGCTAAAAGAAATGCTGCTAGATTAATCCAATTTATTTATTTTAAAAATGCCTTGGCTTCAAATTTTAAGTATAAGGATGGATATGTTACTTTGGAAAAGAAATTTTATTTGTGTTTCCACAGAAAATGAAAAGCTGTGTATTCCTTCCAGACTACTACGGTTTGATGAAGCAAGACCCTTGAACCAATGGCCAGGTGATCCAACATTGAAGACACCTGGGATGCAGTCACAGACCGCTACAGCCAGGATTTCTGGGTCTTCTTAGGATCCTCAAGGCAGCGCCCCTGAACAATAGGAAGTAGTTTGGAAAGCATGACACCCACATTGCCAAATATTGTTTATAAATGTTTGTTTTTTTATATGAGGTTGATTATAAATGGTTAATGATTACAGTTAGTCTCCTAAAAAGGGGGGGGGGGTGATGTAGAAATGAATACTTTGCACTTTGCATTGTTATGGATTCTCATTTGTTGATACAAATTTAAGGTCAATTTTGTTATATGTATATTTCTTCTTTTGTTATACAGCTCTTTTAAAAATGTAATGTATAATTAAATAAGATGATAGTCACCTATAATAGTCAACTTATGTTAATTAGGTTTTCTAAATATAAAAAGATATTTCAAATGGATAGATATTCTTCAAACCTTTCAAAGACCTTCAGAATATGCCATTCAAAATGGTTTAAGGTTTTTCATGACAGTGAGACACAACTGCTCCTGACACAGCAATTACTCAGAAAGGAGGCTGGCATTGAAGAAACTCAAAATGGAGTTTGCCTTCAACAGGCAAGTTTAGCCATTTGGGCAAGAAACTGCTCTTACCTGGACTCTTTCATAGACTGGACATGCAGGACCCACAGGAAAGTGGCTACTGAGTTTGCCAAAACAGGACAGTCCTGAAGGGTTCCTGCTTCATGTAAGATTCTGCCAGATATTCTGCAGGACACAGAAAATTGACTGATAAACTGACAATGCAGGTGGACAGTTTCAAATTTCCTGCTTTGCTGAGAAGTCTGCCAGACACACTATGGTCAATGTGCTGGAAGTGGATGCCCCAACATTTCAGAAGAACTTCAGGTGACTGTCCAGGTATTGAGATGTCTCTGTCAGTTCTAGAGTTTATATACTACTATGGTCTTTGATTGAGTTGAAGACAGATAGTTATGGCTATAGTTTTCCTTATTTAGGATTAAAGATAAGCTACATATAGGACTTTAGACTCACAAAGATAGGATAGATGGTAGGATATTTTCTATAAATTTTGCCAAATGCAAATAGACTAAATATCACAACTGTAATTCTTGCTTGACAACTATTTTGTTATATGTAATTTTACTATGTTAACTTTAAAGTTAAAGTTGAAACCTTCCTTTTTGATTAGACAGAGAGGGGCAAATGTTGTGGGATCCTGTATGCTGTGAATATGTGTTATTCTCATTGGTTGATAAATAAAGCTATTTTGGCCTATGGCAAGGTAGGATAGAGCCAGACAGGAAACCCAAGCAGAGAAAAAGGTAATGAGGGCAGAGTCTGGGAAATATCATCTAGCCACTGAGGAAGCAAGACATGTAGAAAATGCGGTAACACCACAGCCATGTGGCAATGCATACATTAATATAAATCGCTAACTTAAATGTAAGAGCTAGCTAGTAATAAGCCTGAGCCATCGGCCAAACATTTATAATTAATATTAAGCCTCTGAGTGGTTATTTTAAAAGCAGCTGCGGGACCAGGATCGGTGAAAAGCCTCTGGTTACAAAGAATTCTGTGTCTCTTAGAAAGTTGCAATTGTACCTAGAGGTAGCTACCTCTTTCTGTGCTCCCCATGCTATCTGCCCTCCAAAATATCAGTTTTAGCTGAGCATAATAGAAAACACCTGTAATCCCAGCAATGTGCATTGGAGGCCTGCCTGGGCTGCATAGTGAGTTCAAAAGCAGCCTGTGCTGTGTAGTAAGTTCAAAGTCAGTCTGAGCTACACAGGAAGACACTGTGTAGAACCAAGTGGGGATGGTGCTGGAGAAATGGCTCTTCCAGAGGACATGGATTTAAATCCCAGCACCCACACAGCAGCTGACAACCATCTGTAACTCAGTTCCATAGGGTCTAGCTCCCTCGTCTGGCCTCTACATGCTATACCTGTAGAGGTATAGCATGCATGTGGTGCATAGACTTACAGGCAGGCAAAGCACTCATATATGCCACGGCCAGCCACCATAGAGGTGGCTATCACAGGGACCTGGAAAAGAGGGTAATGATAGACAGAGACACAAGAATCTGAGTTCATTTCAGGAATAAATACCCCCTGCTGTTTATATCTTGCTTAGCTACTAGAGAGAGCACTGTGAGCAGAGCATGATGAAACAGTGTCTCTTCCCCGTTTATCTGAGGTCCTTCTTTGTTATGGAATTTCTGCTTTGGTACCAAAGCTGCCTTGCCCCAGGTGAACACACAGATGCTATATAAATTATGAAACTGTTGGCCAGTGGCTTGGACTTCTTATTGGCTAGCTCTATCTTAATTATTAACCCATAACTACTAATCTATGTATTTCTATATGGTCTTATCTTACAGGAGAATGCCTGACTCACATCCTCTCTTCCCAGGCTCCCATGATGACTTCTCTCTGCCTACACTTCCCAGAATTATCCTCGTCTCCTAGCCACACCTATCTTCCTGCCTGGCCAATCAGTATTTTATTCATCAACCAATAAGAGAAACATATACAGAAAAACATCTCATCACTCCTTCTGCAACTCCCTGTTCTTGGGACGTTGCTTTGTCTCACAGGACACTGCTCATCAGCTTTGTCTTGTCCCTGCTGCTTTCTGTAGTCACCAGGCCACATCTGGATCAGGGGTTGTATTTGAGAAAGGAACTATAGACCATCTGGACCCAACACATACACAGAAAATAAAAATAAATATACCTCTTTGCCTTTTTTTTTTTTTTTTGATTTTCAAGACAGGGTTTCTCTGTGTAGCTTTGGAGGCTGTCCTGGCACTCGCTCTGTAGACCAAGCTGGCCTCCAAGTCATAGAGATCTGCCTGCCTCTGCCTCCCGAGTGCTGGGACTAAAGGCATGCACCACCACTGCCCAGCTCATTCATCTCTCTCTCTCTCTCTCTCTCTCTCTCTCTCTCTCTCTCTCTCTCTCTCTCATTAAATACATCAAATGACCGAGGTCTGAGGAGGGATCTCCGTGGTAGAGAGTTGTGTAGCATGGACTAGTCCTGTGTTTGGTCTCCGGCACTTTAAGAACACAATCACAAGCTATGATCAGTATTTTTACCTAAAGATAGAGCCTTTACTTCTTCAATTAACAAATGCCTGTGGAATACAATTCATCCTGGGGGAGGTGTTAAAACTGAGACTAGATGAGGAGCCAGCTGGAAGGCAGTGGGGTGTTGGCACAGAGGGTAAATACTAGATGCCACAGGAGCACTAGAGAAGTCAGGGGGTCAGGGGTCAGCAGACACTGCCTGAAAAGTGGCATCTAATGCCAAGTGTGGTGACACACCTGTAATGCCAGCACTTCGGAAGGTGTGGGGCTAGACACAGAGGACAGGAGTTCAAAGTCATCCTCCAATACATAGTGAATTCAGGCTAGCCTGGGCTACATACAATCCTGCTGCAAGCACCCCCTTCCCTCAAGAGAAGTGATATCTAAGGTAAGACACGAGTGAAGGGACTGACCAGGCAGACAGGAAGAGACATCAGTGTCCAATACAGAGAAACCACTTACTGATTGGCCCAGAGCTTGATTGAGCAGGAGAGGAGGGCGTAGAAGGCAGGCAGGGGCAGAGGTCCTACTAGTTGCTTGTGTCCAGTGCTGACAGGGAGCTATGGGGTGTTGTAAGAAAAGTCCAAGCCAGACTGTGGTGATGCATACCTTTAATCCTAACACTCAGGAGGAAGAGTCAGGCCTGGTTTACAGAGCGAGTGCCAGGACAGGCTCCAAAGCTGCACAGAGAAACCCTGTCTCAAAAGAAAAAAAGAAAGGAAGGGAAGAAGGGAAGAAAGGAAGGAAGGAAGGAAGGAAGGAAGGAAGGAAGGAAGGAAGGAAAGAAATGAAGGAAGGAAGAAGGGAAGAAAGAAAGGAAGGAAGGAAGAAAAGAAAGAAAGACAGAGAAAGGAAGAAAGAAGGAAAAGAAGAGCCTATTTTGAGAAAATTCTCTCTGTCCACATTATGGGGAATGCATTCTGGGACAACAGTGTGGAGCTGGGATAATGCTCCTTGGGGGCAGAACATCAGGAGGGCAGTGTGGTCTCTGACAGCAAGGTGGAGTTACAAATGGGACAGGCCAGGGGTGATCTTGTTCACAGAATTCAGAATTTCATCTCCAGCACACCTACAGCTTTCTTTTATCTTTTACATTTTCTAGGAGAAAACACTGACTTGTTAAAACTCCCCCAATGTATAAGATGCCCTGGCCCCACTGTTGCCCTTAAGGACTACTCATAGCTGGTTATATGTCTTCTGTGAACCTGGACCACTCTCCCCCTTGGGCGTGCTCCGCAGACTGATGCGGGCGTGAGCCTCCTTTCTGTGGGATGCCCAGAGCAGATGGCTGGATCAGGTAGTAACAAGGGACATCTCTGCTCCTCTTCATGTGTCAAGTGGTTGGCAAGGAGCCAGACAGCACCCGGTTCCCTCTTACTTGTCAGAGAGCCCGTCTCTCTCAGCATGATTTGTTCTTTCCGTCTTTGAGGTTTGGTAAAGACACCCAAATTTTCAGCCAGAAATGTAGCCACAGGCCAATGCTGACAGAACATCCTGGTGATTTTCCAACATGAGGAGACCAGGTGTGCTGTTCTTGCTTCTCCTCAGGCCTCCACAACTGTCACTGCCTACCTCGGGCCAGCCAGCAGGCAGCCTCTCCTCGAGGTCACTGCCAATTCCAGTCCCCTGGGCAACTGCCTAAACCCCTACAGTTGGTGTTGTGCAAGAAAGGGTCTTTCAGAAGCAACAGTGGGTGGTCTTCATTCCCAGACCAGCTGAGGGTCCCTGAAGGGTGGCTACCACCATGACACTCCATTCCTTCAAGACAGAGGAGACAGCAAGATGAGAAGATAGTTCTGCAATTCCATGTTCCCGGGACCTGGGTTCAAATCCCTCCTTGGCCAACTCTCTGGGTATTAACTTTTGAGAAGTCAGGGCTTTACTTCATCCATAAAATCCCTTGTAAGCAAGGAGATGAGAAAGACTGCTTTGAAGAGATGTTGAAAAAATTAAAGACAATTATGGGAGAAACCTATTGGGAAGCAAACATCCAGAAACTGACAATTATACTTAATGCTGTGTTTTATAGGCATTGAATCTTAGGGGAAGGCTACATGAGTTCAGAAGGTCCCAGGGCAATGTGTGGGCATGTGGTGTCCTGCCAAGACAGGCAATGATGCCAGTTCAAGGCGGGAGGCAGTTAGGTGTAAGTCTTTCCTTGAAGAGGAAGAGGATCTGTGGTAGAGAGGAGGCTAAGCAAGACAGATGGGGTGACTGTGATGGAAACATACATGTGTGGAAATGATGTCGCAGTAAAATGCCATACCTTGAACTGAAATATCCTACACAGGGTATTTTACATGCATGTAACAACAGTCAATGAAAAAAGGCTATGGATTTGAAAGAGAGCGAGAAGGGGTGTATGGGAGAGTTCAGAGAGGGGAAAAGGAAGCGAGAAATGATATGATTATATTATAATCTCAAAAAACCCAGCCTTTTGTCCAGCTGAGGTGTTATTTTGGGAGACTGACCATCCAGAAGATGGGGCCTAGCTGATGGAAGGAGATAGAGGTCAGGAAGGAGAAGTGGTCTTTTGAAGGTTTACTCCAGCCCCATTCCTTCCTTCTTCTCTATTCCTGGTCCAAAACAGATGAATAACCTTAATAGAGGCTCCAGTTGCCATGGACTCTGCCAACCCTTCCCCACCTGATGACCTGGAAACATGAGCTAAAGTAACTCTTCCCTTTCATCGTTTCTGTCAGGTGTTTGTGACAGGAACTAATTGAAAAGCCATTCCTTGTACAACACATTCCCAGACATATACCCTTCCTTATTTTTGTCCTGTTCTCCATGGGACAGCAAGGAAGTCAAACAGTGATGGTTTACTTCTCTGGGCAAAGGAAGAACTCATCTTCAAATCCCTCCTCTGTCTTCTTTATGAATTTCTCTACAATATATGATTTTAAGTTGTTATTTCTCAGTTATTATATCCAACAGCCTCAGGTATTTTGTAACAGTGGAGGATTCTATCCCTTCCCCTTCAGCATAGTTGACTGAGGAAGAGAGTCTCTCCCTCATCTCTAAGAGGTCTGTTCTGGGCATTTCCCCATGTAGTACAAGTTGGTATCTCAATCTACCCATAATCTTTGTTCTGGAGTCATGCCACACAGGGAGAATTAGATATGTATATTGCACATACAATTTACTGTTTGGGCTTACAAACTCAAAATCCCCACTATAATTGTGCCTGAACTTAGAAGGAAACAGGATGCTGCAAGGCTCCTTGAGGATAATCCTTGGGGATTTGAGCAATCCTCCCAGCCAGACGTTACAATGTGCTAACACCCTTGTGAGTCATGTGCTAACTCATGGTCAACTCTGTTTGGAGAACAGGATGAAGAATTGAAAGTAACTGAATGTTTGCCTGAATCCAAGCCTAACCCGGTATTTATTCTGTTTTTGGGGTTTTTTTTTTTTTTTTTTTTGTCTCTGTTTGCTTAAACCAAACATGTCCATTTTCCCATCTCCCTCCACATAGCCTGTCTAATCCTTCATTAGTTATTAGAAGAGGATCCAAAAGTTTGAACAGTCTAAGAGCTCCATAGGGTGGCCGTGTCCACTTCCCTGGCATCTCTGGGCTAAGCTAGCAAACTGGACATGTGGACATAACATCCTTAGAGGTACATATCTAAAAGCCACAAACTGATTTTCTTTAACATTTTCTTTTAGAATAATTTTAGACTTGCAGACAAGTTACAATAAAATAAAACATTCCTCTACTTCCTTAACAAGCTTCCTCAAATGCTATTAAGTACTATAACCTTAGTACTTTGAGAAAAACAAGAAAACAACTATGGAACAATCTTATTAACTGAATTATGGTCTTTACTTGTATTACAGTCATTTTCCTCAATACCGTTTTTCATTCCTGGTCCCTGAATTGCCTTAGATGCCTCAAAGCTGTGACAGTTAGTGCCACCATTCATTGCTTTTCATGACCTAGGCTCTTTGTAAAAATAGCAACCAATGAGTTATTTTGTAAAATGCCCCTCAATGCAGATTTGTCTGAAATCTTTACACAGTCAGATGAAATTACATTCTTTTGGCAAAAATACACAAGAAATGATGTTGCACATAGCTTCAGGAGGTTTGTGATATCAATATGTTTATTATTGGTGATATTAACCTTAAGCATGATTGACTAGAGTTATCTTCATCCTTATGCTCAACTTGTCAACATTTGTTCCTCCTCTATATTATTCTTACTCCTTGGTGAACTCATGGTTTTCTCTGAGTTGGAGAATCTTCTTTCTTCACTTCAAATATACCCCAAATGCATGTTTCTGTTCTGAGTTGTTCCTTTGAATTTTAGTCAGTCCATTAATCCAACAGCCAAATCCATCTTTCTATGTGGATGTCTAATAAAAACTTCAAACCTAAGCTACTGAGTTCCCAGGGTCTCTTACATCTTAGTCAGTGATAATCCACATTTCTGGAACTCAAGAATCTTGCTGTTATCAGTTCTTCTTCTCTTCCTCTCTTGCTTCATCCAATGGGTCAGAAAATGATAACTCTTATATTCAAGTTCCAACCAGGACCTCACTTCTAAGCTACCACCCTGAGCTAAGTCATCACCACCATCTTCCTCCTGGGATGTTATAATTGTCACATGATTCATCTCTGATTTTGGCCTCGATCCTAGAATGTTTTCTGTTTGCAGTAGCTGTTTCAAAAGTGTAATTCTGACCATATAATTCCGCTGCATAAAGCCTGATACTTTCCTCAACTGTCCAGCTAAATTATAAAATCCTTTTGCAGTACCCTGCAATGCTCTGTGAGTCATTCCACCTTCCTCTCCCACCACACTCTCATGACCTTATCTCCTACAACCCTTCTCATCCCTTATCTGAAGTGTGGTTTGGACTTCTTTTTATTTTTTGAAATTTTGGAATATTTGCATATAATTAATGAGATATGTTGAGCATTCGACCCATGTCTAAACACAGAATTCCTGTGCTTCACATACACATTTTAGACAATGTCTTCAGTGCACCTGCATTTTATCCGCAACCTGCAACATGAGGCATGGTGTTTTCCCCCTGTGTCGTTACAGTATTCAAGAGGTTCAGACACCAGATTTTCATGTTATAGATATTCTGTACTCCACCTCACCCCCCATCCCTGCTTGTTCTTTGAAAATCACCAAGAATTCTCTTGCTTTAAGGTTTTTCTTCAGGAAATACAGTGCACAAAAATGCGTACACACACACACACACACACACACACACACACACACACACACACACACACACAATTTTTGTCTTGGTTTGCTGTATTTTCTCCTCAGTAAATGTGCAACCAAAACCATTGCTCAAATAGAAACTCTTGGTCATCCTTAACAATTCCTGCCCCTTGCCCACCTCAAACCCTGTTCTCCCTTTCCCCATACATGGTACTCAAGCCCACCCCTTCAACTTACTGTTGTAAATGATTAACTTCGACCTTTCCCGTGTCTGCCAGTCATACATCTCCATTGCAAACCAAGTGGGTTTCCAAAATATAAATCTGACCCAATTAATGTTTTTTGTAAAATTCCTTTAGTGACTCCTCTTTGCAGGTGGAATACGAATGACAGTTTTTAACATGGTCTACATGGCCCTCCCAGTGTGGTCCTCAATCTCTTCTCAGTAGAGCTTCTCCTGGATCCCCAGTCTCAGATCTTTTGTTGTATCCTAGTAAAGAGCCTTTATTTTTTGCCTAAAGAACATTAGCTCTAACTTATAACTCTGTGGCCGTAGTGTGGTTATCTGTCAAATATCTAACTCTCCCACTACTATGTAAATTTTATTATAATAGAGACCAAAATGCTTGGCACACAGTTGGCATTCAGTACATATTTGTTGGCTGGGTGGGTAAATAGACATACCACTGGAAATGAAATCACCATTCTGGAAGACAAGGCTGGCAGATCGATTAATAGGAGGAGGAGAAGGGAAAGGAAGACATTTTGGATAATGAGGAGACTGGTGGGCAAGAGAGGACAGGAAAGAGGAAATGAAATACTAAATTTGGGTGTTGAAAGAGGATATAGAAAGCAACTGTCTTTGGCGGGACTGTGTTATGCTACCAATATACCAGGTAAACCACAAACAGTCCAGCAATACCAAAGACTCCATACTCAGTGCCAGCTGCTCACCCTAAGAGTGGGTGGGAAAATCAACAAACACTTGGCCCACTGAGCAGTCTCAACACTGAGGGAAGTTTTGTGGCACAAAGGCACTCTCTAGGACAACTTGTCTCTTAAAAAGATAAAACCATTTGAACAACAAAGATGCTCCAGTACTGTCCTGGCATCCTTAGGACATCAGGGGTTCATAACTTAGCTGGATACTGTATCTTTAACAACTTCTGGTGCATTTGACTGTATTTTGAATTCAGATGGCTCCATTACTACAAGAAGCAACTTCATTACCAAGAGGGCCCAGAGCCCAGACTACACACTAGCTCCCTGTCATATAATTTAGCCTCAGTCATACCTCAGACAATATTTATACAAGGTCACTTCTTCAGACCATGTCTAGCCTGCCCAAATGACAATATTATTTATGCCAAATTCTTCTCCTAAGGGATGGAAAACTGCCAACTCTGGTTTAATAGGCTATATGGACAGGCTAGAAAAACATCATTTGTAGCACACACAGTTTAAGTATTTAGTGTATAACTATGAGTACAGACTGATCATTGGAAATATGGCTAAAAACTGGCCCCAGGAAGAAAAAAAAAGCCACAAAAGCACTAAGGTTTGGATCTTTCCTGCCTGATATTAGTTTTGGAAGCCCTAGGTTTGGCCAGAATTATGAATGCACAAGAGAGAGCTGCCTCAGACATTCATGGCTACCTGAATATCCAAAATAGGAGGGAAACCTGAAAAAGGAAATTTAGCTTGGGCGTATGTGCCCAGCAGCCATCCTCCTGTGGGTTGCAAATTAATGTGACCATCCAGTGGAACAGGCAGCCCAGAGGCTGCTGGTAACAAAGAACAGTCTAACCCATTGATGTTAATTTACCAAATTATTCACATCCCACAATCTGGAATAGAAATCAGCCGCCCCCAAAAATGCCTCTTCTACACCTCAGTCAAAACACCTATAAAAATTTAGATACCAGGAGGCAAAGTCTGGAACACAAACTACTTTCTCATGTTGCCAGTCAGTTATTAAAGTGCAGAATGAGGGAGCTGCCAGGGGCAGCCAGCTACCCCTGCTTTTTCCAAGCTCTGTTCTTGCTAGTGTCTTTCATAAGGCATTTGGTCAAAATCTACTGGTGACAACTCCTTTCTTTTAAAATCTAGTGAACGGTGCAACTCAGATGTTCCAGTCAATCCTTTATGGACCATCAGCACATTAAAATATCTCTCCAGTAGAGAATTCACAAACTTTAGAGTGCTTTCAAATAAAGAATAGCATGTCTGTCTGACCTTGTATGACTAACCGACAAATATCACTAGTGATATTTATTTAAATTTATTAATTCAAAATGTCCACACATGAATACTGTATCCAATTCAAAACTTGGAGTGCACAAATGTCAGTTTCTAAAGGGCTCTCAAACACTCAAATTTCTGCCTTTGGGTTGATAAATAGTTCTTATTCTTTAAAAATTCATCCCTTTGAGGCTGCTATCTATTTTGTTTTTAGTAGTTGCTTTCACAGGAAGCTTTACCTATGACACCTCAACAATATGGCTGCCTAAACAAGACCTGAACAAGGACAACACTAATAGACATGGCTAACATGAAAGGAGAAGAGCTCACAGGGCCCCACCCATAAAGAAGAGCTATAGGCAACTAAGGAGTGTTGAGAATAAGAGAGTTAGTCTTCTGCAGGGATGAGCCCCCTCTTTGGTGTTCAATGTCATGTGGTCAGCCCTGAAAGCAATATACATACAAGCAATACTAAATGGAATAGAAAGTCTGTATTTATACACTTATGTGTATAATAATATGTATATATATATATTAAAGAAAAAAAGGTCATGAATTTAAGGTATGGGAGAGGAAAGGGAAGGAGAAAATTATGTAATTATTTTAATGTTTAAAATTAAAAAATAGTTGCCACCAGAGAAATTGAGAAATATTGGTTCAATTTTTAAAAATACATAATAGCATTATCATTATTTATTTATTGTTAATTTTTATGATGAGTACCTTTGGTCAAATTCAGGCCCAGGAATTTATTTTATGACAATAATTGCAAATATACACAAAAATATTTACCACAGACTTATTCGTTATTGTAAATGATTTACAAAAATAGAGTTGAGTGAATAACCCATACATCTGATTTCTATCACATAACCATAAAAACACTCACATTATAGAAAAATATCTTACCATCAAAGAAAGTTTACAGTACATGACAAGTGAAAAAGAATACACAACCAGATATGGTATAATTTGCCTGTAGTTCCAACACTCGAAAGGCACAGGCAGAAGGACTGAAATTGAAGACCAGACTGACAAATCTAATGCTAGACAGGACAGACACCTTGGCAACTTCCCGTTGAGGTGAGAACAGCATTAAGAAGGAACTTGGGAGCTAGCAGGTCTCAGTCATATCTGCAGGTGAGTGATCCTTGCAAAGTTTTATTATAGAAGTCATTTATTCTCCAGATATCATCATTCAATTGAAGAAAGGATGTCACGGGCGTTTTTCCTGCTCCTAAACCAGTGGTGGTTTGGACTGGACCCATGTAAAACGTTTAGTCCCCTTCCTGAATGTCTCCCTAAGCTAAGAATATGAAACCTGACTTGGGGACCACAGTGAGACCCCTGTATCTTTGACAGAAAACACTATCAAGTGCTCCTAAATTCTGCAGCACTCACAGAAAATCTCTGAAACAGGCTTCTTACCCACACGATCCCATAGCATAGGGATTTTCTAGGGCACTGGAAATAAGCCATGAATAAACAGAAGTATGAAATGGGAGGTGCTATAGGCTTTTTTTCTTTTTTAATCAGAGAGATTAAAAATCTTAATGAGACTTTTAACAGGCAGAAATGACCTGTGGCTTATTTAGATAGAACCTTTCCCAAGGTATGACTGTAGGCAAGACAAAGATGATTATGATCTTTGCTAAACACTCTCTCTGTACTCTGGGGAAAATAATTCTGCTGGGGTTCTTTTGTTTATTTGTTTAACAGTCTTGTTATGTAGCGCCAGCTTTCACTTGGAACTCATGATCCTCCTGCCTCAGCCTCCCACACACTGACATCATAGCCCTGCTACACCATGCCAGACTTCTGCTAGACCAGCAGGGCTCAACCTGTGGGTAGTGACCCATTCGGGGGTGTCAAATGACCCTGTCAAAGGGGTCACCTAAGACCATTGGAAAACACAGATTATGTTTATATTATGATTCATACAGCAGCGAAAATACAGTTATGAAGTAACAATGTCACCACAGCATGAGGAATTGTATTAAAAGGTCATAGCATTACGAAGGTTGAAAACCACTGTTCTAGACTTTTCTCTTTGGACACCCTGTGGTTCACCCAATTCAACATTTAAAAATGTTTATTATTGTTATTATTACTGTTGTTATTTATGCTTATATGATGGAAGGGGCACCTGTGTGCATGTGGAGGTCAAAGGACAACTTAATGAGGTTGGTTCTTCCTTCCACTTCTGCATGAGTTCTGGGGATTGAACTCAGGTTCTTGGCTTTTATAGCAAGCATCTTTACCAGGGGAGCGATGTCACCAGCTCCAAACTCAGTACTTATAATGTAGGGGTTATTCATCACTGTTTCTTAGTATAGCTCTTTATAAGGCAGCCAGGTAAAACAACTGGAGTGATTAAGATCTCTGAGGTCAGGATTGTTGAGACAGGAAAAGATTGGGGCAGTCTCAATTGAGGACAAGGAAAATAGAAGTCAGTACAAAGGGACCATCTAAGACATAAGAGTATTGGTAAGCCATCTTTGTATCAAATCACAAAAAAATTTCATTGGCTCTAAAGTAGAAAATTGTCATCAAAAATACACTTTGAGGCATGGTTACTGTGTCCCCTACAGAGTGGGGCATCGGTGGTGCACACCTTTAATCCCAGCCCTAGGAAGGCAGATTTCTGTAAATTCCAGGCCAGCCTGGTCTACAGAGCAAGTACCAGGATAGGCTCCAATGCTACACAGAGAAACCCTGTTTTGAAAAACCAAAAGAAAAGAAAAGTACACTTTGAAGACAAGACAACATAGTTTTATCTTTTGTGATGCTAATTGATCTCTGGGGGGCGGGGATAATCCAGATGTAAGGGATAAAACAAAGTAAAACCCTGCTAAAATCTTTCCAAGAACTCAATTAGTTCACTGTCTTGAACAAAAATTAAAAAGAAAGCTTTTCAAGGAGGTAACTAAGCATAAGTAAGCAATCAGAGACATGTAAAGCAGTGCCAGTGTGCCCAAATCAGGAAACTTGTGAATGCAGCTTAGCCAGTACTGTGGGCTTTGCAGACCAAGGACAGACTCCCTCCCTCCCTCCATTACTCCCTCCATTCCTCCCTCTCTCCCTCCCTCCCTCCCTTCCCCGCTCTCCCCCATCTCTCTCCTCTTTCATGCATGCATGTTACTTGCCTCCCTCCCTTTTTTTTTCTGAGGCAAGGTCTTACTCTCTAGATCTTCAGTTTACAGCTGGGATAACAGGCATGTGCCACCTTGCCCAACTGGGATGCTAACTCTTAAAGGCTGCATTGACATTTTGGATTGATCCCAGTATTGAAAGGTGGGAGCTAATGTGGGTTTCCTTTTGTTTCCTAGGTTTGAGGTTTCCACAGTGCAGACTGGTACTCGCACCAGGGTAACTAACTCTCTACTCTGCAGTAAAACCTGTGATTGGTGATCCTCCGAGATAGGAAGGCTGAAGAAGGTTGCTCTGTGGTCCCCGAGGCTAGGTTCAGATTAGAACAACTGTACAGTCAATGGGTCCCGTCTTGGGGACTTTGGCTTTCAAATGGCAAGAACAGTTCAGACTAAACTAGAGGTTATTTTATAAGGGCCATCAAAATCCTCATTTGCATGTGTGAAATTCCTGTGGGGAGGCTGGTTTTCTTGAATCTAGCTGTTTGGGCCAGATGACGGAGTGGGAGTATGGCTAACATCAGCCCGTTTGAAGCCCTTGGGTCAGCCCTTCCTTCCCCAATCCCAGGTACAAGCCAAGCGTCTGAGTTTTAGCACAAAGGGTCTCAGCTACTAACACCCCAATAGGAGGCTGCTGACTTTCCAGCTAACAGGAGACCCCCCAAGGTTGCTTAGCACAAATGAGTACACTAAACCTTTGCATTCATCATCTGTTTGGATCCCCAAAGTCAGGCAAGAATGCTTGGTGGTGACATTAGTCATTTATTTATTTGTTTGTTGTTAATTTTTGGACAAGGTCTCACTATGTAGCTCAGGCTGGTCTCAAACAGGCAATTTTCCTGTCACAGCCTCCCTCTTTCTGGGATTATGAGCAAGTATAACTATGCGCATCTGCTTTTTATTTACTTTATCTTCTCATTTATTTATTTATTTGGGATATTTATTTATTCTGAGGTTGAGCCCAGAATCTCAGGAGCACCAGATAAGCCCTTTACCACTGAGCTGTATCCCCAGCCCTACAGTATCCCTATCTTAATCCTTGTTTTTCTTATGTTAGTGTATGGGGGATGGGGGTTTTGGGCATGCCATGGATTATGTGGACAACTTCCAGGAGTCAGTTCTCTGCTTCCACCATGGGATCTGGAGCTGAAACTAGATTTGCTCAGTGCATGGTTTTACTCACCCAGCCCTCCCACCAGCTCTGTTCCTATGTCTTCAAGAAGAAAACCTAAACTTAGGCTAATGCTAACTGAACCTACAGTTAAGGTGAATACTTACCAGGTCACACAAGTAGGGTTGGGGCTAAGTTTGAAGTGTCCCCCCCCAAGGGGTCCATGTTCTGACGCTTCTTCCTCAGCTGACACCACTGTTCTGAGTTGGGGGGCTCTGTGGAATCTTTAGGATGTGGACCCTTGCTGGCAGGAGTAGTTCACTATGGGGAGACCTTGAAAGTTGTACCTACTTAGTCCCTGGAACCTGCCTCTACATGGAAACTATGATATGAAGAGCCTCTGCCACACACTCTAGCCTCCATGAACTGAGGACAAATAGTTCAACCTCTACTTCTAGCCTTCATAACTCTTCTACCTGATGGCATATTGCTTCATTGTTCGGAAAGTGGGCTCAGTCTCCAACTATCAGCATCAGTGAAGACTGGTGCCCAAACCAAAAAGGTTGTGTGAATCAGATCAAATCATAAAGTTTGGTCAGAAATCAGTCACCCATGGAGCTGGCCACATTAAAGGACTTGGCACTCAAGAAGGATGACTGGAGTTCAGATCCAGATGCTGGCTGCATGAGGCAACTTTAGCCTGGTAAGGCAGAGTGAGCTATCTAGTGAGACTAGGTGAACTCTGGGTTTGATTGAGAAACCTGCCTCCAAGAATAAGGTGGAAGAGAGACAGAGGGAAAATTTTAGACAACAAACTTGGGCCCTCAGGTGAACACACACACATGTCACATACATGTGTGCCACATATATATAAATGCCCATGTATACACACATAACACACTCATACAAATGAAAAGAAATGAAAAAAAAGAAATCTGTTACCCATGTCAGTTTGGTCTTATGACAGTGAGAGCTGATAGTGCTGTAGTTCCTACAAAGCCTGGGCCTTGTAGCTCTACCCTAACTCTATTTCCTAGGAACATCTTTTATTTTCTTCCAGCTGCTCTGAAATTCAGAACTTTCTACTCCCCCCACTCTGAATCCCCCTTAGTGGAAAGTAGAGCAAGTCATAAGTCATAAGTAGTGGCTTGCTAAAGTCGGGCTATGGGGGACAGGTGCCCAGAGTAAAGAAATTAGGCCAAGTGCCATTCAGCCTAGAGACTCAGTTCTGAGTCATCAGGACACACTGGTCTTGGAGATATATAAGACTCAGGTCCCAGTGTCCCTTCGAGGGAAGTCTGCAGCACAGTAGTTAAGTTTCCCAGCTTGTCTGTCCAGACGGTCTAACACATACGGAGCGTCGTGTCCTGTACTCATCACCTGGACAGCAGTCTGGCAAATGCTGGCCAAAGTGGTTTATAACATCTGGATAACTGCTTCCAGATGTGGCCTTTCCCTGAAATGCTTGATTAAAAGTTTCACACTCAGCATCTTGCAATAAACTGACATATTCTGAGAGTGTCTATCGTCTGGTCTCAAGGGTGAAGCAGCTGGGCCTCTTCAAAGATGAGAGGTATGGTCGTTTCTAGATCTAAACGGCACTGCAGGGCTGTGTGGCCAGGCTCCTGTTGACTCCTTATGACCTACCATCCAGCAAATGGAGCTGAGACAAGAGCTGGACAGAGCAGAAACTGTGGGACAGATGCCACTGATCACCAGCAGAGTCTTCAGAGAGCTGCTGTTCCCTTAGGAGCCTCCTCAGCTTCTGTGTAAGACGAGGAATGAAGGCAATGCACACTAAGAGGTGGCACCAGGAAGGCAGCCATTTCATTTTTAATTGCTACTTGAGGTCAGTTAACAAAGCCCACTGTTGTACTTACTGCAAACTGCCACCAGTGCACAAGCCTATCTTCTCCTTTTAGTCTCCAGGCAAAATGTGTGTTGAGAATGACATGCATTGTTTAGCGTGTATATGTGCATGTGCGTGTGAGCCTCCTGTGGAGGCTCGTGCAGTCAGAGGACAACTTTTAAGGGTTGCTGTTTTCCTTCTACCGGGTGGGTCTTGAGGATTGATCTCAGGTAGCCAGGCTTGTCGGCAGGAGCCTTAGTTATCTGATGAGTTCTTCCACTGACCTAACAACCGCGCCTTAAAAACACAAACAGAAATACAGGCTTAGGACAAGTTCCTCTGAAGAGGATCTCAGACAATTTCCCACGGATTGAGAACAGCAACTCTGAGTTCATCTCCTCACAGATCCAGGCAAACCCTGAGGCCCTCACATCTTCCACAGCAAAGCATCCCAGTCGGTGGTCCAGGTTCAAATCTGACAAGGAGACAGAAATGTCGGTCTTCACCTGAAAGGTGAAGGGGTTTCAGTGACATTTTAAATCTTGGTTTGGATATTTACTTTAGACTCTTTCATTCTGCCACATTTCTCCCGTTGGAAGTCATTATCAACATAAATAATTTATTCATAACTTATGGGGCATCTGCAATATGCTAGGATAGTGATATGTACTTTACTTGTACAACTGCTGTGTGATCCTCTTTACAATCTGCTTGCAAGACAGGAACTATTATTATCTTTATTTGGGGGACAATAAAATTGTAGCTCAGAGCTAAATAGCCAACAACAAATCTTAAAATCAACCTGGGCAGTTTTATCATCTGACCAATCACAATCAGTCTACCTCCAAAAGTGTCTCCTAGCAGGAAAATGATTTTTCTGTTCCTCACCTATACTCCTGATTGTTACACCCAGGATGTCCCTTGTTTACTGTGTCCATAACCAAGTCTCTGTCCACTTTACCTCATGGCCCCTAGAACACTTCATCTGCTGCTCCTGATAGCTAGACAGGTGTTCAGTACAATAACTCCCTTTCTCTCCCCCCCACCGTCTGCTTCTCCTTGCATGGTGGGGCCCCGACCCGTCATGGGCGGCTGCTTCCCACATGTGTTTGCAGACCCATTGATGAGAAATGGCAGAAGCAGGTATTAAAGGTGGAGGCTCTGGCTTATTGCTGCAAATGTATTAAAAACCATTCCCAGACTTCACATAAAGAGTTTTACACACACAGCACATATGATACAAGGGAGACAGGGAAGCAGACGTGGGGCTAACCACAGCGAGACATGTAACCACAACAGAAGTCTGGGGAGACGGGCGCAGGGAAAGCTACGTTTACAGACTGGGTGATGGATCTCCTCTTCAGCAGACAGACAGACAGCTAGAGGTACTTAGTTTTATAAAAAGTTGACAGAAAGCACTCCAGACATCCAGGCCTCCTCTCCTCTAATTCTGGTGTCCAGAGCTGACTCAGCCCTGTCTGCTTCCCTTCACAGGAGGGGGAGTTATTCCATGCACTCCTGCTAATTGTTCACAACCCTCTCCTCTCATTTCTCACAGGTCGTTTAAATGTCTACTTGTCTGGTTAGAACTAGGGTGGGATGTTGAATTCCTTTCTGTAGTCCTCCTCAGTGATGGGTTTCTCATACCCAGGGTATTGCTTGTGGGGAAAGTCTTTCAATTTAAAGGCCCTTGTGACGACTACTTGAAGATGTGTTTCACTAGGCTCTGAAAGAAGGGACTTGTCATTTATTAAGTATGGAGAAAGTACTGAATAATTTCCACAGGCCATCTCTTTGCACCTTCTGGTAATCCTAGGATAGTTACAGTATAACTGCCTTGTCCACAGGGGATTCACCAATTCCCTCAATGGACATCTGACACTGTGGAGAGAACCAAATCCTATAGGTACTGTTTACCTACACATAGATACCTATAATAAAGTTTAACTTATCAGTTAGTCAGAGTATGATAGTAACAACAATAATCAATGTAAAATATAATGATGTACTATAATAATAATTTAGAATTTATGTGTTGTACCTGACTGGAACTTTCTATTTTAACATTTTTGCACATGAATGGCTACAGGTCGGTAAAACTGTGGGGGGAAAGCATTGGATGAGGAATACTACTGTCTTTGGCCCATTGCCCAGATCATTACCATATAAGAAATGCATGGAGAAGATGAACAATGGGAAGAGAAGAACATCCAGGCTGCAGTCTGATCTCCTCAGGGTACATGCACTAGCATGGCATGATGTGTGGAGTTGCTCCTGACCCAGGAACCTGAGAAACTGCCTGGGTATCAGCATCATGCAGCTATGAAATCCATGAAAAATGTTTACTTCTGTGTACTTCTGCTTATCTTGTTGATAAATGTGAGGAATGTGCAAATACATTTGGCAGGATGGGGTTATTTCTATATAAGGGCATCCTTATAACTTTTGATAATTATTTCAATGGCGGGGTTATTTCTACATAGGGGCATTCTTCCTATAACTTTTAATGATTATCGCCTATTTTCAAACCTATTCGGTTTGTGTGTGGGCAGGGTACCGGCACTCAAATCCAACACCTATATACTAGGAAAGTGCTCTACTCCAAACAGCTTTCCCTACCATATAAGAACTCTCCAAGAATAAGTTCCTAGTTCTTAGCTAGTCCATCAGCACTGAACACCTGTTCATCACCACCAAGCTCTGAAAACAGCACATATCTGAACAAATGTTGTTGCCCTTTCTTGAGTGACTGAGCCAGGCTGAAGTAGACAAAGTAGCTTTTCTACTTTAGTTCACAGAGGTTTTTTTTATAACATGTTTCCTTTAGCTGGGAGTGGTGTACACACCAACAATTCCAGCCCATGGGAAGCTGAGATTAGAGGGTTGAGAGTTCAATGTCAGAATGAGATACACAATGAAATCCTATCTCAAAACACAAAACCAACAAAAACAATTGGCATTTCAGTTGTCTGTTGTTCCATAAGTAGCCACACCCAAGCCTAGTGGTTTACAACAGCAAGTTAATGTTGACCTCTGTGGGTCTGGGACCCAGACAAATGGTTCTCTTCTGAAGAATCTCTCTCACACACAACATCTGGGAGCAGACGTAGAGGGTCAAAACTGGTGCCTTATAATGCCAGGCAAAAGCGCAATTACTAAGCTATCCCTACCCAATCACCCCCATGTGTGGCATGTGGACTGGAGGAATGATTTATTTGCCATATTTCTATCAGCATTGCTTTTCCATGTAGCCATCTTGGGCTTCCTCAAAGCATGGCGGTATCATATTATGATTTCTTATATTGTGACTGGATTTCTCTAGAGTGAGCCAGCCACCAAAGAGGGCCAGCCAAATGGCTTAGTAGGTTAAAGCACTTGCTGCCAAGCCTGAAGACCTATTTGAGTCCCAGGAGCACATAGTGGAAGGAGAGAATCGGCTCTCACAAGTTGTCTTCTGACCTCTACATTTGTACCTCGGACCATAGGCATATACGGGCCCCACCCCTATAAGTAGAAAAAAATTAAGGAGAGTTCCACAAAGCATCTGTGAAGCTTCTAGGGACTCAGTTCACTTCTGTATCCCATTGGTCATGATGTTCATAGGTTAGTCCAGACTCAGAGAAGCAGAGGCAGAAATGTCACTCTTTGACAGAGAAGAATGGCAAGCCGTCTTGGAAATAAGTTGCTCTACTTAGCCTACCTTGGAGCAAAATAAACAAAATCAATCTTTCTTCCCCCCTCACCACATTCTTATAGTACGGTACTTGAATGAAAAAAATCGACTATCTAAAAATAAAGTGGGACTTACACGTTGATTCTCATAATGAATGGCAAGTGACAGAAAGGACTCCTCCACTGTTTTGTGAGACATTAAGGCCTGATATGGATGGACAAAGAAAAGTAACTCAGGGGCATGTTCATGCTGTATCTGAGTCTTCTAGGATGAATACTGATGTTAAGTAATCTCAAGACAAATGCAGATGGCCACTTGCAGCCATCCCAAACAAAGGCAAAACCAACAGCATGGCGCTGCCAGACGATTCCAGACAGGCACACAGATAAGCAGGCCTGATGTGTGGTAGTTTTGATGGGCAAGCTTAAGAATGCTGTGAAACAAACTGAGGATCTGGACAATCTCACTATCAGGAAAGTATATCATAAGCCCCAGAACATGACAGAGCCCCAAGGAAAAAAGCAGCCAGCTGAGAAACTGAAGAAGCTGCGGGAGACGTGCAGAGAAAAATCTGGACAGCATATTGGAACCCAATGGGGATGGTATGCATGCTGGAATTAAAGACCCCTAAAGGGCTGACATTATCTGTAAAAGAAAATATCTGCAGCTCTACGGGCAGAGGGGCAGAGGGAGCCATGAAGAAAGCTGCTGCACAGTGAGCACTGGGTCGCAGATGCCAGAACAAAGCTAGAATTACTGTGGCTTGGAAGGTGAATCTAAAGGCTCCCGAAAGAAGCATTTCTTTTTCTTCATGACTCAGAGAAAATCAGGAATGAATTCCCTAGACATGAAATTTAAGGAGGTTTCTGGCCTGTATCTGGAATATTTAGGAGTTGTCAGCCTTGCAATCTGATGGGCAACTGCAAGAAGTTCTGTGAGTCTACAGGGCAGAGATGGAACAGAGAGTTACTCTCCTCCCTGGCGAAGCCTCAGATGGGAATATAAGGCTTGTTCTTTATGTTATAGGCTATTAAAGGCAGAAAGCCCAGCAGGTCAATCACAATTCCCCAGCCAACAATAAGGCACTAACTGGACTCATCATCAGGTTCTAGCATTTGGCCATACTCAATTCCTGGGGCTTTTTTTTTTTAATTTCAATATTTATTTATTTATTTGGGGAAGGGAGGTTATTGGCATGTGTGCCATGGTGTGATATGACAATCAAAGAACAGCTTGCAGACATTGATTTTTTCCCCTTCCACTTCGTGGGGTTCAGGGATTGAACCCCAGTTGTCAAGCTTGATAGCAAGTGTCTTTAACCACTACAGCAGTCTTGTCTGCCTCCCTGTGCCTCTTAAAGTAGCTTCCTGAAGCTCTAGCACATAGATTTTTCCAATTCCTTTGAATTCACTTTTACTTCTAGAAACTCGGAAGTGGTCATAGCAGGGTTATTGGTAAGTGAGCTAACTTGGTGCCTCCCTTGGAGCTCATTCTTCTTCAAAGGCTGAGTCAGCAGGCCTGGGGTGGGACTCGCACCTTTGCATAAGATGATAGCCTAGCCGTGACAGTGGTCTACAGCTCACACACAGAAGTGTCAGTTTACTCTTAAGCAGCTTAAAAAGCATATGCTTGGAGCTGGAGAGCTGGTTCCACAGTTAAAGAACTGGCTGCTCTTCCAGAGGTCCTGGGTTCAATTCCCAGCATCCATGTGGTAGCTCACAACTGTCTGTAACTCCAGTCTGTTTGCAAGCATTGGGCTCACATGTGGTGCACAGACATACATGCAGACCAGACATTCATACATATACAATCAGTGAAATTTAAAAAGTCCTGATGGGACACACTTAAATAAAGGGTAAGGACAACATCTTACAATAATGCTAAAACAGAAGCTGGAACAATCCCGAAACATGGAAACATGAAGAAAGAAATGCATACAATCAACCCCCTCATTGTGCAAAGGACCTTTAACTAGCTGATAAACTCTGCATGTCACATTAAATACTGGCCATGTCTGGAGGCCACTGGCGTGGGTTCTCTGTTCCTGTGGAACACTTGGAAAGCTGAACTGCATGCCTGGAGGGAGTGTAGGGCAGGTGGAGAGGTCAGCCTTTGACACAAGACCCAATAGCAAGCACATGTGTGGAAAACACCTGACAAAATCCCAGGAACTAGAAACAAAGCAGTTCAGGTAATCACCTGAGTAAGTTCAAACTCCTTTAGGGATCAGTCTCTAAATGGCTTTCCTATTTCCTGCTGTGACTCTTATCACAAATCAATGTCCCACACATCTTCTCCAGACATTCCCAATGAAGGTTTAAAGCCGTTGAATAGCTTTTTAAGAAAGAAGTATCATTTAAGTTAGAAACTTTAAAACAGGAATTGAATTAAGCATATACAAACCCAAATTCTTTTTACAATAAACCCCAGGCCATTCTCCCTACTCTTTTATTGGCATCACACTATATTAAGTACTGGTTTTCAAATCCTGAACCACCAACTACAACTTGGAAAATGTCGATATAGTTTCTGTTCTATTTTACTAAAATTGAATATAACTTGTAACGTTATTTTTTTGGTCTCCGTCCTACATCAATTTCCCTTCATTCTCATGCAAATTATACAGATGGGTATGCATAGACTTTTCACATATATAACCAGATGCTTAAACCTTAGCTTGACATGTCTGTGGTACTGAGTCCCTGGTAACTAGATGGAGGAGAGAGACAGAGAGAGAATGAGGAGTCTTTGCTCTTTGTCCCTGTTCACATAAATTTTATTTCACCTGATCAGACTTAGTTAATAACAAAAGGACAAATGGTAGTAGGTAGTAGGTGACAATATGAGATTGTGACTTGAGAATTCAGTGTGTGGGGGGGTAGGGGGTGGGGGTTGAGTGCTGATGTTTTAGAAACAAATACCACTATCACCAACAAATAGTAGAAGAAAGTGAATGAGGAACTGAGAACAATTTGCCATTCCAAGGACAGAAGAAAAACATCTGTATATAGACTGAAAACCAATACCTTTTTAAGAGATAGGTTATAAAAGAAAGCAAGAGGAAAACAAGATAAGGGAAACCAAGTGAACAAACTCAAGGAGAAGCTTTTAAAAGTGCTTAGAGGACAAAGTGTTACCAAAGAAAGGAAATCTTAGCTTGCAAGACTTAGTGTGAGGCAAGGAGATAAAAAATCTTTTATGCAATCAGCAAACAATAGCAAGGAAATATCAATTTTCAAGTCCTGTGGAGAGGCTGGAAGGGAAGTTCCCGAGACAGTGCTGAGTGTGCAGTTGGGAGGATAAATCATGTCTTTACCTCACTCTATACGAAAAGATAGCAGACGAGGGGTGAGATGCATTTCCCAGCATCTGGGGAGGAACTGGTACAAAGCTTTAGCCTGACCACAAAAAGCCAACAGAATACCCCATTCCCATGAATGCTCTTCTCAAAGACACAGTCTAAAGAAGGAAGGTGGGTGCTGGAGGATGCCGGAATAGAGCATGGCCCCTCCGAGACACACAGACAGACTAATGAAATCTTCATGAAGGTAGTTAGTGAGGCTAGTAGAATCTGCTAGAGTAAATTCTGTCTTCCCACGAGGAAAGATTGTGAGGTTTTCTGAGGATGCAATCCTTGAGTAGCTGGAATGGTAATGATTCCATGGCACTCCAAAACTGTAAGTTTCTCACCCATAACCACAATTATGAAAGGGAAGCTAAGAGTGCTTAAAATACGTTTGCCTTAAAACATTTACTTAAAAACATTTACTAATATGTCTCAGCATTGACTTATCACATTTACATACACAAGACCCTGAATTCTAGGAAGTAGAGGCCCACTAGGGTCTTACAAACTTGGAGGGAAAATGTCTGGCATCATACTGACACCAAACATACTTTATCTAGGCCAGAAAGCACTTAAGTTCATGTCTCATGATAAAACATAAGACTAAGAAGGACTTAACACATATATTAAAAACTCATTTTAAAAAATGTTCAAAAGAGTAGGTAAAGTTTTCAATGGTTGTTATAGGCAAGTTTCCCAAGATCGTACATGCAGGTGGGCCCATAGCAACCTTAGTATCAGGGATAACTGGGAAGGGAAACTCACAGCTGGATCTCAGAGTTACCTAAAAGGCAAGCAGACTCAGTAACACTGGTGGCTTTCTGCTATAAAGAATCTTATTAAAACTTGTCCAATGTTTTCCAAATATCCAGAAAAGCATCAACATTTCTCTGAAGAGCAATTTTGAAAACAGCAAGGCAATTTGATGCATTAATTTTTACACAGACTTGGGTTTCAATGTCATGAAAAAAAAATGAAGTCTTGAAAAAGCAGTATCTCCCTAAGTATATCTTCCTAAAGTATCTTTTCTGGTTAGAAAGAAAGCATCCTGATAAGCTGTGGAGAATCTGGGTGGCATTTTGACCTGTCTCCTGTCTCCATTTTCTGATTTGAACGTTTCCAACTTGGGAAGGAGAGGCATGGGGTTATAGGTGCAGGCCAACACAGTTCCCATTCTCTCTGGTAGTTTCCAGGTGTCTCTCCAATCACCTAGGTCTTTAGAGATACAGTAAGATCATCCCTTTAGTAGGATACAAAGAGAGAGTTGGAGCTTTGGCCACAGTTGTAAAGGACATTATTGACAGAGGATTTCCTGTGAAAATAGGCTTCTTCTGAGCTGGGCATGGTGTCAGATATCTGTAATGCTAGCACTGGAGGGCTGAGGTAGGAGGAGCATGTTGAGTTTGAGGCCAGGCTGAGGTACATCTTCTGGAATATTGTAAGACCATGCCTCAGCAAGTGAGCAAACAAACAAAGGCTAGCAAAAACAATGGTTAAAATAGTATGCAGTTTGAGAAAATGACAACCCAGGAGGTTGTATTTCCTTAAGATTGAGATTATGTGAATAGATATCATATTAAAGATTCTTTTCTTCCTTCCTTCCTTTCTGTCTTTCTTTCCTCCTTTTTTTCTTTGTAGCAAGCACTATTGTTGCCAAAGAAATGGCCCTTAATTTATCTACATGATAACAACTTTTTATGTTCATACTTATTTTATGAAAGTTGCTGACCAACATACTGTTCTATTTCATTAATCATATAAGCTTTTTGAAGCAAAATTAAAAATAAAGGTAAGAAAAGACGCAAAGTGTACTGTGCAGGTTTTCACCAGTGGGTCATTGTTTTGTTATGAAAAGCTTCTGCTGTGCCAGAGAATCCAGTTAAAAATCAGAAATAGCTCAGATTTTCTGAGGTTGATGTGCTGGTTGTGGACCAGGAACCTCTGTATTCAAAGTTACTGGAAATGAAAAAAAAATCCAATCTAGAAACAGCCCCCAGGGTTTGTTCGTGTGTCTGAAAGAGTCGATTTGCAGTTCTGATTCTTTCTTCAAGAGCAAGTCAGGCTGTGTTTGCAAAAGCTGCTTTCTGAGGAGAACCTAAGGGCAGTTTGTAACTGATGATGGAGCAGAGCTGCCTTCAGGACAGGCCTTTCTTTTCTTACCTGAAGCAGTCCTGTCAATCAGAACAGGACCTTTGCTCTGACCCACAACCTGCTCCTCCTGGGTCACAGACATTCCACCACTTGCTGCTTTTTCATCTTTTCCTGTGTTCCCTCTGTGCACATCTTATTTCTTTTTTAAAAATATATCTTTATTTAAATTAAAAACAATCTTATTTTACATATCTATACCAGTTCTCCCTCCCATCCTCCCATGCCCACCACCGAACCCCCATCCACTCCCCAGGGAGGGTAAGGCCTTCCATAAGGGATCATCAAAATCTGTCAAGTCATTTGGGGCAGAGCTAAAGCCCTCCCCTATATGTCTAGGCTGAGAGAGTATCCCTCCATGGGAAATGGGCCCCCAATGTCCGTTTGTGCACTAGGGATACATCTTGGTTCCACTGCCAGAGGCCCCATAGACTGTCCAGTGCTCCTAGCTGACACCCACGTTCAGGTTTGGTCCTATGTTGGTTCCCCCCTGTCAGACTGGGGTCCATGAGTTCCCACTTGCTAGGTTGTTTCTGTGGGATTTCCCAGCATGATCTTGACCCCTTTGTTTGTCACTCCTCCCTCTCTACAACTGGATTCCAGGAGTTTGGCTCAGTGCTTAGCTGTGGATCTCTGCTTCTGCTTCCATCAGCTACTGGATGAAGGCTCTAGGAAAGCTCTAAGACAGTCGTCATTCTCATCATAGGGGAAGGGCATTTGTTGCTTAGATTCCTAGTTGGGGTCATCCTTGTGGATCTCTGTAAAACTCCCTAGTGCCAGATTTCTCTTTAAACCTATCATGGCTCCGTCTATTGATCTCTCTCTCTCTCTCTCTCTCTCTCTCTCTCTCTCTCTCTCTCTCATTCTCTATTCCTCTCCCCACTCAATCTTCCTCATCCCTCATGTTCTCCTACCCCTCCTCTTCTCCTTTCCTCTTTCTCCTCCCTCCCTCTCAGCTCCCTCCATGCTCCCAATTGTTCAGGGGCTCTTATAACTTTCCCCTTCACTGGGGGACCATGTATGTCTCTCTTAGGGTCCTCTTTGTTTCCTAGCTTCTCTGGAGGTGTGGATTGTAGGCTGGCAAACCTTTGTTCTATATCCATAAATTAGTAAAAATATACCATGTTTGTCTTTCTGTGACTGGGCTACCTTGCTTAGGATGGTTTCTTCTAGTTCCCTCCATTTGCCTGCAAATTTCAAGATTCCATTTTTGTTGTTATTTTTTGTTTTTTGTTTTTTTCCCCCACCAAGTAGTACTCCATTGTGTAAATGTACCACATTTTCTCAATTCCATTCTTTGGTTGAGGGGCATCTAGGTTGCTTCTAGGTTCTAGCTATTACAACTAAAGCTGCTATGAACATAGTTGAACAGATGTCCTTGTTGTATGAATGGGTATCCTTTGGGTATATGCCTAAGAGTGGAATTACTGGATCTTGAGGTAGGCTGGTTCCTACTTTATGGAGAAACTGCCATACTGATTTCCAAAGTGTCTGTACAAGTTTGCACTCCCACCAGCAATGGAGAAGTGTTCTGCTTTCTTCACATCCTCTCCAGCATAAACTGTCATTGGTGATTTTGATTTTAGCCATTCTGACAGGAGTAAGATGGTATCTCAGAGTTGCTTTGATTTCCATTTCCCCGGATGGCTAAGGATGTTGAGCACTTTCTTGTCTATCGGCCATTTTTGACTCCTCTATTGAGAATTCTCTATTTAGTTCATACAGGTCTTTCACCTGTTTGGTTAGAGTTACCCCAAGATATTTTATGTTGTTTGTGGCTATTGTAAAGGGTGATGGTTCTCTGATTTCTTTCTCATTGCATTTATCATCTGTATATAGTAGGGCTACTGATTTTTTGAGTTAATCTTGTATCCTGCCACTTTGCTGAAGGTGTTTATCAGCTGTAGGAGCTCTGGTAGAGTTTTTCGGGTCACTTATGTAAACTATCATATCATCTGAAAATAGTGCAAATTTGACTTCTTCTTTTCCAATTTGTATCTCCTTGATCTCCTTTTGGTGTCTTATTGCTGTAGCAAGAACTTCAAATGCAATAGTGGAGAGATATGGAGAGAGTGGACACTCTTGTCTTGTTCCTGATTTTAGAGGAATCACATTGAGTTTCTCTCCATTTAGTTTGATGTTGGCTGTCAGTTTGCTGTATATTGCCTTTATTATGTTTAGGTATGTTCCTGTTATCCCTGATCGCTCCAAACCCTTTATCATGAAGAGGTGTTGAATTTTGTCGAAGGCTTTTTCAGCATCGAGTGAGAAGATCATGTGGTTTTTCTTTTTCAGTTTGTTTATATGGTGGATTACATTGATGGATTTTCATATGTTGAACCATCCCTGCATCTCTGGGATGAAGACTACTTGATCATGCTGGATAATTTTTCTGACTTGTTCTTGGATTCTATTTGCCAGTATTTTATTGAGTATTTTTGCATCACTGTTCATGAGGGATATTGGTCTGCAGTTCTCTATCTTAGTTGTATGTTTGTATGGTTTGGGTACTAAGGTAATTGCAACCTCGTAAAAAGAGTTTGGCAATGATCCTTCTGCTTCTATTGTGTGGAACAATTTGAGGAGTATTGGTATTAGTTCTTCTTTGAATTTTTGGTAGAATTCTTCACTGAAACCATCTGGCTGTGGGCTTGTTTTGGTTGAGAGACTTTTGATGATAGCTTCCATTTCATTAGGGGTTATAGGTCTATTTAAATTGCTTATCTGTTCTTTATTTTATTTTGGTAAGTGATATATAGCCAGAAAATTGTCCAGTTCCTTTAAATTTTCCAATTTTGTGGCATGCAGGTTTTCAAAGTATGACCTGATGGATTTCATCAATGTCTGTTGTTATGTCCCTCTTTTCATTTCTGACTTTGTTAATTTGCATGTTCTTTCTCTGCCTTCATTTCTTTTAAGAAAATAAATTGTAGCATATAATTTGATACAAAGGTAAATGCTAACTTTGTTTTCATTTTAAAAACTATTTCCAAAAGTATAGAAAAACCTTAAATTCAAAAATAACCAAAGGTCATTGGGCTAACTCTCTAACAAAATACATATTCATGTATGTGTATTCATTCATATATCTATGTGAAATTTGACCTTATTGGTTAGGCACTCATGATAACTTAATCTGATTGAGATTAATACTTATTTCATTGCTTGGAAATTATTGTTAGAGGGAATTGGTAAACTAGAGTTATAACACTAAGATTATTTAAGGCAAGCACTGTCTAGAAAGGAGTCAAGGAGGTATTGTTATTTATTCAGTGGGGATGCATCTTCAATCTTAATCATATTTTATTACAAAACTAATTGCAATTGCTACTTTATTTGGAAAGCAAATGTGATAGTTATCTTGAATTTTTACTTCCAGCACAGCTGCTTTGCCTTATAGATAAATGATCTCTTCTCTTGACCACTGAGTACCAGTGTGAATGGTGTGGATAGCATCTTTGTGCTTCAAAGTTCATCCACATTGTCAGGTGTTGCTGAGACAGATCGAACTGAGTCTCTGTAGTAAATGATCTCAGATTTAGATAGGTTTGAGTCATATTTCACTGTTATCATTGTTTCCTATTCCCCCTCCTTTAAGTACTGTCACTTCTTTTTTGCTATTGTTGGTGAATCTTTGTCTAATTTTGTCTTATGTTTAATTTTTTAATTAAATTCTCAAAGGGGAGAGAAACAGAATGCAATCTTGGAGTGGTGTGTGTGTGTGTGTGTGTGTGTGTGTGTGTGTATTAAAATGGGCAGTCTATGAGTTAGCCATCTAAGAGATTTCCTTCTGAGTTAATGCATAGGATTCAGTGCTTTTTAGAGTTTTTTTTCTTTTAAGTTTTATATTTATGGGGTGGAGGAGCATGTGCTGAGAGGCCCATGTGGAGGTCAACCTCTGCAAGAGCAGAAGTTGGTTCTGTTCTTCAATCTTGTGGGTTCCAGGAATCAAACTCAGCCCTGAGGCTTAGTGGCAATCACCTATGCCTATTGAGACATCTCACTGTCCCAGATTCTGTCCTTTTAAACAGTTGTTTTTGATGGTCAGACAATTCTGTTTATTTCCTGGTTCTGAGCATTATATTTTAAAGTTAAGGTCAACTGAAAAATAAATGGTCTGCATAAAGGTATTGTTTTACAGTATGTTAACATTCTGGAAACCAGGGGAAGATATTGTCACTTCCTCTTAAAGAATTCTTTGTTGGTAATTCAGTCTTTAACATGACCCTTGACGCCAACTTAGAGGATAGTTACATGTTAGTATGGCAAGCTGGGGAAAAGAACGGGGGAGAATATGTTGTGTGGTGGGCCAACATGAAAAAGTACAGAATGAGACAACCTACTTGAGGATGCATGATTCTTGCTAACCATGGTTGAAAGGTGAAGGAGGAAAGAAGGGGACCTGCTAGAGAATTAGGCAGGTCTCAAATGCCATGTGATAGGAAAGATTTGTTCTGTAGGTGAAGAAAACTCAAGAGAGGTTCTACCTTTTGGTGGTAAGGCATGTTTGGGCTCCTTGGAAGTAGGTTATAGGGTAGATGTGTTTATTTTGGGGATAGGGTTATCAAAAAAAGACTACTCTGCTCTGGTCTCAGAAATGGTGAAAGCCTGAGTCAATGCATCATTTTAAAAGGGGGGATGAATAAAATGTGATGAGAGGATGACAGTCAAAAAAAAAAAAAGTGGCACAGTGCCACGCTTAGAGATTGCTTAAATCCCAAGTTTTCATGTAGTCTGTGGATGTGCTGATGTCCAACCTCGGGGCCTGAGGTTACGCTGCCTTTCAAAATAAGTTTTGGCTCAAAGAGAAAGCCAAACAAAGGATGTTCTCCTCTGTCCCCCTTCCCCCCCCCCCCAGTTCTCTTAGTCACCCTAGAAGACATCAGCAGATCAAAGATATCCAGTCAAGAAATAGTCTGTATTCAGACAGAGCTACAGCTGGCGAAACACTTGTGACTCTCCAGGCATTCAGATCAAGGAACAAAGAGTGGGAACCCACATGGCATTCAGATCAAGGAAGAAAGAGGGAGAACCCACACTGAAGGGCAGTTTCTATATAACTAGAAACTTTAGGAATTAATGCAGAGTCTCATCTTCCCAAATCTTGGAAGAGAGCCAACTCTTAAAGAAACATATTGGATAAAAAAACACCAAAATGTCTCGAAAGATCCTATCATAAGGTAGCTGCATTAGAAGGCATGTCTTTCTAAGCCACAGTCTTACTTCTAGGAAGCTGGCTCTGCATCCAGTTACCTCATAAGCATTGTCTTAGTTTGGGTTTCTATTGCTGTGAAGAGACACCATGACCACAGCAACTCTTACAAAGGAAAGCATTTAATTAGAGATGGCTTACAGTTTCAGATAAGATAGTCCATTATCTTCATGGAGGGACACAGCAGTACACAGACAGACGTGGTACTGGAGAAGGAGCTCAGAGTTCTATATCTTGATCTGCAGGCAAAGAAGCAACTGTGTCCTGGGTATAGCTTGAGTATATATGAGACCTCGAAGCCTGCCCCCACAGTGATACACTTCTTCCAAGAAGGCCATGCCCACTCCAACAAGGCCACACTTCCTAATAGTGTCACTCCCTATGGACCAAGCATTCAAACTTATGAGTCTACAAGGCCCATGCCTATTCAAACCACCACAAGAACAAAGATATAGGTATTTATCTGAAATTGTTGAGGAACCCACAAATAACCGTGATTTTGTTGAGTTGCTTAACTCAAAGCCAAAGTCTTCTGCTGGGCCCATCAACAATACAGAAGGATATTAGACTCATCTAAGCTGCAAATAAGTGACACACTTCTCATTATGGCACCAGCATGGATTCACTTTTCTTTCTGGAAAGGTCAGGTGATAGTTCAGGTTTTGGGGGCCACATAAGGTTCTTGGCTCATATTCTTATGTGTTTTTTCTGTTTGTTTAATAACTCTTCAAATATGGCTCTTTAAAACTATTTTTACTTTGTGGACCATACAAAAAAGAAGCCAAAGACTCTGGTTTACAAATCTCTGATCTGGAGCAGGCTATGACCTCACAAACAACAGATAAGCAGTGTTTAATCATTTGAAGACTGGGATTTTCTTCACACCTCCTCCCAACATGGAGTCTGATTAATTGGACTCATGCTGCTAACTGACTTGTCTGAATGGTCTCCAAAACTTCAGGAGGCTTGTGTGGCCGACTCTGATGAACACACACCCTGAAGTCTTAGAGCCACGAGTGATTGATGTACAGGAAGCGAACGGTCTCTTGTCTTCCACGGACTGCAATAAAACCATCAGTGCTATTTAGGAAACAGGAACCCCACTGAGAAGCAGAAGGGCTGGGCTTGCCTCTAGGATGGTATGACTGCCGTCTCCAAACAGTCAAGGGTTGTACTTCCAATTAGCTCCAACCCTCACAGCATCCTGTGCAGCAGCTCTTGGGGGAGCCTTTTGGCCTGTTCACACATGTCAGGTGTTATATTAGAAACACACATCACTGTATCAATACAACAGACCCAGTGTTTGCTCTCTGACTCGCAGACAGTTTCCATGGCACTGCGGCACGTACCTCCAACAATGCTCAGTCTGTTCAAAGTATAGATTCTTTTAGGGGTGTCTAGTCCGAAGGAGAGAGGGAAGAAGGAATAGCCTGAGAAAGAAGACTTTTAAGAAAGTGTTGAAAATAGGTGGACCTAAAGTCCAAACCTATGTTTCTATCCCAACACTGCAGCGTGCATAAATACTGAATGCTTACAGTGATAAATGGAATGAATTAGAGTCTGGCACATTTTCAAAGACAGAAACACCTGATGTGTATCTATCCCACTGGATGGTAGTACTATTTCATTCCAGATGCATTGCCTGATTAGAACCTAAGCTATGTAAAGGTAGTGGGTTCTGTTTTGTTTTGTTTTGTTTTGTTTTGTTTTGTTTTGGCCTGGTGACAATGCTTCAGCCACTGCCATCTTTTCTTTCTTGCTCTCCAAGGCAGCTTAGCAGTCAGAGGACTATTGGTTTATAATAAGCATCCCGCTGACAACCAGAGAGATGTATTTATTGTTTGAGGGGGAGTTTTCCTTTTGCTGTGTGAGTCCAGACAAAGCCATTCTCTTCTAGCAGACTGCTAATGAGAACAGGCTGTGTGCCCTGCTCTAAGTTACTCCATATTGTGTAAAACAGTGGTTTTCAGGCTGGGCCTTACCCTGAGAGACTCTATTTTATAAATAGCTTCTGATTCCATTTTGAGTCAAAAGAGATGACTCTGACCTTTGTGGGCATGAAAATGGCAGTGTCTGCTCAGCACCACCCACAAAGGCACAGACCAAAACATTGAATTCCTAAAACTAAAAGGGTGCCACTCTATAAATTAACTTATCAAAGTAAACTGGGACCATATCTGCACATTGGGCTTATTAAAATCATAGCAGGAAAAGCAGGCGTGAGAAACTATCAGACACTCCAGAGTGGGGGAAAGGTACAATACCTTCACCTCACTTCCATAAACTGGACACTTAACACTGTGATGCCAAAGGGCCCCCTGACCACCTGGTGTGTGTGTCAAGGGAAGTATCAGTTCAGTCCTCTCTGAGAAAGCCTACTTGAATTGCTTTCTGTCTATCTGCTAGTTCATATGCCAGGATTTAGCATCCATTGCCCTGTCTAGCCAATCCAGACCTGCCCTGTGCTCTGTGGCCTCCACAGTCCTGGATTGTGCTTCTACAACTCAATTCAACCTGCAGTTCTGTTCCAGCCTTCGACTCTTGCTACTGACCTCCAATGGGTCCATTATCTAAATCCCCACCATAGACCATTCTTTGCATTCCTAGCAGCTTCCTGCTTCTTTCTCTCAGGGATCTTTAGAACTCCTTAAAGTCTATTGTGACCTCTTTAGTCCTTTGTACCCATTGTGTAACTCTCTCTCTCTCTCTCCCTGTCTCTCTCTCTCTCTCTCTCTCTCTCTCTCTCTCTCTCTCTCTCTCTCCTCTCTGAGAATATAGCTCAGGGTAGAGTGCTTGGCTAGAAAGTGTGTGTGTATACATAGAGAGAGATTTGTCCTGTGATGTGGAATGAGTGAGATGAGAGTTAAAGTTAGCAATTAAGCTTGTAATAAAAGAACCTGCATTTGCTTTGGCAGATATCAAGGGAATCTTGACTACTTGGCAAATTGTTGCCAAAGAAACCACTGCACCTTGTAAATTTATTGTTAGGCAATGAATTCCAACATTGTAGAAAGACATAAATGTGTTTGTCTCTGTTCCTGACATAGAACCCTCTCTCTCTCTCTCTCTCTCTCTCTCTCTCTCTCTCTCTCTCTCTCTCTCTCACACACACACACACACACACACACACACATCTGGGCACGTTACAAACTGAACTGAGCTTGAACTTGTGTTGTCTAAGATGGGCTTAGGTGAAATTATTGTGTTGCTGGCTTCTTTTATATCCAAAAGATTCCATTAAGTAAAGAGTATAGTTTCCTTTTTTCAGTGCTGAAGAATGAACCCAGGGCCCTGAGCAAAATATTCTATTTAAGTGGGGCATTTGTCAAACTTAGCCTAGAAATTTCCCATGAGAATATCTGTTATCAATATCAGCCTCTTGGCTTGAAATGTCAATATAGTCATCATCTCCCATTAAACTGCCCAGATAGAAAGCTACCTACATAGAAATGCAATCGACCAATATGTGAGGAATATACAATAACAAAAATAGTGAAAAGTAAGTTGTCTTCTAGATTATTTTTACTTTAGTAATTGAAAACATTGTACTACTATAAAGGATTTGATGAGTCGGTATTTTAACTGTCCTTTCTGGATGTGTCCTTCTATCTGTTTCATCTCCTTCTGAAATGCTATAACCCAATGTCCTGAGAATATTGAGACGGGACAAATTTTGAGTTATAACATTGGACTCTGCTGTGCACAGCTGCTTTCTTAGACTAGTACAGCTCACTGCCAAAATAAATGAATGGTATCTTTTTGTGGGACTCACTGTCAGAAACTCTCTGGTCTCACGTCTGCAAGTTTGATTGGTAACAGAAGCAAACCAAGGAAAACTATGTATTGCCAGCATCTTGCTTAATGGGACTGTCTGTGCATTTTGTTATTTCAGACCCAGATTTTCATAGCAACCACTGAATATGCAAAATGAGTCTAGGGATGTCAGAGTTAATTAACACCAGCTCTGCTGGACAGACGAGTTTTGTAAACAATAAGGATTTTAACTTCTTTCGACTTGAATTTGGAAGACTGACAATTTTTATCCCATGAAGTTGGGAATTTTGAATAAAATATAAACAGACAGTTGAGTTCAGGTCACATTTCTTGCCAAAAGATGGAACACAGATTGGCAAAGCCGCTTTCACACCCATAGGCTACTGGGTGTAGGAGGATTTAAATTTTTAATGGCCAGCAATAATTCTTCACCTCATCAAAAAGACGCTCATTTTCATCTCCACGGAGGCAACAATACAGTTTAATTCTTGAGCAGGTTCTTTGGAATTCCTAAATTGGTTTTATTTTCTTCTACGTGTCTTCAAGAATGATAGTCACTTTGTTTTTCTCACAGAGACCATGCAGTTGTCTGGACAGACAGAAGAGATTTTAATTTCTTCTGTGTTACACACAGTGCCTTCAGTGGCATGTCTTGCCAAGGACAAATTTTCTCCATATTCTCCCCCAAGCTATGTATTTCACAGATCCATGTGAGTCATTCCCCCTTACAAATCTGTTCATAATGCCACACAAAAAAATCTGCCTCATATTTAGTACCTAGCATTAGAGGCTCCCCATTCAGATGCTGTAGGAACCAGTAGGTTCTAGTCTCTGAGACAGCAGTAGACTTCTGTGGATGTTTCTTTTTCATGGGGCTTGTGTCTAGGTTGTGGGTCTTCCTCCAGCCACTTGTCTTTTGTTGTCCATTCACATCTCTCCCAGAGCCTGGGCAAGAGAAGTAAATAAAGTTAGATTTAGATCTACCAACTACACTCCTTCTTAGATCTTGCCTAGTGAAGGACTTGGCCATAAAGAATGCCAAAATGTCAAAATTGTTTCATAATATAAATTGTATATGGATTGGAGGCATGCATTTCAGTGACTAGAAAATAATCCCACTTTTAGAAATGAGTGCTTTGGTCTAATATCCTAGGAAGAATGTCAATGAATTGGGTTCCAAATAAAATGAATCCAGAACAGAACACAGAAGGATGAGACCTAGTTTCTGCCCCCTGGGATCCCAGAATATAGTGAAGATGACAGCTGTGAGATCCATTACAGGGAAATGTGCTGGTGCCTAAGACACGAGCTGAACAAGGGAGCAGCTCCAATGAGACTCTGAAAGCATCTCTTTAACATCTTTGTCAGACTTAGATGGGAAGTCTATGGTTCTGTACTCAGAGGAAAGGTAGGAGAGGCCTCCTTGGGAACTATATTGTGTAAGAACAGGGATCAGAGCAAATGGAAGACAATGTCATGAAGAGGCAGGAGGGCAATGTGAATGAAAACAAGACTAGAATAATGCATTTCTAGGCATTATTCAAGGGTTTATGTACCTTATGTAGCCCACTAATTTTTATGCCACATTCAAAGACATGGGTCTTGACTAATGTTAATCATCTTGAGGTACCTAAGAATTCACTAATCACTGCCTGAAAATTGAATATATTTTATGATCTTAATGTTACTATTATTAGCTAAACTTCTAAGAGTATAAAATAAAGTTGCAGAATCAAAAATAGCTTTTGATTTACATGATTTCTCAGTCAGCAGACTTCACAGGGGCATCTACCATGTTTTTGACACAGTTTAAGGCTCCATGGAAGAGGAACTGAGAGTCATCATTATCGACAGCAGCAAATGTTTCACATTTTAAAACAAGAATATAGCAGGATCAGATTGGCACTTTAGAACACCATTTTAAACAGGTATTGGCAGGTTGGCTTGAGGGTAATGAAAACAATGCCATTAGCTAGAAAGCTGATCAAAGTAACACTGATGGGGACCCTGGATAGTGAATGAGGTGAGCACCAAGGAACTATCTAGAAAATAAAAATGATAGACGTTGTGGGTATATTGGATACAGATGCGACAGTTTTCTCCCTTCACAGGTTTTAAGACTGTGAAATATGAAAGGAAATGTTGTATATAGGAAGTCATATTGTTGGAGAAGATAATAGATTTGATTTGGGATGTAGTGACTTAGAGACACATGAGAGACAAAGGTGTTTGGAGTGGTGTTTGGGGTAAGAGGTAGGAAGTTCTGAGTTGGACCCTGGGACAGAGGCAAAAACCACAGAAGTTTGGGAAGCACTAGATTAACCAGGAGGAACAGCTAATGACTGAAGCATAAGTGAAATCACTCAAAAAAAAATTATTGATTGTAAGCAAGGAGCACAAAAGAGAAGGCTACAAAGCATTACTTAGGCCTGGGAAGAACAGAACCGAAACAGGTCACTGAAGACTCAGAGGGCTGGTGGAGAAGAGTGACATAAGCAAACAAACAAACAAATAAAACACAACAAAAAGCTACCTCAGAAAGAGTTAAACATCAAGTGCCACAGAGGCAAATAGAGGAAAAGAAAATAGGGCAACAGATTCTGCCTACCAAAAGCCAATCATTGGGCAACTGTGCTAGGATCATTGAATCCAGTGCACCTTGGAAATCTACAGGACCTCCTGTAGAAGTTCAGTACTTATCCCTAGCATAGGTGTGGACTTTGGGAGCCCATTCCACATAGAGGGATACTCCCTGAGCCAAGACACATGGGCATGGGCCTAGGCCCTATCCCAAAGGATATGATAGACTCTGATGACCCCTATGGAAGGCCTCACCATCCAGGGGAGCAGAAAGGATATGTGATAGGTAGGGTTTTAGTGGGGGTGGTGGTGGTAGGGGAGGATGGGAGGGAGAAGGGAACTGGGATTGTCATGTAAAACAATCTTGTTTCTAATTCAAATTAAAAAATCTGCAAAACAAAACACAACAAAACCAAAAAAGAATCCAGTGCATGAGGAGCAAAGGGAAGGGAAGAAAGGGAGGTTGAGTGAACAGAAAGAAGTGATAGAGGAAGCAAGGTTGAGGAAAGGTCAAATGAGAACAAGTAATTCAGAGGTAGGACACAAGTTTCTGAGTTTAGCCAAGATGTTGCCATGGGAAGGAAGTGACTGGGATTCTAGAAAGAGAACAACTGATAGAGAAAGGTCCCAGGGCCAATGTGAGGGTTGTATGGGCTTGTCTCTTAAGGTCACCCCTCATCTCTAGACCTTCTCCAGACTAGCCAAAGCTCCCTGCTCTTGTCAACTGTTGACCCTGTCCAGCTAGCTACAAATGACTTCCTGCTTTCTTGTCCACTCGTTAATCTAAGGCAAATCTTACCTCCTTTGGCGCTTTGGATATTTTCTCAGCAATTTCCCGTGCCCACTCACTGTTGCCACTCAAACAGACATGCACACTGTATACCTCGATCATAGGTATTATTTGGATCATAATTTGTGCTCATTTGTTTGTTTCCCTTAATAATATGTGAGCTCCTTGGGAGAAGGGATATTGTCTACTAATCATGGTATCTTGGTTCCCTAGCAAAATGAAGGACAGAGAACCTCTGTTAACACACTTTATGTGTATGGGAGTGGGTATATTGCTTCAATTCTGTCAGTATCTCTGACACTGAGGTGACCTTTGTCTTGCAGATGAGGATGATGAAGTTCAGGGGCTAAGCTACTTGTTCAAGGTCATAATACTAAAAGAAATAACAAGTTGGGCATGGTGGTTACCCCTTGAGTTGCAGCATTTTGGAGGCAGAGGCTAGAGGTTCTCTGTGAGTTCAAGGTCTGTCTGGACTCTATCTTGAGAAAGCAGTAAAATAAAAGATATAACAAAGTCATGCCAAATTTTTAAATCATGTTTACTCTACAAGGTACTTATTTAGCAGCTTACATATATTATTTTGATTCATCCTCACAGCAAGCTATGAAATAATTGGTAAACTAATGAAATTCACTGGGACTTGGCCACTGATTCAATCAGGCATCCCTTTAATGGTGGAACCAGAAAGTGAAGTCAGCTCAGATAGCTTCTGAGTGTCATTAAGGATTTTCAAGTTACCATCTTCACTCCTGAATCAAGGGTCTCTCTTTGAACAAAAATTTGGCCTAAACTAACATCAGATCTGACTGAGGAAAGAGGCATGACAGGAAGCTGAAAGCATTGCTCCTGCCATTTGTTTTTCTCAAGAGACAAGAGTATCTAAAAGAAGATTCAGGATTACCTCATAACTTGGTGCATGAGAAATTATAATAAATGTTCAGTTTTCAATGACTACATAAGCAATTTGCCTCAGAAGGTCTTCAAAAACTTACCCAAGAACTTACCTTCCTGAAGTAACTTAGTTACATTTCTTAACAATTCCTTCATCACTCACCTCAGCTCTGCACTTAATTGGGAACATGATCTTAACAGGTTATGTTTGATGGGGACAATCCACTGAGCTTAGCTAAGATCACCAGGAGCCAAAATGGAAAAGCCAACCAGTGAGAATTCCACTGCTCTGGATGTGAGATTGACAGGCAGACCAATGGTGAGAATGGAGAGTTTCTGAATCAACTAAAATAGAATAAATAAATGATAAAATATTGGCCTGGGAAGAATGGTGATTTTAACATTTCATTTTGAAGCATCTCCTAGGCATATTAGCTGTAATTAAGCACTCTCCCCATACCTATTTTCAATCCTGAACCTTCATCACTTAATTAAATGGGAGGGGGGAAGAAGGGTGGAGGAAAACAGCTGGGATAAGTAAAACCCAAGGTGTGAGCCAGTTCAAGGGTTCAGAAGAGTCATGAAATGAGAGAGGAAATGATAACAAAAATAAGACTCCTTAGAAGCCCATGTATCTTGAGAGGGATGCTAAGTTTCCCACTCTATGAGAGAGTGAACTGACTTTTATTTGATACTCCAAAGACAGAGTGTCCACATCTGATATTTGGATTAGATAAAGCCATGGTCTAATGTTTTGATTGTCTTCATGGTTCATAGTCACTCTGGTGGACTCTAATTTCCCATCTGTCATCCTCATTTGAACACTTGCAGTATTTCATTTCATGTTGTCCTGGCCCTATTATTCTTTTCAGCTTCCCTCCATTGGTGCAGCCCCAGAAGAAGTTAGTTTTAGTCCATTGTAGACACTGTGGTCCTACCTTATATCCTCATAAGGCTTCTTCTATGTCTTCTTGGGATCATGACTCCTTGATAGAACAGGATGGGGAGTTTAAGAAAATGGCAATGGAGGTCATCCCTACCATGATGCCAGATGGAAACAGAGACCTCTGTTCCTGATGTGGTGGAGACTCCACCTTGCCCTCTCAAAGCTAACCCGGCATTCTACAGCTAGAGTATTTAGGTGGATGATGGTCTTAGAACACAGACCAACAGGTTACATGTACCTGCATCTTCCCCAACCTGCCCTCAGAACTCTCCTGGAGCTTTCTTTGTCTCCCTTGACATTATTGGAATCTTTCCTCTGTTGGAATTACTGTTTGTGACCTTTCTAAATCTCTCCCATCTCACCCTTGCTCTGTTCCTGGCTCACTCCCCACCTATCTCTCAGTCCATTCCTGGAACTCCTCTGTCTCTCTTGCTTGCCAACTAGAGCCTGAGCATCATGGGCTCTTACTAGACTACTCACCTCCTTTCTCCAATCTCTTTCCTCCTCAGACTTAGAGACATCCTTAACCTTAGCTGTCTTACTGCAAACAGTCCAGTCTCAGTAGACACAAGATAATCAGTCTCGGTGACCAGAACAGGGACACACTTGATTCTCAAATTCTCACAGATTGTAACAACTTCTGCCATCACACAAGCAGATGATCCCCAAATCTCTTGTCCTTAAGCCTTCTCTGCTGTCCACTCTGGAAACTCTCTGATCTCTAAGCCTTCATTACTCCCTGCTCTTGTCTTATCTGTGAGCCTTCTTCACTCTCTCCTCACTCTAGTCTCTCTCTCTGATCACTAAATTCAGTTTTATAGAGATCCAAATGTCTTTTGGATATGGATAATATTAAAAATTGTCACATACTCTTCTTCTTTATTAAAAAGGTTGATTCTGGATCTGGAGTGTGGCCTTCCCTCTCCAGGCTCAAGCTTGTTTAAAATTCCCTCCAAAGAATCTGCTCTGGGTCAGGAAGGCCACCTGATTGTGACAGGGGGAATCAGAGCAAATTAGAAGAGCCCAGGAAAAGACACTATGTGCTTAAGAACAGCTAAAAAGTAAACTATGCCCAATAGGAATTACCACTGCTTATCTCATGATCCTCCTCTTTCTTGGTTTGTTTTACTGTCTTTAAAAATGACAAAGTTTAATCCCAGATGTTTAATTCTCTGAATATCCTCTCTTTGTATCTCTAAAACTTTTGCTAAAAAATAAACTTTCTTTTATCTCAGAATTTGTAAGATCATTGTATAAACTTTATCTCAGGAGTTGTACATTCATTGGATATAGTTTTAAAGATCTGTAAAATCTGTAACAAAAAGTTCTAACAGAATGGTTGATAGTTTTAAAAAGTCTATAGTAGGGAATATTAATTTGCTACAACATGCTTATATGTAACTTGGATTCGATTCTTGTTGGTGGAAATAGTACTTACTAACAACATATGCTTGATGGTTAACATTTATGAAGTTCTAGCCGGGTGTTGATGACACACACCTTCAACCCCAGCACTCAGGAGGCAGAGGCAGGCAGATCTCTATGATTTCTGGGCCAGCCTGGTCTATAGAGCATCTGGGACAGCCAAGGCTACACAAAGAAACCCTGTCTTGAAAAAACAAAAACAAAAACATTGATGAATTCTTAAGGACATAAAGGTCTACTCAAGCTAACAATAACTGACTTAGAGCTATGTGTCTACCTATTTATGTCTTTACTGAATTCAACACCAGGCTTCTGTAAATTTTAGAAAAGGAAAAATGTATATTTGATAAGTAAGGTTTATGAATTCCTATGTTCTATTCAAGCTAACAAAAACTAATGTAAAGATGTGTGGCTAGCCTTTTTGTCTTTGATAACTTTGTTAAGCTATTTGGATAAACTAAGTCATATAAAAAACTTATATTCTACAAAGGCACACTATGAAAGGATCAGAAAAATAAGGTTCTCAGTCTGTCTGTGACCTATACTGACAGTTTAAAGTTTTATTTTTTGTGCTAAATGATCTTCAATTAAAAAATTTAAGGCCCAAACTTGATAGTGATGAAACTGTAAAATCCTAACCTTATAAAAGCTACTAACTTGTTGCAAACTGTTAAAGATAATTAAGGCATGCAAGTTAATGACCAGACTCCTTCTAAATGATCAAATTCTCTAATATGCTTAGAACTATGCTTGTAGTCATGCTAAGTACAAGTACAATTAATTTACAGGGACAAGCTTTAGCCCTCTGTATATGTTGTCAAGGTTAAGCCTGCAGCAAATAACTGAAAACAAATAAAGTTGCTTTCGAATCATGTATACTTAATAGATTAGATGATAGTCAAACCCCTCAGAGATATCTGTCTGCTGAGTCTGGCATTTGAGGTGCTGAATGAAAAAGGCTTCCCCCGAGAGACAGAAACACCATTGTTTTCTGATACTATCTCCAAAGAAGATAGGCAGTAATGGACTCCAACTGGAGCTTGCTTTGAGCTAACACTGACTACTGGGCGAGGAACTGCCAGCCACTGGGATGAAAGTTGTGTGCCTGGCCTGCCACTAGGGCCCTGCCCAAACTGTGGACACTGTTTGAGTGACTGCCACATTGCCTCACCAAGGTAGGCCAGTCTCCCAAGTTCCTTCTTCACAGAAAACTCTCTCAGATCTTCTTGGTCTGAATGCTGCCCTGTATCGTGACTGAAGACTGGCAACTTCTGCAGACAATGAAGCCATCAAGATCACCATGAAGGATCCCAGGCTGGCTGTCTAGGTAGTGGGTAAGTCATTGTTTTTCAAGACAGGGCTTCCCTGTGTAATAGCCCTAGCAGTCCTGGAACTTGCTCTGTAGTTCCAGCAGGCCTAGAACTCATGAATTCAATCCTCTGCTTCCTGAGTGCTGGGACTAAAGGTGTGTGCCACCACTGCCTGGCATAAATCTCTGTTATTTTTAATGGATACAGATTCCACATGGTTTATACTTCCAGTTCCCATTTATAATTCTCTGATCTCTCTGATGATGGCATCAATGACAAGTCCTAGCTTCATTAGACAGTTTAGCAGCAGCAAGCGAACCTCAGCCAGCCCCTCCCCCTTGGGCTACACTGCCTGATCAGTACATTCATAACTAAAACATTCTGGGTTTACAGTTACTTTGGGTGTGAGAGGTGGAGATGGCACTTGTTAAAGACACAAAATTTAAAACTTGAAAGTTTAAATAGACCAGCTTGGAAGCCGAGCTGCAATCACTGGCCAGCCTGGATTGGTTTCATATGTAAAAACTGGGCCTTGCTTCTCCTAGAGGCTTTACCTTGCTGACAGGCTTCGTGCTGAGAAAGACAAACTCACAGACAGGTTTCAATGTGAAAACAAACTCAAGCTACCATGCTGTTGTTACTCTTCCTTCATTTAAACAACGGGCCTTTGGATGACTGCTCAACAACCAGAAAACCATGTCTGGTTTGGTAAATGATTGGGTGTTTTCAGATTGAAAAAAAAAGTTTAAAGTTTATAAAAGTTGCAAAGGTCTGAAAAAGTGATTTAAGGTGTATAAATACAAGTACTGAAGGTCTGAGAAAGTGATTTAAGGTATGTGGAAAATGAGAGTCAAGATTATATATGATGTTAAGTGTCAAAGTTTAGACTTGTAACGTATTAATCAGTAGAGTTCTGATAAGCTATTAATTTAGCCTTGGTAAAGCACTGGCCACTATTATCATAGGTAAAAGCTCAAATTTTTTTTGTCACAGGTTCAAATTTTTAAATTTTCCTTTGGTTGTGTTCTATGTATGTATATCCAGCCCTCTGGACAGAGCAAAGAGTATTCATACTTTTAACCCAGAGCTAATTTTTGGGTCCTCAGGCTCTGCTTCCCCTTTGTTCTTTTTCTTGTCAAGAAATTTCTGTCTTATTACAAATGAATGTTTATGCTTCTGTTACATTAATAGCTTTTCAGGCTTTGGTTTGCTATGGCTCAAAGGCGTGAGTCTACTCCAGCTGTTCACGGACACTAGTTAACTGCTTTTTCTATAATGACAATTTCAGTGCAGACAGAAGTAATGCTACTATAGCTAAAACTCTTATCTCTTTTTGTAAACTTTAAAAAAAATGCATGTATGCATCAGGGAGTCACAACTTGGATTCATCTGGCACAAGTCAAATGAACTCCAGGATCCCTTACCTGATAAATATTCCTGTCAGTCAACAGCTTAAGCTTCTCTACCTACTGCTTATCCCTAAGGGCAGGCTCTTTGCTTCCCCTGGTCTTGGGATTCCTTTCCATGCCCCCAACCACCAGGTCCACAAGACAGGCCTGGAAGTTTCAAGAGTACACCCAAGATAAAGAGCTCTCTTAACTCCTTAACTTTACTTTCTGTCCCTAGTCTATTATCTGTCCCAGAAGATTTTCACCCAGCTGACAGACACCATCCAGAAACCATCTGCATCCCTGCAACTGGATTCACCTCACTAGCCCCAGGTGGGCCTGCAGAATCAGTGAGCAAAGGACTTGCTCAAAGCCAGTATGGACTAGTTAGACCTGTGCGACTGCTCCCTTGTCTCTTCAGGCTCAGTCATGGAACCAGCTCTGACAGAATTTCCCAAGTCTCCTACCGTTGCCTAAATACCCTTCCACTCCTGGCCTTTGACCACTTTGCCAGCTGCTCTGGGCCCTGCGGACGACCCCTTGCATCTTTGAAGCAGTTACAGAAGAGAGTGCTGACTACATCACCTTTGTCATCAACAAGACTAAACACAAGACCAAATGTTGGGTCTCAGGTAGTATATATGTCCAGAAATGAACTCAAGCTGGACTACAGAAGGATTTGTGGCAGGTAGAAAAAAAGCCAGCATTCCTCAGGAACTTGTGAAATGGGTTCCTCGTTCTGCTAAAAGTGGTCATTTTGCTTTCCTCTGGCTCTATTGGCATGTAACTATGGTTGAATACAAAGCCCATCCTGGCCTCCAGGTTCTTTCACACATATTATATATTTCAAAGCTCCCACAGTAGCCTCCTGGACCTTCTGGCCTCAGATCCCCACTCTTTGCACCCCCTGCCTCTGGCTACTCTCACTGTCATCTATCTCTTGCTATCTTCACTAGTCTCTGCTGCTCTCCTACTTCCCCAGCCCTGACCACGGCTGGTCATTTTCTCTCTCAGTATATATTTTTTCTCTTACCCACAATAAAAACATCCCTCCTAACAATGAACTGGACATTTTGGCAATTTCTTTACTGTGCCCCCTCACACACAGGTAGAACAATTAATTTCTTCTGATTGGTGGGATGTAAGTAGAGGATGCATAAGTCCTTGTACAAAACAATTGCTTCCCCCCTCCCTCCCCCCCCTTCCCCTTCCTGCTCCCCCTTCCCCCTTTCCTAGGCTCCTTGTTTATTCAACTGTCTAGCAGTCTATTGTTTTGAGTCCTGGGGGCACAAACCATGGTCTACATACAAAGAGCAGAAAGATGGATAAACCCTAGGTTCTAAGAACGTTTTGAAGAATGTTCATGTCATCCATGGTCTTTGGATTCTAATGTGATAGAAAAATAAATGCCTTTCATAAGCAGCAGTAATTTCCCCTCTGTCTCGCACATTGACTGGGTCCTAATTAATTCTCAATATATGCTGGGAATTATATTTTTCATGCATCATATATTCTGAGTATACAGGAATCTGAGAGTTGGGAGAGAAGGGCTTAAGAATTCAAACTTTTAGGGGATTGGATTAAAAAGTATACTTACCCATCCTCATTCCTACTGTGACCCCAAAGTGGAGAAATCCCTCCAGCTAAGAAGTGAATAGGACAAGGGAACCACTATCCAGTCTGTTGGTCAACACCAGATCTGGATCTCTCTCTGTTTCATGATCACTGAAGAAAAGAGAAGGAGGAAGAGGAGGTGGAGGTAGAGAAGGGGAACAGCAGAAAATGAAGAGGAGGGAAGAAGGAGGGAAAGAGAGGAGAGGACCATGCACTCATATAAAGTTTCAAACCAGGCAAAGTCACTGATGGTGACAATGACAGCAGCTGGGATAGTGCTTACCTTAGAAGGTGTCATCTGTAGAAGGTATGAGAGGCATTTCTATAATTCTGGAGCTGTTCCCTTTTGGATGCTGCTTACATTATGAGAAAATTCACGAATTCTTTATAATATATGTGCTTTTACATACACAAATTATTAATTAACAATACATTTCTAAAAGAATTTAAGAATCATTATCAAATGACAGGGTTTTTTGCTAAGTCAGATGACTTAGAACTATAAGGATTATCACATAAATGGTCAATAAAGCTGAGGTCACCAGTAAGGCAAAAGAACACGATGTGTGTGCTATGAAATAAGAACAAGGAGTAGGGCTAGCAATAGGGTGAAGGGCAACAGAAACTGCTTGAGGTTGTTTTTGTTTTTTGTTTGTTTGTTTGTTTTTTTCTAGACAGGATTCCTCTGTGTAACAACCTTGGCTGTCTTGGAACTCACTCTATAGACCAGGCTGGCCCCGAACTCACAGAGATCCACCTGCCTCTGCCTCCCAAGTGCTGGGATTAAAGGCGTGTGTCATCACTGCCTGGCTTGTTTTTTGTTTGTTTTTCATTTTTCCTTTTTTCTTTTGTTTTTAGTTGGAAAAATGTGATGGCAAAAATCCCAGCCTAAAACCTGCACAAATCACACCACTAGAAGCAGAAAAAGAAGCAAAAGAAACTGGTTCTGAGAAGGTAAACTAGTTTTAAAACAAAAACACCATCAAGGAAATTCTTCATCTTTATGTAATGTACCAAGAATATCTTCTAGATACACACAAAGTAGACAAAGAGGGAAGCCTTAGTAGTGGTCATAAGGGCTAGTGTCTGGGCTCTAATCTCTAAATTACCCAGCTTCCTAAAAACAGCCCCCAAACACACACATGTAAAGATATTAGAAAATACTCTCCTAAATCAAAAAACTTAAATTTTCAGATAAAGGCTCTTGTGTTTGTCCAAGTTAAATCAATAAAAGGGAGCCAATATATCTTCACCCAAACATTGAGAGGGGAGGGAGGGAGGGAGGGAGGGAGGGAGGGAGGGAGGGAGAGGGAGGGAGAAGGAATACACAGGAGATTATCATTCAAGAATAAAAAGTGGATTTGTTACAGAACGAAAAAGTGATAGTCTGTAATTGTCTGCTAGTCTACTAAATGATAATTAGGAAATAGATACAGGATTTTGAGGAAACCAGAAGTGGATGCAGCAGTAATCCTAGCACAGGGAGGTTGGTATAGGAGGATTGCCAGCCTGTGATACCTAGACTGTAAATCAGGACAATCTGATTTGGAGACCCTCCCTGTCTCAAACAGCAAACAGCAGCAGAAAGGAATTCTGAGGGAACTTTTCAACTAAGTTGTCTTTTATCAATCACATGAAAAGGAACACATTCTATGATGTGCACAGGTTTAACACCCTTCAGTCATCTGTCCTTTCATTCAGGCTTATGGAGTGCTTTGCATAAGACATTCATTTGAAAGTCACTGTTTTAAGTCACATATCAGCTGTCTGCTAAACAAAATTGTAAACTTAAAAGTCACAGCATTTGTTGCATAAAAGGATCCATGATAAGAACCAAGATCAATGTAATAGAATTAAGATTAAATGAGAGTTGTAAAAATGTTTACAAAATTACATGCAAAGTAAAACCAATGTACTAAAAAATAGAACCTTGGCTAAATGATTTCCTAGGGAAACTTTATACAATTAGCCTCACCAAAATGAGGGTGACAAGATTAACCTCAAGGAAAGTAGAATTTAAAAAAAATTACAAAGGGCCTAAGAATCATACTTCTTTCCAAGTACCAACAATGATGAATTTATACCCAAAATAACACAGCATTAAAATGCAAAGAGAAACTATTAAAATCTACAGTCAAAATCAGTATACACAATAATGGTGACCTTTAAGACAAATCAGGTACATTTTTAAAAACACATATATATTTTTATTTGTATGTATCTGGGTGGCTACATGTGTGCTTGGTGCCCAGGGAAATCAGAAAAGGGCATCAGATCCCTTGGAACTAGAGTTACCAAGTTGTGAAATGCCATGCTGGTGCTGGAAATCAAACCTGGGTCCTCTGGATAGCTCTAGTGCTCCTAACTGTTGAGACAACTATCCATCTCCTAATTACATAATTAAAAGCACATTTAAAAGACAAATGGTATATTGAAAAAATAACTAATAGGACAGACAAAGGCTAACTGTATAACATCCCTTCATAAAGAAATATTGCATATGCTAATACTCAGTGTCGTCCAACTAAACTTTCTGCTATAATGGAAATGTTCAAAGTCCAAACTGTTTAATATTATATCCTCTGCCCATAAGAGCACTTAAAAAAACACTAGTATCAGTATTAAATTATAATATCTTGAGTACATTTTGTTAATTTCTTTAGAATCTTTTTTATTAACTTTTGATATTATAGTGTAATTATATCATTTCCCCCTTCAAATCCTTCATATACTCCTTCTTGCTCTCTTTCAAATTAATGGCCTATTTTTCTCTAATCGTTATTATATACACATACATGTAAATATTTGCATATATATATTTTCTAGTACATGGATACAAGCTTTCTGGAAAACACTTGGCGACATGAATCAATACCTTAAAAACACAAACTCTTTGACCAAGTATTTGCACTTTCAGGAATTCATCTGAAGGAAATAAGCTTGAGATGCAGTTAAAGTTTCTTATATAGTTATCACAGCATTCCTTTTAACAGTGGAAGCTTGAAATTTCAATAGCCAGTGATGGAGAAATTGGTAAATAAACGAGGGTACTTCTACTTGTCCATATGCTGTAATCTCAAATTTTTCCTGTAATTCTTTAGTGGTAAGAGAGTGAAAAGGAAGAGCACACTATACAGTTTAATTGTAACAATCTATGTTATGATACACATATACAAGCATTGTATTTCATGAAGTTGAATCATAATATATTTCATAATACATAGAATCAAAGTTGGGTAATATAAAAAGGATTGTAAATCATTGTCTTTGGGAGATGGGATTATTTTATTTTTAACTTTTTACTTTTCTGGTTCTCCCACCCCTACAAACTATTCATAAGTATTTTTACATCTAAAATCGGAGAACAATGCCTTTTGTTAAAGCGGTAAATGCCATTCCATAATTCCTTCTTCTTAGATTTTAAAGTCTTTTACCCGTCCACATTCATCTCCAGCTGCTGGGTATTAGTTATATCAAGCTTCCCTCTGTGAGGTGTCTGTCCTTGCCTGTCTTCCCCAGTGTGGTCTGGTTTCCTACTGAGTGCTAGGCGGTTCAGAAACTTACACAGACTCATTTATCCTGCTGAACAGTCCTGAAAGGTAAGTATTATAATGGTTGCTTTGAGAAGCAAGGGCGGGGGGGACTGAAACCCACCCTCTACCTTCTCCTGCGCAAACAACTTGACCTCAGAACTCGCATTTACTTACAGGGTGACTGCATTTCCTTTTCTTGTCTTATTTTCCTGTGCACAAGATAGAAGAACCCACAATATAAGACCATGGTGAATGTGAAGATGAGCTGAGAGGAATCCCATCTGTTTACACAGTGTGGGCCCCATTATTAGTACCATAGGTCATTTTCCAGATGACTGGCATGAGTGGCAGGTCATAGCCCACAGGCCTGGAGCTTAGGAAAAGCACCCAGAGAAAGAGGAAATGCCAGGTGAGAAAGTGTTCTAAGGGTGGAATAGCATTTCAAAAGGCTGTATTGTGGGTGCCTGTCTGAGGGACATCTTCCTGGAAGACTTGAGACCTGGTAAGACAGCCTGGTGTCCATTCTTAAGACAGTCACATTTTTATTCAGTGTTGTGGAGAAATGCCAGCTTTTTCTACAGCTTACATTGGAGTGAGTGGCACAATCCCATTAGCTGAGGGCCCTTCCACTTTCCCTGAGAGTCCAGCCCTTTGAAGCCTACAGTAACCCCAAGCAGTGGGAAGCATTCTTGGTTTTTATGTACCAAGAAGAATGTGTAACATTCAGAGCACAGTAAAGCCCACACCCACATTGTTCCGTGAGACTCTTCCTTACTAGGCAGTAGGCACCACCAGCCATCATAAGCCTAGCATGATCAGGAATTAATTCAGAAATGCACACTGAACGAGTTCTGCTACAAATGGTATTTATTACTTCAAAAGGGAGAATTGTTTTTCCTTTTATGGTATCTAAGATATCTATTTTTTTTTTTTTTTTTTGAGAACGTCTTCCCAGCACATTACAAATGACTTCAGAGTTGGGAAATGCTCCTTGCTAGGAAGATGCAGTTTGGTCCCGAGTCCTGATCAAACGTTGTTTATTTGGGTAAATGCATTCTTCTGTCACTAAGGCCTAAGGAGTTTACTATTAATCCCAAATGTAAACCCTGCTTAAGAGACACTGCTTACAAAGGGAGCACTATTTAACTCTTGTGTTCACAGCACATCTTGTAAATCCCTTCAATAGAGGAGAGCACTGTTGTTAGCCCCGCACCTCACCTCACCTCACTCTGGAAGTCCCAATGGCTGGCTTGGGTGATTTGAAGTCATTGCACCCTCCATCTCCCATCAGATTTCCCACAGATCACTTGAGGATTTCGTCTGTGGCTGAACATGTGCCAAGTTTGGAGGCACAAAGCAGGAAGCTGGAAAGTGTGGCTGTTCTTCCTGGCGTGGGACCCTTTCCTGCTTCAAAGGGTCGCTGTCTGGACAGAAATGAAGTCGGAAACACTGAACGAAAGGGCCTTAGATTTAACAATACAAGCAAACGTGGTGAACGGGACGTAACAGTGGGACGTATGAAGAACCATCATCAAAATGACCTATATTTATGTGAGATTCAAATGGAACTGGGAGTCCTCGGTCCTTCCTGGCAACCTGGCACTAAAGGTATGACTGTGGACGAGCGAGGCCTTCGGATCCCCAAAGAGATGCTCTCCAGGTCCTTTCCCAAGAGCCCACGGGACTGGAGAGGTGGCAACATCAGGCCAACTAGTCTTCCAAACACACCCAGCCCACTGCAGGGAGGATCCATGTTGGAGGGGCACGAAGGTGAAGGAAACTGGGCTTAGGTTTCTCCTGTACTTCCTACAGGTTCTCTCTGAAGCTCCTTCTCCCTCTCCCCTCTTTTCGCCTCTCCTCCCTTCCCATTCCTCTTCCTCCTTCTCTCCTTGATTGATTCTCTTCCTCTTTCTCTTCCTCCCCACTTCCCCACCGTGCCCTCTGCACCTAAGACACCCAGCTAGGACAGTCTTTGCACTTTAGTTTCCCTGTGCCGGAGTATACATGTGAGTGAAGGGCTGGGCCTGGCCAATCAGAAGGAGAGACTTCACAGAGTCCTTAAGAACCCTGGCAGGACTTTCCTGCACTGTGGTCATTGTCTTCACTAAGCCATCAGGCTGAGGCTTCATAAAGCTTCAAACAAAGTGGAACAGATTGAGCACAGCAGGCATGGGGCCTCTTTAAACACGGCTCCCCTCCTCCTCCTCCTCCTCCTCCTCCTCCTCCTCCTCCTCTCTCCTCCTTCTCCTCCTCCTCCTCCTCCTCCTCCTCCTCCTTCTCCTCCTCCTTTTCCTTCTCATCTTCCTCCTCCTCCTCTCCTCCCTTCCCCAACAGTTCTGCACCTCAACACAGGAACAACCTGGAATTTCTTTAAAGCTCTTTTTGAGAAGGTTCTTTTAGATTTGCTTACTTTGTATGAGTGTTATGCCCGCATTGTGTATGTATGTGTGCTGTGTGCCCCAGAGGTCAGAAAAGGAAATTGGATCCCCTGCAACTGGAGTTAGAGGATGGTTGTGAACCATCTCTTCTTCCCTCTTCCAGGGTCCTTATTTCCTCCCAGACACCCACATGAAACTTCAGGTGGATTTCCATGTCAATCTTCTGTGGAAACCCAAGCACTGGCTTTCTCAAAGGCAGTTTAACCTCTGCCACTACGCCTTAGAGTGGCAAAGTAAGAGTGTGTGTGTGTGTGTGTGTGTGTGTGTGTGTGTGTGTGTGTGTGTGTTCCTTTTCAAAGCTTAAAAAAAAAAAAAAAAAAAAAAAAAAAAAAAAAAAAAAAAAAAAAAAACACAAGACCAGAGCTTTCAAAAGACTCAGGCTTCTGGGAGTTTCCATCCACAGGGTGATAACACATCTTGAAACAGGATATTTGTAATTTGTTTGGTTTCACATTTATCCTGGTAAAGCTGCACAGTAACGGCTGAGAGCTATGAAAACACTTAGGTAAGAAGAGGAGTTAGAGAGGAGATATAAAGGATAATTAGAAGCAGAGACGTAGCCCTGGAGATGTGTTTCTTTGAATGCTCTCACAGCCCAGCAGGCAGTAGTACTTATGGCAGTCTGCAGCCCAATTCTGGGCACTCCACAGCCTCTCCCCTTCCAAGGTTGACTTACACAAGCTTAGTTGCAATTCTCCAGACACTCAGGCTAGTCCTAAGCCGCCTTCTCCAGTCAGTGACCCCTGCTTCCCCCCAGGGAAGGGAACTGCCTGTGGCCAACATAGGTTCCAAGCTTTGGAGCAGGCCACCTGGAAATGCAGAGATAACCTGGTGAAATAAGGGATTTACAGGGGCCAGGGTGCAGTGTAGGGAGGGGGACAGCGGTGGGGTGTGGCTGCACATGTCCAGCCACGGATGATGAAACTGGGAGGTAATATATGAGCCTAGTGAGACCACAAGGGGAATACTATGTTCCCCATCGCCTCCCAAGGAAGATGTACATAATGAGCTGGCTGCCTTTCAGAGAAGAGCAATTAAGATGATTAAGGGACCAGAGGGAGTGACTTAGGGGGAGAGATTAAAGGTATTAAGCATGTATACCTTGGCTGGGCTCAAAGCAGAGGGAGTGTGGAAACTCCATAAGCATCCCCAGAATATAAACATAAGGAGAAGTGGAATTGTTTTGCATGGTCCCTGAAGGATGTTACTGGAAGTAGTAGGATGGAAGAAAAGAAAACAACTACCTGTTGGAAACAGCTTCTGAACAGACCCAGACACCACAAGCACAGGGTGGTAACCAAGGCTTTGTTTCTTTTTAGAAAACAAAGCCATAATAGGATAGACCTTAGTTTAGATAGCAGAGATGGATCTCATAGAGATGCCTTGAAGGGAAAATGAATAACACTAGACAATGATATTTTAGAGAGTCTCAGAGTGGGAAAGACTCCGTTTCCTGATATTAATTATTAATTGTCTTAGCATTTGAAGCTTTTAGCTGTTGCATGCTTGTCTTCTAAAGTGATGTAACATAGCACATCTGTCTCCTTAAGTTCTGGAATAGTCCCTCCTTTGTGTATGAAATCTCCCACCCTGTAACTCCCCCCCCCAGTCCAACTTTGTAGCTGTTCAAATCTTATCTACTTATCAGGATCTTGCCCTCTGGGCTAGCCCAAGTGCTCCCTCATTTTGGTATCATCTATCGACCACACACTATTTTACTGGTAACTATTACAATGGTTAATATTGGCTGTCAACCTGACTGGATCTGAAGCCAACAGAAGGCAAGCTGCTGGGCAATCCAGCAAAGATTATTTGAAGTGTAGATGGCAACTTCTGGTGGCAATTCCTACAAAAGGGAGATGAAAAAGAAATTTAATTTTTTTCTCCGCTTTCTTCACTCGTGTTGGTAAGCTCATCCATCCTGTTGCTGTCACTGCTTCATCCTTTAATTGATACTAGAATGAGCTTCTTTGGACTTCCAGCAGACCATGTTTGGGGCTATATTAGAATGGCCGAGACATCCAACTATTGGGTTCTTGAATCATGCAAGCAACTGAATGCAAGCAAAGTATCAGTAGCATTTTTCATTTCTATTGCAACATATGAAGATGGTTAGTTTCCCATCTCCTCACCCACACTTACTTTCAATTTAATTGTATGATTGTCATTATAGCCGTCTTAGTAGGTATAACGTGCTGTCCCGCTGTGTTTTGCTTCCTTATTGACTGAGGATTTTGAACATCTTTTTGAGTGCTTCATAATCGTTTTTATGTATTCTTTGGGAAAGCATCTATTTGAGTCACTGGGCAGTTCTTAAGTTTGGTTGTTTGTCTCACAGATGTTGATGTGTGTTTATGTATCTGAGAAACTGACTTCTGTAAGAGATGTAGTTTGAAACATTGTGATGCACTCTGATTTTTTCACATTCTCGGTTTGGGGGGCTGTGTGTGCATAGTTTTTTCATTTGATGAAGCCCGATCTATTCATTTATCTATTTTTTTTGTGGTTTGGTTTCATACCTAAAATAAAAATCTATTTCCAAATCTAAGGATTAGATAGAGTTGCCCTGTGTTGGGCTCTAGTAATATTACTGTTGTAGTCTATATAGCAGGGTCTTTGACTCATTCTGGTTAGTGTTTGTATAAGGCGTGAGATAACCATGTGATTTCATTCTTTTGCTTGTGCATATCTAATTGACTTATCCCTGTTTGATGAGGAAATGAATTCTTGCCCCGTTGCATGGCTTGGGCACTCTGGTCAAGAAGCCACTTGAGCATGGATCTATGAGTTTGTTTCTGAACTCTCATTTCTTGTTAATTCCTGTGTCGATGCTGATGCCAATCCTGCATTCATGTCATTGCTGTAAATTTGTGATCAGTTTTAAAACTAGAAAGCATATGTGCTTCAATTTGTTTCTCCTGTAGTAAGCCCTGGATCCCAGTACTAAGGACACAGAGCGGGCAGAGCTCTGTGAGGGCAAGGCCAGTTTTTCCTCAGAAAAACTTTAAAATTTTTGGTAGGAGTGTCATTCAATTTGTATATCCACTTGTAGAAAATTAGCATTAGGAATTCCATGGAGTTACAGGCAGTTATAAACTGGGATGCTGGGAACTGAACTCGGGTCATCTCTGCAAGAGCAGCAAGTACTCCTAACCACTGAGCCATCTCTCCAGTGGAACCTCACTGATTTCATAGGACCGACCTACGCCCTCTGAATATGAATGACAGTTGTGTGATTTGGGCAGTTTGTGGGGCCACTGTCAGTGGGACCAGTATTTATCTCTAGTACATGAACTGGCCTTTTGGAGCCCATTCCTTATGGAGAGACACCTGGCTCAGCCCAGATTCAGGGGGAGGGCCTTGGTCCTGCTTCAACAAGATGTGACAGACTTTGCCGATTCCCCATGGGAGGCCTCATCCTCTCTGAGGAATAGAGGGAGTGTGGTGGTGGGTCGGGGTGGGGGGAGGAAAGAGCAGGAGGGGAGAGAGAGGGAATTGCAGTTGTATGCTGAAAAAAACAAAAAACAAAAATTAGGTATGTGATAGATAGGGTTTTAGTTGTGTGGGGGGGCGGTAGGGGAGGACGGGTGGGAGAAGGGAACTGGGATTGTCATGTAAAACAATCCTGTTTCTAATTCAAATAAAAAAGTTAGAAAAAAAATGCCATTAAGGATTCTTTTTCTCCCTTTTTCCAGTTTAGACAGGGCCTTTCTTTTCTCCCCTCTGCCTCAAGACTTGTCTTAGTTAGACAAGTAAAACCACCTGCTAATACAGCATTATCACATTTCTCATGGGAACAAGGAATCCCTTTCTGGTGGCTCTGCCTTGCCATTGTTTGCTGAATGCTTTGAGTTTGACAATAGCTTAGTGCATTTTTGGCCAGGGGAAACATGGAGGAGCTGAAGAGGGAACTTTGGAGATTCCAGCTGCCCTCACCAATGTAGATTAATATTCCCAGCAAAACTATCTGCCATGACTGAAGGAGAAAAAGCTTCCACTGTAGAAACAGCCTAGAAAGACTAATATCCAACAAAACAAACCTAAAGAAAATATAGGAAATATTTTAATTTGGGGCCAAAGAGAGGAATGAACATAGCAGAGAGACTATGGAAACAAATCTGAAGCCATAATCATTAAGACACAAAGTACCACTGAGATCACAAACCGAAAATCAACAGCACGGCGATTGCAATGAACACATTTCAATAATGCCTTTAAAGACAACTATCTGATTTCCCCTAACAAAAGATACAAAGTGACTGAGTGGATCAAGAAACAGAGGCCATCTATCTGTGACTCCAAGAATCATGTCCTAGCTTTAAAGATTAGGCACCTCCTTAGAGTAAAAAGATGGACAAACGTTCTCCATTCAGATGGGACTAGGAGCAAGCAGTCTGACATCTTAATATCTGACAGAATCAATGTGGATTATTTTTCTCTTTAACCATATATGCACTTTATCTTATTGAGAAAAGTTCTCTTTTTCTCACCTGTCCGTTGAGACATAGTCTCTTTATGTAATTCAGGTTGGCCTTGGACATATAGCCCAGACTACCTCAAAAGAGAGATCCTCTTACCTTCAACCTGAGGATTACAGGTGTGTACTAGCTTTGTAGGTAAAGGAGTACTTTTATCTCTAGTTTTAAAGGGTTTTTAGTCATAAAGTGTATTAGATTTTAAGTGCCTTTTCTGGATCAGTGGAGATGATCACAAAGTTTACCTTTGTTCTTCATCAATATGGCATACAAAGCTGCTTTTTATGTATTTTCATGTTGAGATAATTGCAAATGTTTGTTGAGGGGGAAAACATGCTTAGGGGAAGAATCCTACTGTAAGAAAGTTTTGTGTACTGTCAGCATCAATTAAAACAAGCCTTTTCTAAAATGGTACACTAGAAAATACACAAATAAGGCAGTAGTGGAAAAAATTTAGAAACAGCAAGTACAAACATAACAGAAAATACATGTAAAAATAGCCTGCACACAAGAGGAAAAAGCTAATATAGACTGTCACCAAAGGCAGCAACTGGGGTGAGGGTAGACACAGGCTAGCTCACTGGTTACCCACTCCAGCAGAATTGATGAACTTTAGGTTCAGTGAGAGATCCTGTCTCACAAAATAATGGTGGGAAATGATTGAGGAAAGCTTCCCTCACCATGCACATGCCTACACAACCACACACACACATGTACACATTCACATCAACAGTACACAAAACATTATTATGCATATGCAAAAATAAATTAAGATTGAATAGTTGATTTTAAGTCTTTGTCAAGTACATATAATACTTGGGATTCTTTTTGTAATTTAAATTAGAAACAATCTTGTTTTACATGTCAATCCCAGTTCCCGCTCCCTCCCCTCTTCCCCTGCCCCCCACCAGCTCCCTATTCCATCCCCTTTCTGCTCCCTAGGGAATCTTCAAAGTCTGTCATCATTTGACACACTAGCCCCCCCACCATGTGTCTAGGCTGAGAGAGTAGCCCTCTATATGGAATGAGCTCTCAAAGTCCATTCGTATACTAGGGATAAATACTGATTTCCCAGGCCTCCTAACTGACACAATTTATCTGGGCTTTTTAAATGACAGTCTGTATTAATTTTTTCCTTTTGTGTGCTATAATTTTCCATTGCATGTTTAATTTTTTTAAATGAAAAATTGATTTCTTAGTAATTATGATACAAATACTTTAAACCAGGTCTATCCTCCACTCTGGGGCTTGTTTATACTTACTGTTACAGTAGGTTGTTTGTTGCTGTCGTTACTCATTTTGTAAAGCCTGGAATTTTTTATTGTATGTGATTACAGATGTCTTTGTTCCTTTAGCTTAGAAGTTACCTAGTAAGTTGACAACAGTTTTTAAAAATATTTGAACAAAAGAAAAATAACTCCCCCTACCAGTATGGGTAGAAAGCTTATGTATATTTGTGGAGCCATGTCTTCAACACTTAGCCTGGCAGTTAACTCTGTCTTAGGGTTCCCTTCTTGCCTACAACAGAAACAACAGTGAATCAGAGGAGAGAACATCTCAGATTTCTTCTGAACATTCACTGCATGCTGGAATGTGGAAGTTTTACAGTGTTATCAGTCTCCTCCAGTTTTTTCATTTGTTACTGTTATCCCTTGCACTGGGTAATGAAGTTTAATATATTTACTTTGAAATGCTTCCTACAAATGCCCATTAGCTTTGACAAAGTTCCTCATTTGGTGACAAAAAGGCAAGCTTTTTAAATTCATACTTTGGAGCACCCTCAGAGATATCTGTCTTTGTTAGGGTTTACTATTGCTGTGAAGAGACACTATGGCCATGGCAGCTCTCACAAAGGAAACATTTAATTGTGGTGGCTTGCTTACAGTTCATAGGTTCCATTCATTAAGACGGGGAGCATGGTGGCATGCAGGCAGACATGGTGCTAGAGCTGAGAATGCTACATCTTAACTCAGGCAATAGGAAGTCACCTGAATGTCACCCTGAGTGAAGCTTGAGAAAAAGACCACCCCCACAGTGACCTACTTTCCAAGAGAAGGTGCAGCCCAGATTAAAGGTGTGCCCTCCAGCCTCAAGGTCTGGATTAAAGGTGTATCATCCAACCTCCACCAACAAGTCCACACTTCCTCCAACAAGGCCACACCTCCTGATAATGCCATTCCCTAAGAGCCTATAGATGCCAATTACATTCAAACTACCACAGTATCAAAGCAGATAGCCAAAAGTCTTTGAGTCTAAGAATTGTTCTGCAATCTTCTCTTAAACATTACAAATATGTACCAGGTGTGTGGACTGCTGTCTTCAATATTGTCACCAAGTTGAGATAAAACACCATGAACCTCTCTTGTCAAGATTGAGAATCTTCTTTTTCCTTCACTAAGTGGTCAGTTGCTTGTCACATACCTTTGATTCATTTCCAGAATCTCAACACAATTGATTTTGATACTGTCCACCAGTCTGTTTGCTGCTTTGGAGGAGACACAAGCCTCACTGTTTTTCTATTCAGCCATTTTCACTGATGCTACATCCTTAATTTGCCCTTTGATAACTGATTTCATGAAGGTTAAACAAAGATGATGTGACTACAACAAATTAAATGCATTTCAAGGAAACAAGGACAGAGTCCACACTCCAGAAAAACACATAGTGGTTAATAATTGCATGAACATTGACATGTGCAGTAGAGCAACAATCTCACAGCTGCATGAATGGTGGACCTAGGAGGTTGACAGGGACAGGTATTGTGGAAAGGTGTGTTGCATTTGTTTAACTAGGCAAAGATAAGTTATATTTGTTTATGCTGCATTTATTTAATTATATAAAGATGTGTTGATGTTTCACCTTGCCTGCCTAAGGCACCTGACTGATCTAATAAAAAGCTGGACAGCCAACAGCTAGACAGTAGAGGGACAAGCAGGGCTACTGGGCAAAGAAAATAAGTAGGAGGAAAATTCTAGGCTGGGGGAGAAGAGAACAAGAACAAGGGAGAAAAAGAGGGAGATGCCAGCCAGTCAGGCAACCGTCTAGACACAGAGTAAGACATACAGAAAGAATGGAGAAAAAAAAAAAAAAAGCCCCGAGGCAAGATGTAGATGAAGAGAACAGGTTAAGTTATAAGAGCTAGCAAGAAACAAGCAAAAGTTAAGGTTAGGCACTCATAACTAATATTAAGTCTCCTTGACATGATATGGGAGCTGGTTGTTGGCCTAAAAGAAAGCCTGTTCCAGACAGGTCCTGTGGAAGGGAACCAGTAACTATGTAGAAAACAGGGAGGTAAGATCTATTTGCTCTTCCAAAGGGAATGTCTCCAGGGATCATGCATGCAAAGACGCTGATGGCTACTTAAGGTTGTTCTTACATCTGTGCATTACAGATACAGGCTTGCCTCACGGCTGAAGGAGGCCAAAGGACTTGTGAAACTTGGGTCCTTGCTCTTGCATACTAAAGGAGATGATGCTATCCTTGGAAGAGTAGAAGAAACCATTTAGGAAATGTTTTTTTAAAGAAGGGAGGGAGGAAAAGAGATGAGTAACAAGGACCTTTATTTGATTTGATTTTGAAGACTGGAACACTAGAGCTTCCCAAGTATTATCACATCAAAAGCATCTGGCACTTGCCCAAAACATGGGGGCCATATTGGCGGATGACTGGCTGCTTGGAGGAGGCTGGAAGCCACCTTGGCTGTGAACTCTGTAACTTGAGCCCACCCATGTCTGCCGATTCATTATGGAGAAGGCTAGATAAAGTTAGAGAAGGTGTGAGAAGAATGTCTACCAATTTCTCTTGATTGAGGTGCCTGGTAGAAGGAAAGATTTAGAAACAGATTTCTTTAAAAAAAAAAGAAAAAGAAAAAAATGTCTGCTCTTGTCTCATTCCGACTTCGAAAAGTAAGCAGACAGCCTTGCCAATGGTGTCAAAAAGTAGTTCAGTTTCCTGGACCATGAACCAGAAGGCAGGGGACAGATGATGCCATAAAAAGTTCGGCAGGAATGTATTTGGCAGAAGATTCACAAAAGAAATCATGAGAGTCATAAATCAAATTTTAAGAGCAAATCATTTTAATCGCAGCTAATTCTTATTAGGCTGACTGTAGACTGGCCTCAGCATTTGAAAAGTATTCACTAATTAAACTCTTACAGCAATCTTATGAAGTAGGGCCCAATAATACTGTCATTTTATAGATGAAACTAGGGCATGGGGGGGATTCAGTCTTTTTTTTTAAAAGACCCTTAAAATTGTGGAGTCAAGATTTTTAAAAACCTGAATCTGGAAGTAATCAATAAAAACTACCAGAAGTGTATCCAGTGTATCCTATGGGGATATGTGTCCTTAGGATGACAAAACTTAACAAAGAAGGGAATCCCAGTGGGGCTGGAGGGAGGGCTCAAGGGTTAAGAGCACTTTGTGATCTTGCAGAGGACCCAGGTTCAGTTCCCAGAGCCCACATCAATAGCTCACAACTCTCTGTGACTCCCAAGGGATTTAATTCCTTCTTCTAGCCGCCATGGGCACTTGCACGCAAGTGGTGCACATACATCCACTCAGGCATATGTACACATGGCATTAAATAAATACAGTTTTAAAAGAATGTACCCCAAAATTCTCTGTTGAAAAGGAAGTGAAAGAAGGCTGAGTAATGTTGGGTTTGTTATTGGTATAAAAATAGTCTGAAGGTGGAAAAAGCATGGCAAACCAATAAAATAGTAGATATAAATTTTAGAAATACACTCTCCCATAACAATTGTTGAAAAAGTGGGGGAGTTTATTTGAAGAATATATAAAGGACAGACACTACAGTGAATGGACTGAGACACCTTGCAAGGCATTGTTGAGACAGGAGTTGGAGTGGGATACAGGAGGAAACACAGGTCCTGATGGTACAGACCTGGATGAGAACCCACGGGGAATGGAGATCAGAAGCAAAGAGAAGCATCTCTGCATTAAAAAAAAGAAACCACGGCAGAAACAGAGGCAGCCATGTCCGAGCAGCACATCGCAGACAGCTTGGCCGGACTGAACATGTGAGAAATATTTTATTTTTAAATATTTTCTTAATACAGATTACTAAACTGATGTAATAGCACTGAAATATTTTAATCATGTAGACATGTGGTAGAAGTATTATCCAACTGAAGCAGAACATTTGATAAAAATTTTGGCCTGCCATTACCTATAATTTCATCTTTTAAAAGAATGAATAAACAACAGGGAAGCTGAAATTCTGGACTTAATTTTTATCCAAAACAATTTAATCAGTGATGGAGAAATAAATTTCACACGTACACATTGAGAAATGTAATAACTTTTGACTGTTTCATATTTCTCTTAGACTTTAGGAAATCAGATTTTCTTTATTATTATTATTATTATTATTATTATTATTATTATTATTATTATTATTTTGGTGTTTCAAGACAGGGCTTCTGTGTTGCCATGACTATCCTGGAACTCATTCTGTAGTCCAGGCTGACCTTGAAATCCCTGATATCTTCCTGTCTTTGCCTCCTGAGTGCTAGAATTAAAGGTGTATACACCACCACTGTTCAACAGGAAATCTGTTTTTAATTAATTTTTTGTTTCTTGTTTTATTTCAGTAGAGTGAGGATGGGCTCAGCCAATCATTTACTGTTGTTGGGACTCATGTTGGGGTTCAGTTCTAAAAGTACACATCTGTGACATGGCCTGAAGATTTAATGCATATCACTGAATTCCGTTTATTAACCGTATGGTGAAGTTGTCCCCCGGGCCACTTTCAGTCTGTTTCTTCTTTTAGGTTTGTGAGGTTCTGCTTACACACACCATTGGTAGATATATGTGTGGAGCAGGGTTATTCCATTTCCCTAGAAAGTTACTCAGAGTAACCTAAGGCAGTATTGTCACATTTTTTTTCTGAGTAAATTGGAATTACAATTAAATAACAGTTTCATATTAACCTGACGTGAGTAAACTGTTCATATAATTATAGTCTATATTAGTAGTTTATTTATATAGCATTTTATTTTGGAAAAAAATCAAGTTTTGTAGATATGACCATTTCATCATAGTTTTATTTACAATTTGACTGGTATGTTTTGTCTCTTCTTTTACTTTCAAACTTTCTATGTAGTTATGTTTTAATAATCACTTTGAAAATCAAGTTACTGGGGTTTGTTTTTTTAAACCCAATATGAGAATTACTGATTTTGAACCATTACATTTAATCTACTAGATCTTATTGGGACTGCCAGTATATTCAAATTTGCTTTAACCATTTAAGTTTGGGTCAACTTTTTAAAACAGTGATTATTTCCTTTTTGAGGTTTCTTTTTCAAACTTCTTTGGGTTGAGATTTGTTCTAACTTTTCACTTATAGTTTCTATTGATTTGGAAGTTGTAAATGTGCTTTTAATAGTTACCTTTAATGTTCTAAAAGCAAGAATCCTGAGATTTATTTGTACAAAAGTCTTCACTGGAATTTTTATTTGATTATGCTAGATGGGTAGAATAATTTGGAGACACTTGACACAATATTGAGCCTAAAGATTTATGTACGTAGTATATATTCCCATGGTTTTTAGATGTTAAATTTCAGCAGTGTTTAATAGGTGTCATTAAGTAGGTTGCACGTATGTTTTGTTAAATTACTGTTATTTTGATACTATTGTAAATGCCATTTTTAAAATATAACTTTAATTCCCAATTATTTTTATTAATTGCAGAAACATAATTTTGGCATTGAGACCTTTTACATGTAAGCCTTGCTATATGACTTTATTCCATTGTCAACTGTATTGATTTTCCATGCAGGCAATCAAGTCATCTACAAGTAAACAGTTTTTCATCTTCCTTTCCAATCTACATGACTTACTGATTTTTCTTGTGTGACAGGACAGTTAGTTTTCTTTAAAAGTTTTTTTGAGATTATAATATGACTATATCTTTTCTCCCTTCAAGCTGTCCCATGCATGCCTCCTTACTCTCCTTCTAATTCATGGCCTGTTTTTTAAATTGCATGAACATATGTACACACACACACACACACACACACACACACACACACACACACACACACACATTCCTAACTACATAAACACAACCTGCTGCATTCATAGACTATTACTTGTATGTATGTTTCCAGGGCTGACCTTTGGTATCAGCAATTGCTGTGCTCTTCTCTGGGAAAGACTATTTTACTGCTCTGAGTAGTCTTTAGATGCTTGTAGTTCTTTGTGTAGGACTGAGGCCTCCTGAGCTTTGCCCCTTCCATGTTAGTTTGTCTGCTGGTGTCATGCTTGATCAAGCAGTTATGCTGGTGAGCCTTTGTGGGTGTACCTTCTGACACTTCTAGGAGACCCAGTCCCATAGCAAATTCCCTGTTCCTCTAGCTCCTATAATCTTCCCACCTCTTCTTAGAAATGATCCCTGAGCCACCGATGAAGGAGCTGTGTTGTAGATGTATCCATTTGGGACTGGGCTTCACAACTCTGCATTTTAATCAGTTGTAGTATAAGTTTCTTTCCTAGTTATTGCCTGAAACTTCCCTTTCTATGTTGAATAGTATTGGAGAAAATGGACATTATTAATATTAGGGGGAACACTTAGTCTTTCTCCATTACATGTAATGTTAACTAAGTTTTTCTAGATTGACTTTATGGGTTTGAATAAGTTTGCTTCTGTTCCTTGCTTGCTGACGGTTTTTATCATGGATGAATATAAGCTTTGGTCACAAACTTCTTATGTATTTACTAAAATGATAATATGGCTTTTCTTTTATGTTTGACAATGATTTTGTTACAGTACGTTGGTTAATTTGCAAATATGTGACCCATCTTGTAAATCTGTATTAACCGTCACTTAGTCATGGTATTTTGTTCATTCCATACATAACCAGGTTAGAGTTGCTATGATTTTTTGTGTGCACGAGGGATATTGGTGTTTAGTTTTCTTTTTTATTAATATCTTTGCATGGTTTAGTCTCAGAGAATGGGTTGAGAAATGATATGTCAATTTTTCATTTTTCTTGAACTATCGAAGCAGCTCCTAAGTTTGAGCACTTTACAAAAGGATAAATTCTGGCTTCCTATTTTGTATGACCATCATAGCTCCTGCTCCCATTGGTAGTTAGAATCATGGCCTTCATACCATAGGCTCCTATGCTACACTCCATTGGCTGCCCACACATCAGCTTTCAACTACTGCTTTGGTAGTGCATTAGCTCTGAGTGATAATTTATCCCATATTTCTTTATATAGTAGAAAGAGTCTAATTCATGTTAACTCATTCTGTCCTGTTGCTTAACGGTAATGAACAAAGATTCACGTGCCTTCAGATTTCACAAGGCTCATCCTCTTCCCCAGTTGTATAAAAGATGGTCTACAGGCTGGTAAAACCCACAGAAACAGCTGACCTGAACAAGGGGGAACTCTTGGTTTCCAGACTGATAGCTGGGAAACCAGACCCCATGAATGTGGGTGTCAGTGAGAAGACCTGGGAAATCTATGGGGCCTTTTGTAGTAGATCAGTACTTATCCCTAGCATAGGAATAGACTTTGAGAGCCCATTCCACATAGAGGGATACTCCCTGAGCTTAGACACAAGGGGGTGGGCCTAGGCCCTATCCCAAAGGATATGACAGAGTCTGAAGACCCCCTATGGAAGGCCTCACCTTCCCTGGGGAGCAGAAAGGGTATGGGATAGGTAGGGTGTTAGTTGGGGGGGGGGCACACAGAGGGACCTGGGAGTGACATGTAAAATAATCTTGTTTCTAATTTAAATAAAAAATGGAGAGAAAAAAAGAAAAGAAAACAAAAATAAAAATAAAAATAAAAGATGGCCTACAGAAGTTTAGCTGCTCACAAGGGACTTTTCAATCAAACAGCTTTTTGTGAGTCATGGAGAAGCAGTAGGGATATGCATCAGTGTAGACGCCAGTAAGTTGTTCAAGGAACTTCCTGGTATTGATGCTGCAATTGAGTCACCTGCCTATTTTCTTGTAAGTAACCATAGCAAACTCATTGATTCATCAGCCTTGGTTTGACAGAATACTTTATTTGATAGGTCAGTGCCTTATTTGGGGTAAGTACATGTTTTCTTACATCATATCAGACAAGTCATGTGACACTCCTCCAATGTTCATGTGCTGAAATCGTAACCTCATGACAACAGTATTAGGAGATAGGTCCTTAGAAGGTGATTATATCATGAATGTGGAGCCCTCATAAATGAGAGCAGTGTCCTTTCAGAGAGCCCTGAGTAGTATAGTGGTTTGGATGGAAATGGTTCCAATAAGCTCACAGGGAGTGGCACTATTAGGAGGCATAGCCTTGTGGGAGTAGGTATGGGCTTTTTAGAGGAAGTTTGTCACTGGGGATGAGCTTTGAGGTTTCAAGTGTTCAAGCCAGGCCCAGTGTCTCTCTCTCTCCCTGCTGCCTGCTGATCCAGATGTAGAACTCTCAACTCCTTCTCCAGCACCATGTCTACCTGGGTGCCTCCATGCTTCTCGCCATGGATGACAATGAACTAAATCTCTGAACCTGTAAGCCAGCCCAAATGAAATGTTTTCCTTTATGAGTTGCTGTGGTCATGTTGTCTCTTCACATCAATAGAAACCCTAACTAAGGACAGGGAGCTTGTTCATATTTTTCTCTGCGTGAAGACACAGTGAAAACACTGCCGTTTAAAAAATGTCTCTCACCTAACAGCCTGCCTGTCTTAATCTTGGAAATCAAGAACTGTAAAAAAATAAATGTCTGCTTATAAGCTACCTAGCTGATGACTGTTAGAACAGCCCCAAAAGACTAACATAAACCTTTAACAAAGCCAAGAGGAATACATTATTGTGAAGAGTACCCTATCATTAAGACATTTCACAATGGCTGCTCCCTGGCCAAGCCTGAGGGTAAAAGAGGACAGAGAAGAACCAGCTTCACTAACAACAATGAGGTTGCCTACTTCCCAAATAACACTGTTGAGATGCTAGCATGTAACTCTCAGAAATCACATAATAACAATGGATTCAATTATTGTAATGAATGATAACCTTGATTGGTGGCCAAGGCAAACTTCTCAAGGGGTCACAGAGGTAGCCGATAGAACAGGGGGCAGTTAGGGAGCCCTTGAGAGGCAGAACCTGAAGGATGTATATAGGGACAGAAAAATATTTCTTTTTATGAGCATCATCCCATGCTCCTAAATCTGGAATCTACAGGATAATCCAGCAGTCTGAAGAGTTAAAATTTGAGTGTATATAACAGGCTGCTGGCAGAATTACTTCTTGTTTTGGGGGGAAGGGCAGTCTCGGCTCTTTTTAGGCCTTCTATCAGATAAGGCCTACCCACATTATGGTGGGAAAATGTCTTTATTATGGTCCACTGATTTTGATGTTAAACACATCCTGCAATGCCTTCATAGAAACAGCCATGTTTGATGAAATATCTAAGCATTGTGGCCCACCCAGCTGACACATAAAATCATTAATCACAATGAAGCAAAATAGATGGATATTAAATAAGAGTTAAATCCTACTTGTACAATCAGAGCCAACAGTGTATGATCGGGAGCCTAAAAGAAGTTACCCCTGCAAGAAAGTATGACCTCACTCAGTTTCCAAACTTGAGCCAGTTTTGGGGTCTAGGATCTTAAAAATGAAAGTAAGGAGGACTTTGCAATAACCCCGGTGAATGTGCAGTGATGATTCTGTAAGTACCTCCTCAAAGAGACTGCAGACATTTAACTGGGTGGTTTTACACTAGGGAAAGGGGAATGCCCCAAATTTTGAGAATTGTTAGATTTAAGGTCTGAGTCCCCACATACCTTTATGGTACTCATCACTGTAAGAATATACAGGTGATAGATGTAGCCCAATCCTGTTCCTGGAAGTTTCATTTGGTGACAAGAGATGGCCAGATAGGACTTGATGGGGAATGTACTGTGTATCTTATTGATTGTTAAATAAAATACTGTTTGGCCAATGAGACAGCAAGTAGATGGGACTAGGAGTCAAGGAGGATTCTGGGAAATGTAGTAGAGAAGTGATGATCCAGGCAGGAAGTGACATAGCAAGGAGACTCATATTTAAGCAAAGGAGAAACAGGAAGGGCCCTCTCTTTTCCCCTCTGCTCCTGCTCCAGCGGCATGATGTGATCCACTGGTAAGGAGGGACGCCAATAAGATGTCTGATAAGATAAGTCTTATAAAATATATAGATTTATGATAATTAAGACTGAGCTAACAAATGAGGAATCCTAGTCATTGGCCAAGCAGCATTGTACCTAATACAAATTTCTGTGTATTCATTTGGGCCTAACTCGGGTGGGCGGCTGACATAAAGCTCACACGTGGCAGTGGGGCTCAAGTGACTTTTGGCAGAAAGATTTATCGTAACAGGGACTCCCCTATTATTTGGCAATTTCATTTAGATCACCTTTGTATATGTGTGTATTTAGGAAGTTTCCACTGTATTAGGAATAGGATGGAGGACACCAAGGCGGGAAAGGCCTTCTAAATCAAAGCTCATATGAGCTCACAGAGACTGGAGCAGCATACACAGGGCCTGCATGGGTCTGCACCAGGTCCTCTGTGTTTATATTATGGCTAACAGTTTAGTGTTTTCATATGATTTCTGAGTGTGAATGAGTGAATCTCTGATTCTTGTGTCTTCTCTTGGGCTCTTTTCCTTCTGTTGGTTTGTTTTGTCCAACTTTGATGTGATAGTTTTTGTTTTGTGTTGTTATATTTTATTTTGTTATAATAAAAAATGAGTAAATGAATGAATGAATGAATGAATGAACAAAAACCTTGCTACCAAGGTAAAAATTAACAACTGAACTGTCTTTTATACCTTTTGGGAGAGGGAAAAATCAATTTTCTCCAATGGAGTGATACTGGGAATATCAACCACTCCAGGGCAGATCTCATGTTCAGGAGTAATTGACCAACATATAGTGGACTCCACAGTATTTTTGTGTGGTTTTGTTTGGTTACAGTTTGGTGGTTTGTTTTTGTTGTTTTGGGTGGGGTAGTGTTTTGTTTTCTTGGTTTTGTGGAGTTTTGTTGTATTTGGTTTGTGTTTGTTTTTTGAGAAATAACTTAAAGTTGGGTAGGTAGGGAGGGGGAGAGGATCTGGAAGGACTTGGGGGAGGAGAAGAATATGATCAAAATATATTTAAATTTAAAAATAGTTTTAAATAATGAAAATATAAAAATGTACAGGTATTGGGGCATTTATGCTGCTATAGCACACATGTCATATATATATGAATATATATGTGTATATATATGCTAGGATATTTATAAACAATAAAAATATGTTTTTACACTTCTGGATGCTGAAAAGTCAAGATTAAGATAAACGTGCTGGTAGATTTAATATCTGGTAAGGCCCCCACATAGATGTTTCTTTCTTGTAAGTTCTCATATGACAGAGGGACAAACAAGTTTTCTTGTGCTTCTTTGGTCACTAATTCTATCAGGAGGGCTTTATCCCTTTGTCCTATCACCTCTTAAAGGCTCTATATCTTAACGCTACCACTTCAATGTTTAGGTTTCAACAAATGAGCAATGGAGGCACACAAACATTCAGGCCACAGCAGTAGAGGAAGTCATAAATGGAGTGTGGGCCAAGGTCCAGGAAATGGGCCTACAGGCCCCATAGTCATTTCCTCTGTCCCTGAATGTGTAATTTTGGGAAAGATATACTTGGTGGTTGGTACAACCTCATATTAGCATGTGGGATAAGGGTTATCATTATAAGGAAAGAAAAAAGAAATCCCTGAAATTGCCTCCTAAATAGTGAGTCAAAGTCAATCTTGAATCCCAAGAGGATGAGAGAAATGCACTAGCCTCAAGGTTAAAGCTACACTTGATTCTCCAGTCTGGCCTCATCAAAAGCCATTGGGACCCTAGAAGACATAGTGAGTTAGTACACATTCAACCAAGCCACAGTACTAACTTGCAGTTGAGGTGGCAGATGTGGCAAACTTGCTTGAGGAGATGAACACTGTTTCAGTTTATGATGCTTCACTGATGACTTAGCAAATGCATTATTTTCTACCTCTCTAACAAGAATGTCACGACAGTTTTCACTCTCAGGGAATAAATCATAGAATCATGGACTCCTTCCCCAGCGTCATGTTCGTCTACTTCATCACCAATTTCATGACCAATTTCATAGACAAAAACTGGCCATATGTCTGCCCTCTAGTATATGGAAGATGAGACCCATCATGATTTAGGAGACTATAACATTGGTAACTTTTAGGGATCAGGTGGTGAGGGAATAGTCACAAATCCAAAAACTGATTGCACCTTGCACCATGAACAGGGAAGCAAACTGACCAGTAGGTCTGTTCCATTAATGGACTCAGTATATTCCACACCTGAGAACAGTGTTCAAGCCATGGACTTGCCTGTTTTGGTTTGGTCTGGTAAAGGTTTCATGCATCAGGCTGAACTTGAACTTGCTGTGTACCTAAAGTGACCTTGATTTTTTTTTTTTTTTGAGACAGGGTTTCTCTGTGTAGCTTTGGAGCCTATCCTGGCACTCTCTCTGTTAGACCAGGCTGGCCTCAAACTCACAGAGATCTGCCTGCCTCTGCCTCCCAAGTGCTGGAATTAAAGACATGTGCCACCAACACCCTGTGTGATCTTGAAATTTTAACCACCCCTACCTCTGCCTCCCAGGTTCTGAGATTATCAGGTATACATCACTATGCCTGGTTTTATGTGGGCCTGGACTTTATGCACACTCACAAAGTTGTGCCCCAACTGAGCCATACTCCTCAGCTCTAGTCTGTGTTTTGTGAATGAAAGAAGCACTTACTTAGTGTGGGGTCTAAGCAAAAAAGGTTGTAGTGCAAATCATCCTGGGACTTGGGTCATATAACCTCCCAGAACCTATAACATTACACCTCCTGAGAGCAGTGATGGGAAATGATGCTTACAACAAGATCCACACAGACAATCAAATGCAGATCCCCTGGATCATGTATCAGGGGCTGTCTCAGCCACAGTGGAACATTTAACCTCTGTGAAAAAAAAGAAAAACTTCTAAGACATTTCTGAGCCCTGATTGAGTGTCTGAACATGGAATACCAGCTGTCCAGAACTACTCATCATATTTGAAGTTATTTCAGCCAGAACTGCTCATCATAAATTGGATTACTCAGCTTAGTGAGTCAGGAGGACCTTGTAGGAATCCACCCAGGATGGTACAACACCAGGACAAGAGGACACAAGCAAGCTGGATTAAAAGGTGGCTCTGACTAGTGTGTCACCCACCACTGTGACATCAGCACCTCTTTTTCCCTTCTTCATCTCACTCTAGGTTTACATGGAACAGCACTTAAAACTAGTTCCCAGAGGACTCCCCCACCAAAAAACAAAACAAAACAAAACAAAACAAAAACAAAACAAAACAAAACAAGCTTAGTTCACAGATAAATCAGCTTGGTATGTGAGAGATAGTGGATGCAACTATACTACTGCATGCCTCAGAGTGGCCTTGAAGAAGTCTTCTTATAGGCAAGACTTTGAGTGGTGTGCATGCTTGCCTGCTTTGCGTGGTTATAGAAGTGACCACAGTTAGAAAGTAATCTAGCTCATGGGAAATGGTGAATGGCATGGCTGGTATGTCAAGAGATAAAAGAAGGACGATTAAAATGTTGGGGACAAGGATTCCTGGGACAGGGGCTATGATGGATGGTTAATATTGTTGTCAACTTGAGATGATCTAGAGTTACTACTGAGAAAAACCTCTGAATGAGTCTCTAAGGGATGATCTATGTTCATTTAATTGAAGTATACAGACCTCCCGAATGGTGGACATCACTATTCCCTGGGATTGGGTCCTAGACTGCATAAGAAGGAGAAAGCCCCTGAGTACCAGCGTTCTTCGCTCCCTTCTTCCTGCCTGTGAAGATAGTGTAGGCAGCCTGTACCTGCCACCATGGCTCCTCTCCCATGCTGGAAGGTATTGCCACAAACTCTAAGACATACAGGTCAGGTAGTTTTGTCACACTGATAAAATCAACTAGGGCACATAAAACTGAATACTAAGTGTGAAACTATTTATGTAGAACTTCTATGTTTGCCAGAAGACATCTACAAAGAAGAGATGCTAAAAACAAATAGCACCCAGCCTTTGTCATCACTTAACTTATAGTGACAATGAGCAAAACAACCTTAGTAGTAGAGATGAGATCATGAATTGACTTCACAAGGGACAACTACTTACAGTCACTATGCTGCAGAGTATCCAACCTGCCAGCAACAAGGACCAGTATTCAGTCTTTGATATGCCCCCATTTCTCAAGAAGACCGATGGTCCACTTGCTTGACTACACCGATTCCTTTCCACTAAGAGAGGATTGATGATTCACTCTGAAAGAGATAAATGCCTGGTCTGGGTTTAGCTTTGTATTTCATGTCTGCAGAGCCCTACTGGGCCAGACTGCTTATGACCTGTGGAGATATTTACTCTGATGTCATGAAATCTGTAACATTGCAATAAAGCAGGGGGCCATGTTACGGCAAAAGTGTTGCAACAATGGGGCCTTTGGCATAAAGTCTACTGTCATAGCACCTACAAGTCACTCGGAAACTTTCACAGAGTTTCACTCTGTCTCAGCACCGAATTACATGATGTAATGTTTACTTTGACTAAAGTCCTTCATATGAACCTGAATTCCACCGAAGAAATGCAGGGTCTTGAAATTAAAAGGTAGAGATCACAGTCACCCAATGGCTCTTCATTTTCAAAACAATTGAATATCCCAGGTGTCCCTTCTCCCCCACATTCGGTGATCCAAACAATATAATTATCATACTGGAGTCAGCTTTTATGTTGAAATCCAAAACAACTTTTGTGTATAGTATCTAGCCTTGTAAGCTCCACCTGTACTTGTTTTTAAGGCACAACTTACAAGTATCTAATTAAATTTCTCTTTGGTGCTTCTATTGTCTTGTTTGTATTTTGAATCTGACACCTTTGTATTCAACCTTGTGATTTTGTGAACAGTACATATGGGCTCTGTCCTAAACTCCTGAAGTGACAGTGTCTTTCATATGCTAAAGAGTTGCTGCTAGTTGGCAGTTCCTGGGCACTTTCAGGGTGGAGCTGGTCACCAGAAACAATGAGACAAGGTAACTAAGTTGGGTCTTTCACCTCCACCACGTGAATATTAGAAGGCACAGAACATGAAGGTTAAGCTAGTCACCAATGGTGATTAATCATACATATGTAATGAAATGTCTATGAAAACCCCAACGGAAAGGGGCTTAAGGCAATAACCCAGTCAGCAAAGTACTTGTTGAACAACCTGAGGGACTGAGCTCACATCCCCAGACCCATGTAAAAAACTGGGAGTGGTATAATTCCAGTTTTGTGGGGACAAAGACAGGGAGACCCTTGGAGCTTGCTGGCTAGCCAGCCTAGCTAGATTGGCAAACTCCAGGTTCAATGACAGACCCTGTCTCAAAAAATAAGAGAACAGTTGAGGAAGACACCTAGCATTGGTTTCTGGGCTCCATGTGAAAACACATACATTTGCATACAACTATATGCATACATGTGTGGGCAGCCTTTTTTTCCCCCCCCACCTGCCAGTTCCCAAATAACGGACATAGAGACTCAATATTAATTATAAATATTCTGCCGGTAGCTCAGGCTTGTTATTCGCTCTTACCTTTTGAATTAACCCATATTTCTTATCTACCCTATACCACGTGGCAGTACCTTCTTCTTCTTCTTCTTCTTCTTCTTCTTCTTCTTCTTCTTCTTCTTCTTCTTCTTCTTCTTTTTTAATTCAGACTCTCTGACTCTGTCCTTCTTCCCATCATTCTCCTAGTCTGGCTTTCCTGCCCAGTCTCTCCTGCGCAGCTATAGAGCAGTCAGCTCTTTATTAACCAATGAAAATAATACATACTTACAGTGTACAAAGATTATTTCAAGGCACACATGCATGTAACACACAAACATGTAAACACACACACACACACACACACACACACACACACACCCCACACACATACATCCAAAAAGATTGTTTTAGAGATCTAGCTAGTAAAATGTTTCCCTGAGTGCTGTGACCTGTTCTAGCAAATTTATCAAGCCTGAGGAGGAAGCCATGGAAACTCCAGTTTACAGAAGTACAGGGGAAACAGCAGAGGGAGGAAACCTTGAACTGCTATAACACTGTCTCCAGGTATTGTCCGGACACCCAGCTTGCCCACTCTTGGAACGGGAGCTAGACAGCCTTGGTAAGTTTCTCCCCTTTGTCACCACTAGGTCATGCTCCCTTTGTGTCTAATAGGTCTGCAGGACCGTCCAGTTCCCTTATGCATGAATATAGAGTTTTCTTTACATCTTTAGGTATTCAGTTGAAGTCCCCCATGCCCTATAAAACTGGTTAAATGGAAGCCGGAGAATGGCTCAGCAGTTAAGAGCACTGACTGCTCTTCCAGAGGACCCAGGGTTTTCATAGACATTTCATTACATATGTATGATTAATCACCATTGGTGACTAGCTTAACCTTTATGTTCTGTGCCTTCTAATGTTCAAGTGGTTTAGGTAAAAGACCCAACTTAGTTACCTTGTCTCATTCCTTCTGGTGACCAGCTCCACCCTGAAAGTGTTCACAAGTCAGCTCATGACCCTCTGTAATTCTAGTGCTAGAGGATCCTACGCCCTCAGTCCTTCTGTCTTCCATAGACACCAGGCATACACATACTGCACAGATGTACACACAGGCAAAACATCCATACATATAAGAAAATAAGCCAAAACTGATGAAATGGATTTCTTATGCTTTTCTCTTGTTAATATGTCTTTTGTTACCGGGCTGTCAGCCATGAATCTCATAAAGGTGAAGAAAGCATTTGTTTTCTTTCCCTAAAAACTCTAAAAACAAAAACCAACAACCTACTACAGACTGCTGGACAGACATTGGTGGCACTTCGGGGCTACTAGGAAAGTATAAGGAAAGATAAGCAGTTGAGTTTCATATTTTCTATGGATTCTTCCAATTCTAACATTGTGCTTTTTTATGTCTAAATCTGTTTCAGATCTCTCATTTCTGACTTAGGCATGAATGGCAATGATGAACTCTACCCTTTTCCATTCTCTTGGTATCTACTCTTGAGTAAAGGACACCAGGAGGAGTCCTAGTTAATTTGCTAGTTTGTGGCGCGGGGCATTTTTGCTTGGTTGCAGCGAGCCCAGGAGAATCTGTAGTCCTTTCTGCTGCTTGAATTCCCATGGGCACGGAAATCCCCCCATCCCCCCCCCTCCCCGGCCGTCTGTGAGGCTCCTCTCACTCTGCTTTCCTGGCATGAGGAAAATTGTGCAAGAATAATGAATTTGTTGTTAAATCCGCTCTTCCGGCAAAAGCTGCCATTACTGCCCGGGGAACATCTTTACATCACAAAAGCGGCAGTCTCCTTTTGAAATGAATGAATGAATGAACCAAAATGCCAATGCGTTCATTTCCTGGACTCAAAAGCCATGCTTACAGTAATAAAAGACAAACCAGTGTAACTAAGTATAGATGGCAGAGGGAGGAGTTACCTAGTGAAACTCACATGCAAAAGCGCCCTTGGCTGAAAGACAGGCATGTCCGAATACGAAATAGACATTTCAGAGCCATGTAATTTATGTAAACCATACTCTGTAAGGCATTTTATCTTGGTCACGTGCATAATCTGAAAAGAAAAGACGAAAATCATCAAGATCACCCCCGAAGGTCATCACTTCCTGCAGCTTTATGGGTGATTTATCAAGACATTGGACACGAGGCCACTCCTTTAAGTAGTGGACACTTGAAACTGTAATTCTGACCACTAGCTGAGCATTGAGACTGGGCCTGGATCCCCATCTAAGCCCTGGGCCATTGCTTGCGGGAACAATGGACCCACAGCTGTCTCCGCGCAGCCGCAGTGGGCTGCAGCCAGCCTGGCTGGGAATGATTAGCCTTCTCCAGGCAGCTCTTCCCCCACCGAGTCGCTGGCACCGCTCCGCTTTGGAGACAGCTCGTGTGTGCTCCTGGCGCGGTGTCTGCTGTTGTCGTAGATGTCTGGGGAGCCTGGCGGGCCCCTTGCAGCGGAGCTTCAGGACGATCGGGTGGTTTCGTGGGGTTGGGAGGGATAGTATGGGTGGAGGAGTCTGTCCTGAGTGTAATTCCGTGCAGGGGTGAGAAAAGGAAGATGAAGTGAAGAAGTTGGTTGAAGAAATAAACTAGAAAAAAAATCCCAGCTACACAAGAGCCTAGGGATGCCTGGGGTCAGGTTTCTTTGGCCTGGATGTCATGGACCTCAACAAGATACAGAGGACCCTAGGGCGGGCTTCATTGTGGTTGACCCGAGACCTCTTGGAGGTCTAAAAGCCAGCTGTAAAGCGAACCTGACATCAAAGGGCCCATGTAGCTAGGAGCAAGTTACCCATAAAGTGCTAAATCCCGGGGGCGGGATGGGAGGTGGAGGCTGCTTTCCTGGGCATTACGGCCCCAGCACTCCACAGGCACAAGTAGAGAGGAACAGGAGATGGGCAAAGCCTAGAAGGCACTCAAAATAGTCATGAGTGGTTCCTCGGCTTCCTTTCCTTTTATTGATGGGATGGACTCCCGGTGTGGGTCGACCGTGGCGGGGGTGGGGGTGGGGTGGAGGTTCCCATTTGTTGAAATTGTGTCCTACCACTGATGTATGATCCAAGCGCAGGCACCTCCACACGACCAGACTATTGTTTAAAGTTTTAAGACCGTTCTTAACAAAACCTGATTCAGAGTTACTCAAACCACTCGTCCACTTGAAGTCCAGAGATTGTTTCCGAACTCTATTTCATTCTAAGGACCCTGTTTCACACTATGAGAGGGTGTTAGCATTGCAGTCTACAGATAACATCTAAGAGAAAAAATTACATAAATAAAACCGAAGAGAAGAAATAATCTGGGAGTAACCCGACCCCCTCAAAACTTGATAAGATCTAAGAAGCCTGAATCCCCAATGAGAAGGGGGAACTTGCACACTGACCTGTTCATCCAAAATGGCCTCTCGCCTACTGAATAGGGGTTTGTCTTTTTCCCCTTTAAACACAAAGGCCCTAACTGTTAGCGGCTCATTTTTAAGTGGCACTGCAGCTCTCTCCTTTAACTGGTACAGAACAATCTCTTGCATCATGAAAGATGAGTCACCCCAGGACCCAGACATCCCGTGGTATCTGATTTCTTCCCCAGACACTTAGATATGACCCTGGGTCAGAAGAGCCCTTCACCCTGGCATATTTTTTTCGCCCTTGTTTAATTCAACATTGTTTTGTACTTATAAGGAATTGTTACACTAATCATCTTTTTTGCCAAATTGACCATAATATAATCCACCTACCACTGACCAACTACAGGAGAAAAATTAAACAAACGTTTTGCTGTTGTCCCTTTTCCCCCTAGGGGTGGAGCTTCTGAAGCCAGAAGACCACTTGGATTATGTATACAACGTTGGTAATTGCATTCCTAGATTCTACAAAATGCCACGGCACTCTCCAGGGTCCAAAATAGCTGTTGCAAACAATGACAATTACTGCCCAGACATTTTCAAACACAGCAGGTTACTGGCTGAGGCTATGATGGAAACCCTAAAAAAATATATAAATATTTTGAAATGCTCCGTAAATCAAATTGATGCCCCAGACATAGAGCAGCTTGTGTGGAAGTCGCTGAAGTCATTTGGAAGTTGAGAGGCTCTGTTGGGAGGAGATTGGAGAAGTTTTGAGCTAGTTAATATTAGGCCATAATTAAATGATTGTTTTTTCTCTCTCTCCGAGAATGCAGAATACAATTACCCTACAAATACCTTACTCTATAAAAATATCACATGGCTAGTCTTCAATTCCTCCACTGCTTCCATTTGTTTGGAAAAACCAGCATTAGGTGAGTGCTGTTAGGTGGTGGTGACTATGGCCTCTGTTTATATTGGGAGATCTGAAGCACTGCCTGCTGCCAGCCATGAGACTTTGATGCTGGTCATTAAGAGTCAAAGATCAAAAATGGATGCCAAAGGGGCCACAGCCCCAAGAAATGGCAGTGAAATCTTTCAGAAGTTCTTGCTGTCCTGGGCCAGCCTGAAGAGGCTCAGCTTCTAGATCAAGGTGCTTGCTGCTTGAGGTTTGTGTGGGCTGATTTTCTCATGTCTTACTTCTTCAGGATGGGAGCAAGCTCTGTATCCCTAAGAGTTCTACAGTTGATTCAATACAACTGTAAGACCGTCTGGCAGAGGTGTCTGTCCTGCTCTGAGCTGCAGAGAAACTTCTTAGACACTGCATGTTCAGGCTGCCCTCTGCTCTCAGGCAGTAAGGAATTACAGTGAAACCAGCTTGCAAGGGCTGCTGTGTTGTGCTCACTGCATTTTGTCTTCTTGTGAACCTGCCCCATGATAAAGATGACCTGCTTGATGACATTCTGCCTCTTGCAGGTCCTTAGGAAGACTCTTTCCATTGTGTGCAGAAGAAATCCAACATGACATGCACAGAAAAGGAAACTTCACACTTCATATGGGGTTGAGCATCCTTAGTCTGAAAATCGAAAATAAGAAATGCTCCAAAACTGATGCTGGAGATGTGTCTCAATTGGTAAAGTGCTGACTCATCATACATGAAGTCCTGGATATGATCCCCAGCACAGGAGTTGTGACCACTCATGCAATCCCAGGAGTTCAAGATCATCCTCCACTACTTGGCAATTCCAAGACCATCCTGGGCTACTGGAGCCTCTATCTAAAACAAACAAACAAAATAAACAGAGCAAACCAAACAAAATGCTCCCAAATCTGAAACATGATGACATGAAATCTAAAAAGTGTTTGACTTTACATTTTAGATTTTACAGTCAATACAAATATTCTAAATTCTAAAAAAATCAATATCTGAAACCCACCGAGTCCAAAGCATTTTAGATAAGGGATAATGAAGTTGTACCAAAAAATAGGAAAGGCCAAAGCATACATTCATGACAGACGGGGGTTCCTAGGGCCATAGGCTCATTGTGTGGCACTATCATTAGTAAGGGCAGATACCTGAGAGCATGAGTAATGCTGAAACAGAAATCATAAGCTGGGTCATTTATAAGCAACAGAAAGTTACTACTGTGGTTATGTTATTTGCAACCCCAAGCCAGAGTGTCAGCAACTGAGTCTTATGAGTGTCCACCAAATCTTAGATTGCAATTCCTTTCCTTTTCCATGTTTTCACACAGAGCCCCCAAATCCCCTTTTATAGAGCACTAATACCATTGATGAGGGTGCCATTCTTAGGATATAATCATTTCTGCTAAAGTCCCATATTTTTATATCATCACATTAGGGATAGTGTGCCGGAATAAATTTGGGGATGGGTCAGTCAATTATTCAGACTGTAGTAACATCTCTGTGCCATTTATTTGTCAGGTGAAAACCTCACTCTTCATTCATGTCTCCCTGGCACAGTGTTTTTATGTGCTAATTCTCTAGTTTAACTGTGTCCATGACTCTTTTTTTCTTTACAGTCTCTAAACAAAGATAATAAGGAAGAGTTGAGAAATGACATATTATTTGAAAGAAAATGTGTAGATGCCCACACCAGTATTTTTCCATGTGTGTTTTTATGTTTATGCATTTGTCATTGAAGTACTTGGAAGTGTATTATGCCTATCTGTAATGCCCATACATTACAAGGAGATTCCATTAAAATTGACATTTGTACCATTCAAACACTATTATATCATATATACACATATCCTGAAAAACATATGATATAGAGGAAAAATAT